>NC_092818.1:63279212-63879212 GCF_023375885.2 Dermacentor andersoni
ACGCACACGCACACACACACACACACACACACGCGCGCGCGGGCAATTGCTAACGTGCAATTGGCCGCACTTCAGCTGTGATCAAGCAGGACTGGCAGATTGTCGATTCCAGGACGCTAAGTTAATCTTACCGTCAGCGAAGTGTATGCAAGCAAAAAAAAAAAAAAAACTCAAGATTCCGGAAAAAAGGATGCTCATTGAAATTCTGACACTACCTACCGGCGACGTCATCTGTATGCATATTTTGGCAACTTTTCTCTCTCTCTCCCTCTCCAAAGGTAGGGTAGCAAACTGGACAACGTCTAGTTAACCCCTCTATTGTAAGGTGTATGGTTGCACTGCTGAGATGGTGCGCACAAGGAAAGTGACAGGAAAACACGAAATTAACACGTACCTGTTTTCGTGTTTCCTATTAGCTACCCTGTGGGTATGGCGTGTCAGCATAGTATCTATGCATCGTGCAATCATGCTATGCAAACTAGCTCCCTTCCAAGCACGTCTGAACGTTACGACAATCTGGGATGTCCACACATACGTCGCCGGTGGTATGGTTAGGTGAAGCAGGGAGGGAAGCTTCCGCATACTTTTGCGAGAAAGTAATCGATATTTCTTCTCCACAAATTAATTAAGATTGATTTTTTTTGAAGATTCTTTCAGCCTACTTCTTGCCGGCGTCTAATTACCGTTGGCAGCCTCGTGGCGACCAGTCTCCGAAATCCATTTAGGCCCATTCAGTGTGCTCATTCATTACCATTGTAACTCACTGAATAGCTTAGACAAAAAGGACTTGATTCTACTCTGTGCTCCTCCCTCAGGCGGCAATCTTTAAACACGTGCGCAAATCACCGATGAGAGGTCATTGTTTAGAAATCTGACATCTTTGTTTATGTGGCACGGAGCCGCAGAGAGGTATTTCTTTCGCGTTTTTTGCTGAGTCTGGTTGCCTTTGTTATTAAACGTTGGCCGCTTCCTTATTAGTTTCATTTACTACCTTTTTGAAAATGTTATATTTCGACAAATTATTTCGTTCGTCCAATAATTATTCTACTTGTTAGTGTAGTCGCTTAATGCCGACGGTTCATTTCGCCATTAATACGCTGTAATCTTGCCCGATGTATTTCCAATGATTTGAACTAATAGTCTTTGAGGGATTACCGGTAATTGTGTGCTTTACCTCTTGCAAGAAAAAGCTGAGTTTAATTATCGTTACCGTTTTATGTCCTTCTAAGGCGGAACGAGTGATCTTCCCGCTTGCTGGACATGGTAATCAAGTCGGCTTTACTCTCTTGACAGTTTCTCAACACGAAGCCCGAAGGCAGTAACTCAGCTTCATTTATGCCTGCGGAAAAGGACAAAAAAAAAAAAGACATACAAAACAGAGAGAGAGAGAGAGAGAGAGAGCAAGAAATCAGCGATTTTTACCTGCTCTTCGCTCATTTATTGCGACAGTGGAATGCTCCCACCGCGGATGTTGTCGTGTTCTCACCAACAACCCGGCGATGCACACAACTTCGTCCTCGTGCGCTACAGCATCGCGTATTGGAGCCTCCGAAATGCGTGCACAGTCGCCACCATTCTAAGACTCTTCGTATGACCCGAAACACGGGCACAAAGTACAAAGCGCCCGCAGTAATTGTTAACGCGTCGGGTTCGCAAAGGCATATAAGTGGTGTTAAAACGTGACGTCTGTGGCGTGTGTCTGGCTCTGCAACTGCTTCTGGCGCGTGTACTTAGGAGAAGCATGACCTTCGAGATTAACTTCCGTTACAGAGAGAGAGAGAGAGAGAGAGAGAGAGAGAGAGAGAGAGAGATCACTGGGGCGGGTTTGGACGCGACCTGTAGCCGCCAAGGCATACAACGTCGAATCCCAGTGGCTGCGGTGGACAAAGCTTTGTTTTTCAACGCCCTTTGACAAGAGTGAAGCTGGGGATTAGAAGTTGTTTTGGGTCGAGCAGACGATCATTGGTGTAAAGGGCTAGGCGGGCGGACGCGGCGAACACTGTTTCGCGCTCTTAACGATTGTCGCAGCAACAAATGGGTCTACTGCGCACCCGAGCCGCGTCACGTGTAAGCACAAGGACGCTAGGAACCTCGATCACCACTATCGGCACGGGCTGAAGGCCAGACGTGCCACCTGTAATACCGAAAAGGAGGAAATCAAGCCGGTTATTTGGCTTGCAAGTACGATACCCGTAGTGCCAACGCAGGACACAATTTATGTTACCTTCTGCTCGCCAGCGAAGGTTGTTTGGCTGCAAATAGTTGCGGCGCATATTAGCGACACTCATAGGAAGCCCAGGCGGAACATTTGCCGGCTATGTATGCCGGGCTAACCCCGCCTGCTGCATCACCACCACCACCACCACCACCTACAGCGTTGATTGCGAGCTTTCAGGACAACATTGTAATCTAATGGAGAGAAAGAGACACGAAGGTAGCAGAGCCTGTATTTTTTTCTTGATTACAGTACGCATGGCTTGTTACAACTTGAGGATCGCGCGCGCTGTGCTTTGAGTTTTGCTTTCGATGGCAGAAAAGTGATGCTGGGGTCGACTAAATGATGCAATCGTGACGAACGTGCGCTTCAGCTTTGCCCGAATGGCGTGTGTATCACAGCGTCCTTGTAGGCACACTGCCAACCGCAACATGAGCGCTACCCATTGCCCTGGTACCTGATGTCGCGACAAAGCAGGATACGCGTTTTGCTTTCACGTCGCAGCTCTTGTCTGCGCTCTCTGAGCAGCGAGCGACATAAACCGAGATCGACAGCGAGTGAGTCGCAATGACCGGCTATATAACAGCCGAGAGAAAAGGAAATAAACAGGAAGTGGCTGTGCCTTCGTTTAATTAGCCCGCCCACGGGGACGTGTTTACAAGTCACCGCCGGCACACACCTTGTTCGAGTGCAGCCCGGGGGGAACCGGGTGTCGAAGTATAGGCCGCACGAGTACACATCCCCCGGGCGACAGAGTACGCGCTGCACGCGGAGTGAAGCCCGAGCCGGCTTCCCAATTACCAAGTGCCCTCGAGCTGCTTCCGAAAACAGCCACGGGTCGCGGCTTCCTCTTCGGGGGAGCGAAATGAGCCAATCTGCGTGCTCGGGAGCCGAGCTGACCGGTGCCGGCGCCCAGCACCCGGACGCCAGACGGGCACTTTTTGACTAAGCTAATCCGCGCGTGGATTACGGACGACGGCAGCAGCAAATACGGCCTCACCACACGTGTGCGACTCAGACCGATCCGTGCCAGCTTCAGGTGCTTAACCATTGGAAAACAGCTTACTTTGCGCACTCTTTGTGTGTGTGTTCTTTTTTTTTACGCGAGGAAAAGAAAAAGCAATCTTAATTGTACTGGCTGCCTGAAGGCTTCCTGTAGCTAGGCTTTCACTCAGTCTAGATAAAACTTGGCGAAGCAGGTTGCTATGATTACTTATGAATAAGAAGCGAGAACTGGAGCCCGGAGCCTTTCACTAAACGTAACCAGCTTAAAAATAAGTACTAGGCTTATAGCTCCGGACAAGCCACATTAGTTAGCAAGTACGAGTAAAACTATCCTGCAGAGAGGTATCTTGCCTATTGATGCAGACAAAGAGAGAGAAGGAGAGAGAGAGAGAAAGCAAGGAGGTGAAAAGCAGGGAGGTCAACCAAAGAAACGTCCGGTTTGCTACCCTACATTGAGGGTATGAGAACACCGGTATAGACGGAGGAAAAGAGAAGTGCGAGCACGGCGATCACACAAGAGGACGCACACCAGGACTACAAACAGTCTAGGAGGCTGATACACTTCAAAAGCTGCACTAGTGCAGTGAACTAGGTCAGAGTACCATCCAGGACTACGTATTGCACATCATAAGTTAATATGACGCCAAATTACAATTAAGATATAAAAGATCGAAATGCCAAGCATTCTATCTGGGCACTGGTATAGATCTGCGAGATTAAAAGAACACTAAAATAAATTAAAAATATATTTCACAGTGCACTCTTCAATGGTCGAGACTGCGTATTGAAGTTAACAATGATCTTAAAGATATGACAAATATGTCACGGTCTTCATTGACACTTTTTCCACAATGGTGTTGCTATTGCGCGTTTTTGCTTTATGTCTCTAGCTGACCTATGTTTCGGCGATTCAGCTCATGAGAACAGAAGGCCGGATAATAATTGCTGGACAGTCGACTAAACGCAACATTTTCAGGCACTTCGGGGATAGTGGGATAGTGGGATAGTGGGATAGTGGGAATGTTCCGGAGTTATGGTTATGAGATGTCGAGCTAGAGAGGCGTAGGCGGGCGTATGTAATTAGGGCTCCCTATGTCGAGTTATTATTCTTCCATCTAAGAATACGAATGTCAAAAGATTCAACGCACACACGCACAGAAAGAGACAGAGAGAGATGGGGAAAGCGAGACGGTGACCAAAAGACAAAAGAGACTCGGACACAAAAAGCCCGCGCATGCGCAACTCCCATCATGGGGCTGCGACCCCCTGGAGCATGCGGTTTTACTGGACGACACCGCAAGCCCATTAGCACGTACGCCGAAGAGGAAGCAGCAGCAGAAACGGGAGACGGAGCGTCAATGCAGCAGGCGAGAGTCGCGTGCGGAATCGGTAGTCACGGAAACGCCGACGAAACGAAAATCATTGTGCCCCGCTGGTGTGGATGTCCGTCCGGGTCGAGGACTCAGCGTCTCGCATTCCCGTCGATGCTGTCCGTCCTCGCGTCGCATCTGGGACAGCGAAGTGCAGGAAAAGAACAGCGGTGGTCGCCCACCCGGGCCTCCTTCATGCTTGCCAGTACCTAGCGCCTGCGTGTGTGTGTTCTTTGCGCTTGATGGTGCGACGACGGAGGCTCCCCAGCCCAGCGAGTCAGGCTTGAGGCGCAGTTGGAAAAGAAAAAAGCGAAGACGGCCCTGCAGCTGGCGAGAAAGCTCGGGTGTGGGGATGGACGACGAGACAGCAGCGATTTGGGCTGGTAGGCAAAGGGCAAGCGACAGCGGAAGAAGGCCCGATGGCGGGACACGGCCCGGGCCCCGATGTTTGCGCAGCACTTGACCCAACGGCAACACGAGACTCTCGCTCCATTGCAGAACGCATTAGACAAACATGAGCGTGCTGCTTTCTGAGTAGACGGGGGCAAATGCGTCTTGCTTATTCACGGAGACAGGGGAATCTCGCCCTCCCGCCCCCGCCACGTTTCTTTGCCTCTTCCAGACGGCAGTGCTCGCTTCTGTCACCGTCTGCCGCATAAATGGAATCTCCTCTTTGTTCGCATTTTTTCCCTTCTTGTTCTCTCGTTCCAGCGTTGTTTCCGTCCATGTGGACACGCGCGGACTGAAAGGAAATTTGACGTCTTTTCGTTGCCGTCTGCTTTCGCCTCAACGATGTCCCCGCGCTCCCTGAAAGTGTCTGGTTGGACAATGCGTTAGACGCGCGACGTACTGCTTCGAGGTAGTCAGAGGTAATCTCTGCCAACATTTGAACATGATTTCGACGTTGTACGATATTCGTTTCGTAAAATACAACACAAACATCGAGTGACCGTCTGTATCCCGAGTTGTATCGGGGGCTAGAAAAAGGAGATTTCATCGGTGTAGCGTCGGCGGAAGCGTTTGGTAATACCCTAGAAATTGACGTTTCCAAAGAAAACTTTGCGTATGAGTATCATATTCGATTAACAAGAAATCAAAGGTATCGCTCTTGCACATAGAGTCGTTGAATATTGACAGAAAAAGACGTTAAAAAGAATAAACAGGAGAGTCTTTCTCTTATTAGACGCCACTATGCGGAATAATTACACTAAACGCTGTTCTCACCCTTATCTACAATAGACAAAGAAAACTGGTATAAGTAGCAAATCATTTCTTTTCCTTTCGGCACCACAAGGAGCATGTAATGCCGTTGTTTTATAAAGTAACATACTTCACAGCGTAAGAACGGGAACAGCAGCGCCCCTCTAGTTCGTAAACTGAACAGAGAATTCACGGTGGCGCGACTGAAAAGACGAAACTATCGAGCCAGACTTATCATAAATTGCTACCGGAGCAGAGGTCGTTTCTGAATTAAAGCCATTAACGGAGGTTTTAACAGTTGAGACACGCACTTTTCCCCCATCAACGCGCGCCCGCTTTATTTCGTAATCTTCTTTTTTTCTTTCTTGCCCCTTCGGACCGACGGTTCTTCGCCTTTCTTCCCCAAACCGGAATGTATGGCCACTTCTCCCACTTGCCCTGCAGAAATGGCGCCGTGTCTTCGCATACGAAGGGAACACATTCACAAAGCACCGAGTGCCAGAACTGAGCAGGGCGCCGGATATTGCCGAAACCGAACACGTTATATATATATATAAAAGAAGGGCCCGGTGCGTACAGAGGGGGTACAGGTGTATCTCTTTAACAGCGCGCCTTTGAAAAGCAAAACGCAAATTTCTCGGGCACGTGCCGACATGTTCAGTCGCATCAATGGGTCACGAAAGTACAAAGAAAAAAAAACGATTGAAATGTTACAACATAGCACGGGGGACTTCATAATGGGGACCGAGGGAAAAAAGAAAGGAAAAACAAAAAAGGACGCCTGCCATTGTGGACGCCGCTGCAGCAGCAGAGCACCGCTGGCGCGGCCACCGGGCTTGCTCGCCCGGCTTCAGTTATGTGCAGCACGTCGGCCGTTCAACGTTGCCGGGGCCTCAGGAGTAAAATTACAACGTATCAATACGTGTTGTTGGGCTAGCTGGTTCATTTTATTCCTTCCTGTCCGAAAACTTTTTTTTACGCCCTCGGTTGCGTCTTAACTCCGGAGTAAAAATTACGCGCATGACTGGCGGGGCCACAGCCGCAGCAGTACTGGAGCGCACTGCTCGACACCTCCAACTGATTTCGGCTCTGTGACGTTACGCAACCTAACGTAGAGTAACAAGTAACGTCACGCGCACCTCGAAGAATTTCAGGGATTGTCGCGGGCGAACGCAAAAAAAAAAAGAAAAAAAAAAAGGCACGCAGGTAAAGTTTTGATTGTAGAGAGTGGAAGTTTCGAAGCTCCCCAGTGAGAGTGTTTGAGAACCTGATAAAAACAGAAGGAGCGTAATTCGGTGCAATACATGGAGAAACTGAAAGCTCGGTGACGACTGAGCTCATATAGAGAGGCTATGAGAGAAGCGAGGCAGACGCAAGCAAAGCGCTCTCAAGACGCCGCAGTGAAGAAGCGTGTGAAGAAACCGTGAGCAAAGTACGAGTAGTGCGAGCGAAAAACAGCCATAAGTTGAATTCAGAGTTACCGGAAGTCGGGTTAATTGGCATGGGTTCAATTCTGGTGTAGCTGCGCCACATAAAGCGCCATTACATCATTATAAGTTACGCACCAATCACTGTAAACGACTCGAGGCTTCAAGGATTCGTAGTTTATGGATATCTTGTTCTTTTTTTTTATTTTTGAACTGTTGGGGACTTCTCGTGCTCTCCCATCTTATCTATTTCTTAGAAAGACCATATAGAGCGTCTTTACACAAAAATTATGGGGTTTTACGTGCCAAAACCACTTTCTGATAATGAGGCACGCCGTAGTGGAGGACTCCGGAAATTTTGACCACCTGGGGTTCTTGAACGTGCACCTAAATCTAAGTACACGGGTGTTTTCGCATTTCGCCCCCATCGAAATGCGGCCGCCGTGGCCGGGATTCAATCCCGCGACCTCGTGCTCAGCAGCCCAACACCATAGCCACTGAGCAACCACGGCGGGTAGAAGGAATGCAGTCGCAAGTTGATACAGAATGGCTAAAACGAAATGTTTGTGAACTCAACTTGGTGAATGGTTTTGTTTGACGTCTGCCTTGACGTGTTATACATCAGTCACAGCTAGTAAATGTGCTTTTGCCAACAACCATTGCACTTTCCCCCTCTCCTTCTTCCTCAAATAAAGAAAAAAAAGGAGAGCCGAAGAAACGTAAATTGGTTTGACCTCGTTGTTTTGCAGAATCGCCGTTAGTTGGATTTGTTTCGTCTGTCAAGCTGCTGCTAACAACCTTCGAATTCCTACACCTCAGTCTTGCCTTTCTACGTTGGATGTCAGGGCACTTGCGGCAATTTTCGTGCATTACGCGCGCACTCGCATCGCGCGTGCACTTGTAAAAATGATGGCGCCGGCTTTCTAACCGATACCGAGCGATTCCAGCTATTGAACCTCTTAATGTCGCGCTGTACAGCGGGTCCTAAATCCAAACGTCACAGGGTTGTTTCAGCCTGCTCGAGCGTCATCAGGCACGCGCTGTCGTAAAACGCGGTTGCTCAATTTCACCCACGTGTTTCGAATGATGTTACAAGCGCCGCGCGGTGGTTTGTTTCGTGTTCTTGCAGGGTTCAACCGGAGCATTCCAGGATACCCCCGCTACACAATGATCGGCGATCCCGCCCAAGGCGTCCACAACTTAAGGATAGACAATGCGACGCTCGAAGACGATGCGGAATACCAATGCCAGGTGAGCGAGACAACGTCCGGGCATTTATACAGCGCACGTGCTGTTGTGAAATGACGAGAAGAAACATCGTTTTTATCGAATAAAACGAATCGGTTTAAGCATCTATAATAAGCTTGTTCTGACTTTATATATGCGTACGTGGACTGGACTAATGCACAGAACTTTGCGACTAATGTACTGTTGGACTGTATATTTTTTATTCATCCAGTGTTCTACTGAGTGCCATATTTCGTGTCGCTATTCTCCCTTTTTACGCAACTTTGTTTCCTTTGCCAAGTGACAAGGAGTAGCTGGTGCCACCATAAAAGCGCCAACCTCTCCTAATATTCACTTCAATAATAAAAAAAAAGCTTGTTCTGTTATTCTTATCGAAAACTTAAGTGCCATACGCACTGCCGATAGGAGCTGAGGAGGTTGCTTGCATCGTGCCTATGGAACTTAAAGAAAAGAACGGATACGTAAAAAAAAAGACATTTTCTGCTAGTCACTGCGTTGCCATTACAGCGCAGTTTCTTTCTTCAACCATGCACGTTCTCGTCAAGATATTCAAGTGCAGAGCTACGCTGTCTTGATTCTTGCATAATTTTCTGCGTGTCCCCTTTCTTTTTAGGTCGGCCCGACAGCAGACCACAGGGCTATTCGATCGGACGCCCACGTCACTGTATTGCGTAAGTGGTACTAATCATTTCTGAACATGCGTACTAAGCTTATGTGCGCTTGTTATTGCGTGCGAAATACTTTAATAAGTAGGCTGAGCCCCCCCAAAAAAGGAAAGGAAAGCAAGAAGCAAGAAAAAATGTGCAGATCTCATACACTGTGGGAATCGATGTAAGCGAAGCTTTCTGTGCAGTTTGCTTTTCTTGGCGATAATTAGCGGTGATGTTGACGGCAAAAGCTCAATTTCTTCAACGTTTAGACTAACACGAGAATGGTGAGTTGATGTTAAACGCTACCTTCCGTGCACCACTGCTGTTTGTCTGCATTCTACACAGAACACGCAGGACGAGGTGTTTGCATGAGGCGTTGTTGTGCGCCATACTTCGTAACCTCTAAGAGGGTTGAGCATTGTCATTGCTTCACACGGCACATCGCATTGTGGCAGAAGTATTAAATTTGAATTGGATTATGGGGCTGCACGTGCAAAAACCATATTAATTTTGACACCGTGATGTCTTTAAAGTGTCCCAAAATCTAAGTGCACGTGCGTTTTATATTTCGCCACTGCCGAAATGCAGTCGCCGCGGTCGGGATCAAATCCCCGACCTCTAGCAATTCCTAGGCGCAAAGCTACCGCGGCGGGCACAGAAGTGTTGGTTTCATGGTTGACCGCTTCCGTACTGTAACCTGGACCCTGCGGCGCTCTTTAATTAATTCGGCTCTGTTTCTGCATGCCCTGCACAATTTGCCCGCTTGACATATTTGCATGATGTTTATTTCTCAGAAATAGCAGGTACGTACTTTACCGTGCCTTGAAATTAAACATACCCAGTTTCCCCGCAACCGCTGTCGTGTAGTAGTAGGGTTTCCTTGTCTTCTCACGTCACCTCCGCCCCCCCCCCCCCCCACCTATTTATGAGAACTGCCTCTTCTCCTCCATTCCTCTCTACATTTCTATCTAAAGTCCCTTGGGCTAGCACGTTAGTAGACAGTGAAGCACTGTAGTTCCTGCAATGCTTTTGAGGGGTGTCACGGATAATTACAGCTGTCAAGAGGCCAGTGTTGCGACGCCCAAGGAGCTCCAGAGAGTATTGTGCACATTCTACGCCGTGGGGTCCAAACAACTTTCTCGCGTCGCCTTTCCTCTCTGACTCGCTCCTTCCATGTATATACACTCTCTGAACCACCCCCCGACGCGGTGTACCAAACAGCAGCAGCAGCAATGGGAATGGAAGAGGCAAATAAAGTTTCGCTTTAAAAACAAACCAAAACTACATCTTCGCGTAGTGATCATTTACTCCCCGTATAATCTCCTTAGGGCATGATACCATGCCAGACATAGAGGCAAGAACACCTGCGGTCATTTTGACTTTAGCGATTGCTGCAGCGATATAGCTCGTCCAGCGACTCCCGGCAGCCCATCGGGTGGTGACCGCCATCTATCCAAGACGCAAAGTGAGCTATATAAGCTATATACGCGAGAAAGTAGGAGAGCTGCGTCGAGGAACGAACGCGAGAAATGTCAAGTCAAGAGGGCGGAAGGGTTTTTCGCACTGACCCCCATCCGTCCACGCTGTCCTCGCGGAGACGACCTGTCTCCAGCAGGCGGTCTCTAGCGCCGTCGCGCGTACTTCCGTATCCTGCGGCCAAAAGCGGCACTGCCCAACAACATCCGCCCCACGTCGACTCTCAGGCCGACAGCAGTCTCCGCACTTTCTGTGGATATCAAAAGGAGGAGGCATAGGCTACGAGCTTACTGCGCCGAGCGAGAATGCCAAGAAAAGAAAGGGAAAAAAAGAGACCAAAGAAAGGAAGGGCGCGACAAGCATCGTGGAAAGCGCAGAACGAGCGTTAGGCTTACAAGCCCGCCTGCGGCCTAGCTATTTTTCTAGCCTGTGGGAGCTTGTTGGCCTATGGCCGGTAGCGGAGCTTGCAATGTGCCGGCATGAACCCCGGAAAATCCGCGGTGCAGTACCTCCTCCCCAGTTTCCTCCTCTCCTCGTGGCCCTTTCCACACATTCTCCTTTATCGTTTCCTTTTTTCTTTCTTTTTTGCTCTTTAGCTACTCTTCCCGGCGCCCGTGCAGCGATCTTTAGAGCGTTGAAGCGCGCCGAGATGATTCATCATCTTCTGTCAAGGCGCATTACGCCAGTCATCCGGCGATCCACCAAGATTCTTCAACTTTTAAGCCTGAGAAAAGAATTCCGTTCTGGCCTTTGTTCATCGTCTCCTTGGCTGCTTCTTTCCCGCACATTCTCTCTCAATTTTTTTTTTGAAGGACGTCGGTGAGGAAGCTAGCGTGACCGTAAAAGCGACTTTGCGCTTTTGGCTTCTGTGGGAAAGTGAAACGTATAACTCCAACTTTTTTTCTCCCGGAGCGGGAAGATGAGGCGCCGTCCAGATCGGTTGCATCACGGCGGGCGCTAACTTGAGGTTATGTCTTGTTTTAGGTTTTGCGGACTTAACGTGGTATGCTTTATTCCATTAACCGTTTGAGTTTTTCATTTTTTGAGCCGCTAGTCTTTCAGCCGATGATAAACTGTTTTGTTCGAAAGTGCTGACGGCTGTGGAGTGCACAGCAACTGAAGATACCAGGCAACCACAGGTTACTTCATTGTCAGATAAGAGTGCTTGTTTGTGTCTCTGGGTCGAGAACCGCATGTTTACCATGTTTTGATGAACCTCCACATGCACTTCCAATATGCCTCCACTATAGCGCCTCTATGATCTACGCGTCGATTTTTTTGTCGTGCGTTGTTATTTAAAGCTTTCCAGCACCAGAATACAAAAAAAAAAGAGCAGATTGTGTGTTCACTATTCTTTCTGGGGCTTATATGAAAACGATTTACAGATATTTACGTTCTGGATGTTTGTTGTGCGTATCCTTCCATGTAATCACTAGCGATGCAATGACACCGTACAGTGGTTTTCTGCTTTATCGCTCTGCTGCTTTGCTCGAGGTCACAGGTTGAACTCCCCTTAAATAGCTGCCGCGTTTCAACGGAGTGCGGAACCCGACAACCCTCACGTACTTTAAGTGCATGTTATAGTACGCCATGTTCGCAAACTTAGTTCGTAGCAACCCTCCGCGGCGTTTGTATAGCCGCATAGTTTCGTTTCAGATCTTAAACCTTTATATCACGAATCGTACATTGATTTTGACAGCTGATTGAGAAACGGAAAACCTAGCTCTTCCTTGCGACTCTTGCTGACGTGAAGAAACTATCGAGCAGCTGTTGTTCACCGGCTCTCGTTACGATACTTTGCTCATGTTTTTACAAAGTGAGCCTGGAAACGTATTTACTGCTGCGAAATTTTTTGGACAGTGGCCGCCTTTCTTTACGGCGCAAAAATATATTCGCGCACTCATTAAAAATTGTATTCGGGGGTTTCGCGGGCCAAAAGCACACCCTGATTATGGGGCATGCCTTACGAAGGGGACTTCGGATTGTTTTCGACCACCTGGGTTTCCTTCCTGTGCGCCTAAATCTAAGTACACAAGTGCCTTGACATTTCGGCCGCGTCGAAAATGCGGTCGTCAGGCCTGGGATCAAATCCTCGACCTCAGTGACGCAGCACCACTCGGTAGTTGGGTACTATTCCAGTTACTGATTGACGTGTGTCGACCTGAATGACTGTCTATAGTGCTCCCGAGCATCTTCCAGCGTGCTCTCAAGGTGCGCCTTCTCGGTCTTCTCTTCCTCCTGCTCCCGTTTCCTTTTATCCCGCGTGTAGGGTACAAAAACGGAGGCTCGTCTAGTTGGTTTCCCTAATTTTCCCGTTATTTTCTCTCTCTCTCTCTGTCACTTTCTCTGCTGGATGCGTGTACCAATAATGATTGCTTGTCCACAATCACAACAGTTTTATTGCTGTTTTCCCTCCCGGGTGCGCAGTGCCCCCTTCTTCCGTGACCATCACGAACCACCCGAACGGCAGCAGCGTGGAAGTTCGCCGATCCGAGTCCGTCAAGCTCACCTGCGTCGTTTCCCAGGCGAAGCCCGCGGCTCAGCTCAAGTGGCACCGCGAGAACGTCGAGCTTCGCCCAGGTGCGTGATACGTTTACTGTATGCGGTAAGCGGAGCACTGCGTACAATGCCGCGGGCACCACATACACAGCGCCGACCCGGGAAAAAAGGAACAGGAACGCGGACAAGAGCTGTCGTGTCGATGGCTTTCGGGACTCGAGGGTTCCTAATAGACGAATCGATAATACTGTTTCATAGCAGAAAAAGAAAGAAAAAGAAAAAGAAAGAGCGGGGCACGATTATCTTTTCTGTTGTTAACATAGGCCTTGATGCACGCAGTACGAGCAACATTTGCTAGAAACAGTGGGCGAACTGAGCAATCTTCTTGCTAACACCAACTTTTCGACGAAGAGACTTACTGGAAGACAAGTCCATTATAGTTGAATATTTTAACTTTACTATACTGTGGCTCCTGTGCCAAATTTGTTAGCTGTAGCAAACAAGTTGTAGAGCCATCGCCATCGTTGCGTGCGTTTTATGCGTGTCTCGAAATCACAAGCATCGAACAGAGAGCGCTTTGGTTCACGGCCGGGCTGGTCACCACAACGGTTGCTCTGCTCGCCGCTTCACTCTCACCCTTCGAATAAATAGGGAGCTTAAGCGAGTCCTATATTTTGGTATGCGCAATGGCGTTTGCGGATTGCTACGAGAGCGGTCGAGTTGATGGTGCCACCTGGTGGTGCAGAGCACAACTAGACAAATGCAGTGCTATTATAGCAGTCACCAAGTGTATTCTACTTCGCTTCCGGTGTCAATTTTTGGCATCGGCGTAATAATGTGCACGTTGCCTTTTTACGTTCTTTTCACGACAAGAACGCTCATGGAACACGAAAACGTGTCGAAAGGCATTGTGGTTTGAAGAAGCATCACGAGATGTCTCTACCAGCGTCCGGTAACCAGGTATTACGCCATGACTGTTGTGTATACCGGAATACAGGACGCACTAAAACTATCTGATCTAGGGACGACGGCACGCATATATAGTTGGCCTCCGTCACACCTTCCCACAAAGCGGTCTGTTTTTCCGTTGCTGGTGCCTGTGGTGAGCCAACTTGCATGCTTGTGACTTGTGCTAGTATTTTAGTATTTTCATCTTGATTTCTTTCTTTTCTGAGAAGGTGATATATTGGGGGATAGTAGGCCTTAAAGAGGCCCATCTTCCGAATTCGCTTAATTTACTAATAACAAAAAAAGTCAACTTGTTCAAATATTTGCACTCGTGTTCGCACAAGCTGTTGACTTCAGGTCTTGTCTCTCGCGAGGAATATTTCTTTTATTTGGATTTATTAGAAAGCGCACAGCCTTTCTTTTAAGGTACGACCTAAGCGTTTGTTTGCGTATGTCTGAGCTGTTCGCACTCTCATAATATTGCGGAATGGTGAACTTAATTACCCAGCAAGAGAGCTTACTGAGACAACATTTGTGTTTCGATAAGATTGTATTTATCAACCTTCGGATCTAACTTTGCAAGAGGTGACGAAAGATAACTTTATATGGAGGCATTTCGCAATCGTGTTTTGCGGGGTTTCTGTCTTAGCTGAGTGTAGTGGTATAAGTCTAGAAGCACTTTCGCACACCATTCGTCGTTAAACGCTGGAGCCGAGTGTAGATTTTTAGCCTTCTGGCCTTGACACACCTCTACCCGGCAGGCATTAGTGCGTACTGTTTGAAGGCTAGAGGCTTATGTGGAAATTCGTGACCACATGTCAGAGGCAACTGCGCCTTTTTCGTTTTTTATCGTTTCACACGTGCCCACTCACCCGCGTGCGGCAGCTAACCCGATTAGTTCTCCTGGTTAATCTTTCCACGTCTTTCCATTTGCTATTTCTCTCTCTCTCTCTGTTGGCATCTTGTACGCTTGTGCTCACGGCATCTGTGTGGTGTTCTTCCGCAGACAACGTGCAGTACAGCGTTGAAGAGAGCGAAGGAGGTCGCCAGAATGCCATCAGCAGCTTGACGCTGACTCCACGACCGGAGGACAACGGCGTCGCCTACTCCTGCGAGGCTGTTCATCCCGCGCTGGGGACACCGCTCTCGGCCTCCGTCAAGTTGGACGTGCTCTGTGAGTCGAGCTGCGTTGCCTTGCGGGTGCACGCTTGCAATTTACGTTCACAAGTTTACGTCGGCAATCGTGCCACTACTTAGTATTAATTAGACGAGCGAGAACTGTCCTGAAATTCCTGAACCGAAGTTTCTTTCCTTCTTTCTTTCTTTCTTACTTTCTTTGCGCACATAAAGCGATAAAATGTAGCGCAAAGCGTCCTTGCGTGTTTCAGGTCGGTAGCGACCGCATGTCAAGCACGTGGCGCAAAAGTATACAGTTCCTAAGGCAACCCCACAAAAAGTAAGGGGGAATGACTTCCAGGAAAGCACCGTCAGCTACGACATTTCTTGGGCGCCAGCATCGGCGGAGCTCAAGAAACATTGCTGAAAGTCGCTTTCTTGGGTTCCTATTTCATCATGATTTTTTTTCTACTTGTGCCTTGCTACTGCCGCTCGTTAGTTTGCATTATCCATTTTCCTTAGCATTGGAGTTCTTTTGACCTGCAGCAACCGACATAAGTGATGTTGCGCCACGCCTAGACGTATTCGAATCGTCGTGACGTTTGTCTTCGCTAGCCGTAGCAGATATCTTTAATGGTAATAGAATATGCATCTTCTGCTCCGGACCCCTTAAACAATGCAGTCATGGTAATGTTTCCTGGTACTGACTAGATCTCCGATTAGCTTGAAACAAGCTTAGGATATTGCAAAGAAGGAGCACCAAAGACAGCATCGCTGTGTGCTCGGCTGCTTGGAGAGCGACACTTAGTACGCCATCCTCACCGGAATCCGTAACACAGAACACTGGCCATGGCCGTTCCCAATTTCCCTGATTTAGGCTCCAATGACTGATTAGTCATCGAGCCTGCCGCCCGTTTCACCACGGGTATGTTGGCTTCTTTATCGCGCCAACTACTTGGTCACTTTAAGCAGCTGAGAGTTCAGGCTACTGCAAGATCTGCAATTACGAAAATAAAGAGGTAACGCCGCTGCGAGTGTAGGTAATGAATGTTGACGCTGAGGCAAGCATAGACGAAAACTGCGGAGCCGCGCCTGCGTTTAATCCACTCGATCGTAGCGAGCGGTGGCCTGACGTCAGCGTCCACCTACGACGCTGACGCCGTGGCCACAGGTGTCAACGTTCGCAGCTGGCAAAGCTCGTAAACGCCTTTATGACGAAGATATATATTACAGCGTAGCTTGGAAGGTTTTAGCGCGCTTCGTAGTTACGGAGTTAGCGCGTGCGGTATGGGGCACCTCTGTTAGAGCCAAACTTTCCAGCGGCTGTGTGTGTTTTGTCGCGGCTGGAGAAAGCCCCGGCGGCGTCAGGACGCGCCGCACGAAACGAGGTGAGGGCCAGACGAGACGACGTGGAAGGGGGGCAGGGATGTAGACCCGGCGCCTATCATAATCGCCGCTTCAGCGTCGCCTCTGCTAAGTGCGCACGTTCGTCGCCGGCACCGTGCCCTTCGCAACGGGGGAGGTGGCGGAGATTCCCACTTTAATCGCATAAATTACGCCGCGAGGAAAATTGGAGGAGGCGCCCCCCCCCCTCTTCGGTCGAGACTCCCCCTTCCCCCTCCACCACCTCGGTGGCCGTTGGGTGTAGACTGGAAATTTAATTTGCAAATGCGCGGCGCTTCCCCCCACCAAGCGCTGGCGGTGGTATCCCGCAGCCGCCTACACTGCGCGCTGCGTCAGTACCCCGGTGCCCGGGGAGCCGTGTTTACCTGCGTCATTCCCCAGTGCGGCGGCAACGAGTAGTTTGCAGAGCCGAATGCAAACTCTCGTCTCGAACTGGTGGGACGAGTAAATCACCGTGGCTACAGCTCTTAGTAGTTCGTCCCGTGCGCTCTGATTGAGCAAACGATTTAAGACGTGGCTGTCGTATTCACCCCGGGCGACGTAAGATAGGAACTGGAGGTAACAGAAGTAAGTCCAGCGTTTTCGGTTGTGCATACGAGGGAGTAAACAGAGATTATAAGAGTAAGCGAACCATTTGTCCATTTCTCAGATTTATTGTTTGGTACGGCTTGCGAAAATAGTTGCTAAATGGAATATCGAAATAATCAGCCCTCAAATTTATCGTTTTCTTCTTTTGCACGAGCTATTTTGTAACGAATGAATAAATCTTTATTTCAATGGCTTAGGAATTACTTGTGGCCTAAGAATGTTTCTAACAGCTATTATATGTTGACGAGGTTTCTAGCGCTGTATTAACAACGGATTATGTCGACGTGAAATATTTTTCCTGCGTTGCTGGGTGCGGTGAAGAGGGAATTGTAAAATGCAGCGCCGAAGGAGCCAGTCTTAACGTACAGTGTCCGGTCGGTTACTTATTGAGATGCTTATGACAAAAATAAAGACATTGGCAGGGAACACACACGTACAAAAAAGATAGGGGAGCAGAATTTGCATTTCGTTCGATATAGGCGCGATCGCTATGCTCTGGGCTCTACTTGCAGACCGTGATACGTGCCGAACGGAGGCGCAGCCTTTGTAATTAGGCGTCTATGTATAGTTAGTTGTGCTATGGGCAAGCTCTTGCCTGATATTCGACGTTTAGTTAAACTCCAAGCCATGAGATAGTAAAGTATTTTTCTGAGTGTGAGAAACGAGGGACTAGGTGCACCAGTTCTCAAAAGTGATAAACATGCACATAACCCGCGAAATTTGAAATATGGCACGCATCCAACGCACGACAAACTGTCGCAATAGCCGCGTTCGTGGATTTGGAAGCGACCGTATACTGATGCCGATATAATCGCTTTTCTCAATTCAGATATTCAGTTGAAACAGATAAGGAAGTTACGCCGTTTTATTCTATTTTCTTTCCTTTCTTTCTTTCTTTCTTTCTTGCTTTCTTTCTTTCTTTCTTTCTTTCTTTTTGCCAGGGGCTTTATGTTGCGTGAACTTCGGTGGTCGCAGGAGAAAACTGCGGTTGTGTATGTTGGTTTATGTCAGGCAAAGTGGCCATGTACGAATTTTCACATTTATTCTTTGAGAGGACATTCTTTTCGGGTAGCTTCGAGCACGCAGCAATCAAACGAAACGACGAAGCACCGTATGAGATTTAATCGGCGTGTGTTCAGCTAGATGGGCGAATGAACCATTAAATAACTTATGATACGTATTCTTGGCGTTTACGCCAAGAATACGTATCATAAGTTATTCTAGAGATATCTTTAAGGTACAGAAATTCGAACATTTCAGGCTAGAACAGGTATTGGGAAAGTAAAAGAAAAGCGGGCATAACGTCAAACAAGAAATACAATAAACGTAAACATAACACAAAGCTGTGATGGGGAACCGTCGAACACGAATGCGGCAACGCTGAATGGTCGCCGGTTTTGGGCGTCACAATATGTTTTACAGTACATAGATTGTACATCATGCTGTACATGTTTGTAATCTCACCTTTTTCCCGAAACACACTAACCTGAGGCTGAATCCCGCTTGAAATGTGTCACTTCAGCAGACGGGACTAGGAACTTCTTAACCCGGTCTCCCACACGCACCTGCCCAGGAGAGGGAGAGGGATAGAGGGAAATGCTGTGAGGTTGATTAAATGCAAGTTTCCCGTTTGCTACCGTGCATAGGCATGTTGGGTATGGGGAAGGGAGTTAGACAGAACGAAATAGAAGAGAGAAAAATAATTATTATAGGTACTGTAAGTTAAGCCCGGCGGATCCTAACAAAATTATGAAGAGAAAGCACAACGATGCTTTCACGTGCGCGAGTCCAAACCTTGGTTCGCGGCGAGTAAGAACAAATACTGAGGCCAAGTGACGCCGTTGGCTGCCGTTAACGACTGCACTTGATCTGATGCCGACAAGATATGAGACACGCAGGCGAAGTGCTCCTCCTCGGAGCTAAAGCAGCGCCGAAGCAAGGACGAATTAAGAAAATGAACGACACCGTCGCTGACCTGCAACTAACGCTTATTACGTCCATTACTACGAAGCGTTGACCTACTTAACGTTTATTGCAGGTCAGCGCAGTCTCGTCCGTTCACTCACCTCGTCCCGCGTTTTCGTGCTTTTTTGGGGGGGCTCTGACACGTACCAGCTGGACCGCATCAGTAGGCTTGCTCGTTTTAGCTCTAGGGGGTGCAGGCATTACTTCCCTCGCGAAAGATATGAGACCTACAGACGCTGCAAAGTTTAGTGGAGATAGGGTGTAGAAGCATAGCACCGTCGTAAGCAGGTTCGTTTCTGCGAATCAGGTCTTTGGCTCTCCGTGGCGGCTGATTGGCTATGACGTTATATTGCTATGGGGACGAAGTTGCGGGTTCGATAGGCATGCTGAGACGGCTGCAATTGCTGTGAGGGTGAACTGAAAGAGCGATCGCGTCGTCAGCGAGCACTGAATGCAAGTTGAAGAAGCCCTATCGGTCGTGATTCGCCAGAACACCAAGAGCGAGGCAGGCATACAAGACTCTCTCTGCT
The DNA here is from genome assembly GCF_023375885.2 of Dermacentor andersoni. NCBI lineage: Eukaryota > Metazoa > Arthropoda > Arachnida > Ixodida > Ixodidae > Dermacentor > Dermacentor andersoni. Next base: position 63,298,854 of record NC_092818.1, read on the forward strand.
AAATCGCTGTTGGCCCGGCGCGCGCTCAAATTTTGCGCATGCAGAGGCAGCAGTTTGCAGTGAGTCAAGTTTAATACCACGTTCGCGGGCATTAATTAAGACGTTAGTTCAGGATAAGTTCTAATTGGTCGTCGTCTTCGGCGACACTACTGAACAAAGAAAAGAAAAAAGAAATCTATCTAATTTGCTGGAACGTTATGGTGGTGCTATTTCTCGCGGCTACGCCGAGAATAGCGCTCACCGTTCACTCTTACGATGGCGCCACCGTTCCGTTGCAACAAAATCGGCACGTTTTGTGTATCGTCACTGCATGCGACACCCACTTCGTGTTCATTATGGACTAAACTGGCAACTTACGCCCACAAACGTGGTATAGTTAACCAAACTTCCTGCAAAATTGCAAAAATTGATTGCGAACCAGCCACCACTCCGAGTATATATATATATATGTATATATATATATATATATATATATATATATATATATATATATATATATATATATATATATATATATATATATATATATGGAAGGCAGGGATGTTAACCAGTCAAGAGTCCGTTGGCTACCCTACGCTGAGAGGAAGGGGAAGAGAAAGAAGGCAGAGAGATAGCTTATGGAGACGTGGACGCACACCACTTGAGTCAAAGCCGTTCGTATAAACTAGACTTTCTCAGAAAGCACAAAACTGCCTTCACAGCCTTCTGAGTAAATGAATGACTAAACAGTAACCCCCCCTCCCCCCCCCCCCCTTCCGCACTTTCTTTTTAATATGATCTCTTCTCTCCTGGAACGCAGTTGCGCCTGGACCCCCGGAGATCCACGGCTACACCGAAGGCGAAACGATCCGCATGGGCGACACGACCACGCTCCGGTGCATCTCCCGCGGCGGCAACCCGCTGGCGCAGCTCGTCTGGTACCGCAACCAGGAGCGCCGCGTGGTGGACAGCTCGTACACCACGAGCGGCCGCGAGTCGGTCAACACGCTCACCTTCGTGGCCAACTCGTCGGACAACAACGCCGTGTACCAGTGCGCCGCCACAAACGTCGTGGCGCCCGAGCCGATGACGGCGTCGGTGCGGCTCACCGTCCAGTGTGAGTGTCGCTCGGCAAACATCCTCCTCGTCAGTGGAGCCCGTGCTGAAGCTCGAAGACTGTTTTTATGCCACACCGGTCACGTGGCCGAAATTTCGCCCGAGTGGCAACGATAGTGGGCAAAAAGCTCCAAAGAGCCCCCCCCCCCCCCCCCCCCCCCTAGAAAGCATAAAGACGGCAACAAGCAACGATGCAGGAACAGGAAGAAAATAAGTAAATTGATTGATTGATTGATTGATTGATTGATTGATTGATTGATTGATTGATTGATTGATTGATTGATACTGGTGGGATATACCGCAGCACATGACGAATGTAATCGTAACGACAGAGTAAATATATGAAGACGATATTTTCCGCAAATTTATTTCTATAAAGGGTGGAGTTGTAGAAGGCCCTGCTGTAGAAGTCTTAGAAGTTACCTAGTGCAAGGGATTCTTCTGTGCGTGATCTCGCAATAATGAAGTAAGCAGTGGCTCCCACGCACCTCGGAATATAGGTACTACGACGAATTTCCGCTATAAGAAGAGCATCGGGAAAAAAATTATAATGAATCAAAAGTAAATAAAAAAAGTTCACCGTCATCAGATGCGGAACGAAGGACGGGAACTTCCGGTTAACTCGTGCTGTTGTTCCTGCAGTCGCACCTTCGAAGGTGAAAGTACGCGGCCCAAAGGAAGCCAAGGCGGGGGACCAGGTAACCATGCGCTGTTCCACAGAGCGCAGCAACCCGCCTGCCGAAGTCTCGTGGGTGGTGGACGGCCGACCCTTCGAGTCCGTTTCCACCATGACGGCTGACCCAAAGGGCGGATGGGTCACCACATCGAACATCACTGTCAACATCACGGGACAAGTGAGAGCACAATTTTCTGACGCCTATGGAGAACCATTCTTTCTTTTTTTCGAGATTTATAGGTTAGCTGAAAAGAAAAAAAAAAACGAAATCTTTTTTTTAATTTTTAATTTCCCTTGCCATTCATTGTCCTCCAAGTCGCTTCTGTACAGTGCACGCGATCTTGAATAAGCTACATCAACATAGACGTCCCAAACAAGGCGTACCGGAGTGAAAATGATGAGGACATGTAGACTCAACGAAAAGAAACGAACGAGACAAAACACCGTAGTGGGCACCGAGGAAAAGCCTTTTTTGAAACATCCTCTGAAAGCAGTAATGCAGTAGTTGACAGTTTTGTGCAAGCAGGAGCCAAGTACGTATACGCGCAATCGGCGCCACATTTCGCGTGCCGCTGAGAAAATACAGAAAAGATTAGATTGACGGAATATCGGGGCAAAGAAATGCCGTCGTAGCTAGAAAGTGTCGCCCCTGTACGCGGCGCTCCTGCATAACATTTCCCCACTCTCGCTTTTTTTCTTTCTTTTTATTTTTCACCTTCTCTCTTTGCTGGTCCTTCCAGCCGTCTCAATATGCCGGGCAATTCGGCTTTTTAACCCGGCAGCTGTCACCATTGCGCCATAGATTCCTAGTGCTTCTCGTCCGGCGCGGACACGCGGGACATGCCTCGAAGCAATCCGTTTTTATTGCTGGTCCGTCCAGCGTACAGGAGACCGCCGACGCTGGAGCGCCTGGGTTTGCCCTCGCTCCTCAAGCTCTTCGGCGATTTCACTCGTCTCAAGAACCCTGCCGCGCTCTCACCCTCTCACAAAGTTTCAAGCCTTTTTTCCCCCCTCTCCGCCTGCCCACGCGGCATCATTCATCCAACGGTGACTATCTTCTTCTTACTACTTCGGTACAGCCGTAATGTGCGCGCGAGCCTCTACGTATTTTTCCGTTTTTTGATCGCCGAGCAAGCGCCGACAAGTCGCAGCGTAGTCTCCCACGCCTGATTTGCCCGAGAGCGTGGTGCCGTGCCGTGATATTCCGCGCCGCCGGGGCGCCGCGTTTTAAGCGCCCGGGGCCCCGCATTTGGCGTGGAGTGTAGCTCCGAGCTGATGGGCGTGTTCGGAAGCAGCAGCGGAGGAGGCGTTCGGCAGAAGATGGAGCGGCGAGAAATCAGAAAGGTGTTCACGGACCAGGCGTGCAGGGGCTCGGAGGAAACGAAGAGGGCAGGACCGCGTAGCTACTGCCCGTTCCGTTTCTATATATCAAGAGAGAGAGAGACAGGCAGTGAGAAGAAAGAAAAAAAAGTAGGGTTGTGAGAAAGAAAGGATAATAGAAGAACCGGCGAGGGGCTAGGGCTCCGCAGTAGGCGTGAGCAGTAGCGGCGGCAACGAGGGAAGAAAAAAAAATGAACTCGAAAGGAGAATGTAGTAAATCGGAGATGAGACGCGAGAGGCTGGGCGCGCCGATTGGATGACCGAGTGCAGCCGCCGACGGAGAGGAACACTTCGCCCGGCCGCGCCGCTCTCACGTGATCGCACTCACCCGCTCCCCCTCTCTTTACTTCCCTTTTGGTTCGCTTCCATTAAAATCTCATCAAGAAGCGACATCCAGAAAACGATGGGGAAAATGGACAAATCGCCAGAGGAAGCGGCAACAATCGCCTCGAGCTCTCCCGGCTTTCCTGCCTGCCTCGTCCTGTCCTACCGGCATTTATGTCCTTTTTCTTTTTGCTCTATTTCACTGGCTCGAAATTCTTTTCTCTCTGTCGGTGCGCGTCTCGCCTTCCTCTTTAACGCCTGCAAATCTCGCTGCGCTGTCTAGTGCGAGATGTACGTTTTGGCCGCGGGGCGAAAGGCGGCGAGGACGTTGGAAGGGGAGCGCATCTTACACTGTCGAAAATGTGATGTATCCGAACGTATACGTATTCTTGAAAAAAAGAAAAAGAGAATCGCAACCTTGGGATCAACTTCGTTAAATTTGCACCGTATGAAAAAAATGAGCCGCCAAAGAACAGAAGAAGCGCGCTGAGTGAAGCGGAGGCACCGAAATCGGAAGGCACTAGTCTAGCCTTAAGACTCGGCGGAGAAAATGTCGTCGAGGCGAGGAACTCGCCGCTGCTAGGCTGGATGGGTAGCGCCATAATGCTTTCCAAACGAGGATAGCACCTTCTTACTCTTGTTTAATAAAAGCAGCGTACTTGAGTAGAATTCTTTCTGAATTTATGCTCCGTGTCGTAACAAGACAGGAACTCAGTTGTTAACTGCAAAGTTAACAACTTTTAATAAGGCATTTCTGGAGCGCGAGGAAACTTTCTTACGGCTTCCATCTTCAACATTTGTGAAATACAGTGTGTCCTGACGAAATCAGCTCACAGTGAATGTGGCTCACAGAGAAAGAGAGAACGGATGTGTAGAAAAAGGCATGGAGGTTAACCAGAGGTTTGCTAACTGGCTGCCCTTCTTGGGGGTAAGTGCAATGGGACATAAACAGAAAAGCGAACGCATCACGAACAAACTAAACTGCGTACGCAATCCGGCAATGATGCAAAATGGAAGAAAGTAAACAGTGGAAACTTTGTACGCAGAGTTCACGTAGAAGAACCGTGTAGTCCTCCCTATTGTTTAAAAGATCCAGTCACGGCTCAAGTGAGTGTATTGAGGGGGACCTGTGGGAAATAGTATAAGGTTTGGTTAGGGAACATGATCGAATTAGCATTTTATAGAGCAGAGTGACATTCCCAATCATGTTCCCTTTGCTACGACATTCATAAGCAGCGTCCAACACCCGAGAATTGTTATAGATCAAACAGGCACATGTGATAAAAGCGAAAGGAAACTGGCAATGAACTCGCAGATGTGTCGAATTTAAACCACGGGGCCACGCAAACGCCTTGAAACCATGAGCGCTGCAGCCCAGCTATAATTTCGAATATGTGTTTTGGAAAGTGTTGCACCAATAACGGCGCCAGGTCTGTCACTGCTAAGCCGCTCGACAATCTCCGCTAAAGCTTTAGCATGGAATTTAGTTTAGCATGGAATTTAGCATGGAATTTAGTTTCACACCACGTTTGCGATAATTATTTAACCGGGGCCGAATTCTCCCTCACTATTGCTCAACAAGCTTCATTAGTGATCTTTGCCATTGACCGGACGCCTCCGTTAATAAAATATCTAGCATAAGGATTGGCAGGAATTTCCTTCAGGAACAATTGAAGCGTAAGTCCCTTAGGTAAACACGGGCCAAGTTTTCTCTGCGATTAATCCGATGTTCACATCATCCGGAACGACGCCACTGAAAATGTGTCGATTCCGCTGCAGTGGAACGGTGGTGCCAAATGTCACAGATGGTAAGTAAAAAAAAAAAATGAAACTGGCAAGTAAAGCTCGCAAGCGTGCTACTAAGCTAAACTTCATGTAATATGGTGGCTGGTTGAGAGATTTCAGCGCTGCTTAGCCCGTGGTTTAACATTAAGAGTGCTGTACAGCTGACGCCGTTATTGATGCAATACTCGGTATAATGAATTTCTGCCTTTTCATGTGAAATACTTTAACAGGTGTCAGAACGTGCATAACAATTCCGATGCTTAATTTATATGATTCAGGATGCATTCCTTAATGATCCTTCATATGGAAAGTTTAGGAAAGATGTTGGAATCACGCAATTGAAGCCGAGTGCGTAAATAAATCATATTTTAAAAGAAAAATGCCGTGACCGAGCATCAATTTACTGAATTTTTTGAACAAGCCTGGCTCACACGCGTTAGGGCAATATTAAGTGGAACTTTAGCATCTGTTAGCGCAGTTTGGGGATAGATATATTCTAAAGCTGGAGCTAGCCCCATAATTTATTCTCAACAGACATGATGTCAGTAGTGTGATGCTTGGGTTTTGCACTGGAATAAGTCTGACGAGCCTAATAACATGAAAAGGCTAATTAGTCAAATATTCTTAATTCGTTGATTTAAGATTAAGATCTGACCAGGCAAGTAACGTGGTCTCTTCGGGTAGGTATCATGAAGACACTGAGTTACGCTGTATGCCAAAGACCATTTCTTAAAAATTCGTTTGGAATAAAAAAAGAGTATGAAAAAGGCATTAAGCTGCGAATACATGCATTGTTGCTAATCTCTCCATCTCTTTTCTATATCCTGGCTCAAGCGACTTGGGTATAATACCATCGGTTTTTGGAGCTCCGTGCCCACCCTACAATTAATCACGTTGTTTATTCTTCCTGCCACTTCCTTCACGGGCAGAAAACTGTCGGTCTTCATCAACCTCTCTCTTGTTTTCACGCGTGCGGAGACAGGTTGCTAGACAAGGATCAACAACACGAATTCATAGCGACTGTCTTCCGGAATGCATAGCATACCGACCGTGCTGAACGCAATCAGCATTTCCGGTTTACACGTCAACACATTCACCGCGCTTCCCCGGAGAACCCTTTTTATCGCACGTCGAGCGACTCGCGCACCAAATGCACCTCGGGCACGACGCCGCGCGAGGGGGCGGTGTCGTTGCTTTCCCACACGCGTCGCCGTATGCACGTCCCGGCGCGACAAGGCCGAAATTAATGCGCCCCTGCCGCCGTCGCATCGAAGCCCCCGGCGCGGCCAAGAAAAATAGGCGTCACCCCGCGTCGTCCGCGGGGCGCCACCAAAAGTCCGCGACAACGTCGTCGCCGACTTCTCCGTGGCCTACATCGGCTGGCGGAGCCGCGGCTCGGGCCGTTTCCTAATGGCCTCCGCTCCACGCGGGCAATCCGTCTATGCCAGCGCCTCTTTAACCGCTCAAAACCGCTGCGCCCCTCGGCCGCGTTCGCAATCACGTAAAGAGCAAGACAGCGAGGGAGACGGCCCGCGCGCGTCACGCGCGAAGACACTATTTGCCTGTATCGGTGGGGCCCGTCGGACCCGGCTCGCAAACCCGTGACCTTCTCCTTGATCCTGCCCTTCCTTCCTAGTCCTTCTTCGCCGTTTCTCCCTCAAGGCAAGAAGAGGCTGTCCTTTTTAGAAAACGATAGCGGCGTTGCCGGCGAAATTTCATTTCTCTGAGTGCACGCACGCGCACGCATACGCGGACTAGCTGCGGGATTCGAGGGAACGCGCTGATACGTTCGTCCTTTTGAGGCAACGCGCCAGAGATCAGCCGACTTACGGAGCTCGGGATGTCTCTTGATTTCGGATACGACTCGTTTGCTTTCGTATTGCTCCTTCTGTTTTTTTCTTCTTTTCTTTATTTATTCATTTACTTATTTTATTTTTTGACGCTCTGCAGATTCTTTGAGATGCGAGATCAAGTGTACCGCGCTTTTGGGGGATGTGTTTGATGTCGCCTGCCTGCTGCATTAAGCGGCCTCCTTTCCTAACTTGTTCTTCTTGTTTGATCACTTGTTTTGCATCTTGCTTTCCATCTGGTGGCCTATCGTTTCCCCACTGAATAAGGGTTGATCCTTAACTAAAGTGCTTTATGCTGATCGCTGTACTTCTGTGGCTGGCGTTAAGGCACTCGGCATCTTCGCGCGGCTCTTTCTTTTGATATCTCTTGAATTGTCTTGATAGGGTCGACTTTTATGTATAGGTTTACCTACAATTTTATTTAATGGCGTTCTGCTTTACTGTCGTCACCATTCGCAGGAACGAAATATGAAGATGTTCTCCTGCTACGCGGTCAATCAGGCCCTTGGAGACACGGTCGTGGAAACTGCGGCCGTCAGCATTCTCTGTAAGTGGATTTACGCCATCGTGACAACTTGATCTTACCGTGGTTACAATAATTTTGAACGCGTTTGGCGGCAGACCTGTAATGTTTCTATAACAGACGCTTCATAAATCGAATGCATCTACGCTTTCCGAAATGGTGACAGCAAGGTACACTTAGTGTTTGCATTGGTTCTTGAGCCCCGTGCTACGAAGGCTCGTCTGTGTCATGCGGGCCTCCGACGTTTGCTCACGCAACAAAATTCTATGTTTGATAGCAAGTTAAATTTTGTGCTTGCCCTGGCTTGTGTCGCTTTGTTTAGAAACTCTTGTACCACTGAAGTCTAACGACTAAAAAAAAAAAAGCAAATAAAATAAAGAAAGAAGAAAAAAGAAGAGAACAAGTGGGAAAGAGGGGGGAGACGCAAGAGTAACGGAATAGATCAATTCAATTTTCGTAACAAAAGACAATATATCATAATTATGCAATAGGGCCCCCAGAACACAAACTGAGTTGTGGAAGGGGTCTCTGTATCATACCGTGTTTTGTAAAAGAATATTCGTCCCACAATATCGGCGAAGTGCGTGAATGCGTAGTCATGGTTAAAAGTTATGCAGCTTGTAGGAGTAATCACTCCTACAATATATAATTTCGGCACGCCTACATACGCACCGGGATTCAAAGATAGCAGCCTTCATTAGCCGAGTCGGTAGTAGACGGCGCCACAGTACCGCACCACAGCAAACAGATAGGCTTCTCCAAAGAAACGTTCCTTCTAGTCGTCCCAGTTTCACTGCGCGGAGTGCTGCAAGCGTGCCATGAAGACCCGTGCACCGGTCGCTTAGGCTTCGCCAGGACGTTAGCGCACATGCGCTAGACGTGTTACTGGCCACTGTTCTCGCCCGTTCAGCGATACGTGAGAAGCTGCCGTGATTGTGAGCGGTGCAAGGTTTCACCTTTGAAACGTGCTGGTCTTCTGCAACCCCTGAACCATCCTCCAACACCGTTTTAACAGGTTGGAATGGATCGTCTCGGTCCGTTCCCCACGTAGTCCACAGGCTCGCCGTAGCTGCTCTTCCCCAGCGCAAGTTTTGCGACGCGCACTTAAAGCGGGGATCGTTGAGCAAAAGTATGTGACGTAAGCGGTACCTTGGGCCAGAGACCTCTGAACAGCGCGTGTTATGCCCTTTCTGTCCCAGTTTTATGGGAAAAGTTATTTAGCTACTTGCCTTTCGGCAGCTTCCGTAGGACAACATCGACTACGTCGCTGATACGTGACGAACGTGCTTCTGATTGTGTTCATGCCCGCAGATGCTCCAGAGACCCCGCGAATTTTTGGGTACAAGGAAGGAACTGCTATTCAGGCGAAGTCGCTGCAGCACATCACCTGCGTGACGAACGGTGGGAATCCGCTGCCGACTGTCCGCTGGTTCAAAGGAACGCAAAGGGTGAGTTTCGCGTCTTATCGTGATTAGCTCGAGGCAGTGATAAAGCGATCGTTCGACTGATTGAAAAATTGTAAGCGGCCGCCTCTCGATGAAAATTTTCGTGGTTATACATTTTGATATCAGATTATTAGCAAGTTATCTGGGACCTCTTTTACGAGAATTAAAGTTTGACGTGAAGATGGGCAAATTTTTCAGCTTGAAATGGACGGAAGTAATCTGGCAATACAAATATGAGTAACGCTAAACGTGCGGAATTATGTGGCGGGATGGGAATCGATTCTTGTTCTACAGCCCAAAAGAAGCCCTAGAATACAAAATACTTAAGGAGATTTACAATAGCCACTCTTTGATTGAGTTTAGCGCGCTTTCTCTTCCTTTCTGCGAAGAATAATGTCCTGCATGTGTTCTTCTAAGGCTAACGTGGCTGTGTCCACAGCCTCTTGTCGCAATTGTTTCCTTCAGATAGCTCTAAAAGTAGATCATGATTTAACAAAAGAATGGTTAGAAGTTTAACCTGCCGTTCTTGTTCCATTTAAGAAACGCAGTTTGCTTAACGCGTTTAGCTCTTATTTCGTTTTTCCGTTTTCTCTGGCGATCCTAACCTAAGCGTAAGCAGATCCGGAAAGCGCGTTTTGCCACGATAAGAGAAATATTACGGGAAAGCGTACCCCAATTTTTGCGTTATTCTCAGTTATTATTTTTATCTTCCGCACTGCGCCTTCCGCTGGGCGTATTTGGTTTAATCCGCCGGGCATAGGAACTTGCACAGCTTTCCAAAACCGGCTTTCTGTCTCATATGCAGTAAAGAGCAGCTAAATTTACTTCGTTGCAATTCGTTCAGCAGCGCAGTCCGGAAGTATTAAAGGAAGCTCGCAGAATAAGCTGCCAGATGAGCCCTGCTCGGTTTTGGCCCTTACTGACGCTTATACCGCTAGTTGTAATTTTTAGTACGTATTCTTTTTTTCTGTTTCTCTTTCTTTGCAACGGCAAATATTATCCTAACGTCGTAACGGAAAGACGAGAGGCATGGACGAGGAAATATTGCGAGAATAGACGCATAGCGGCTCCGCTTCGTTAAACCAGATGGTCGCCAATCAGTTTACAAGCACGGCAGTTATCCAATAGCATTTGTATTTTACTTTTGCCTCTATCTACATCTGTTTTATGCATACGTAATGTGTAACGCACTTCCGCATTACGTAACTGTGCTTAGGTAATATTCTGCTCTTACGTCACAGAAAACACGAAGCTATAGGATAGGAAACTTCTACCAAGTGCTCCTAAGTACACATAGCTTTTTTTATCGAAACAATGTCTTCGTCGACAATAAACGAAGTATTACGCCGTGGCTAAGAATGAGCCGCGTTAAGCATACGGAAGGAAGTTTTTCGTTAAGAGCGATGAAACAAGAAATTACTTGTAATGACAGGAAGTTTATTTTTAGCACGGAATTTTTTGCCCGGTACTGAAATTTATCTTCCTCTAGCATTTAGTTTAAAGTGTTATGTCCGTGCTGTTTTTGGTGGATGACATTGCGCGCCCGTCAGACCTTACGCCGACAGCAAAAAGAAAGAAAAAGGAAAAGGCTTTGAATTGCTAAATTAATTTGAATTTGCAAGACTTTCTTCATCGGCAGGACATAAGCGCAGTCTTTCAAAGTTCCGGATGTGTCAGAAGGAGGAAATTTGACGACATTGTCCCTTGTGCACTCGTCGGTGGTGATAAAACCAGGACACACGCAATTTGAGTTCGCACAATTCTGTCCCCAGTTTCAGCGGGTGTACGCACGTGGCAGGACTTTTGTTTGGACGCGTTGGGTCATGGTCGAACGAATGCAAAAGCAGCGCGAAAGATACACAGGGACAGAGACACATAGTGCACAAGACAGGTGCTGCCTTGGACGCGTCTTGGTGCGCCCATCTTGTACAGTCAAGCACAACAGTTTACGGACTACGGGATCTCGGGAAAACGTTCAACTTCCGAGCAGCCTGTAACAGCAGTCACTAAAACCGAGCGTCGCGATGTTGTTCGCATATACTGGTATAGGTTGTAGATGCGAATACTAGGCTGCCTTGGGAGGCTGCGCAGATATTCAGCTTTTTCTCAGATCGCGCGTTCCGTAAAGTTTTGTGGTTGACTGCCCACTATGTGCCTCTGTCCCTCTGTTAGTCAGAGCGGCTTTCCTAACCGTACGCACCTAGCTCGCAGCTTATGTGGGGACACAAAAAAAAAACTAAAAAAGAACACTGAAGCGATCTTTTGTTATTGGAGGCGCTTTCCTTTCAGAATAGCTAGCAGTTAAAGGGAACAAGAGATGAGGATATTATATTTGTTTGGGTGGCACAGCAGTAGCTGCTTTTTTCCCCCTTTATTTCCCGAGCTTTTTTTTTATGGCTTTTGACACAAAGAAGGAAAAGAATGAACTTAATTTTAAGCGGCAAATGGCGAAAGATTTCTTTTCTCGCGTTCAAGTGCCTGACCCATTAATTATTAACACCTGTAAATTTTGGTCTTCTATGTTACCTCACGATGCTTCACCCACTTTATTCAAAATTGATAATGACGTCATCAGTGATCCGTCAGTAACATAAGGTGCTTTCGACCAGTATTTTCAGTTCGTGTTTATCCCCGATAACAACTCTATCCGTTCTCTCACCAATATAGTTTGTTGCGAAGCAATCAGTGACATTGACATAAGCAACGAATGTGTTAATAACCTTGTATGAAGCTTGTATACCAAGAAATTCATCGGTCCGGACGGGATACACAATGCATTCTTGATTCACTACTCCTTGTTGTCATCAAGATATCTGACAGTCATATTCAACAAGTCTTTAGAGTCTGCCACTTTTCCTTCTTTATGGGAGTTAGCTAAAGTGTTCCCTCTTTATAAAGCTGGTGATAAACAGTATTTGTGGAACTACTGACTGATTCTTTGACATCACAGCAACGCAAAATGTTGGAACATATAATTCATTACCAAATCGTGCTTTTTCTGCAATTACAGAACTTACTATCTAATATACAGTGTGTGTTTAGGCTCGGTTTTAGGAGGACAACGCAGTTAGTTGAGTTTACACATGGCATTTTGCTGAACCTTGATGTTGGCAACCAGATTTAGGCTATTTGTATAGATTTCGCGAGAGCATTTGACGCAGTATTACTTTCTAAACTCTTTGCTAAACTTGACACTGTACTAAGTAATGCTCAACTAGTTAACTGGATTTCAAGTTTCCTTTTACTTCGCTGCCAGTTCGGCTTTTACAGTTCAACCGGAGGTAACTCTCATTTATTGCCTATGGTTTGGGGTAGCTTTTACTAATGCGTACCTCATCGGAATGACCACAAATCCAGAATGTGAAATTTGCGTGTGCAAAGAGGCGATAGCGCACCTTCTGGGTGATTGTTGTCGTTACAATGCACAAAGAAACGTTCTCAGCACTACGCTAGACAAGACTGATAACCGTCCCCTTACGGAAGTCAGAATTCTTGGACCTTGGTACCAACTGACGTCGGCCCGAAGTGCTTTAAAAGCGCTAGTGTGCTTTTTAAAAGAAGCGGGACCTATTGAAGATCTAGAGAGAGTGTGAACTGATGCATTACGTTCTTTTTTTTTAATCTTCTCTTGGTTTCTTATCTTTTCTGCCCTTACCTCATCTCCATGTGCAGAGTAGCAAACCGGACACCTAATTTGCTTAGCGTCTCGGCCTTACATCCCTTGTTTTCCCTCTCCTCCCTCCGCCTCCTCGACCTACTCTACTGCTTTTCACCTGACATCCGAAGTGCCCAGGGGCTCCGTTCATGGGCCACTGCTTTTCTTAGTCTACATAAATGATTTGCCTGTCAACTTCTCTTCTAAACTTCGTCTTTATGCCGACGACTATGTACTTGTACTATACGAAGTGGTTAACTATTCTAATGATCATTACCGCCTCCAAGAGTCATTTGCTATATTTGTCATCGTATATTTCCCTCTGTTAACCCAATCGTGCAATAGCGCCTATTGCGCTGCAGTGTGTATAAATAAATAAATAAATAAATAAATAAATAAATAAATAAATAAATAAATAAATAAATAAATAACAAAAATGTCTAGCAGCAGTAGTGGAGGGAAGAAGAAATAAGTTCATAAAAGACGTTTGTTTCACCGCAGATTTTCCTTTCACAGATATAAAAGATAGACTGATTATATTATTATTATTGTTATTATTATTATTATTATTATTATTGTTATTATTATTATTATTGTTATTATTATAGAAATGATACGCGGAATTTATTTCTGTTACCTGTGCTGCATTTGAGTTGTCTTTCGTTTCTTAAAAGCTTGGTTCGGGCAGATGTGCATGAAACCGTAGCACAGAGCAACAATACGTCAGCAAGATGCGTGTTTCGTTCGTTTTCTAGCAACGTGAACGAGACGCAGGGAACGTGCGACACAAGTTGAGTCAAATGAGTCAGCTATTTCAATGCTGCTTTGAAACTGTGTCCAGGTGGAGTCTACTTCGAAGGCTAACGGAAATTCAGTGACCTCGGAAGTGGCGATCGTTGCGCAAGACTCGGACAACGGAGCGGAGTATCGTTGCGAGGCCTCCAACCCGGCAACGAAGAAAGCCCTGACAACGAGCATCAAGCTCACGGTTCATTGTAAGTGTCTTCGACGTACTACACTATACAGTCACTGCGGAAGCGCTTACCGCTACACCGACGCACATGAAGCGCTGTTTTTGTGAAGCTAACGCACTGTGTTTACTGTCACGCACAGTTCCACCCCCTGCTGTCACTATCAAGATAAAACCCCGAAAGCCGAGGTCCGGACAAAAGGTACGCATCGAGACTCGAGTCTCATTTTTTGTGAAAGAATGTGTGCATCGCTGATTTGGTATCGACGTACAAAACCACATCCTTGTCTGATGGGACTGCTGTGAAACTCGGGATAATTTCCCGAAGATAACAGATGTTTAACTTATTCGAATATTACCTGCCCGAAAAAGCGTCTCCCTGGCGGACGTGAGAGTACTTTGTTTCTCTGTATCTACATTTCTTCGAAACATCATGTTCCTAAAGTGAGTTGGCTGGATGACTTCCTTTTTCATTTAGTGCAAACGTCCATTTCTCGAAGGCAATACATACGAAAGGGCAAATGAAGAAATACAAGAATTCTAATTGTCATAATCAAAAATCATAAAGCGTATTCAAGAAAAAAAAAAAAAGAAAGCACGAACAAGAGACAGATAATTAATTTCATAGTGCGCAGCAAGCCTAAGCATAAGCAAAACAAGCGCATTTATGGAAGAGATTGAGATTGAACCGGATAATGAATATTTATGAGGGCAGTCATGGATTAAGCTACCATTTGTTTACTGCCTCACAGAGGTTATCACTAAAGCGAGTGCGATCACTCTTGTAAGGAATTTCTTCGGGCAAGCTAGTAAATTCATTTGTTCCCCATATGACAAAAGAATAGTGCGGAGTATCACTGGGCGAGTATTAGAAGGCATTAAACGCTTTCTTGGTGCGCCTTCTCTGGACAGCTCACGCTGACCTGTGAGACTGGCTCCAGCAACCCGGCCTCCGTGATCAGTTGGTGGAAGGACGGCCTGCAGCTCTCCGGAGCGACCGAGGAGCCGCCTGTTGACGCGCCGTTCGGAGGCAAGGCCTCCAAGAGCGTCTTGGTGGTGAACGTCACCGCCGACGACAACGAGGCCAACTACATGTGCCAGGCCACCAACAAGGCGCTGCAGCTGAGCGTGCACGACTCGGTGTTCCTCGACGTCACCTGTAAGTGGGCTTGTCCGCAACGGACGTTTATGAAAGCTTCTTTTCGGGAAGCCAGCTTATATCGACACACATCTCATACAACCCCACGCCATTCGTTCCCAATTAGAGTCCCGACAATAAAAGAAATAAATGACTCTGATCCTGCCTTTGCCAAGCAACCAAAATGTTAATATCTTTGAGGGCGTAACGTTCAGCACATAGGCCGCTAATAAAATGTTTTTCCATTCATTCATTCATTCATTCATTCATTCATTCATTCATTCATTCATTCATTCATTCATTCATTCATTCATCTTCCAGGCCTGAAAGCATTACAGAAAAGAGTGGTTCAAGGTAACAAGAACACAGACGTCGCTATGAGGTTATATATATATATATATATATATTCCTTTTTTGTATCCGCGGTGGTGGTCAGCGGCTGTGGCGTTCCTCACGCGGAGCACGAGGTCGCGGGCTCGGTTCCCAGCCATGTAGCCTCGTTGCCACAGCCATTCAACCAAGTCGCCCAACAGCATGACCTACTGCTTCTGTCTTCGTTCTGCCTTGTTCTTTTTCTTCCTTGTTACGTCCCACCAATCCAAACCTGTTGTTACGCTTTAACCGCATCACCAAACCGATGCAGTTTGTAAACAAAAGTGACACATATCTGGAGATACTTCGACCTTCTAACGTCTATCCTCAACCTAGCTTCATTGAAACCGCAAGAATGAAACAGAATAACTTACCACAGTCAATATGACTTCAGGAGAGCATCAACACGCGCGGTTCTTTCTCCATCTTTCTATTTAAAGGCCCTTTCAATTTTTTTTCTAAACTTGTGCCCGCGTGCGGCTTCACTCGGCACTACTTCATTGCGAGGTGGGACGAGAGACCTTCTTCAGCAGCAAATAGCGAAGCTCGAACATATTACGTCGAGAGCACGGGAGGGAAATGGTGGTGTCGGCAATGGCAACGCGTCGGCGTTCATTGAACCAGAACAACGAGATTTGTTCTCGACTCCCTGGTTCGCAAACTCCGGCATCGCTTTCGTCTTTCCATTCCAAGTCGGAACCAAGGCTTCCCCTCACGGCTTCCCATATACGCCCATATTGTGAAGGGGCTGCGCCCACCCTCAAAGGCGTTCGAGCCGGGCTGTTTGTTCTCCTCCTGAAAAAGTCTCCAGAGCAGCGCCGCAGTGCTTCAACGCACAAAGGGGAAGAATGCATTACGCGCCAACGGGGCTGGCTCCGGGCTTGAAAGCTGAAAAGAATGCCCGCGCACGTTTGTTCAGGAAGCAGGCGTGCAGCACTAACCAACCCGCATGCTGATGTGCATTTGCCAATCTCGTGCCCGCTTCGCGTGGTGCCGCGAAAGGAAACTTTTTTTCTAGCGAACAAATAAACGAACGAACTGCAAACAGCAGCAATTACGGAGGGTTTGGGTTTTGGGGGCCCTGTCGACGATAAAGCGAAACGCCGGAGCAGACGGCGAGCGAAATAAATGCGCGGGAGGGAAACAGACGTCGAGCCAGGCTCCCGGGAAAGAGTATGGCGCAACTGCACCTCCGCTTGCTGCTGGCGTTAGCCTCACTTAGCGCGCCACTCGGCGGTCAAGACGAATGCGCCCTCTGGCGAGCGGGAAGCGGCTACGCATTTCCGTACGGCACTTGCCTTCGAAACAACAGTCGGATGAAAAGTAGACGCTTCTGTGTTTGTTTCGACGCCGTTTCGGCGCTTGCCTTTTTTGCTCGTCACGTTGGGATGGCTCGCGGCCTGCGGGACGTATCCAAGTTCTGGCTGTTAGCGGCGATGGTCATTCTTAGCGAGACGCCACGCGCGAGTGAGAGCCTCCCGCCCCCTTCCCCCCCTCCTGCGTTACCTCGAAATAGCTTCACGAGTCTCTCCTCCCTGGCACTTCCCTGGCCTTCGTACTTGTGCTATGAAACTTCGCTAAAAGGGCCGCGCTAAGGGGAAGTGTCCGCGGCAGGGACGGCGTTGCACTAACGTCAACGCTCGTTCTCCCTAGCACCCGTGGAATGCTGGGACGAGATCGCGTGTTCATTTTATGCGTGTCGCGCTTCTTTAGTTCGCATTCCCTTCTTTTTTTTTATAACTCTGTTGCAGTGTCAGTGTCAGGGATTTATCTATCGCAGGGGGGAAGTGCACTGCATTTGCGCGCCCCGTTCTCGGTGGGAAGCGGATGCCGTTGACAACGGCCGACGCGCGGTGTTTCGAGTAGCTCGTTTTGTTATCGTTAGTTCGCAGCATTCACTCGTCGGACGTGCGCAGGAAAACAGGGCGACGGATACGCGGAAAGTGCCGGATCGAGCCGTTTCCCGCATTTGCATAGTACGCGAAATGAAATAATATGAAACAAATTAGGCCATACGACAAGGCCAATCTTTATGGAAGGGCAGTGTTGACACTTCTGCACCGCGGAGCGTTCTGCCTACTGGAAACGGTGGCTCGAGTGCCGTTTCCGTAACACTCGTGTGTTCTTTCGTTGCGGCATCTGATCCGCATTGTGGTGTTCTGAAGTGTGAGTCCTAGGTTTTAGAACGACGGCTGCGGAACCAGTTTGCCCGAAAATGACGTTTACCATTGCAGAAGTAGATCTCTGCTTGGCGTTTCCTTGGCCGATTGTTGAAGTGTGAGTGAACCTCTTCAAAACACTTCCATTCTGTGTAATGTAATAACACTTTACATCGAAGTTTTGGTGTTCGAATGCAGTTTGCGATAGCGTAGGTCGCTTAGGCAGCATTAAATTCTCGTACGCTATTTCTAGCTGTTCTTCAATTGCTCTACGAAAGTGTTTAAGTCATTTAGCTCCATTTCACTATGTATACATCGCGGTAAGTACCGAATACCCTTTGTAAAACGGCAGTTTATGTATGCACAATGAGAGAGTACTGCTGGATTTTATTCTTACGCTACAGACTTAACTGCAGGAGGTGCGGTCATTTCGCAATCGCAAATACACCGGTTTCTCGCGTGCAAGGTTTCGTTAGTTCTGCAAGAAAAAGCTAATGACGAGGAAAAAGAGACAGAAAGAAGACAAAAACAAATTAGAATAGAAAAGAAAATAAAAAGTTCGGCAGCTTGTTACACTCCTGTAACACGTGAAGGCGAAGGCGTGCTGGGTGCCATTTGACACTGTCGCGTTGCTGCTTTCGCACTTCAGCTTCTTGGACTCGTTTTGGACGCTTACCCGCGGCTTGAACGCTTATATAGCGGGGTCAGACTCGCGCCAACGACGTTTTTCTTTGAATTTACGCTGCATCCTCTCAGCAGGCGACTGGAACGTATGCTGTTATGCGTGTTGTATGAGCGATTTCAATAAATGCACGCACTGTTCGCTTCACTTTGCTGAGCGCTTGTAGCCTCTGCATTACGAGAGGGATAAGCCATTGCTGCTGCTGATGATAGTTTTTGTACCGTTGGACCGGACGACGTGTTTTTTTTTAGAGGTCTTCGAGGGTGTGAGCCACTTAAGTCTTTTGCCTTAAAAAAAAAAAAAAAAAATGTCTTCCGTTAGGTACAGCGTGTTCCGAGACAATATAATACGTGCCTTAGGGAAAATTTTCTGTCTTATAATTATTTTTTTTGTGCGGTGCTGTTCGTAAGTTCACTCGGTGATTTGCACCTTCCTCATCCTTGTGCTTCCTCCTCCGTCCCCGCCCTTCTCACGCAGACAAGCCCGAGTTCTCGATCGGTCCGCTGGAGCGCTTCGACATCGTCGAAGGCCGCTCGCTGGTCATCAACCTGACGGCGCAGGCGAACCCGCGGCCGGTCAGCTACACGTGGAAGAAAGGCGACCGCCGGCTGCCCGCGGCTCGCAGCTCCGAGCGGTCGTCGAGCCGCTCCGCCTCCTCTCCCTCGGCGCGTGTGTCCGCCAGCGGACCGCTGCTTAACCTAACGGGCGTGGAGCGCAGCGACGGGGGCGTCTACGAGTGCGAAGCCACAAACAGCGAAGGGTCGACGAAGGCGTCCATCCTCATCAACGTCCAGTGTGAGTGGCCCTCGTCACGTCGCAGGCGCGGGGTGCTGGCAGTAGCGGGTCAGGCGTTACTACGGCGTTCGATTTCGTCCTGAGCTCTTGATTCTATCTTGCCCTAGCACAACTTGTAGACGGGAACAACAACAACAACAACAACAACAACAACAACAGGCAGAGAGCAACCGCGAACGCAAGCGTAAATACTAATCAATATGTAATAGTGATCACAAAACGTGCTCGTCCATCTGGAAGAGCGAGAAGCTTATAAAGCACATGATATCCCAAAATAGAATTTTTCTTGTGTCCAGTCAGTCTTACGTTTAGGGGTATGGTAGCAGGAAAACAGAAAAAGACAGACAGACAAGGTGCTTGGAAGTATTTCGCGCTAATATATCCCTAGTTGGGATGGGAGGCCGACTATAGGCCAAACATCAGTCAGGTTTAGCAGATGATACACAATAAAGGGTCGTCAACCAGTCCATCTTTTCATTCTTCCCAGACTTACGCACCGAAAGCACTGTAACTCAGCTTAATTTTTTTCTTCGTGAAGTGGCTGAGCTGCGTTTCAATTCCGTTGCCCTGAATAAGGCTGGCCAAGTTTTAAGTTTCGGACGCAATCAGTACCTGACTAATTCGCGAACAACGAGGCAGTGCTTGGTTCAGAAACGAAGTAAGGCTCTGTGTTCGTCGTCCAATTAGCAAGCTTTATTACATAGGCTCAGAAAAAAGAAATCTACGCAGGAGCGGCATCAGACATGGACAATTCGCCAGGGGCTTCACTTTATCTTTTCTACGGGGGCAATCGATGTCCAGGGAAAGAAGCATTTAATTTCGTAAGTTGTACAGAGTTGCAACTGGGTTTACTAAATTGCCGCATAATACGCTTGCCACATCGAGTTGTATGTGGCAACATTATGTAGGCTAACGCTTTGCAACACTTACGCTGGTGATACACTGAAGAGGTATAAATTGCGAATTTACACCGAGTTTATTCTTATTACTCCTATTTTTTATACTTATTGGCTTAGTCCACACTGAAGTTGTTGAAGCTTCTGTATTGCTTTCATGTCTGTTTCTGATGTGAGACACATTTTTTTATAACACATTTCTTTAAAAGGGATGGTGGTTGTAGTTAGTTGCCTCCGGTGACTCCGTAGGAAGACAATAAATGTTGCGCAGGAAAGAGAATACGAGCATGCACGCACATGGTTTTTTCAGCGGACAAATATACCAGCACAGAAGCATCATAAAGTCCACAAACGCACTCAAAGGCAAAAGGGGAGCGCCTTACTACAAAATACACGCTAACACTAATAATCAGCACACGTTGTGTAATACTCATAATAATCGTCTTGTAAACATCACAAGGAAGTCAAGAATTCAATTTGGTGCCTTGCAAGTTTAGGATCAAAACACAAATGTTGGACGAAATGAAAATATTTCGAACAAATGAAAAAAATAGAGATAAAGAAAGAATTGACACGCCAAGCAAGAACAGCAACCGGCACTGCACAACTTTTAGTTGTTTAATTATTGTTTCTCGCATAGGTAAATTTGGAAGTGTGGTCACCGAGCGCGTTTCTATGCGAGATTTATTTATTTAGTTATTTGCCTAGTTTCTTTCTCATAATTTTGGAGACGTTGCCAAAACATATGTCGACGGCGTCTGCAAAATGTTAAATTGTTCCGTCAGTGAACGGATAATTTCAGGAAAACAGATCATTACAAAATTAAAAAAATTGTATTCCACACGCTGAACTTTGATTCCTCAAGACAGTGTGGCAGCTGTACAGTGTAGTGTTTTACTTCAGAACGTTACAGTGTTGGCTCTATCTTCAATAGCAAACTGTGTGAACAATGCTGCATAACCAAATAAAGTTTACGCGAAAGAATCTTCACGCCTTCTTGTATGACACTATTGAGACCCTCATGATCGAGTGAGTTGCTTGCTCGCGTCCCTCATTCGACCCTTGAGCGTTGCCTTTTATGGTCGTGCAGACGGCGCAGTGATCAAGGCTGTCACCGAGACCGTGATCATCGACGCCGGCTCCAACGCCCAGCTCGAGTGCGACGTGGACGCGAAGCCATTCAACGACGACACAGTGTCCTGGCGCCGGCCGGGCTTCGACATGAGCCGCACGCGTCAGATGATCAAGGATGACATGCGATCCATCTTCACTGTGTACAACGTGTCGCGCGAAGATTCGGGCCCGTTTGACTGCGTCGCCCACAACGGCATCGGCGAAGAGGCCGTCATGACCGCCAACCTCATCGTCAAATGTGAGCTCGCTTGTCTTCTTTCCCCTCTGCCCCTACTCTCCGGCTCTCTCTCTCTTTTTTAATCACATCACGTTCTTGCTTTCGTGCAATTGAAGTCTTCGTCGTCGACACGCCTACTCGACTTTTCGGGTTTCGAATTGCTCCTCCGTATTGGTTGGCAACTCGAAAGCAACTTTGGCAACGAACCAAACCATTATGCATATCACGAATGCAAGCTGTACGCGACAAATACTCACACCGATGGCTGGCAAAAAATTTTCTATTTACGGCACAGTTTGCATGCGTTCCTTGCTAAGCTAACGCCACGAGGAGGTACTACCAAAGCACGATGGAACTAAATCAAACGCCAAAAATTTAAATCAAGAGAGCAGTGTCTTATGCCTGTGTCGCACGTACAGTTCTGATAGCGATCGGGGTAGATCTGGATCGAGCTGGATCCAGATCAGGTGCTTCTATACGGTCATTTGTGATCGCGATCCTGCGGGATCCTGTGGAATATTTTGCTAAACTGAATGTGTATACCCAATATATTGTGCAGTTCTGAGATTTGCAGACCATCAGCGGAGAATAATTACTGGATTCAGATCGTTGGACCGCGTAGCAGCGATAATTGTTGATCTCGATCAAGAAATCAGATCCGGATCGGCTCCGATCGCGATCAGAAGTGTACGTGTGACACCGGCATTACGATAATTGGAAGGGCTGTGTACTTATGTTCGAAACTATATTCGGAATGTCAGAGAACGCGATGTTATAGAAGAAAATTTGCAGAGCACAATACACGCCTACCGTGCGCAAACAAGGGAAGAAACTATATAGCAATTTTTTTTTAACACGTCGCTGCTGTATCCGTCTAGAGATAAATAAAGAATACAGTTTCTCTGGCCGAAGACTTGAGCTTTAAGGATAATACAAAAAGCGTTAATGATATTGCGGTTGGTAGAAATAGAAAGAGAAGAAAGGGGAAAGGCAGGGAGCTTAACGAGAGGGGAAGATCCCGTTTGCTTCCCTACGCTGGAGAGAGAGGGTGGTAAAGTGATAGGAAATTAGAAAGAGAGAAAGAAAGTGATCACAGCTACACAATCACAGTCGGTCACTGTCACCGCGTACTTTCACCGCACAGCACAGTGGCACTTATAGCACTGTAAACATCAGCTCAGGCTACAGCCGCTTGTCCAAGTCTGCCGTCCTTAAAAACTGTAACAGTGCCCTCGTCGCACTCCGCTGCAATGGCTCGTGATGTCGGCATTCTGAATTAATTGCATCTGTTAAAAGTCTGGGGTCAAAGCACGCAATCGCGATTGCGAGCGATCGTCTCTGTAAATTGTGGCGAGGACAGTAACATAAAACGTGCGGAGATAACTAACGCCCCCGGGGTATTGGTGGTAACCCTCATTTTCGAGCAGGTTACGTCGCCTGAATATGCATCAGTCTTCAGTGCAATAAGTTTCTGTCACGCTCGATTGTTTGCGAATGCGAACCACGCGTTTTAAGGGTCTATAATGGGCTGAGAATAAAGGGTAAAATTAACGAACCTGATTCCACCAGCCACCATGTCGTTCCATGTCGCGTACCATGTCGTTTCGTTTCACCATGCCCATTCATGCTTCCATGATAGTATAGGAAGCCCGTACGCTGTTTCCAACTTCCGTGGCCGCCGCTCTCTCCGCAGTCCGGCCCGAGATCGACCAGAGTCCTCCGCAGCTGAAGGCAGCGGGCAAAGAAGGTGGCACGGCCGAGCTGGTGTGCCGCGCCCAGGCAGCGCCGAACGCCACGTTCTCGTGGTCTCGCGAGGGCGTCGTCATCACCGCTTCGTCTCCGCAACCGGACAAGTACGACGTGTCCGTGCGCCAGGTGGACCTGCTGACCTTCGAGAGCACGCTTCACGTGAAGCTCATCCGGTCCTCCGACTACGGTCACTACGAGTGCGTGGCCCGGAACGAGCTGGGCTTCGACAGCGCCAAGGTTCACCTGGACACGCTCAGTGAGTGGCTTTCGCGTAGTCGTCGCCACCACCTTGCGTTCCTTGCCCACCGCTGGAGACGAAAGCATCTTCCATTGATCTGAACTTTCGTCGGTCCTGCGTTGACCCCGAACAGGAGAAACGGCTATGAAATGTCCATTCCTGCAATCCTCCGTAATATATTTATACCTTCCAAATTTATGATCGCATCGTACCACTGAATTCCATTTTTCTCCCGTGGTACCTGTTTGATTACCCTGACAAACCACTGATTATGTACCCTACGCACTGCATGGCCTGTGGGGTATACTGTTCCTTTTTCT
Source organism: Dermacentor andersoni (assembly GCF_023375885.2). Classification (NCBI taxonomy): domain Eukaryota; kingdom Metazoa; phylum Arthropoda; class Arachnida; order Ixodida; family Ixodidae; genus Dermacentor; species Dermacentor andersoni. Next base: position 63,322,257 of record NC_092818.1, read on the forward strand.
TAATATCTAATTATATATCTGCTACGTCACTTTACTCTGTAATCCATATTTTAGCCTTTTTCTGGCTCTTAACAGCTACGATTTTTTGTATCATGGCTCGTTACGTGGTCCGTAGCTTATTCTATAACAATCCGCGTCATTACGTGGTTCCCTGTACTAGGAGACACTACTAGTTCTTCAGTAGCGGCGTGTGAACCTCCACGTGTTGAAACTTTGTTTCACTTTTTTCACTTTTTTTACTGTTGGTCTTGGCAAAGAATCTGATATTTAATGAATGTATTTGACATTTAACGAATGTACACAGTGTTCTCCATCTCGGGTGTGGTGAGGAAGGCGGAGACGCAACTTTTCCCTTCATGTCTAGCAAAGACAGGATCTGAGAGGAATATTGGGAACACTGGGCAAGAAACAGCTCTCTCCTATTCGAGCTTTACTGGATCGTGCCTTGCTTCAGGTATTGAAAAAAGAAGGAAGCTATTGCTGTAAAAAGAGCTTAGTTTGGCGAGGCCATTATTTTTAGCATGCTAAAAGTAATAGCACAGTGCGATCCACTCCTAGAGGGAGCATCCAGCTCTTAATAGATTCACTACAACGGAAGCATTTCTGCTTGATTGAGAGTAAGAAATGGCTTATAGTACGTATCAGGCTGACATACATGAATTAAAGAGTAGCTTCGCATGTCTGCATGCAGCAATTTAGCTGTTTTGGTGGCGAAATAATAAATGGGAGCTCTCTTTAACAGTGGACCATACAGTTTGCTTATTTGTAGGCTTGGTTATTTACGATCTTTTTGTAGTTTGTGATGCATTACTGCAGATATAGGATTCACTTTTGTTTTGTGAAAAACTGAAATGGACTTGCCGAAAGCGTGTTGCTTCCAACATCGTCATTAACAACCAGCGTTATATTTTGACCTAACCTACCTAGCAGCTGTTTTGCGCGTTAGATGCTTGCGCTATTCACTACCGAGCTTTCCTATTGAATTGTGGCGCGACAGCTTTAAGGTAAGCTCGCACTTAAGGCTGTTATTCAGTTACCACTAATTATCATACCGTATACTGTGCGTTTCAGGCTGCTTGAACAAATTTTTTTTATTAGGGCTCATCGCAGGCTAACATGATTAGTGGCATGTCGTTTGCAGTCGCCTTGTGTTCAGAAAATCAGTGTAGCGTGGTCAGCCAATTACTTTCGGCAATACCAATAATAAGATATTGGTTTCAAGGAGTGAGGTACATTTAAAAGAGCGGTAGGGCGTGCTGGAAAGCGCAGGATGAAGAAACGCCGAACATGATGTTAATTTTTACGTGGTTCTTTTCCTAGCTCTCAATACGGAAGAAAACAATAATGAGCAACGCCCGAAGCCAACGCTTTGACAGTGCTACTGGACCTCGCTCTCGTCAAAACGCCGAGTGCGGGGTGAATCATCACTTTTTTTTTCCTGCCACTGTTGATGCAATAGATACCATTTGCATCCGCGATGTGGCAGCAGTTCATTCATGACCCCAGAGAACTACCGGTCAGCCATTTTCGAGAGTGCAGTTAGCCAAGAAAAAAGAAGTATTTTGCCGCATAGTATACTGTGGGCACACATTCTTGATGTTTTCAGATATAAAGGACGTGCGCCGTACGTCGAGCTCATGCACACGGGCTTTTTCGTTGTACTTAACAACATAACTCACTTGTCAAAGACTCCAAATCTCCAGCAAAACTTGTGCTAGCTGGAGGGTCCTGTAAGCTATTGTAACTTGCGTTGCTTCTGATGGTTTAACCGACAGATTTCTGGGAACTCTGTAAGCATGAAAGGGTCTATACGACGCGTGATGTAGTCCCCGTCTTTCCGCCAGGTGCGCCAGACCCGCCGCTGCAGCTGAAGGTGACCAATGCCACCTACAACAGCCTGACGCTGGTGTGGCGGCCGGGCTTCGACGGTGGTCTTCCGCAGTCCTTCCGCATCCGGTACCGGCAGGCGGCGTCGAGCGAAGGCTACCACTACCAGGACGTGCTGCTGTCCAACGTCACCAGCTACACCGTGGGCTCACTCCGGCCGGACACCGAGTACTCGCTGGGCATCATGTCCTTCAACGCCTACGGAGAGGGGAAGTACCTCGAGGACATCGTCAAGGGAAAGACCACGGGTGAGCCTTCTGTTTTGGTAACGGTGGGGCCTGCCATCCCCAAAAAACTGCCAAAGGGATTTGTGAGGGACGTCGGTCGGAAAGATTCCGGATTAATTACGACCTCCTGGATTTCTTTAACGTGCACAGAAATCTAAATATACGAGCGTGTTTTTTTTTTGTTTTCTTTTTCTTTGCAATTGGGCCCCATCGCAGTGCTGCCGTCGTGACTGAGATTCGAACGCACGACCTCGTGTTCAGGAGCGGAATGCCACAGCCACTGAGACACCGCGGCGAGCCGCCGCACGTTCGATACGTGACGACGCTCCAAATCGCGCTTATAGCGGGCGCAGCTGTCGGGTAGGGAAAAAATATACGCGTTCAAAATTCTACATCATAAGTTGGGTTAAGCCATAATATCGGATTATTTACTACGGGAGTTATATAAACCCTCATGTTTATACGGTTACCTGATGTAACTTATTGTAACAATGGTACCTTTGAGTTTGTGGTCAAAGAAGAAGGGCATTGTTCACATTTGATTATTAAACCAGAGTTTCGGGAACGAGCTCCGTTTGTCACGAAACGCTGGTTACGGCGGTTTTTTTCCCTGTCCAGGTGCAGTGCTTTCAGTTGACCGGCACAATCGTAATTAAAATTTTACCTCGAGGCTAGGCGGAACAATAGGGTAGCGAAATGTTATATTTTATGAATAACCAGTGCAAAGAGTATTTATAGTTCTATTTGCCGCAGTAGGCCGCAGTATGAAGCACCCGTTGTGGTTCGAAGCCCGTCCAGCGCGAAGATTTACGGACTCAATCACGAGCAGTATTGAATCTGTTCCATGATATTGAAAACATGCCGCCTGGGCTGAATTTTGTTATGCTGAAAGTTATTCCGTGACTTTCCTTGTCATCCGTAGCCTTCGCATGTTGAAGAAGACGACTTCTGTTATTCTTTTTTTATAGGAAATTAGGGACCCGTAGATGTTGGCTCGTCAGATGCTGTAGGACAATAAATATTTTATAATACCTCGAACTTTTCAAACCGGAATGAAAATTACTTATGCACACGAGCAGCAGCAAATGTCGAGTTACTTAGTTAAAAAAGAAATATGTTTTTATTAAAGCAAGTGCGGTTGTTTTGATGGCGTTCGCGCAAAGCAACAAGCACTTTTACCGAGCTGATTTGTTCGGGTCCTGTATTTAATGACACCTTGAATGAAATCGTAAAGTGGTCTAGCTCTACAATATCCGGTAAGCATGTTCGCCTTTTTATCTTCGCGTGACCCAAATCCGCTAGCACTTTCGCCTATTTAATTGGCGTGCCTAGAAGATACAAATGCGGAAGTAATAATTTACTTTCACTCTTTCAGATGACGCTCCACCTGCGCTTACCCAAGAAATCCCGCCGCCGGCGAAGATCGACATTCCCAAGATAATCATCACCAGCGTCTCCGTCGTGGGGACTTCGCTATTGTTTCTCAACATCATCCTAGTCATTTGCTTCGTTCGCAAAAGGAGGAAGAAGCGTCTGGAGGAAGGTAGGCACGTCCTTTCTGATTCCCACATGCTTTCTTCTTTGCTCGTGCATTCTGTTTGCTTCATATTTCTTCATCTTCAGTCACTCTGCTCCCTGCAATGATTGCTGCTTTGCTTTCCACGAGGACGACCCAGTTTTTTTTAATGCAGGACTATTTGTTTTCGTATTCGCCTCAGAAAAAAAAAGAAACTCATTCAGTGTCCTTCCGCTCCTTTCCTTTTGTTTTTCCCCAATCGTCTGCTCTTCTGGATAATCATTTCGTGTTTCGCAAAGCTCCACGAAGACTAAGTCGAACTGTCATTTGCACCCTACGCATCTCGCCCTATTTTTATTTTTTTCTGGAAGTGAACTGGAATCACAAAGAGAAATGAAAAGCCGATACCGTAGGGGCATAACGGGCCCGTTTCCCCCAGCGCCAAGGTCACGCTTTTCCGTATAGACCAATACATTTGAACGACATTCCTTTTGCGATGTTCGGCGAATTCTTCGACACGAATCGCTGTTTTTGTTACCCCCAGAAAATAAAAGTAGGACAGCGCCGCGAAAATCTCGCCGTTATTGTTACGTGCGTGTTTTGCTGTACCATCTTCAATATGAAAACCTTGGGGGAGAAAGCTGGCCGGCAACTACGACATTTGGTTCGATTCTCAACGGCATACATTGCTTACTTTCGGAGATCAATGTGACAGCATATTTGTAGTAGTAGGCTTTCTGCGGGAAATTACGTAGCTGAGGAAGAAAAAAAGAGAGAGAGAAATAGAAGACGGGGGCAAAGAGAAAAAAGCAAGGAGGTTAACGAGCGTTCAGCCCACTTGGCCACTTTACACTTGAGAAAGTTCTCCCATACTCAATGTTTGCACGACCGACTGTCGCGTTACATGGCAACTCCTGTTTGTGCAAATATTGTGACCTACCTCTGCTTTCTCACTTCTGTACAATCGTGAGGTTGAATATGCTGCGTCACTAGCTTTGTATGATGTACGCACGTGCTGCTCAAGGTATCACTCTTTCCTTGGGGAATCTGAATCTGTTAGCATTGTCACAAATATCTTACGTATCCCCATTTAGTCGTATTACTGGACCGAATAACTTTCTCTGATGGTTCGAAATAGTGTTGGTATTATTTCACGCTTGCGGGTGTCTGTCTTCTATCGCGTGCTCGTAAAGCAGTTAAATGACATTGTGAGACATGCTAACAGTGCTACACACAACACAAAGTGAACAGGGCAGGTACCTCTTGTTTCTTCCTTTTTGCCTCGTTCATGTTACAGTTGTTATAACTGTAACCAACTAACTAACTGTAACCAACTATAATAACCAACTAAGCCAGCCATCAGCTATTATAGCACCAATAACAGTTTGCGGTAGCAGCTCTCTGACTACTGAAGCGCATATCCATGATGATGATGATCATCATTATCATTATATTTTTTAAATTGTTCTTATACATATTTTCTTTGAGATGCACAGCCGATCTCTTATTGGTCACATACTTACCATTTTCAGTAAATAATCATCCTCTTAAAGAATGCAGGCACTCTGCCAAGCTGTCAACGGTGGTACATATCTCGCTAATTCTCTCTGCGAACAGTTTATGCTAACAATGACAACAACAGCAACAACGACGGCGATGACCACGATAAAGATGATGATGATACTCATGATGATGATGATGATGCGTGTGGCACAAAGTAAACGCTGTTTGTGACTCTCAGGTTCGGGAATAAATCGTTTCTGCCACGTTTATTACACCCTGCTCGAGACGTGCTTCTACATCTCTTTTTCCTCTCCCATGTGTTTTCCCTCTCTCCGCTTCTGCCAAGAAGAGAGTGACCAGTCGAGCAAGACTGCCACGATCGAGATGTACGCGCCGAGCAGCTACAACGAGACCATGAACGGCGAGACGGTCAGTTCCACGTCCGAGAAGAGCGAGGCTTACTCCAATGAGCACAGCGCTGAATACTCGGTGAGCAGGGGGCTTATCTACAGCGGAGATACGCCACGGTCACGAGAGGTTGTGGATAGGCGAGTTTCACAACAAGCTTCAATGCGTCGCCGCTGCCTCAAAGCATGGAAATAATAGTACTTAAAGGGCTGAAGAGCAACCGTGGCAGAGGGAGGAACATGCTGCGTTTGTACTATGACAGGTCGCCTTCGCTGATAATATCACCAACATCACGTTAACTGATAGCACGTTCTTTTACGAACAATTATATCGAAATAACTACTGTTAACATGGGCCAATGTCATTAGAGAGCTTCTCGAGGCAGTTGGCAATATTAAACAAGGGGAAAATGTGTGTGCAAAAGTTGCCGCGAGGCGCCATACTACAAACGCAAATTATTTCGTGCGTTACTCAATTTTTACCGTATGTAGCATGACAAGTGTCAGCGAACATGATGCAATTGCCTTGCCGCACATGCGTGGAACATTGTCGTGGGTGTTACACTTCTTAGTAGAATCTCACACGTGAGTGCGCACCCGGTCGATGGTGAATATTAGATGATATAATGATTGCTATGCTGTGGGGAAAATGGTAACGGCAAAATGACGGCCGGCGAGACATTACTGCCGCGGCATGGTTCTGCAGCGTCGCGGTGTGGAGGTGCAATTGAGGTGACGGCTAACCGGTTAGGGCAAAGTTGCGGCTGCCAGAAGACCAATCACCAGCTAGCTGACACGTGCAAATTCTCAGCACGAAGGAGAAAGGTCGTATTTCGTAAACGACTAACTGCTTTCCACATTGTGCCACGTTCGCCTGTACTTCGCTGTGTCCTCTACGGCGGACGGTTATCAGCTCACAATATTCGCAAGCTCATTCTCAAGTATCGCAAGTGCACTCTCAATGCTACTTGGGAGTCATGGGCCTTCAAATCTTAGGGATTCATAGAGCCGCACCCAAGCCATCGCTCTCAGCGTAGTGACCTACTTGCCGGTGAATGACATCAGTAGCAATGTTCCTACACCTGGGAGCTGCAGTAGGCGAGGCTAGATTTGCCTGCAGGAAGACATCAGCCTAACGGGGCGACAGGTGAAGGAACGTTATCGTCGTAGGATTTAGCTGTGTGGCGTGTCGGCCCTCTACTTGAGTGGTTAGTAAATGTAGCTGCCTGTCTTCTTTTTATTTCGTCCTGACCCAGGAGGAATCGAGCAAACCCGCCGCGGCGACGTACTTGATCGATCAGGCAAGCGACAGCTACGTTCCCGACGGTTCGCTGCACTATGCCCCGTACAACCGCTACGGCGACGAAGGTAAGTTGCGTTTCATGCTTTTGCTCGGTACACGAGGCAGGCGTGGTAGGCAATGCCAATCTCAGATCAAAAGCGTCAGACTAGATCTGCATTATCATGAAATTTGTTGAAGTGTTATCCCGTGAGGAAGTGTTATCCCTCGCATGACTTTTCTTGATTTGGAGGGGTGAACCTATTTTCGAAAAAGGGAAAGCAGGGCAAGGTCGCGGTAATGGCGATTGCAGCTATAGTCGTTTACAAAACAGGCAAAGCAAGTGCTTGTGTGATTGGTGACATCTCAAGTCGCTGAGCTTAGCTCTTCTATACCTTCCGCTTTTCCTAGTTCCCATATATTCAGAAGGACACTCTCCACTGTCCTGAGCTTAAGTACGAAAGGCGTTTGACGGGACTCTTCTTACAGAAAATGTCTGCAAAATATATTGCTACTGTTCTTACGAAGCGGCTTAAATCGTGTTCACAAGAATACGTATGTGACTTTGTATCAGGCGATTATAGGAGATTGACCTCTGCGCCTTCTTCAAAGGTATCTTACATGTCGTTTTCATGTTACCATCTTAGCATTGACGATACTTACAGTTGCTAATGAAGAAGAACTGTGTTTTACCTCTTACTGCTGCTGCGATGTTCCTAAGTTTGCGTGACTCAATGGTGCGCTACAGTTCAGTCATTTCTTTTGGCAATTACGAGCGCGTTGATAACCAACTAGAGGCGCACAAAATTGATTTATGAAGACTTTGTCCTTGAATTGGCGTGCGATAAAGCCAGCCGTGTTGTTGGCTCAGTGGATGCGGCGTTCTGCTGTTCAACACGATTCCGCGGTTTCATTTCTCATGCATGGTGGCCGCATTGCTATGAGGTCGGAATGCAGGAACGCCCGTTTGCATTGATAAAGGTGCGCATAAAAAAAAAACCCGAAGTTGTCGAAATGAATCAAGAGCCGCGCGTTATGGCGTTTTTCGTAGCCCCAGTGTTGCTTTGAGACAACAGAAATCAATCAATCAATCAATCAATCAATCAATCAATCAATCAATCAATCAATCAATCAATCAATCAATCAATCAATCAATCAATCAATCAATCAATCAATCAATCAATCAATCAATCAATCAATCCTCGAAATGGGCATGGGGTAACGGCCACCTTAAAGACGATTTCAGGCCAAATACGACGTTCACAAGAGTAGTCTCTCTTGAAGCATTTGGTGTAGTTTAACGAAAGGCTCAGTTCTCCGACCGTTCAACTATATGAACCTCACTTGTCCTTTTGCGTCAGTGGCGAAAATTGCAAGGACGTAAAAATAATGGAGAATAACGTTTAAGCTGCACAGAAACCGTGCCGCATCCCCGGTGCGTTATGGCACATCTCTCCTCCGCTGTTATGCCGCGTCACTTTCTTGATTGCTGCGTGCACGCATTTCTATCCACAAATTAGACCATCGCTCCCCGTTTCTCAGACGTCCAATGTGGCAAAAAAAAAAAAAAAAAAAAAAACAGAAGAACGAAGTAAAAAAATAAATAAAGAGAGATCAAATGCAAATTGAAGGCAAAGAGCATCTCTGCCCCCCCCCCCCCCCCTTCAAGCTAATGCTGCCTCCTTTGTACACCACTTTGCACCCTTTTAAGCGGCATGGAACATTTCACGCTCCCTTTACTCATAAAGTTTCCGCATTTCCTCGTTCGGTATCCATGTTCGTGTTGCGTGAGTTTCGGCGTTCTTTTTTTTTTCATCTCCCGTTTCATTTTGTTCCTGTCATTTATATCTGCACCATTTACGCGATGAAATGTGGCTGTAACGAGAAGTGTCAGCGATCCTCGCCGCGATCTCATGCTGACCGGTGACTGAAAAAAAAATGAGGATACAAAGAAAAGAACAAAGCTAAAAAAAAAGGAGGGAGTTACGAGGCAGCGGACATAAACGGTTCGCGTTCTTCTTGCAAGATCGCCTCCTCGGTTTCTCACCACTGATGCATAATGCGCCTTAATCTGCATATTTCTCGCCCTCCTCGGAGCATTTCTCTCTTTCTTTTTCACCGGTGATTAAGCGCCCCACTGGGGAAGGGCCTAACGAGAAGACCGTTCGAGGAGGAAAGAATCCCAAATGAGAGTTGGAAACCAAAGGCATGGGACAAGGAAAAAAAAAAAAAAACAAGAAAGACGGGAAAAACGAGGTTCTGGCGTTTACATTTTGGCACCATTTTCTTCGTTTTTGTTTCTCGCTGATACTTTGTAGTACAGGACATGAAGACTAATTTGGCTCTAACACCAACTCCCGGGGGCACGCCTCTCGGAACACGAACTAATTTCGTTGAACTTGAACGAAAGTATAAAAAAAAAAGAATCCCGCTGCATCCACCTGCAATACAAATCTAGCAACAGCCGATAATCGGGGCATCCAGCTGATTTCGGCTCCTTTCCTCTCGTATATTTGTTTTCAAGGGACAGCTCCCGTTCGGCGCATGGAGCTAGCTTCGCAGCTAACCGATGCATTATGAGCAGATTATCGCACTAAAGCACTATTTACCAGTTGTGACGCGCAGAGGGCGCCTCTAAAACCGCTCACTGAGCAGTATTTCTGATGGGCGCGTGGGCTTCCACTACGAGTTTCTTTTGTTTTTCTTTGCAGAGGATTCCCAGTGGTTGCCTCGCTAAATGAAAGCCTGGAGGCCCTCGTCACGCAGAAGTTGTAGTAGTGGCTTAGCGGAGTTCTCGTCCATAAGCGAATAGCTGTAACTGTCCGTATGATCCGCTTATAGCGCATGGGAGCTCGTAGTACCCTTTCTCCAGTAGCCCTCGTCGCTTGGCAGAGTCAAAACGGCTAGCGAATGTCCACCGTAGAAGCTGAAGTGCAACGCTTCGACGTGGCACGTTATAGACGTGAAAATCCTCGAACGGTGGGTACAATCTCCCATCCAGGCGGCCGGGCTCTAACGGGGGAGTAGAATGCGGGAACAAACTTAAGTTGCACGTTCGCGGGCGTCAAAAAAAAAAAAAAAAAAGAAAAAAAAAGAACTCTGCGCACCGGTCATCTCTCATAGGCGTGCAGGAGCAACATTGAGCAGATGACGATGTAACTAAGCATTCCTTTAAGAAAAAAAAAAAGAAATCTCAGCTAATGTAGCGCAACATATTTCTTCAAAATCTGTTTGTTTGGGCGTGGGCCCCTGAATACGTTTTGTGTGACTATCCTCAACACAGTGTGCAGAAACGGTCGCTCGCGACTGCGTTAGCTCGCCCGAAAGAAAGTATCATTGTCACAAAAAAGCATATTTTGAATTACGACCTCTTAAGCTGGCCCGGAAGAGGTAAACTAAAGCATTACTTCATTTTCCAAGAGGAACAAACCTGCACGAACGGCTTTAGCATTTTTTTTTTTATAATTGTGATCGTGCGCATGCCCCGATCGGTATCTCGCGCTATCTCTCTCTACAACCTTCTTCTCTTTCTGATTTCTCCTCTCTTGTTCCTCAGTGTAGAGTAGCAAACCGGAAGTTATAGTCTGGTCAGCCACTCCTGCATTTTGTCTTTCTTTCTCCAAGACTGTCGAGTGACAGACCAGGTTTCTTAACGCCACAATATACAGAAAATACAAAAACAGATAACGCATAGGCCAACACGTGTTCTCGCGCGCGGTACGGCGCGAGCATCCGCGAGAGTTGATGCGCGTTAACCGCACACGGTGCAGGTTGCGCCAGCCTATTTGTCGACGGGTGCCTGCGCGCACTCCGTCCATTTCCTGGCGAGCTCGCGTCTGCCGTCGTCTCGCGCGTAGCTAGCTGGCCCAGGCTCGAAGATTGTTGCTCACTGTTGTCCTTTCCTCCTCTCCCCCCCCGCAGCAGTTCCGGCGGCCGGCAACGGGAGCATCGATCGGCGGATGTTGCCCAACAGGCGAGTCCACTACGAAGGAGAAGACGAGTTCTACAGCGACGCACTGCGGCGCAACGCATACAACCAGAAACTAGGAGACAAGGTGCGTGCGCGCGTCGTGTGATCCCGAGCAGGCTCGAAGTAAAAGAAAAAAAATACTGTGAAGTGGCAGCTAGCTTCTTACTAGCAGAGGTGACAACCACGTCCTTGAGCCTCTTTGGTGAAGCCATCGCTTGTGCACACTTTGGCCACGAAATTAAGTCGTGACTATTAGAGTGCGCCGACAGCTCAAGTGCTATTTCTACGTTAATGTAAACGCGAGGCTAACTAGAAAAAAAAAAAGAGGAAAGAGTGGTGGTTCCTGGCGGTAGCGCTACCTTTGGTTGAGTGCTAGCATGAGGATATTCCATAAAGTTAGCCAGGATCCCAGGCTTCACCCTAAACCAGCGACACAAGAAAACACTTTGAGCAGGATACCGACGAAGATCTTAAATAAGAAGAACCCGTGTCCATTAGTGAACTGTTTTTTGTGCCCATCGCGGTGGTCCAGCTTTACGTTCGGAGCATGATCTCCACTGCATAAGCCTTTCTGTGCCTTTTTGTGTCACGCTGAATGTGGAAGGCGAAGGGCAATGGGAGTGAAAGAGTGAGCACGCTTAAAAGCCAACTGCAGCTGTATTTTGCACAGTGTAAGGAATCGGGTACAAACCAGCGGATGATGATTATCGGTGCCCAGCGATAGCTTCCCTGTAGAACTGCTGCTGGTAACTATGTTAGCTATGTTAGTTAGGGGAGTTACGGGGATGGGAGGAGGGGGTGGGGAGAGCGCTATGGTATACTGCTTCGCCGTGCTGCCTCCACTCTCAACCCGTGTTAGAGGCCACGTTTAGCTTTTGCGAGGAAACATATCATGCACTGGTATCAGGATGGGCCGACCGACACGCCACCTTCGGCTACATAATCTCGGGGACCTGCCCTTCCTTTATTATATTGTCTCCGCGATAGGCGCAGTTTACTCAGCCAGGCATCCGTCCACGGAAAGTAGTGGAAAGCGGCAAAAATAACTTGGCTTTAAAATATTTGTTGTGAAAGTGGAGCCATAGAATTGACTTAACGCTAAAATCTGTCACCGTAACCACATGAATATCGCTGCGATGTTTCTTTCTACATTTCATTTTGGCACATTAGGTTTTCTGCCTTCTATCATTCGTTAAAAAGAAAAATGGAACTCATGTAAATTCAAGTAATATTTTGTTGCAGCTCTTCATAGGTCCCGCTATGAAAGTACAATACCACCAGCTAAAATGATCCAGTCTCATCTGTGGCGCAGTATCTCGTCTTTCTGGAACACATCACGTGCTCACGCTTACAAACCAAAAGCAACGCATGAACTGGCTGCGACTGACATTACCGGCTCATGCAGAGTTTTACAGGGCACAGACCTTAGTCGAGCCAACTTTCGAGGCTTTTTGTCTGTGTTTGTGACGTCATGTACAGACGAGGACAAAAAAAAATGCCTCGTAAACCATCGACGATGATATTCAATGTAGCCAATAACCCGAACGAACAAACGCACGAATGAACTAAATATCAAGCAAGAAAACCAGCGAGTGAGAGAGTGAGCGAGAGCGAGCGAGAGAAATGAGAGCGAACAAACGATTTGCTTTCCGAGACCGGCCACTGTCGACCGACCACCGATGTACCCTCAAGACGCTGAAAGAGCTAAAGAAAGCTAATCGCTTTAATATCATGACATCTGCGAGCACGTGCCTAACTGCACTCTCTTACGTTCTCTGACGAAGCACGCCCCTGGTGTTCGTGCATGGCATTGCGCATGCGCGTGCTATCGTGCTCGTGTGCCTGCCAGTACACCCTCTTCTGACCAGCATATTGTCGGAATCGCGATGAGTGCAAAGTTATACGACGGGAACGCCGGGTCTGTTTCAGCCGATGGAGAAACGGCCGAAGCAGACACCACTGTTCTAGCTTACTGTCGCTTTGTTCTTTCTTGTATTTTACTTGTTCTGTTAACTCTCTTACCGGCAGTTATAAATGAGCCCAAACCAATACGTTGCCTAAATAAATACGTTTTTCTTAAAGAAATGCGCGTCGAAACGCTTGACGAGTCAAACGAGTGTGGTTACTATACACAAGTTCCTGCCCTTTCCCTACACAGGTTGGCTACGGCAAGGTACCAGGCGTCGGGGCAAGCCAGCCCCCGCCTCCACCAGGCCGCACCTCGGCAAGCGGCGTGGACGCAATCTACAACATCAAGGCGGACCAGCAGCGATACGTTCCCTACCCAGTTCCCGGCGGCGCCCAGGGCTCCGGCCCTGGAGGGCCTTCCGTCCACCACCACCCGGGAGGCGACGTGGCCGCCGCGGCGGGGCAGACCATCCTCACCACGTTCAGCCCGTCGGGCAACGTGCCAGTCTCGCCCGTGCTGGCCTCCATGCACAGCTACGGACCGCCGCTCATGGACGGCGCCCCGGCGCATGACGAGATGGACGGCCATCTTGTCTGACGCTCCACCGCCGTCTAGCGTGACCACCGATGATCGCTAGCCTCGCACCCCCTCTGTTACCGAGTCGCCGACGCAGACCGGCGGCTGCGTTCGAACACGGAATCTTATTATTTTTTCTTCTTCCGACGTCCGCGCCGCTGCCACAGGCAAGCGCGGCAATCGGGCCAACGCTACGGTGTGCCGGAACAGCCGCGTTTGGGTGCGGGATGTGCAAGAGAACGGAAGTGAAAAAACTGCGTCGAGTCACGAGAACAACACCGAGTACGCTGTGTATTCGAAAAACTTCGTGAACCACTTGGTTGCCACCGCCTGCCGCTCAGCAGCCGGACTGCAGAGAAAACAAAGCCAGTTCGTCGCGCCCTCGACGACGACGTCACGTCTGCTTGTCCCACGCCGTACGCCGCTGACTTGGGGTAGGCCCAGTTTCAAGAGCGAACGCGTGAACGTCACCATCGGCAGCGGAAGAGACCAGGGGAAGACCACGTGGTCCTTCTTTCCCAACAGTCATTTCTCGCTATAGTCGGGTTTCAGTCAACCGTCGAGTGGTGCGCTGTCTTCAGGGATGCTACAGAGCTTGTGAACGAGTCCACGTGAATGTGAAAGAAAGTGTTGCGCGTTAATTGCTGTCTTCTCACGTGTTTCGTTCTTGCCTTTGATTTTTTTGCGGCGTCAGTGACGACGTGTGCGTGTATGAGTTTACGCGCCTGTGGATGTTTTTTTTTGGACGTCCGAGGACTCTGCTGTCGCATTGGCGGCAACTATTTGTTGTGCTCAAGTCGTGCATCTAGGAAAGCGTCGTCTACGAGTCCGTCACCGACGGAGTATCTTTGTACAGACGAACTACAGACGGCTTTCCATCGTGCCTTATTGCAATCTAGTAAATTTCAGTGCGGAACTCGCTTAATTTGAAAGCCGCCCCGTTCACATCCAGATTTTGTAGTGTGCTCGTCTCCGATCGACTACCGGACACTGAGTGTGATGTTGTCAGTGCGCTCTAGGACTAAGAGTTTTTTTCTCTCTCTCTTTTCGTCGTTGGGCGAGAGTTAGCATGAAACTTCTGCTCGGTGTTTATTTATAGTAATTATGAATTTGAAGCAACTGTGTGTTGCGTTTTGGTTTTGTACAATTTGAGATGCGAATGCGTCCCATGAAAGAATGACATCGTTAAGTTTCACTTGTTCTCTATCAAAACTTTCATTGTCTCTGCTTTAGTATATTTAATTTTTTTTTCGTTGTGTGCACACGTTTACTTTACGTTTTGAAAACATGTGACGGTGTGAATTGTGTACATAACTCAGTGCAAGCATGCCATGGAGCTGTCACTCTATTCACCTCATAGCCACAAAGTAAGGTAACCGCATTTTCTCATCACGTCTAGTCACAGCCAATGGCCAAAGAAACTGCTGTTGCTCTCACGCCAGACTGAAACTTTCTTACGAATACCAGGTACAGCGTTAAGAAAGGTAGGTACTGTTATCGCAATTAGGGTACTTTCAGCTTTCTGAAATTCCTTAAGATACTCGGTCACAAGGAAACTTAAATTTTTGTGCCAGTTAATTTTCTAGGGCTGCTGAACTCACAGATTCTTCAATATGTTGAGTTCACGAACTTTTCTCTCGATGCAGTCGTAAATGAATTTGCATCGCTGTTGGCCTAGTTCTGCTTCTGCTATAACTCGAACTCATTATTATGACATCATGCAGCTCTGTGCGACCAGCGTGGCAGACATTGTAAAGCCTAGTCTTGCTGACTATCACCAAAGGACCAACATGCGAACATGCTTGCGATTCCTTTTCGCACAAGCGAGCTGTCATGAAGCTACGAGCATAATTTTTTATGTGTTTTGTTGTGTTTACAAGGCGCAAAAAATGGCGACGAGTTTTTGGTCAGCGAAGGCAAGCGCCACCAGTCCGCTTTCACCACGTCTGCTGACCCGCTTCAAAAAATGTACAGCAATACACATGAATAAATGGTTTGTCCTTAAGATGTTGTGTGTTGTATTCGACGCAATGCCAAAACTACGAGAGTGTTATTTCATCTTTGGCATAATGCCGCGATAAAATTACATGTGAGCATTGCGGACCATTTGATGCAGGTACTGCGACAACTACTTGTGAAATAGTCCATCAGCCATTGTACATATCCTTTGGGCTGGCTAATGCCCACACCTCTAAATAATTTTTTGCAGACTGTATTTGTCCAAAGACTTGTCCGAAGTAGATAGTGCGCATCCTCGGCAGGGGCAAGGGAGCAGCACTTCAGACGCTGGACACAGTCTTCACTTGATTGAACCTGGGTGCACGTGATGGTTAGTGTAAGGCCTGCCTCAGTCCGAATACTCCGCAGTGAGACTTCCTGCGTGCTACAAAGATGGTGGGGAAGGGAGCCACGATGACTGTGGCGTTGGTGCTGAGCGCGACGTCGCTGGTTAGATGCCTGGCATAAGCAGCCGCATTCCATCAAGGCAGGGACGCAATGAAACTCGTGTAGCGAGCTTTTAGTGCGCGTTCCTGAACTTCATGGCAGAATTGCACGGCAACCCTGATAAGCTTGCGTTGCTTCGGAGCAATAATCTGAGTGATGACAACGGAGTGATGTCAAATGGTCATCTATATCCTGCTTGAATTACTCAGGTAGGCTATACATGTTTTTCATTCTAAATGCTACCAGTACAAATTTTGTGGCGCCATCTGCTAACTAGAAATCAAATCAATTTTACCACTCGGTGCCGTGCCTAAGTTCTAGCACCGTGAAATCAAGCAGTCGATGTCAATAATTACGAGTAAACATACATAATGCTTTCACTTCGACTTAAGATGACTTAGCGATGACGGATTTTGCCACTTGTTTCTTGCTGACAGGGTGGAGCGCCAGTAACAAGTGCGAATTCGGATCGAAGTGGGCGATCGGCGCTGTATGTGCGCTGCCATGTCGCTTGGGGATCACGGTTAAGGTGGCTATCGCCAGTAGCCACCGCAGTAATTCTTGGTATGCGACATGAATACACGAAGGTCTAACAATTACCGGTATCAAACCTACCCATCCCGATGGTAGATAAGATCCGGTTATTAGGAAGGATGATCCAACACAAGGGTGGCAATGGCGAAGCACTTCGCAAGATAACGGCAAAGGCCACGAGTACGATGCCGCTCATTCGACGCATCACCAACAAACACGCGGGCATGCGCGAAGGCAGCGTCATACGACTCATACAACCCTTCGTCATTTCTCAAATAAAGTACACGGCAGCGTTTCACAACTGGACGGTAGCGGAAACAAGCTCAACGCCTTCATACGGAAGGCGTATAAATGTGCGTTGCAACTTGCGCCCGGAGTCAGCAACACCAAGCTCTTAGAACTAGGCTTGCACAATACGCGCGAGGAACTCGTGGAGGCGCAACAAGTGTCCCAACTCGAGTGCCCATCCAAGACCCGCCCAGGCAGACACGTGCTCGAAAAGCTCGGCATCACATACCACACGTAGCACGGCATCAAAGTAGAAATTCCAAGAACCATACGGGGGGCGAGCAACTATACGTACCCCCATTGCCGCGCAACATGCACTCCCAACACCATACGGGGAGACGTAAAACCAGGGCACAACACATGAACCAAAGTTACTCCAACAACAAGGAGGCGGTCTTCACCGACGCAGCCCGTTATCGAGACAGGAAGAGGTTCGTGGCGGTAGTTACTAGCCACCGAAACAACCACCTCATGAGCGTCACCGTCAACACGGCACATGCGGAAGCTGCAGAGGAAGCGGCCATAACACTGGCCCTCACCCAAACCAAAGCGACATACGTGATCTGCGATTCGCAAACGGCAATTCGCAATTTCGCAAACGGGCGCACCTCGCAAAGAGGCGTATCACATACTCCAGCGGCATCCCATACACCAGGGAGAAGCCGACTTCGATAACTTAAGGCATTTGCTATGGATCCCGGCACACACTGGATTGAGCACCCCCAACGAAGCGGCTCACCGCGTTGCTCGAGGCCTCACTCACCGACCATCATCGGAGGAAGAGCGCCCGTGGGGTACCGCAAACATCCGGGCGTGGGAGGATCGTATGACCAAGTTCCACGACATCACGACACACTACCAGTTACAAAGACGCGTATAGCCATTCCCTCATGCTAGGTTAGACAGGACGCAAGCAGTACACCTCAGACAATTTCAAACAGATTCTTACAGAAACCGCAGACTCATGCACGCCATGTATCCAGACATGTACACTACAAACAGATGCACATCGTGTGGCGAGGTTGCCACACTTAATCACATGTTATGGGAATGTCAGCCCTTAACAAACAAGTCGGGCAGTGCCGACCCCTCCGTCTCTTCTACCGCCAGCCTCCGCTCGCGCTGGAAGACCGCACTGCTCAGCTCGAACCTGACAGCACAACTCTGGGCCGTCCAGCAAGCAGAGGAAGCCGCTTCGAGGCAAGGTCTTGGAACCGCGTCCAGGGCGGGTGCTCAGACACACTAAAAAGGCGCCGGACTCAAATCTTATTGATTTGAAAATAAAGTTTACGCTCTCTCTAACATGACAAGTATCGTTGTACCATATCATTAGCGAGTAAAAATAAAACATCCATGTCCTTTCCACCCTGTGAAAGTGGATGTACAGCGAAGCTGTTGCCGACGTTAGACAAGCGGCACCACTACCTCAAACGACGTAAATTACGTACGCACATACGCACGTGTGTGAGTGAAGAAACGTTGTTGTAGGTCCGGCGAGGACGCGAACTCGTCGCGCACCCAGCTAGCCCCACGTCGGCACCGGCAGGCCTAGGCCACCGACCCGGTCGCGGGCACGCCGGACAGCCAGGATTTGCTTTTCTAGAGCTGGGCTACACATAAGAGAGTCCGATTCCTCCTTGATGAACTCGGGGTATGTCGACCCGCACTCCTAGAGCATGTGCGCTAGAGTGCAGGTCTGCCCGCAGGACGGGCAGGCGTCGTCGCGATAAGCTTCGTGGAGAACGGACACACACGGATATGTGCTGGTCTGTAGAAGTCTAAGCGAAACGGCTTGCGCCCTATTCGACTTGGGGTGAGGGGGTGGAAGGACTCTTCTAGACATGTAGAAGAATTTAATGACCTCGTTGTGAGTAGCGGGAGCGTCCCTGTGGCCGTAGGGAAATCGGTGCTCCTTGCAGAGGAAGCGCGGTCGGTGAGGTCACGCGCAGCCTCCTGAGCAGACTTATTGAGGTTCGGGGATGCACCCTCGACTGACCCTACGTGAGCGGGAAACCGCTGTATTGAATGATGCGTGAGAGCAAATGGACTCGAGCTCCAAGAAGACGAGTAGCTTGCTTGGCGTAATGCAGCCCTTCTGAAAAGCCGTAACTGCTGTTTTAACGCGAAAGCGTTAAGGAGCTCGTGTCGCAAAAAGCCGGTGTCGTCGGCGTTGGCGGCGTTGGCCGTGAGCGATAAATCCCGGGAGGCACTTCATGAAAAAGAAACAACTAGCAAAATGGGCTAATCGAACCAGGGTCTCCGGAGTGTGAGACGGAGACGCTACCACTCAGCCACGAGTTCGATGCTTCAAATCGGTACAAAAGTGCCTCTAGTGAATGCGGTGTTGCCTTGGAAACGAGCCGTAGAAAGTTATACTGCGGTGTATATCGGTAATTATGAACATGTAACTTACAGAAGTCGCAGTTACACGAGTAGCGAAGTGCGTTTCCGCTACATTTCTTTTGCGCTTTCCGCTTACGCAGAGCCATCTTGCGGCACACAGAAGACCCCCTCCTCTCAATGTACGGCGCTGGCCCGACAAGTGGCGCGCCACGCGCGCATTGGGGCTGTGCGGGCACCGGTGCGAGGCGCGTCGCCGTCCGGACTCCCTCTCCCCTCGCCGACGCTTCGCCGTGCTCCCTCACGGGTTGCAGAATCAAGCGTCCTTCCTTTCTTTAGATCACACTATCTGTCTATTTCTCTGCCCGTGCCGATCACGACGTTTGGCCGGCGTACATCGTTTCCCCCTCCGAGACACCGAGTTCTTTGGTTCGTTCCGCTTGCTCAGGCGCACGTTTCGTTGCCGCGCCGAACGCTGCGTTGCTCTACGCTCACCGCGTGATCGGTGGGTGCAAAGTCCGATGCGGGGCATCTCGTAAGTGATCGCTGCGCCGTAGCGCATTGTCTTACACCCCTTGGCGGGTCGATGGGAACGCTGTCGCCTTCCACTCTTGAAGGCGAAGCTTAAGCGTCCTCTAATTTTTGGAATCGCTCTATATCTCGGACCCACGACCGTCTAGCAGGGCGAGGATGATGGCGGCTTGCTCGACGACTCCGGGGTCTGAAGTGCGAATGGAGGCGCTATTGGAAATTTCGCCGCTGCAGTCAACCACAACGACGGCTAAGGTCTTCCCATCGCTGTACTTCGCGGCGTCGACGGAGCTTGCTCTAATGTCTCATTGCTTGATCTATTTTAGGATGGCTGCTGCTCTGGCCTTACGGCTGCCCTCGCTGTGGATGGGATGGACGTTTCGGGGCACAGGGGCCACTTCAAACTTGTCTCGAATGCACATAGGGATCGGGGTACTGACCATCGGGAATCCCACAAGGTGGTAATCCAGCTCTCCTAGGATGCGTTTACCTGCCGCTGTGGGGCTCAGGCGAGTGAGTGGCGCGTGTTCTTGGGCTTCGGCAATCTCCTCGGCGGTGTTATGCACGCCAAGCTTGAGGAGATCCTCGGTATGGGTCCTGATGGGCAGCCCGAGAGCACTCTTGACTACTTTGTGGATGAGAGCGTTGAGCTTGTCTCGCTCCGCTCTGAACCAGTTGTGCATAGAAATCGTGTACGTGAAGTAAAAGCGCAGTCTACATCCTCATTCTTCTAGGCCCTCCGCCAAGCCCAAGTGCGTTTTTGAATTAATCAAATTTTGCAAAGTAAATTGCATAAAGAAATTCGTAAAGTGCGACTTACACACAAGCTGTGACATGATAGCTTCGGATTGTAATTCGAATATAGGAGAAAATATCATGCTGTTACGCGAAAACTCAAAGACAAAGTCCTTTTCCAGCTTCTTTCCGATAAAATTCCGATAAACTAAAGGCTAACGGCTTCGTTGTAAATCTCTCTAGTGCTGCCAATGTTCAGTCTGTTACGCCCGAATCTATATTCCGCTGCGCAAGGGCATTGCCTGTGTACCCCTCGTACCTTCGGCAGCGTTGTTAGGTACTTTTGAGATACTTGTACATTTAGGTGCCCTCGCATTTTTACAGCGGTGCTGTATACGGCTTAGAGTACCATAGAATTTTCGTATGAGTGCACAAACATTATCATCATCAATGGCTCATACCATTAGCTCATACCTACGTAAGCAAGCAAAATATGCAATGGCTGATCGCCCCGCAAGGCAGAGGCTACCAGCGCTCAGCAAAGTGAAGCGAGCAGTGCTTACATTATTTCTTATCACGCATGCAAAATACAAAACAGCATGTCGAAAACTCTCATGATCAGTGGCTCATACCCCCGTAAGCAAGCAAAAAATGCAATGGCCCATAGCCTCGTAAGGTTTGTGGCCACTAACTTTGCGTGGGTTAATTGCGACGACACTAACCTTGTAGTTGTTGTCGGTGATTTCCATAAGGATGTGTCGGGACCGAAAAGCGAGTGGTTTAAGACTGTTGCACATGGCACGATTGGGGAGAAAAAATCGTTCTGCAGCGCACGTCGCAGAGCGATTTTCGCTTTCACATGCGTCTGCGGCAGCGCGATTTCCGTCGCAGCGATGCGCAAGGTTGCCCCATGCTCACGAAGTATCCGTGCCTGCATCGTTAAACAAAAACAACACAAAAACTAGTCAAATATTCGAATTTTCCTATTATTATTCGATAATGGGATAAGTACACCATATTTTAACGTTTAAAAGCGTTGATACTTTATGACAGCTTGCAGATGCGGTGAGTGAGACGCTGCACAACACCGCAAGTATGAGCGTGCGGCTTGTGCGACGTCGGTGGGGTGGTTCCGTTTAGTACACTCCAGTTTCGTTGTTACTATGGAAGCCACAACTTTTTTCCCGGATGAGTATTTGCTTTTGCAGAAGGACAAGCTGCTGTTCAGTGTGCATGTATAAGCATCTGGCACAATCTATAGCGATGAAGAGGTTAACGACGGTGGCGATCAAGTAGGTGCGTGCCTTACGTTGAAGCGGCGTCCTTCCTTCGACCTGGATAGCAAGCAGCTTCTCCTTTTAAACGAATTGTGTAAGTGGAAGAAAAAAAGATTATGAAGCTCCTAAGCCGCAGGTGCTGGTGGGTACGCCCTATTAAAACTTAACTGAACCTGGCGCCTACATTGCTCCGCAGAGCTACCACCGCGCAGTAAAACAAGAAAGCGCCTATTTTGACGGTGCTTTGTTTCGTCACTCATTTCCCTTCCCACATCACGCCGATCGCTGCGACTCAGCGACGGCGCGACCAACTTGTTGGAATCCTGTCGTGGAGAGCCCACGACGCCACGGCGGTCGCTGAGCGACGGAATTCGCTGTGTCGCTGCTTGAAAATCGCGCCATGTGAAACAGCCATTACGCGTGTCGCGTTTTTGACATGTCGCTTGCGATGCCACACCAATCCGGCCCAACCGACCACCCATCGGCGTACGTGCATCGATTTGACATTATTACAGCGAAGCTCTTTTGGCTAGGGTTCTGTTCATTTTTATTATGCGTCAAGAAAAATGTGGGCCGATCCTAATGATGCAGCAAGGGTCCAAGCGCGATGGCACATACATACCCCTGTGGACTCCATGTAGTGGGCTCCGGGACCTGTAACGAGCCCTTGAATTACCTTTGTCACACCTGTGTCCCGACGAGGTTCCAGACACAAGGGCAAGAATAGAGGTTTTTACTTGAATGTAAAAATAATATTAAAGGCAAAGAAACAAACAACCAAAAACGATAAGGTGTAAAAGTAAACAGAAAATGACAGAATTAAGTATCAGTTGATAGTTCAAGGTATGCTGTCCATAGGGCAAATGATGCGCCACGTGGGGATTGTATATTTCACAGTATGCGGAAATAACTTCGCTCACGAACAGCTTTTCGAAAAGCTTCAGATACGGTCGTGAGCAAAGTTTGCGCGAGCAAACGATTCGATCTTAGCCCAAAAGGCTGACCCTCGTCGACCATGTCTACGTTCGCACCGCCCGCTCTTTGTCGTCGTTCGAAGGGCTTGCGTATCTAGTTTCTTTTCCTTCCACTCTCCTGTGGTGGCAGTGCCGTCGAAACGTCACGCGTGTCTGCTTTCCTCCGGCTCCTCAGGACGGCGGTCCCGTCGCCCACGCGAATGTATATAAAAAAATATATGCGTGGCTATGCTATCGCAAACACCAGAGGCCAACGGAGCTGCGGGAATGCCAGTAAAGTAGTGCCATTTTTTTTTTTTCACTGCGAGAAAGAGGACCGCCGAGGCAAGCACGTGTGTTTTTATCGCAGAGCAATGATGTCGCACCACCTATGCCATCGCCGCGCCGGTTCTTCTCCCACGCTACGCTCCGCCCACCCTCGCCGCATCGCTACGGTGTACGATGCTATATTTATACTCTGCTTTCACTCTCTCTCAGCTCTCTCTCCCCCAGCTCGTCTCCTCCTCTGCTGGGCTTCACCCACCCTCGCCGCGTCGCTATGCTGCTCGATGCTATTTTTATACTCCGCTTTCACTCTCTCTCAGCTCTCTCTCTGCCAAGCTCAGCAATGCTGCGGACGTCAAGATAAACCCAATGAGGTTCTAATAGCTCCACTGTAAAACCAGAAATACAAGTAAAGTTCTCCATGTTGAATTTCACTTATGTCGTCGTAATGGAGAGGCCGCCTATAGCCCGCACTCCTGAGAAGCAGCGTGCCAACGAAGAGTGACGTCCCGCATGCGCTTGGCGTTTCGTGCATGATCTTCATATTTGGTGTTTGTCGCCCGCCGGTGACGATGGCATTCTCGTCTCTGTTCCTGTCGTCACTTTTCGTAGGCGCGTTGCTCCTCGGGAGTCCGGACTATACGCGAATAGTATGGAATAATATAATAATCACAGGTGTGATACGGGAATGTGTGTGCGTACCTATCGTCACGATGATCACCGATCATGTTCCTACGGGTGGGCAGCGCAACCCGGACGACAGACAAGAGAAAATACACGCGATACGAGCGCAGACTAACAATTGGTTTATTTTTTAAACAACGGAATAAAATATACAGAAAATGTAAACACGTGTGAAGTGACGCTTACAAGCATGAAAGGATGTTAGGCTATCTTGCCACTCAAAAACTGCAGAGGGATAGAAGTCTGGCTGACGCATGTATGAAGCAGGCTTCCACAATCTCGCGGTTGATTTGATTAATATTGTTATACAATATCTGCGTTTGCTCAAACATAGGTTTGCATAAACAAACTCTACAATGCGCGGCCAGATTAGAACCTGTTGGGTTCCTGATCGCACCTTGGTGCTCCCTAATGCGGATAAACCAGTTGTTAGTCTGCGCTTGTATCGTGTACTTCCTCTTGTCTTTCGTCCGGGTTGCGCTGCCCACCCATAGGAGCCTGTTCAATCACCAACTCGACCAGCTTGCCGTGTTAAATCACCGATCAAGACAATAAACGTGTTCCTACCTGTGTCCAAAATTCTGTCTCATCTCTGTGTCGTGTGCTAAACAGCTTCGCTTGTCATCCAGCTTCACAGAGTGGAATGGCTCATGATTTTTTTTTCCAACAATGCGTTTGCAGTGGCGAGTATGCTCGTCAGTGTATATCATAGCGACCACAAAGCCATTGTGACCCTCGTTGCTAAGTGACGAGTGATGTAATAGTCTTTACCACCTTACCACCTTTATTCACTTTCTCAGGACGGAATAGTCTGAAATTCTTTTAAAGGGAAAGCTTTACTAACCGCGTCGAGCCGAGTTTCGCTTTCGCCAGCAATTTGACCTTCATCTACGCTTCGGCGCAGCCTTGGCAGCGCATCACGTGACTCGCCGCGCCGAGCTCCGCCGCCGCCGTTGCCGGCTCGGGGCATGCGCTCTTCGCAGCTGGATCGCCGCCTCACCACGTGACTCGTCGCGCTCGCCTAGTCAGTGCTAGCTTGGCCATGGATGAGAGAGAGGCCGGACGTCTTCTCTGAGTGTTGCGCGGGAGCAGGATGCCTTGAGCCGTCGTCGCCAAGCTGCGTGTGACCACCCCGCGGGTATCGCCTGGCGAGCTGCTTGACTGGAAAGGCTCCGGAAGGCAGCAGGCGTCGCATCGTCGAGATCAATGTAGCGATTATGTTCGCGCCCTGTCCGCTTGTGCTTCGACGCTGCGCATGTTCGCGGCATCTCTTTGCATCTCTAACCCTTGCGCTTTACCTGTGGCACAACAGGCGTCGCACCGTCGAACGATGCGTGTCTAGCCAAGCCTAATCACAGTCTTCTCTAGCCACCGACCTAGGCATAACCGTCATACCTGCTTTAACGATGATTGTATGCCTAAGTATATTAATTACAGCTAAATCAAAGGCTAACCAAGTGAAACCAAGACTTAAGCAGGGGAAACCAAGCTTTCGCTTTGCATATCCAGGGTTAGCTGAGCTAAGCCGCAGGCAAATTTTGCGTCATAAATGAGTCCGAAGCTCAATCATCTTACCACCTTTCCTTCGTAACCATTGGTAAAAACATTTGAGCAGCACAGTTCCGAGCTTTGCCCTCGAATATGTTTGCTTATAGGCTGCGAAGTAAGCCTAAATATTATTTTATTGCTACATGATTCTGTTTGGGTACGCGCACTACGAATTAGATATGCTTTCAGATTCTCCAGATAAGCTAGACCAAGTGTGGAGTCTTTCCAAAATAGCGTACCTTGGCTGTGCCAGAACAGTTGGCTCCATTGACATCGAAGACCATTTGGATTCAGTTTCTCCTGCCCGGTAGCGATCTTGTGAGGGTGACAGCCTTCGCCGATTATATCACATTGCATCTCAGGAATGAAGACAGGTTATCTTGTAGTCTTCAAATTTTCACTGAGAACGCAAATATTTCAGGTGCAGCGCTAAATTTTTCAAATTGTCGTTATTTGTTCATTGGCTCACCAGACAAGCCTAAGACCCATTTTACATCTTCAAAAGCGCGACGCTATTTGTATATTAGGCCTTAATTACCCCTATGATGGCATATCAGACTCTGTGTGGCTCTCAATTCTTGAAGACGTTAGACGAAATATTCAAGATGTTCAAGGGTATGATTTGCCCCTATTAGAAAGATGGTACTTAGCACAGTCTGTATTTTGAGGCCGAGTGTTGCACGTTTGTCACGTTGTATAGCCACCATTACGGGTTACCAGTTCCTTGCAGTTCCTTCTTGGTTCCTTCTTCTGGTCGGGCAGTACAGAACTGGTCTGTCGCGCGGCGCTTGGGCAACCACGCTTTCGCGGTGGGTTCGCGTTCCCATGCATGTGTGTCCGCTGCCGGCTGCTAGCTCTTCGATTTCTACTCTGTCTGTTACAGCGTGATCAGTGGCCTCCGCTTCAACTCGCTTGCTATTTCCTTGGCACGAAAATTCGTTACATGTTACCGGGCGTGCATGTAAATCGCGGACCACAAGTGTTAAACGCACCTGCATTTTACTGTACGGCCGTGGCATATTATGGCCGTATACAACAAGTATGCACTGACGTAGACGTTCTTAAAAGCCGTGTTGTGGATACAATGTCAGCCTTACTGCTTCCTCTAGTTCCTCCAGCGCGCCGCGCACGTTCCAATAATGTGTCGTGGGATGCAATAACGGCGTCATTTATGCCTGGCCACCTACGAGACTTCATGTGGCGTCTAGGGTGGCAAGTGCTTCCAACTCGGCACAGGCTAGAGCGGCGTAGTGCCATCTTTGCTGTGTCCCAATTGCCCCCTTCAGAAATCCAATAAACATGGACTGCTGTAATACGTCGTTGCCAGGGTGTTTTGGAGGGCCGTGCATAACTGTTTACGTGGCCTTGGAATTAACAACTTTATCACATCTGGTCGCTCTTCACGTGGCCGCTTCGCGCAACTTTTAATTGCTGCGGGGGCCTTTTGTCTATGGCGTCACCGGTGCGGGGCAGTTGCCGCGGGACGTCGTCAGCGCGCTCTGTTTCCACTTCTGGGGAGGCCCTACTTATAGCTACTGTCGTTTCTGTCTAAGGAGTTGTTCTTCCATGGGGATGAAGAGTTCCTTCGACAGTGGTCATGCCATTTCCTGTCGGTTGCTGAAGGACGCGTACAGCCTAATTTTCGACCAGCCTGGTTTTTGCAGCCAGGCCATCAGAAGTGGTCATTGAATGTGCACAGAACGTAGGTGCCTGTAACTTCAGTGTGTGCGTGCTCTCGTATACACAATAATTTTGTATATACACATCTCATAGCATCACTCCAAAATTATGGAAAGTGTCTCTGTCATATCATCATTGTACATAACCATTGTGTACACTGTATATATTGAAAGGGGAAGACGACGAAGTGTCTTCTTGGCAGAACACTTGTTCCTGTGCTCTGTGAATTTTTAGTGAAATCTTCGCCTTTCTAGGTGCCTCGCCTCCCCGTCTTGCGGCCATGGACGCGGAGCATGCCAGAGGCCCGCCTGGCCAGAAGTCATCACGGCCGTCAACCGCAAGGAAGCGAGTTGGCTCCCCCAGTGACACCGAAGACACCGATCTGTACTCTGTGTCGGAAGACGACTCATCCGACGACGGCTTCATACCCGTCCGGAGTAAGAGGGTGAAGAGAAAGATCGTCAACACAGCGCTGTCATCTCCCGCGAGCACAACGACTATGAAGTCAAGGCCTGCGCGCTGGCCACACGTCATCATCTTTATGCCGGAAGAATCGTCAAGCAACCTAAGATTGCTGAACTGGCAAGCCCTATCCATGTTTCTGGAATGTGTGGTGCAGGATCAAATTAAAGACATAAGAATAAATCCACGCAAGAATATACTCGTCATAGACGTGTACAACGCGAGGGCGCTTGCAAAACTTCAAGAAATCACGGAGCTAGGCGGAATCAAAATGCGCGCCTTTATCCCGATCGACGACACATCTATAGCGGGTGTAATTTACGACATTCACATTGCCATTGCCAATGATGACTTACCTAGCCTCATCAAGCCGACAAACGAAGGCACGATCATTACGCAAGTGCGCTGCCTTGGGAATACGCGCTGCGCAAAAGTAATTTTCAAGGGGGATTGTATTCCATCCCACGTTAAAGTCAGATATTTCCGACATCCGGTTCGGCCATTTATCCAGAAGCCACTTCAATGCCATCAGTGTTTCAGGCTAGGACACGTCAAGGGCGTGTGTCCCAACTCGCTACTGTGTCCCCGTTGCGCTGAACCTCATGCAGAAGAGACGTGCGGTGCCACGGTTCTGAAGTACGCCAACCGTGGCGGCCCTCACACGGCCTCGTCGAAAGACTGTCCCCGTATCAAGAGGGAGCGTGTGGTTCTCAAGCAAATGGCCAGAGACAATTCGGCCCACAAAGAGGCAGCCGGAGTAGTCCGGCGTCGGCGTCGACGTCGGCACCATCGTACGTCTTCAAAGAAGGCGCATGCGCGAAGTGACAGTACCCACTCCGCTGCGGTACCAGTTAGTCGCGCCACGAAAAGGCCCACCACTTCTACTCTTTCTTTAGAGAAATGGCCTACGCTACCGAGCCGCTCCCTTGCTAAGGAACCTCAGAAGGTCAGGGCCCCACCGGAGTCTTCTCCGGCCATGAATGATTCACCTAAAACAGACTGTCAAGTCATCTCAGTGCCACATTCCCTCATGGAGGCCATTCGAGCGATTTTAGTGGACATGGGGACACCGTGTGCTCGAAGCGCACTTAAAGTGCTGGACGTCTTAAGCCCAGTGCTTGAATCCCTCAACTAGAAAGATGGCTACCCATACCCCATCCTTCCGAAAAGAAGTCAAGGCAACGTCCGTCATCCAGTGGAATGCCAGAGGGTTAAAATCACGAATTTCAGATTTTCGTCAGTTTGTGTACACCAATGTGTTTCCACTCATCGTCATTTATGAGCCCAACTTGTCGAAACCAATCAGACTGTCAGGGTGCGAATTTATCATGTCATCAACAAATGGTGCATGCAGCAAAATCATCGTTTTTGTTCGTCGTGAACTCACCTATGTTTTGTAACCAATTGCGCCCCACGACGAAAATCAATATATATGCATCACAGTTAAAAAAACAAACTCTTGTTTACTCTCATAGGCATGTATATATCACCTTCCAGCAATTTCGGTACTCAAAGATTAGCGGATATCTTGAGTGTTTGTCCCGTCCCATGGGTCATCATAGGAGATTTCAATGCACACCATCCAGCATGGGGAAGTACAGGAACAAATGCAAGAGGACGAAGATTAGCAAGCATCGCCTACAACTATGGCCTTGCTCTCCTGAACGATAGTAGCCCCACCTTTCTTCGAGGCGCGACATACGGCAGCTGCCTCGACCTTGCTTTCGTCTCCAACTCTCTAGCCATATGTGTAAAGTGGCTTCCAGATGAGACACATGGGAGTGATCCCATTCCCATCTATCTGAACATCAAAGGTTGTCGTCTAGATCTGTCCCACGGAATACCATTCGGACGATTCAATGGCCCAAATCTGATATGGAAGATGCCTGCTGCGAGGGCCTACCCTATGGCTAAGAGCAAACAATGAAAAATACGATGCAAAACGCCACTTGCATGATGACGTCTCTTTGACGCGAAATGACTTCGACATAGAATTAGAGCGACTTCAAGCACTTCGTCGCCGGGCGGAACGTCGATATGGGCGTACAAAATCAATCCATGACCTTATGGCAGTAAGGAGGATGCAAAAAAAGATTCAGCCTCGTATGGATAGATTAGCGTCGGAACGCTGGGCAACGTTTTGCCAGACATTTGATCCCCGCAAGCCACTGTTTCACATTTGGAAAACAGTGCAAGGTCTGCGTTGCCTTCCGGAACGGCGTTTTCCATTCAAGGCGCTTGCGCTTTTCCAAGGGCAGCAATACATCGATGTCGCAGAAGACTTTTGTGCGCGGATCGCAGGCCAAGCAACTCGTCCAGATCCTCCATCTCGAGCTGACGTCCCCCATTCCCGTGATTGCCGCATGGACCTTCCTTTTACAATGGAGGAGCTCGAAGCGGCACTAGCTCTCTGCAGGCGCTCATCATCTCCGTGTCCAGATGCTATATCATACCGAGCCTTGTGCTATCTCGGAGAATCCACACGGATAGAACTGTTGAGCCTTTACAACTCCTCATGGCAGGAGGGAAATGTTCTTGACGAATGGAAAGTAAGCCGCCTGGTGCCACTCTTAAAGCAGGGCGAATCCGCACTAGAGCTCACCTCTTACCGCCCTATAGCGCTGGCCAGCTGTGTAGGAAAGATAATGGAACGGATGATTCTTGGCCGCCTGGAATGGTACCTTGAATACTACAAGATTTATCCGAATTCCATGGCTGGTTTCCGACGTGACCGCTCTTCCATCGACAATGTAGTTGAGCTCGTTTCATATGTCCCGCACTAAAGGTCCCGTAAGCATTTATCTGCAGCTTTATTTATGTGAAAGGGGCGTACGATAACGTATTACATGAGGCCATTCTCGACGCTCTTGCGACGGTTGGCCTAGGTGGTCGAGTTTTTTTGTGGATTGCAAGTTACGTATCTGCAAGATCATTCTATGTGTTAACTGACGACGGCGCAGCTACGCGACGCTATACCAGCAGGGGCGTTCCTCAAGGCGGTGCTCTCAGCCCGACGCTATTCAACCTCGCTCTTGTTGGACTTGCTGAATACTTGCCAACTACCATCAAAATTTCAATATGCGCTGACCACACCCGTGTCTGGACTTCGGCAGTCACACGTACTCAGATGCGTGCGCGGCTTCAAAGAGCGGCCACTTTGACAGCGAACTACTTCTGTAAACAGGGTCTCAGCATATCACCAGAAAAATGCGCACTAGTGGCATTTACTCGCAAACCGATGACGCCTTATGTCATCTCAATCAATGGGCGGACGATTTCCTATGTCAGAACCCACAGGTTTCTTGGCGTAATTATTGACCGAGACTTTCACGGTCCGACGCAGCTAGCCGACTTCGAGTGCTAGCACAGGAGATCACGCTCTCTCTATGGTGCACACCAAACAGCCAGACCAACCGGAGCAACCGTCAATACCATCTGCCCTCTTTGATGCATCTCTGTATGCCTACTGGACTCCGCCGAAGAGAGGCCACTCTGCTTTATCGCTTATGGCTAGGGGTGGCTTTCACGAAATCTTACTCATTTCGCATTGGAAAGGCCGACAACGTTCTCTGCAATGCCTGTCTTTGCGAGGAGACACTGGAACACATTCTGTGCCACTGTCCTGAATATAACGTTCAGCGACAGTCCCTGGCATCCGTTCTAGCGCACCTTGACACTAGATCATCGTCCCTCGAAACGATTTTCACATGCCGCCGACAGAAGACATAGCAGCTGAAGGCGACGAAGGGACTACTTCGGTTTTTGAAAGAGACGGGATTGGACAAGCGGCAGTGGCAGTGATAGCACGTACCCCGCAAGAATGATGGACTCTAACTGACGATGTGAGTGCTGTGCTATGTGCTCTCTGTCTCCCTTCCCTATCTTTATACCCCCATCCCGCTCCCATGTGTAGGGTAGCAAACCGGTTAAGCTAAACTGGTTAACCTCTCTGCCTTTCCTTCTCCACTTTTTCCTTCCTTCCTTCCGTATATATTGAACATCATTTTGTACATGGGACAATTAGTTTATGTTTAACTGTACTTCCCCGTGGGTCTGTGTTGTTATATTTTAGTGAGTGTGGACTCGGATACTACTTTGAGAACGCGCCGTGTATACAATTCTTCGTTTCTTGTATATGTTATCGTCCTGGTGGAATTGTTCTTTGATTGTGACTCAGTGTTCGTATCGTCCCTTGTTTAAATAATTTTTTTCTAAGCCAACTAACTTTTTTTAGATGCAAGAAGAGTTAGGATAATAATGTAAATGCGCCAGCCACTAGAATCCAGACAAATAGCTTTTTCAAACATGTCAAAAACTATAAGCTAGTACCTCGCGAATACATTACACTCGGTGATTTCAATTGTTTCTTTGATCCCTCTCGCGATATAAAAGGACAAGGGTAAGGTGGATATAATTACAATGCGAAAGAACTAAGAAAACTACTTATACAAAGCCATATGTCACACGCATAGATTACAATATTTCCCAACGATTTTGAACCCACCAGAATATTTAGACAGACTGCAAGAAGAATAGATAGGATTTACACATCACAAAACATAACGCAAAGATTAGAAGATTGTAGAGTAACCCAATTACCACAGGAAATATCAAACATCATCGACCATGGGCCATAATTGCAACATAGTAGGAAACACTGGAAGCTTAACCAACCCAAATACCTGGAAGATGAACGAAACGCTTCAACAAGACATCGAATGTAGGGAAGAAATCGAACAAGCCATACAACGATCATTAATATGCATATCACCAGACGAAACTAAACAACGGGATAAACTTGAAACAGAATGGCAAGAAAGGCTTAGAATATCCGCTAAAAACAGATGCAAAAGGATAACAAGCAAATTATGCGAATTACTTCGAAGAATAAGAATTATTAAAAAATGGTGGAGACTTATCATTCACCACCCAAGAATATCTCCACTGCATGTGTGTAAAATACGATGAAACAGTAAAAGAAGCATCACAGGCAACTCAGAGAGTAACGCAACTACGGCTAGCTGAAGTCGAACTCGAAGATCTAACATATGCACAAAACAACCACGTGAGAAGCTCCGCATACGAAAGAATGTAAATACTCCGAACACCAGAAGGGGCACTCACCAAAGATCCCAAAAGAATCGAGGAAATAATAAGCAGCCACTTTATGCAATTTTTTCAAACTGATATGCCATTAAGGACAATAAAACTTAAAGACAACATACGATCGTTCTTCTACAATTGCCTTCAAACTGAAATAAACAGTTATATTCTATGTGCACCGATCACAATGAGAGAACTGGCTGGTGCATTGAAATCAATGAAACAAACCACTACACTGGGACCAGATGGAATCATGACCGGCTTTTACAACACTTTTCTACCAGAAATTACTAGAAATGCTAAACAATATAACTATCGACAAACAGAAACTATAATCATTTAACATCGGACACGTAACCTTAATTATCAAGGAAGGCGGTGACCGGTGACCCTATATATATATATATATATATATATATATATATATATATATATATATATATATATATATATATATATATAGATATATAGAAATGCGGACCTATAACACTACTTAACAGAGGTGATAAGACCCTCACAACCATGCTATCCCAAAGACTAACCAAACTACTTCCAAACGCTATCTGCCCGTATACCAACATCATCAGTACCAGGTAGATGAATATTTGCAACATTAACACTCAGCAGAGATAGTTTTGCGTACATGTCCAGCAAAAAACAAAATGGTTTTTTCATCACCGTAGGTCAATATAAAGCATTTAACAGAGTTGAACACGATTATCTATTTCCCTTGTTAGAAACGTATGGTTTCTTCCAGGACTTTGTTCAATGCATCAAACTTTACACCTAAACAAAGAGTCAAATATTTTTCAGCGGAAACCCATCCTCAGCTATTGACATGAAGAGAGCTGTAAGACAAGGGTGCGCTCTTTCCGAACCCCTGTTTATTATAACCTTAGATCCTCTACTGACGCAAGTTGCAGCTAACAAGAAGATTAGAGGCTTTCCCATGACGGGACTAGAATGTGTAAAAATCGCGGCTGATGCAGACGACATAGCCTTATTCGTTAGAGATTGTAGCAATTTCTTGCGTCTTCCAATAGATTTTCCACGAGTACGGCGAACTGTCAGATGCACAGCGCGCTTACGCTGGACGTACAATGACGACATTGAGAATAAAACACCTTTTATGCGTTTTGAAGCCACGACGAGGACCCCCACGTTTGTGGAATAGAAATTAATTACGCTTGCAAATGACACTAGGGGCATGGTCCAACTATCTACACTCGAAATAAAATGAAAAAAAATAAGCATTTACACCAAGCACGTAAGTGTGAACGGTGTGTAAAGTTTATTCGGCGCATTCTGTATGCCGTGGAGTATTAGTTTCAATATCAGGCCAGCGATACTGTAATTGAATCCTGCCATCGTAAAATTTTATTAATGTTTCTTTAATTATTTTAACGTCATGGTTTGTTGAAAAGGATGATTCTGTAAAGTCACGAAGCCGTTCAAAGCCCCAAGGAAAGAGTTTAGGTAAATAGATGTACTAGCCATCATTCTCATGGTGGCTGAGTACCCTGCTTGCAGCTGCCCTTGACAATAGGACATGAGTTACCTTTGGTAAAAATAGAAGAGATCTCGAACAGGGGCTCCTATATTTGCGACCTCAAAGAACTTTGAGGCCGTGGCGTTTCGTCACGGCATAGAAGCGGGTTTAGAACAGGTTTTAGCGCTCGCCCTCCGAGTTGTGCACTTGCAACGCTTCGACGAGTGAAAACGGAAGCTTCAACAATAAAAAAGTAATCTAACGCACACGAAAATAATTCCTCTTTCGATACCTGTTTTATTGACAATAACAAGTTAAAGTACTAATGCAGAATGTTTATAATAACTTGTGCCACGTTAAGCTCTGAATTAAATATCGAGGTATCTAGCAAGAGATGGGCTTTCTCCCTAGCCACGAGGTGCGTTTGTTCTAGGCCTTGTGGCCTTCAAGTTTGGCTATCGGTCTAAGAAATAACAATGATTTCTCGCTTAAACCTCGTTTTTTTTTCACATAAAATGAGTGAGAGCGAAAGCGTGCGGCATTGTTCATTGCTTTTAATGGCTGCAGCTTAACGAGAGCCCCGGTCTAATGTGGTAAGGCAAGAGCCATCGTTTCGATAGGCTATGTTCTTCGGCGCAGAACGTTAGCGTCGAGTTTGAGGTCGGAGCGCCATTTTAGTGAAATACCGTCGCAGACGCAAACGCTGAACTCCCTATGCATCGCGCGCGAGTGCAGTGGCGCTGACGCGATTTCTTTGGGGCAGCAGGAACCCCGAGGCACCTATTCGTAAAAAAATCCGGCAGATCCCACGTCCATAGGGAGTCAATGTTATGCGAAGTAGTGTGCAGGGAACCTACCAAGTTAACGAAATGACCATGAGAGCACCAAGATGTAGGCGGCTGTTTCATGACCTACATGACACGCATGCTATGAAATTCATGTCATGACCAATCATTTACGTTCGTCATACACTCTTGTCACACTGTGCCAATTTTGGCACCGACCAAGTCAACGAAACGACCATGAGAGCACCAAGATGTATGCGGCTAGATAGATCGGTACTATCAAAGTGGCAAATGTTCGCCGAGAAATGCTTGCATTTAGAACTGTCTATTGTGCATAACTCTATGGGTTAGAAGGCGTCCAGAGACGAGCATTGCGCTTTTGGTTCTACAAGCGGGGAATCCAAGCGGACGTGCCGTCACGCTACGCACAGTGGGCTCTGCCGGCGGCAAGGGCAGCGTTCTGGCTTATCAGTGCCGACACGAGCGTTGTGCGCGCACAGATTCGCGCTCCTGCGAAGCACTGGTGTGCAAGTCACGCCGGGGTGCATACAATGCTCGTAGCAGAACGGAGAGCAAATGTCAGGGCAAATCCATGCAATTCATTCTGTGGGCGCTGACGAATGCCGAGAGTTTCCCCTCGGTCTCATCTCGCGCAGAGACGCGACGCCTGAAACGTCCCGTGAGACAAGGCCAAGTATTACTTGAAACTAACTTCACGTTGTGCCCGCAACAAACAAACAAACAAACAAACAAACAAACAAACAAACAAACAAACAAACAAACAAACAAACAAACAAACAAACAAACAAACAAACAAATGAACAAACAAACAAATGAACAAACAATTGTAGGTTGCCGCCGAATATCAACGACGTCAAAGATATTACGTCACGCGCTGTTCTTTAAAAGCCGAGCACATCCCTCAGCACCCCAGGAAAGGATTGTGGTTGCCGCCAAGTAAACAGTTTTACTGCTGGTCATCGTCTTGCTGCCTCATCAACCTACGAACATCACAAATGGTGACGAGTATGGCGACATGAGTGCAAGACCAACGCAAGAAGCTGTGAAGCTGCGATGAAAGATTGTCTGCGTCAAGCGTGCGGAAGCAGTAAATGCCCAAGCAGCACAAAAGCCCCCAACCAAGTCTCTCCAGATGGCGAGCTGCAGTAACATCGGGCAAATTGGAGCCTTAGACGAAGCTGTAAGTAACTGGCTCTTGTACCAAGAGAGGCTAAATTCCTTTTTTTTTTTGCTGCTTAAACAAATTCTCGGATAATCTCCAACCTGACAGAACCAAGTTGATAGAAGCAGTACCACTGGAAACAGCGACGACACAACAGTTGAGCTACTCAGACAAAGTGTTGCCCGTTTTGGTACCCCGCATTGTGTGACGTCGGATAGCGGCTCTCAGTTCTAGATCGCATCGATGTCAAAGTTTTTGAAAAAAAAAAAATAGTATACGCTACGTCAGGACGGCTTCGTAACGCCCACAATTGAATTGATTAGTGAGTGGGTTGACGACACGAACAATAAAGAGGGCCACAAGAAAAACAAACAAACGCAGCACATTACAGAAAAAAAAAACTCTCCACTTTTTTTCTTGCCTGATAGATCAACGCCTCTCGAGAATGGAAAATCACCCTCACCACTGCTCCTCGGTTTCGAGCCCAGGACCAGGCTGTCTGTCCATTCCCAGTAGGCAAGGTACCTGCAGAGGGCGACGCAATCCGGCCACAGAATTCGTGGGCGAGAGAGGAAAGAGATACCACGGGTATACAATGACGCATATATTCAACGCATATATTGTCCAAGTGGTACGAGGGAAGTGGTCAAGAGCACAAGAGAAAGGAGCAGCACTTCTCCCAGTTACCATACATTGGCTCGTTGAAGGGTATTGGCATTCAGCCCATATCTTTGCTGTCATCAAGCTGACTTGCCTTGGAAGTCGACTTGGGGGGCTTGCAGTTCTTGAAGGATCCGATTTTTACACGCGTTGTCACAAATTTTTATATATCTATATAGGAATTCTGGGAACCGCATTGTCTTCGCAATCTCAGGGCGAATCCTGCAAGTTAACCAGCGCCTAATAAACACGATCCTTTCCCAGCAAGTCTGCGCTGCACAATAGCGCTGGCTGGTTCATTGAGAAGATTCTGTCTTGGCTGCTTCACAATGAGGACACACCCATATGCTGGAATGCCGTACTTGTCAGCATTCCAACGCTCGCTTTGGCTAGCAGCTTCAGTTGAATGCCGTTATATTATAATGACGCAAACATCTACGCTCCCGCTGATGCACTATTCGTGATACCCGTTACTATAATTGGTTCGCCAAACTTGTAAATGGCAATGAGCTGTATGTGTGACGAGCTACTGCGGATAGAGTAGCTAGATGCATTATTTTTTGACTCGGTACCTGTTTTTGTTAGGAGTAGAAGAAATGAGACGAAGAAAAAGACAACGCATTGAACTGACTGCTTAGTGGGATTGATACGGCGCCACCTATGCCATGTACCACTTTCTATAAACTATGCATTGTATACTTATGCACAGGAAAACACGCTGAACACATGAAATCAAGAATTGTTGCTGTAAACGCGAGAATATTTCCATTTTTGGAGTGCTTCCGAGGTACAAAAAATTTTAGCGGCCGGCTGGTCAGTGAAGCAAGACAAGCAAAATTGAACAATGCGCCCGTAGAAAGTAACAAGTCGGACAAAAAAAAAAAAAAAAACACTAGCGTAAAGAAAGAAAGGGCGCCTAAAACTACAACAAAGGCTGCTCTGTAACCTAACGAGTCCTTAATGACAGCTCCTCGAAGAGTTGTTTCAGAAAGAGCAGGCACGCAACGCACGATCACAGCTCTCGCACATCGCAAAGAAGGTTGCGCACGGTCTGAAGGCCTGTGTCCCACGTGACCAGCAGAGGAGTCACCGCGATCAGGTCTGCATCCGAAAAAGTTATCCCCGAACCCCTGTCCCACACAGGATACGTGGACCTACTCTGGACGCTGGTCAGGTACCCGCAGCAGCCGACGCTGAGGGACGGAAGGGATCGAACTTTCTGCTCACGTTGTCGGCCATGAGCTCATCTATCCGAGAAACGGTGACCAAGAAATCGACTTCGTCTTCTGGCCATCGCGGTTGGAAGGCATCCTGGCATTCTTTTTCTTTCTTGATCTCTCCAGGAAATTTTTAACTAGTTGCTTGCAGAAAAACACAGCTATTGGTTAATGTCATCGCAACGTTCAGACAGCTTGCTGTCATTTTAACGATAAAATAAGTGCCCTTGTTGGTCATCTGCTGTTGATTTCATTTGGAGTGCAAAAACATCCGCACGCCTAAAACGCATCAAACCACTGATGCTCTCACTAAGACGTTGCATAACACCCCCAACGTCAATCTGTGAGTGTTTGGTATAAGCAAAACAATTATCCGGTGTGTTATTCAGTGATAAGCATGCTAACAAAAGCCGTAGAGCTTGCTACTGCATAGGCCTCGTACTTCAGAAGCTCTGTATTTTCGACAAAAGCTCAAATTCGAGACATGAAAGTCCCCGTAATATCTGCGTGCTGGAACATGCGTTGATATTTCTTGTTTTCCGAACTTCATATCACCGAACCAATTATATCATAAAAAGCCTACAAACAAAGACGCCAAGGACAACATAGCGGAAAGTACTTGTACTTACTAATTGAATTAAAAGAATTATAATTTATTGGATTGTAAAAATGGATGAAAGAACAAATGGCCGCAGGAGGGGAACGATCCCACGGCTTCACATTACGCGTGCGGTGCTCTTACCAAGTGAGCTACCACGGCGTCGTTTTGGCTGCTGGGACATAGTGGCATCGTTGGTAGCCACACCGCTGATGACGCTACCCGATATGCCCACGCTGGGGCGCCGGCACTCCTTATAGGCTCGTCAAGAGTAGACGCTGAGAGAGCTTCGTCATCTCGCGCGCAACATCAAGTTGAGTTACCCAGGAGAACTCTAGCTGTCGCTTACAGAGCGTCGATCAATCATCAAAGCTGCAATTAGCAACAAATCTTTCAAGACGGGGAGAAATACTGCTGTATCCGTTGTGGGCGGGAGTAGCTTTCTCTTACGCATACGACTATTGCATGGGGATCACTGACTCACCCGTGTGCGCGAAGTGCAGATGTGAAGAGACCACCGATAATCTCGTGTGCCACTGTTCCTGCTTCGATAAACAACGCCAGACCTTCTAGTGTGTCTTGAATAGGCCGGACGACCGACGTTTTACATTTGCACAAGTCTTGGGAGTCATGCCGCACAGCTCATCAACCCGGAAAGCCACACGAGCTCTTCTGCAGTACCTGAAGGCGCCAGACTTTAGGGCCCGTCTTATACTATAGATACTGACACGCGTACTTGATAATCTTTTCTCTTACAATTGCTAACAACCATCAAAGTTATCACTTGGCTCAAGGCGCACCCGCATGTATGAGAATAGAAGAGAGCTACAGCTCAGCGAGCCAGCGGGTCAGCGTAGGCGCCACTGCGCATGTTGTACCGCGCATTCGCACTAGCGCCTAGGCTGGCCCGCTAGGCCCACTCGTCCGCGGTCGCTGTCGCCAATTACATGCGTTATCTATGTTGGCACCGAACCTAGTGTAATCAGATTTCACTCGTGACGCGAACGGCGTTGTAGATTCTCGAGCGCACGCGAGCATCAGGGATTACGCTGGAATCGTCAATGAGTCATGTATAAATAGCCGGCGTGCTTGGCCCGCATTTCAAGTTTTCGACGCTTGACTCAAGTGCTTGTCACTATCGTTCTGCCCATGTGTAACTTGTTTCCCTGGGCTGTTGAATTTCCGAGGTTGGAAGTTTACTCCGGGACGCCCGGTAGTTCCCTGTGCCAAGCCGGTGTCGGGAAGCATCCAACGCTCTCTGGCCAGAAATGATGCTGCGGGCTGAAGAGTGCTGACGATTGCAAAATGAACAATTGGTTTATTTCGCACTTTTGCGGGCATTAGGCCAAGAGGAAAAACATTAAAAGAAACATGAGACGACCAGAAAACGTGCGCTGGCTTGAAAAGTCCCAGAAATGGCTTTCTCACACCTCCGCGCTGCGGCTTTCTATGCAAATATTTTCTCTCCTTCGCTCAACTAGGAAATTCAATATCCTCTCTTGACCAATAGGAATTGCAGCAGCACAGTCCGCAAAATCGTACCCATGGTGTCGCACCACCTCGCCGGACTCGGTCTCTTGCGCCCAACCTACAACCCGCCCTCGATGCGATGAAGGTGCCATTTCAGGTAAAACCAGGGTCGACGCTGTTGGACAGAAACTGTCAGCGTTGGCTCTTTGAAGGTTTGAATGTCGCCACCATTTCCAAAGAATGCGGCGGCTGTGGTCACCTTGAACGGACGTCCTTTGTATGCCTCTCAATATTCTGCGCCGGGCCCTGTCTTTGTACAGGCGAGCGCCGGTACTTCGAGTGAAGCACACACAGACTGGCGTTGCCGTTTATAGACGCACATGGTGGATGAACCATTGCAGTTTGGATACCAATAACTTGTCTCGTCCGTCACCTCTGGGTCTCCGAACAGACGAAGACGGTACACATCGTCGCTTGTGAATTATCTTGAAGGGACTCTGGTTTTGTTGCCAGCTCTTCGACGTCGTAGGTGGCATTTCATAGCTGCACGCTCGCCGGTGAAGCACACCCTTTGTCCAGAAGGACCGCCAGGCACGACAGCACCAAGCAGTGGCAGCAGGCGCTTGGCAGGCCGTATCTAACAGGACACAGGTTCCCGCCATCAAGAGTTAGTCTTGAGACTCGTCGTTGTCTCGTGG
Source organism: Dermacentor andersoni (assembly GCF_023375885.2). Taxonomy (NCBI): domain Eukaryota; kingdom Metazoa; phylum Arthropoda; class Arachnida; order Ixodida; family Ixodidae; genus Dermacentor; species Dermacentor andersoni. The sequence continues at coordinate 63,362,496 of NC_092818.1, forward strand.
TCTGATTCTTGCCCTTCAAGACAACGCTACCCTAGGCTGCGTCTGGCTGAGTGTATGTGAAAGATCTCTACTGTGTCTTCTCTCTTTCTCTCTAACTTCCCAGTACGCCTCCCTACATGTAGGGTAGCAAACTGAACAAAACCTTGTTAACATTTCTGCCTTTTATTCCTTCTCTCTCTGTCCCTCTACCACACCACTTTCAGCCTAACATTTCACCTATCACTCAATTACCTCCTGTATCTTCATAGCTTGGGATCACGACGATGATAATGGTGATTATCATTATGACTATTTTTATTGTAATGCCTTACGGAACAGGGCGGCCAGCTCCAGCATCAAATAGCAACCCACTGCCCTTTGTGTCATTGTACAGGTTTTACGTCTTAGATTCTTTCTTAACGTATCTGCTAATCACCGTGGTCTCATTTGTTTCCATATTATGCATCTAATTTACCGTATCTGTTCCTGTCACTTTCTATTTGATGACTTGCGACTGTCTATTTGCACTTTCAATTACCCTGCACATGGCTGGCAGGTTTACTGACCTCTGCCTGCATTGCATGTCCCCGCTTCTTTAGTATAAACATATTTTGCACTTTAACCGCCCCTTTCTTCATTTATATTCCTTTCTTTCTCAAAATTAACTTTCTCCCTCGCTTCTCTTACTTCAGAAGAGGCCCTGTATAACTCAACCGGCCCTGCGGCACTTGCGGTTTTCCAATGTGACCCCAACACTAACTGGAACCGCGACCTTTGTTTAAATTCCACTCATGCCAAGATCTCTTATTTGAAGCGCAAAATGACATTTGTGAACATTAATTAGCGCGGGAACTATTACCCTTTTCCAAATTCTTTGCGGCACCCCTATCTATTGCAGCCCGTCAAATATAACAAAATACCACGTGACTACTGCTGCACTCCGTTTCACCTTCATCCTCAGGTTATCTTGGTAAATGTTTGAGCAGGCATTTCCCTACGTTTGTGTATGTACACAGGTATTTACATTGCTTGATTATGAGGACGACCTGCTGCTTAATTGACCCCAGGTCATTACTCGTCTGCTTAATAAACATAATACACTACAATTTTTATGCGCTAAAATGAAGGCCTAGGTATGCCGCTTCATTGCCATAAGTATTCGCAAGTAAACGTGGATGCCTCGCATTGCCAATTAGTACCAGTATGTCATCCGCATACATCAACCCAGGAACCTTTTGTTGCAGCCTTTGCCCTTTACGAATGCAAGATACATCAGAACCTCATTCAATGTTTTCCAGTCGTCTGTCTACGGCCGTGACATAAAGTGCAAACATCAATGTAGACAGAGAAAATCCTTGCTTCAGTCCTCGGTTAATTTCCACTATTTGTTTTTCTTCCTTAAATCTCCCATGATTTGTCCTTGGATGCCTATATACCATGTGGCCCACCTACCGTGCACCAAGTTTTAAAAAAAATAAAAACGGAAGCTATCTACGCGGATTAAACCAACTGCATCGTTAGCAGCAACTCGAAGAAGCGTCTCGTATATGTTGTGTTCTTTCTAATAAATTAATTAAGAATGAATAATTAACTAACATTTTAGTTTATAAATCTACGGCAGCATGTCAACAATAGGCGCTGAAGCTATTTCGAAAACATAATTTTCAGTAGTTTGCGACAGGCTATACTTTGAGCGCATCTTTTTCGTTTTGCCACATTTGAAGAAAGCCCGTCAAATATAACAAAATACCACGTGACATAGCATGCATATGACGTACGCGACCAGCGCACCGTGCTTCTCACCTTATCCTGTCTGAAAGAAAACGAAGCACGGAACGTGAACTAGCAGTTGTAGAGGATAGCGTAAAAAAAGAATCGAGAAAAATAAATAAATAAAAGGAAATCAAGTAAACAGTACGCATGGGAGTTTAAATATGTCAAGATGACGCACAAGGCATTTTGTTGGGTAAAACACGTGCTGTGACATTAGAAGTTGATTTTAAATGGAAAACATTGGAATTACGCAAGTTTGGCGTTGCACAGCTGATAGTAAGCGCGTACAGGAGATGTGATTGCAGACTAATTTATAGAAAAATAAATAATAACAATATATTCGCCTTATTTCTGGGGGCCCCCTTAATGGTAAACATGCGCGATACACGCTCATAGTCGTAGTAAAGACGGCTTCCGAGGAATCGATCATACAAGATTTGAACGAAACGTCCCACGCTAAGTCGCGCGCTCAACACACTCTTTCGAGGGAATTCTTTCAAGTGTGTATGCATATCGTAAAGGGGCCGTTTTTCGAGTAAGGAGGACCAAAAGTGTCTTAGTTCAGTTAAGTCGCAACAAGTTGGAATTCCACCACCCAGCGAGAGAGAATTCACAACTGGCAATTATTATTATTTGTTTTGAACTCTTACGTACAATTAACAGGAAAGGAAAAGCGAGAAGCAGGCTAGCAACGGCCACCGGAAGGGGCACAACACCGTCCTGCTCTTCAGAAGGGAGGTGACAGCAACACAGAGATGGAGGATAGGAAGGAGGGGAGGAAAAAGGAAAGGAAACGCAACAGGACAACCTGCTATAACAATTCACAAGCATTCGCCCATTCTATTTCGCTGTAAAATTTTATATTGACAGCGCACAAAAGAAGACATGGATGACGCACACATTCTTCGAGCTTGTTTACAAACAAAGATGTTAATAAAAATCGCCTATTATACCTCTGTGGCTCACCAGAAATTGATTCATAAAAAAAACTGAGCTTTGCACCAACGCAGGCCTAATTTATTCGCGTTGAGACATTGTTTTTGATAAAATGCACCGGATAGAAGAAAAACCATAAGCCAATAATTTATAGATAAGTAGATCATGCGCTACAACTTCGAATGTCTTTTAGAGGATAAAGTATACTGTATCTAACTGGCACCGGTTCACAACAGCTGGTGCCGCGGTTTGAAGAAAAAGAAAACTGATTTGTTTCGAAGGACCTGCAATGTGCAAGCACATGTTCGCAAGTGCTAATCTTATGCCTAACAAAAACCAACGGATGGCTAAACATAGCCATTTAAAAACTTTTGCAAATGGAGACAGGAGGTAGACGGCAAAATAATTTTTGAAGTAACGGATACTGCTATCTTTATGAACTGACCCAACTATGGCATTCTTCCAACAGGAAGGAAAAACACATGTACGCGAACCAAGATTAAAAGTGTGTCTAAAGAGCAGAATAAAGTTGAACAGGCTTTGATAGCAAAACTTGGTATGCCATTATAGGCAGGAGAATGTTTAGCTTTCCAAGTATGCGCGGCTGTCAAAATACCATGTTGTAAAAAACGTGTAGTGCCAAAACGATAGTTAAACCTATACTGAAGTCACCGGAGGTAGGAACATGCTGTGCATTTAAGAAAATTGAATAGAACTGTTCAGCGAATATGGTACCTAAGCTTTATACTGAGGTAAATTGCGTAATTTCTTAGAAAATCACCCGTGATAGCGCCCAGGCGGAAACTATTTGCAATGAATAAAACTTCCCAAAGCAGGTTTTCAAGTATCAGTAAGTAGGCTAACTGCTTAGCTGAGATTTGTCGCACGATACAGTTCGGACCAGTCAGCGTCATTCAGAAAGTAGTATAGTCCTTGATAAAAAAAGCAAAAAAACCGAGGTAAAAGACTTAGGCCAAAAAAAGAAAAAAAAAATGCGAGGACACCTAAGCATTTCATACGGGTTGTAAATGCGAAATAATGAATATCCAATTACACGCAGCTAAGCCGTCCTTCGATTTTCGAACTGCGAGTAATGTTTTCGACTTTTACTGCGGGATATGTTATAGAGGTTTGCGATTGAATTGATGCGGGCAATTTTTTTGTACAGCTTCTACGTTGGCATGTTGGCTGTAGACCAGAATGATTTAGAAGATATTGCTGAGAAATCAAGGGCGCCGCATGCCACCGACGTCCTGAGGGACGAGAGACCGAGGAAGCAGCAGCGGCCACCAAGGCTAGCAGGCGTGAGCAGCAGAGGAGTCCAGTGAAGCAACTGGAACCTGGAAAGTACCGCAGCCCTATTATATTCGCCGCCGCGCCGCCGATTGGTCAGGCGCCGTCACGTGATCACTTTCCACCATAGATGGTTCACGCCGCGCCGGAGCGGACGCGCAGACAAAATGCATCGCTCGCATACGCCCCGCGTGTGAGCTATCGACGAGGGCGGATTTTGCATTTTGTGTAATTTAGGGCATATGTAGCTTTCGTAGGCTTAAACCAAAACGAAGGCAAATGCTCGTGTGCTGCGCTTTCGGTTGTAGCGACCAGTGGGAGTCCGGGAAAGGTGCTTTTCGCGACACCAAGCGGAAAGAACGATAGCAAGCGCCGTGCTATCTGGTTGCGCCGTATAAAGCGTGACAAGTTCACTCCCACCAGGGCCACCCGACTTTGTGAGGTAAGTGTTTTCTCTGATAAAGATTTAGATGAACGGTCTAAATGAGGTATAGTCTAATTTTAAGTGCTTGCATTTAAGACTATAGTCGTGAGAAAACCACTGCAATGAAGCTATATCGGCGTGTCAATGTCGAATATTACATTTATGCATTTTGTCTTGCGTAGTTATCAGTTATCATTGTTTAAAACCTGGCTAACTCCGTTTTAGCATCCCTTTCCTTGTGCTGCAGTCAGGGACCGCTTATCATTGTCGGAGTAGATCTGTACAACCGTTTTGAGTGTGTGTGTGTAAATCAGTAGCCGCATTAGATAGCCATAGCATCCACACTTATAAACGATGCGTGGCAGCGCTTGATATCTAGACAGCCTAAAAATTCCTGCGTGAAACGTGAACTTTGGGTCCGTTTTGTTATTCTAACGCATTGCGCAGAGTTGAAAGCTTGACGTTCCCACCATATGTAGTTTATATCGTATCTAGCAAAGCGAAATATTATTTTATTTGTGAATTTCACAGGGCCCATTACGGCAAGCATCATGCCGTTCTTCACTGTAGCAAGCCTAGGAAGCCCGACGAAGAGCTGCTCCTGTTTTATGCAACGCGTCGAATAGGTAGAAGATAGCTACGAGGGTAAAACAGTCAATGTAATTAAACTCGAGATTCACGTAGGCGTCTGACATATAAAATACTTAAAACACGATTAATATCGCCTAATTATGTGCGTTGTTAAGGAAATTAAGATACTTTTTGGATAACTTCCCAAAGAGCACAAAGCTTATCGGGAAAGAGAATAAAAAAAGTCAAAGCCCCTTTCCTAAAGAAAGATGGTTGAACGCGAAACTTTCCCTCAATGCAAACAGTCATAGTCAAACTCCAAAGACTACGAGCATGCAAAGAACCCAAGAAATTGGCGAGCAACCCGATGCTATGCATATACGATTTCATTGCTTGTTTAAGTTTGTATTTTTTTAACGTTGAATGAAGAGACATTTCGTTAAGTTGCATGGCCTTTATTTTAGGTCATGTAGCCGTTGATAACACGCACGCACTCACACTTTCACGGACGCCTGTACAATCGCTTTCTGATCGCTGTGGTAGACGGTCAGAGGGTCCGCCATCGTAACATGACACAGCCAACTTCCAAACGTAAGATCAATGCAGGAACGGCGTTACGTCGTGGGTCTCTGCAGAGTCTCCAGTTTCAACGAGTAGTGATCTAGCATGAAACTTTCGATACATGTGCCGTGCTCTTTCATCGTTTCTGCCAGGAACGTTTCCGCGTCACAAGGAGACGTGTTCGGTCTGATGTACACGCTGGCGATCACAAGACCAGTATGCATCTAGACGGCACAAGCGTCTCCCACATGGACTCTGCATGCCATTGCCGATACAGGGGATCGGCTTTTTACGTTCGCGTACGGCAGCCCCTTCTTTGGCCATGCGTACATCCGCGGCCAACCAATGGTTACGGTCGATATTGCATTGCGTGACGCGCGTAATACAATGCAGATATATACAGTTCGTCTGGGTAGTGTGGCGTTTAACCATCTTTCTTTAAGAAAGGGACTTTTTTGTTTTTTTGTTTTCCAGATCCCAAGACGAGCCCGTGTTCACGCGCACTTGCTGTCTCCGATAAGCAGGGAAGCTCAGTTAATCGCGCCCAGCAGACGCAACTTGCGCTTCCAGTGAAGTTTGTGCGCATGCCCTACTCTTGCTGTGCTCGTCGCTTCGCACCGTTATCACGCACTGACCGGCCGGCCAGTCGACGCTGGAGCGTTACTGGGAACTGTAGTGTTCTACGCAGATGTGTAAGTTGACTTTCTTGCTGGGCGTTTTGGGCGCTTACGGACGAATTAGTGAGACGTAGGAAGCTCCGCTTTAAAAAAAGGATGGCCGCTCGAGCACCCGTCCTGTCGCTGGTCTGGTGTCATGCAATTAGGCGCCTGTAAAAATATTCCGATCATTCTTATCTGCACTGTTGCGCACGTATATCAGGTGCACCGTGTCATCTTATATCTAAATGACAATGAAATGTGTCAGTTAATTTAAGCCGCTGAAAGCAAGGCCACATAGCTGAGATGCTGCCGCCCAAGAGACGCGTTGGACCTGGTATGGCAACAACAGCACAGTGTTGCCCGCATGCGCTCCGGCGGTTGCGGTACCTTCCAGGATCCAGTGACTTTAAAGTCCAGTAGGGGTGAGAGAATGATACGGACCGCGCGCTCGGTCTGAGAGCGAGAAGCCGGCACACGCAAGCGCGCGTCACGTGACTGCCTCACCGACGACAAACCTTCTCGCCCCGCGGTGTCGCTTCGCCGTATCTGCGCAGTCGAGGCGCGCTGGTGACGTGGCGTCGCGGCGGTGCCCTCTCCCCTCACGCTACACCAGTCACGCTATGGCGGCAGCAGGTGTTCCTATTCGCCCGCTCTGCTCCGTCGAGGCGTGCACGTGATGTGGCGTCGCAGCCAGCGGGAATTTAGGTGCCGTTTCGCTGGTACAGACGACGGCTTTTTCGCTCAAAGGGCCGTTAGATGCTATCGTCGAAACTGAGAGCTGGCCGAGTTGTTGCGGTTCCATCCTGACAAAGAAGTGCGCGAAAAAAACGCAGGCGAGAGAAAGAGAGAAACGACAAAGACGGGCGCCCGTGTTCTTCGTTTCTCTCTTTCTCGTCTACGTCTTTTTCGCGCACTTTTTCGTTAAGATAGAGGCTATCGCATAAAAAAAAGAAAAAAAAAGAAAAAAGAAATATTGAACAGGTTTTCAATGTCACTGTCGAAATGCATTGGTGTCCCAGTTACTTCTGTGCTTGACTGCATAAAGAGCGGTTTCTTAACAGTGTAACTGGAACGCCAATGCATTTCTTCAGACACTTCGAAAATTAATACCCCGAAACTGGTACTGTTGAGTACTATTGTTGTAATGTTGGTACTATTGTTGAGTAGCCTTTACGGAATCCTGCCTGGTCCTCCGTCAACCAAAGGACCAGGCAGGATTCCGTAAAGGCTACTCAACAATAGACCATATTCACACTATCAATCCGGTGATAGAAACATGTGCGGAATATAACCAACCTTTATATATAGCTTTCATTGATTACGAGAAAGCGTTTGATTCAGTTGAAACCTCAGCAGTCATGGAGGCATTGCGTAATCAGGGTGTAGACGAGCCGTATGTAAATATACTGAAATATATCTATTGTGGCTCCACAGCCACCGTAGTCCTCCAAAAAGAAAGCAACAAAATCCCAATAAAGAAAGGCGTCAGGCAGGGAGATACGATCTCTCCGATGCTATTCACAGCGTGTTTACAGGAGGTATTCAGTGACCTAGATTGGGAAGAATTGGGGATAAGAGTTAATGGAGAATACCTTAGTAACTTGCGATTCGCTGATGATATTGCCTTGCTTAGTAATACAGGGGACCAACTGCAATGCATGCTCACTGACCTGGAGAGGCAAAGCCGAAGGGTGGGTCTAAAAATTAATCTGCAGAAAAATAAAGTAATGTTTAACAGTCTCGGAAGGGAACAGCAGTTTAAAATAGGTAGTGAGGCACTGGAAGTTGTAAGGGAATACATCTACTTAGGACAGGTAGTGACTGCGGATCCGGATCATGAGACTGAAATAATCAGAAGAATAAGAATGGGCTGGGGTGCGTTTGGCAGGCATTCTCAGATCATGAACAGCAGGTTGCCATTATCCCTCAAGAGAAAAGTTTATAACAGCTGTGTCTTACCAGTACTCACGTACGGGGCAGAAACCTGGAGGCTTACGAAAAGGGTTCTACTTAAATTGAGGACGACGCAACGAGCTATGGAAAGAAGAATGATTGGTATAACGTTAAGGGATAAGAAAAGAGCAGATTGGGTGAGGGAACAAACGCGAGTTAATGATATCTTAGTTGAAATCAAGAAAAAGAAATGGGCATGGGCCGGACACGTAATGAGGAGGGAAGATAACCGATGGTCATTAAGAGTTACGGAATGGATTCCAAGGGCAGGAAAGCGTAGCAGGGGGCGGCAGAAAGTTAGGTGGGCGGATGAGATAACGAAGTTTGCAGGGACATGGCCACTATTAGTACATGACCAAGGTAGTTGGAGAAGTATGGGAGAGGCCTTTGCCCTGCAGCGGGCATAACCAGGCTGATGACGATGATGATAATGATGATGATGATGATGATGATGATGAACTGGTACTGTCCAGAGATTTCGTTCCAAGTGGATACGCCGCGCGAACTCAGCGGCTATAATTCGTAGGTAAAAATATGTGGCGTTTGATAACTAATTAAAAACGTAATTACCGTAACTAATATAATTATTCAATTGAACATTTCCATTTATCATAGAAGTAATGACCTCTTCATCGAGTAATTTACATCAAGGGTTAGAATTGGGCTATCTGCCATAAGCAATCTTTAAAAAATTTCGTGCAGATAAAGAAAGAGGATACCTTGTAGAGTCTATTCTGCATGGCCTCCACATTTAACACCTTTATCGTACGCGCTGTCATATCTAAGAACTGTGTATTTCGCTGGAAAGAAATTCGTCGTTACTAAGCCGTTGCAAAGCCAAGTCTCTGTCAAGCAAATTACATGGTATGAACAGATTAGCGCATTTTTGCAGAAGTAGGTTAACCGAGCAGTTGACTAATTATACCTACAAGCGCTAGTCCTGTCTGGTCTTCCGTCTTGTGTCCTCGCATTGTGCGCTTTACGTAAAGTATGAATGATTAATTATGTTACAGAAAAAATTACGTTACTCCAAGGCTTGCCTCCTTGGATGCATTATGTTTGCCATAGAAAGGCCTGAACAGGTAACTCTTCTGACAAACGCTTTCCGAGTTGATTTTTAGCGCAAACGCTCTCGTTTCCTGTAGTTCAAAAAGAAGCCCAATTAGCATGTTTTTCCTTAAGCTTTTGGCAACCTCGTTCCACACAGAACAGCACCCGTTGAATGTTTTCGAAGGGGCCAAGTAGTACACGAAAGGCGAGCGTTTTCTCTCCCCCCCCCCAGCACAGAAACCAGTGCACTGTAAATACTACCCCTCCTCCTCCCCCCCCCCCTTCCAGGCGATGGCTTCACTCTCGCCCTGGGCCAGAAGTGATTTATTTCCAGGTTTTGATGCCCTTTTGCTTCCAGTGGTGGCCCACTTAGCGGGCTGGGCGGGGGGGGGGGGGGGGAGGGGGCTGGTGGCATTGTGACGCAGCTGTGTTCTCGACGCGAGGCAGGCATTGGAGACAGGTCTATTTGTGACGTGTGATCACAGATCACAACACGTACGGGACACGCGCATCGCCGATATTGACTGTGGGTCCCTCATCGTGCTACGGCGCTGCGGCGCGTCACTAGCAGGAGAAGCCCCTTGCCTCTTTTGATTGAACACGTTTTATTGCTAATTAAAAGTGCCCCTTTCTCTACAAGGTTCGCCATGGTGGCTGGGGGTACGTGATTACGTACAGGCTATTGCTTACAAAAGTAGTGTCAGGTTATCGTGAATGCGTGTAACAAGGCACTGTCAAAAGGCTCACATTAAAACGTTAACATTTTAGTGGGCGAACCTCTGCCCAGAAAATAAAAACAAGCAGCACTCAAAGGACAGCGATAGCGGCGAGCGCACAGTGAGCTATTCAGACGCGTCGGCTATTTGTACATGACCCGTTGACGATTCCAACGTAATCGCTGGGGTTCGTGTACCTTAGAGAAAGTAGAACGCTATTCGTGTCGTGCATACAATCTGATTCCACAACGTCCCGCGGCAACATAGGTAACAGACATTATCGGCTAGAAAAATCGGGTGTGTCCTAATAAATCCAGGTGCGTGTGGCACCAATTGATGACTAACATTTGTTGGCCGCGGTGGCATGAAAATGATAAACATTGACGCATGTCAATATCAACCCAAGCTTGATTCTGCCGGAGTACTTATTTTTATGTAGGAGTACTCACTGTCGTATTTGCATAAAAACCGGAAGATGTTGACCACGTGCTACATTAAATTAAATCATGGGGTATTACGTACCAAAACCACTTTCTGATTATGAGGCACGCCGTAGTGGAGGACTCCGGAAATTTCGACCACCTGGGGTTTTTTAACGTGCACCTAAATCTTAGTACACGGGTGTTTTCTCATTTAGCCCCCATCAAAATGCGGCCGTCGTGGCCGGGATTTGATCCCGCGACCTCGTGCTCAGCAGCCCAACACAATAGCCACTGAGCAACCATGGAGGGTGACCACGTGTTCATACACTGTTGGGAGGAAGTCTGTTTCTTAGACGTTTTTCAGGGAACGTCAAGAAAGGAAATTTCAATAACTCTGCAGGGAATCAGGTATTTGACAATAAAAATGATGATGGGTTTCCCTACGATTCAATTAACATTACGAGTCTTCGCTGACTATTACCCTCCATAATGGCGGGCTGCCATTGCGACGTGGATACACAACCAGCGAACAAGCACGTTCGGGAACATACAACACGGTTTATCGAGTTGAAATCTGACCGAGCTAAATAAATTTTAAATGAGCACGTCATGGCAGTGCGGTGGACGCGCCGAATGCACTTAATGTATTTTCTTTTTGACCTAGGATCAGTGTGTGGAGGAGTAATATGTTGAAGACTGGCATCCGAAAAATTGCGATTCTTGCTCAATGATTAGAGTATCAGGCTGTTGGGATGGGGAGCCAAGGTTAGATCCCACCATTGGACATATGAACTTATTTTTCATCGAAGGTGCCCGAAACGATGTGGTACGGGAACCTACATACCTATCTACGACAAGGTGCCCGGGATGAACTAAAGAATGACTCATATTGAAAGGCAAAAGTGGCAACGCGGAAGTTTATTGCTAATGAAATAATTTGTAGCCATTTGTGGCCTACTGTACGCAGACGCTGCTTTAGCACGGTTAGTTGATTTGGCCTTGAGGGTTACGGTGACTGCTGAAAATCGCACCTATATATTTTAAATATGACGCTTGTTCAAATAGGCTCTTTGTCGGTAGGCATTGTTGGCCTTCAGCGACATCGCCGCGTGTGTTCAGTGCACCTAAAAATTCTGAAATAGCGCTATCCTGCACATCAGGAATGAGCAAGGGAAAGACAGCCGACAGTACAATGTTCTACGCGCTGCCTGAAATAACTGCCTGATGATGGTATTTAGGTTCGGACACCAGTATGCAGACGTAGAGTACATGCAAAAAAAAATTATTTTTCAATTCCTGCAATAGCACTAGAAATGCAGCACTCGAAGGAATATACTCTCTGTCAGTGTATCAAGTAATTTGGGTTTCTCGTATGCTTTCAAGAAATATATTGAGAAATTCTGCATAGCCACTTTGAGCAACGTAATGTTCGGACACAGATAACAAGCACTGAATAAGCGTAACCTTACGGTTCCGCAGCATTTACTCTCAGAAGTACAGTATTTTAGATGGTTAGCTTAATGATGATAATCGTTGGTGAGTAATGCATTGTCTTGCGCTAGCAACATGTCCAGGTATCAATGGCGCATGCGCGATCTACGCCATAAAGTAGAAACTCGACAGCTAAGTTGAGTTGTTGAGCCGAGTGGTTGTAGGCTACTGGTGGGATTAGCCTTGCAGTTGCTGCCGGCATTGCTCCCCCGTAGCAACACTTAAAATTCATAAACACAGAAATCAGGCACAGACCTCACAACTACACATAGTCACTCTTAAGGTCACAATGTGGAGGCTATATCCGTGTCCTGCAGGTAATTTAAAAGAAGGCGAGAAATCTCCTTCCTACACAACTGTTTCCCGCGCGGGAAAACAATGTCCTCAAGAGAGCTGTGAGCAATTCCTGTCTTCTTGAGCGACCCGAATAACACACTCCTTTCCGCGTCATACAGAGTACAGCACATAAGGTAATGTTCTATGTCACCGCACACACCGCATGTTGAACATAATGGAGACAACGCCAGGCCAGTCTTATACATCCACACAGGGGTACGAGTAGAGCCCGTGCGAACGCGGAGCAGTAAAGTGGCTTGGTTTCTTTTGATACCCTTGGTCACACATGGTTTGTGAGGTGAGCTCCACAAAGAACTGAAGAGGCACTCTGAAGAGTCGCTTGTCCTCTTGAGGCACTTTTCTCAATGGATTCCCAGACAGCGCTCTATGGGCGAGGCTGTCCGCCATCTCGTTGCCCATAATACCTATGTGCGAGGGCGCCTATTGGGAACGTATGGAGAAGCCTTTGATATGGATATTGTGCACCGATCATAGGGAGCTAAGACATGAGGCATCAGTAGGGAACCCGTGCTCTAACCTTTGAAGGGCGGATCTTGAATCTGTAAGAACAACATGTTGAGGCGTACAAAACCGTAGCTTCTTTAGAGCTGCCTCAATAGCAAGGCTTTCGGCCGTTGTGGAGGACACGACTGCAGTGAGGTGAACCGACCAATCATACTTCAAAGAGGGAATGTGAAAAGCAGCTGCACTAGGTCCTCTGACCTTGTCCACAGAGCCATCAGTAAAAATTTGATGATGACGTGCATATTCAGTCTCAAGATGTTCCAGTACGAGCGAACGCGCTGCCGCCAAAGGAGAACTCCGCTTAGCGCGAACGTGAGGAATTGTCAACGAACAATCGAGGCTCGCGAATGACCAAGGTGGTTTCAACCTCTTAGTTCGACCTCTAGCGTCAAGGCCCAAGTAACCAAGAGTATTAAGGGCCAAGTATGCTCGGGACTCAGATTTCTTTCGGAGGTTCTGTAGAAGGGCTCGCCCGGCTATCGTCTGTTTGAGGCGGCCAATTTGCATCAATAACATTTGTGAGGCGACTAGGCTAAGAGGTCTCGATAGAGACCCATAAAGCACTGCATTGTTAGGAGCAGTCTGCGGAACGCCAAGAGCCCTCCTTAGGCCCTTTCTGTGCAAAACCTCAAGTCGTTCCAGCTGTGATAGCGAGGTAGCTGGTACATTATTCGACTCGCCACTAGTGCATCATGCAGCCTGATCATCGAAGAGGGGTGATTTACCCATTGCTCACTTGCAACTCTACGGATCACATTGAGACATGGAGATAGTGATATTACAATAGAGTCCACAGCTCGTCGCCACTGTAGACGGTAGTCAATAATGACGCCGAAAAAGCTCTTGTGCTTCAATTGACGAAGGCAAGATTGATCAAGGTCTATCTTCAGCCGCGCATACCGTCTTCTTCTACCTGGAAACATGATGAAGACAGATTTTTCCACCGAGAGAGTCAACCCAACACCTTGAAGGTAATTTTGAACTGAAAGTAATGCCTGTCGAGCTATAAGAGCTAAACGCTTGTGTTGATATCCGGTTAACCAAATACAAATGTCGTCCGTATATATCGCCATATGGATATGCCTGCAATCTTTTTGCACTTCAGCGCGAAGACCAGCCATTACAACATTAAACAACGTTGGGAAAGAACACTTCCCTGAGGTACACCTCGCGATACCGCCCTTTCGGTGCTTATGGTACTTTCTAACCGCACTTGAATTTTACGATCACTGATAAATGAGTGAATGACTCGCAGAAGATAGCCCTGTACGCCTATGGCCTACAAACTATTTACTATTGAGCTCTGAAGGACGCTATCATAAGCCTTTGATATGTCTAGGAAAATAGCTAGTGTTAAGAGGCTGAAAGCTCTTTGATGTTCAATGTGACTTATCAAGTGCAAGACGCTATCTTGCGCGCTTAAACCTGTGCGGAATCCAGTCATGCATGTTGGCAGATCCCTTCTATCTTCGAGCCACCAAGATAAACGCTTACTTGCCAGCTTCTCCATGCGCTTAGCCACACACGACGTCAGTGATATAGGACGATACGAGGCGAAGACTGTCATTTCTTTGCCCTGCTTCAGCACTAAGACAACACAAGCCACCTTCCATGAAGGAGGAACGTCGCCAGTCTCCCATACTCGATTGACATAGCTTAGGAGCATCTTCCGGTGTTCCAGAGGTAGGTTCTGCATCATCTGGTTGGTAATTCCGTCAGGACCTCGTGCACATCGACGCCGCAGGCTGCTGAGTGCTGTCTGTAGCTCTTGAAGTGTGAATGGGGCGTCCATAACAGACGTAGATGTTGCAGGCAGAGCACATGGATGAATTCCTGAACTTGCACGAACAAATGCATCTGCAAATTCCTCTGCCAAGCACGCGAAAGGTTTCTGCTAGCGCAGTGCAAGCGCTTCGAAAGGCTTACTAGGATGAGAATCACCAGCAAGGCTACCAATGACTCGCTAAATTCTCGTCATCGGTGAGAAAACAGTCAAGCTAGCGCAGAAGGACGCCCACTGCGACCTACAGAGCTTGTTCGTATGGCGTCGAATGGCAGAGTTAAGCCTATTGAAGGTTGTTTTCAAGGATCTGTGGTCCTTCTTCCGCATCAATTGTCGCTCCGCCCTTCTGCACGCTGTGCAAAGGTTCCTGAGTTTTAAATCCGGAGTCGGAAAATGATTAGGCAACTTGACCGCCGTGGTAGCAGCCATCTTATCATAAATCATTTTGTCTATCACATCACGACAAACACTTGCAAGTTGCTCCCTGTATTTGTTCCAATTAACAACATGGCTCATTTTATCGCCGCGCATATGGAAGTCGGCAGTAAAGACTAAAAGGGGATAGTGATCACTTCCGATGCGGTCAGGTGCAGTTGACCACTTCACACGGACGTGAGGTGAATGTAAGGTTGGGTCTATAGATGTGTCTGAGGCTGGAGGCCGGAAGAAAGTGGGACTTCCGTCATTGGCCACGCACAGGTCCAAACTGTCGATAACTTCTACAAGTTTGCGTCCGCGGGTATCTGTGTTCCTGTCTACCCAGACAGAGTGATGGGCGTTGAAGTCACCGCAGATAATTCGGGGCGCTGGGCGACGGTCACAAAGCTGCTGGAGAAACAAATCCATTGCTACGGATGCAACAGAAAGAGTTGCCAAAGCCGAGCCGTATCCTCACAGCCAGCCTCCGTTGGCACGCTTATACCAGTAATGACCGGACATACAAAAAAATGCAGCTTTGCTCGAAGAACGAAGCACTGAAAGCGATATCAGGGCCCTTCAGTACTTTTCTTTAAATGTGAAAATTTCTTTTAAATTTCATACAGGTACAGACGATGCTACCAGAGCCGCTTTCGTAAGTAGTATGGCATCGATGCGCCTGGCTGGGATGGCCAGGGTTGTGTGATGGCACAAAGATTTCACGAGGAAAGGCGCCTATTCCCCTTTTATTTTCTAATTTATGCATACTGAATTTGCATAGGCACATGAAATGTATTTCGTTCTGGTTTTAGTTTTGGTCCACTGAAAAACGTTCCGTTCTGGCTATCCTCCAGAACGAAAGATAGTGATCCGCAACGGTTCATAACGCTTTTGGTTCAAATGCAAAAGTTTTCGAAGCAAGTTAACGATAAAAACATTATTTTTCTCTAATGAGCCAATTATGAATTCTGAGACCTTGCTCAGAGCCTTGACTCAAGGCACTGAGCTCAGAAGCAGCTCATCATCGAGTGTACTCTCAGAAATGCGTGATCGCTGTTCAGGTAAAACGAACTGAAATAAACAAACGAGCGGTAGAACTCTGGTAACAAAGCGTTGTATGCGAAGAAAAAAAAACGATAAGGTCTACGGCGCACAAACCTTTGGTTTCGCTGCACTCCTGAAAAAGTTTGCACCCTTTGAGGCTTATCTTGTCAGGCAACAATAATCACCATTTGCCTTGCTAAAGTTTCCTTTCTTGAAAACTTTGCGCTCGCTATTTTCCTGTAGAGAATGTTAGGTCAGGCTGACAACGCGAATGCCGATAGTGACCTGGAAGTGCCAGGCTGGCAGCGTTAAAGAAAGAAAATGCGGGCAAGATAGATGACTATAATTATTGTGGGACGAGATAAGCCCCAAAGGGCGCAAGATTTTTGAAGAGTGTAGGATGTCGGTCTGCTAGTGCACCGAGTGGCAGGCTTAGATTAGTGGAGCGCTCGACCGGGTATCGCTCGCACTATCCTTGCCTGAGATACGCGCTTATGCCGACCGCTGAGATACGCGCTAATTTCTACGTTGCCCGACGTCGGTTTCAGATTGCCAACTTTCCACTTGAAGCCAAAACCGATCGAAAATATTTCGGTTTCGCTGCGAAACAAAATCATAAGTAATTTTTCGGTTAAGTTTTCGTTGCGGTTGAAAATATAGTTGAATGTTTAGTAAAATATATAAAGCGTGCAATTATTAGATGGCATCTGCGAACAGCATCGTATCTGTGAACGACACCGTGTCACTGAACGACGTTGTTCTTTCAGCTTGAAAAAGTAAGCTCGCAGGCCTGCAAAACGCCCCAGAATACCCTCTGATTTGAATGTAGAGCGCTAAAATTGTAGTGACACATTTACTGTGTTGATATTGATTACTTTCTCTGTGGGCACGTCTGCTCGAATAACTTTATCACTAAACTTTTTTTCACACATGCAAACGGGTTTTCAGTCAAGGTGCAGCCTAGAGAGCTTCGCCACGGAACAGCTCGCTACAATTTGTCGCGTGGGTACCCTCCTCCTCTCACCCCTCGCCTGGTGATAGAGAAACAAAACAAGGATTCTTCTTCATCCATGCTCTCCGAGCCGTACAGGCACGCACGCACAGAGCACACACCGCACACACTTGTGTAAGGGCAGCACGTTTTCGTGATATTGACGATGGGGGGCGCTTACACGGTGGCGGGCTACTTTGGCCCAATTTTCCCGGCCGTACGTAATTCCCGTGATGGCTTTCTACGAAAAGAGCGAACTCCGTTGTTTTCATAATACATTTATTATGTAACGCATGCATGCAATGCACTTTACGTTATACATCCCTCGGCACGGTCGCTTTCGCCATTGCTCAAGGGGGGTGCTGCAGCGCATTCGTGGATACAGTTCTCCTCTGTGTCATAGATGGTGTTAGGTTTGCGACTAAAGCTTTTGACTACGATGTTCGAGGACATCGCATGCCACGCGCTCACAATTTAAAGAGCAGCTTCCGTTCTGTTTCCTTTTTTAACACAGAAGCGGTTTTTCTAGAGGTTTGCCGCAGACTTGCAATAGAGATTACGTCATCCGCTAACGTTGCGGCATTTAGTTGAATTGAGGCCCAACAGATAGCCGTTTTTAACCGGTTTTACTCCTTCACGAGAAGTGAATCATCTATAAGTTCAGTACGCCTTGTCTAACCTCGGCGGAAAAATTGGCGCGTTATCTCTATTGTCTTGTTGAGATTGGTTCTTGATATTGAGAGATCACAGCCTACCCTACGGTCACACACAGCCAGCTCGCGATATTACTACAATGGTATATTGGCTCCATGTTTCAACGCTTCGGAAAAAAAAAGAAGAAAAACGGCGATACACGCTGCACATTGAAAGATGGCGCCACCATTTCATTGCAGAGAAATTGCTATCTTTAGAGTCAGCATGCACTTGCCATTGCGTTGGGTTAGCGTTGCTTCAGGCAGCATACGCCAGCATTAATGCACCCTTTGCTCTTGTAGCAACGCGCCGACGCGTCAGATCAGTTCTATATACCCTTGATCAATACTTAACGCATTACAATTGCGCGAGCTTCTCATGGCTCAACTTTGTTTCACTGTCGTATGTGAGGACCGTGCACGCCTCCTTTGGGAGCGATTGCGTCATCGGCTACCAAAAATTCAACGGAGCGTTGTTGGTTGTACTACCGGAAAAAGTTTAGGGCTGAAAATCATTACGACCTTCCCAATGAGCAATGAACGCTGGGACAAGGCTAGTTGCTGATATGGCGATGATTGGCGGCTAGGGGCTAATACACACTTCAATGCCTTATACTCGGGGACCGGAAAGTAACTATGCAGTGAGAAGATAATAAAATACGGTGTTAACTGTGAATAACCTCGCCGTTTCACGTGCGACAGGACAGCAAAATCTTGTACAGCAAAAATCTTGTACGTCTGTTGGGTGCACTCAAAGGAAGGGTGTATGAGAACAATCGTTACGTACGGCAGGAGCTACAGACAGCCATTGCCTAGCACGTTGCTCAGGTACTTGGACCAAACCTTCACCTAGTGTTGTTTAACAATATGCAGAGTCATGGTGTGCAGATGTTTTATCAATCCTGTGGTGTACATTTTCCGCATCTCCTGCAGTGATCATTGGACGGCTGTAAGTAAAATTGCAACTTTTAAAACCCCATTTTCACTGCAAAGATAGCTTTCAGACACCGTGTACTTGGAGGCCTATTTGTAACTACTTTCACTGTTCCTATGACGCTGAACAACTGCAGCTTGTGCTATAACCTACTTTGGCGCAGAAATCAATTAGCCCTAAATCTTTTCCTAATTTGGAGCTCCGAAAAAGTGGTTACGTTTTTTGCACGAGTGTGGTCACTTCTCGGTTATAAATGGTATTAGGCACTGTTGCTGTCACGTTGCAGCAGTACCGCTAAAGGGTAAATTATGTATAGAGACTACTAGAGACTATTATAAAGACTAGCGGGAAACTGCACGTTGCACATACTAGATCAAGGCCGAATACGACCCGATGAAAAGAAGGTTGAAGCCATTTTGAAAATGGAAAGTCCACGAAGCAGGAGTGAGCGGAAGATAATTACCGAAATGCAGATGAAACAAGAATGTGCCTTCATTCAGTGTCACACCAGTGTTTGACCAGTAGCTGAAGCACATTTCTGAGTGTCTCATTGCGCTCCCGCTCATCGAACCCTAGATAAGCAAGTCGTCGATGTGACAAAAAAGCCTGTAGAAACCTTGCAGAATGGATGACATCTGTTTCTGGAAGTGGTCAGGAGCAGACGCTATTCCAAACGGTAACCGGTTGAAGTGGAAGCGCTCAAACGGCAAAACGAATGGGGTAAGTTGTTTAGAACCTTTAAAAAGCAGAATATCCAAAATCTGGTGTCAGCATCTAGTTTCCAAAACGCTTCAGCCCCATGAAGAAGTCAGGTAGTGTGCTTCACGGAGGAGATAGGATGCCATTCTCTAAGAAAGTGGCTGTTCATTTTTGTGAACTTCACGCGGATTTGCACGTCCCTGGAGGGTTTTGGACGACTGCCATTGGTGCGCCTAGGTAGGGCCAGCCGAGCGCCTGCTGTCGCGGCTTCACGCAAGAAATCACCCGCCGTCGTAATGACTTACCAAAGCTTTTGCGTGAGACGGGGGTGATTGTTTACTCAACGACGCCTCACTGCGAACCACTGGGCACCTGCGCCCATGTGCACTAAAAGGGCGGGTGTGTGGTTTGCCGAGATCTGGTCTCCCGAATTGCATGTGTCGTTTGACGAGTGGCCTGAACGTGAGTTCATCGAACCCATGCCATAGATGGTGAGTCATTTGCAGATAGCTCATCAATTCAGAACCACGCGAAAAAATGGTTACCACCGTGACAGCAGGGCTGACGTCATGTGTGAGGGAGTGGATGACGTGCGGGGAGGACACGAAGTAGAACGGACCCTCTTCCCTCTGGCGTTGAAAAACTGCTTAAAAGCACCAGTGCGTATGTGTGAGGAAGGATTCCTGAGACTTCGAGAGCAGCGCTAGTTTTGCTTTCGCGGCTACCTTGAGAGTGTTCGTGTTCGTAACATTCCTCTTCCTAGCCTGATACCTGCAAAAATGTAGTATAAAGCACCAGATAATATTCCGTCCTCCAGCGTCCAGTTACGCAATACCAGTTACAACTTGACTTAGTATTGAGTTCAGCGTTGATGATAGATAAGCATCTGGTCTGTGCATGATACTGTAGCACCATAAGCATACAAGACGCAATGTGGTGAACTTTTTGCGTCCGGGAGGTTACTTAAATAAATAATTAAGAGCAAAGGGCCAGGAATGGAACCCCGAGGAACACGTTGGTTGATAATCTTAGTTTTTAACCACCTGTAAAAATCACGTATTGTCGGTTAAGGAAATCCCAGCAAGAAATTTAAGGTGGGACCTCTGCTACCACAAGACACAAGGTTTCTAGATAGAATAGGGTGATTAAGCGTGTCAAAACATTTTGGGGGGGTTAGATTAAAAAAATACGGAAGCTGCAAGAATGAAACGGGTAATTGTATTTTTATTGATGGCACTCAAATAATTTATAGCATGATCAGCCGAGGTCCCTCCCCACAAACCAAACTGGCGAGGCTTTATGATGCTTTATAACACTGTCTGGATTCGGGCAGGCCACCACTGGAAACTGATCCTGGCAACGTTCAACACACGAACCTTCTCGAGATAATCCAGCTTAGCAGGACTCTGAAGAATTATCAGGCATTGTGCCGGATGTTATTGGCCTTGGTGTGGTTAGAACTGGCGAGACTTATGCAGTGCTGACTAACGGCCGCGTACTCTGCTATAGAGGACTTCCAGTTAAGAGACAATACGGGGTAGCATCTCTAATCGATAATGACATAGCGCGTAACGTTGATGAACTTTACAGCATTAATGAGAGGGCAGTAGCAGTCGCAATAAAGCTGAATAGGAGGCACAAAATAAAGGTAGTAGAAGCTTACGCTCCAACCTCCAGTCACGTTGAGGAAGAAATAGGATAACTCAATGAGGATGTTGAATTAACGATGAGAAAAGTGCAAACGCAGTATACTGTAGTCATGGGCGACCTCGATGCAAAAGCGGGGGGAGGGGGGAGAAGCGGGCTGGTGAACAAGCAATTAACAACTACGGCATTGATTCTAGGAACACTAGAGGAGATAGGTTAGAAGAATTAGCGGAAAGAAGTTACCTCAGAATAATGAATAACTTCCCCAGTGTGGTGACAGAGCGACGTGACTGAGTTCGCTATCTTGTGCGCATGTCTTCCGTGTTAAACCCATCGCACGTGTGCCGATAAGCGATGCACCGTGCCTACATAAACCCCTTTTTTTTTGTGCAATAAGGGAATCTTGCAAAGGCTGCTGCTGCGTCCACATCGGTTATTACACTGGCGACGAGGCACGGTTGTGCCCATGCGGGGAGGGCGTTTCCGGCAAGATGGCCTTCGGCGTCCGTATCGGCGAATGTCACCTAAATGGTTACTCTTCATGGGAGGATTACGTCGAGCGTATAAAGCTATGCTGCACTGCAAACAAGCTTAAGGAAGACGCCGACAAGAGGGCAGTATTGCCGAGCTGCTGTGGGGAGGACGCATGCTCCCTGACAGCAACCGTCGTCAAGCCTCTCCGACCACCGAACGCTGACTACCAGTCCATCGTAAAAGCCGTGAAGAACCACATCAAGCCAAAGTCATTCGAGCTATATTCAAGGTACGTATTCTCGAAGCGAGATCAGCACGATGCCGAATCTGTCGCAGAGTACGTTACAGCTTTTTACGTAAGCTAGCCGACAACTGCGGGTTCAACGATAACCAGCTTCCTCTTGACGTAATACTAAGGGACCGGTTGGTTTTTGGAATCTCTGACAGCATTGTGCAGCAACGTTTGTTGGCCGAGAAAGACTTAACTTTCAAGACTGCCTACGTTCTAGCAGTGACGGCAGAGACTGCTGCAAAACATCAAAGGGTTATGGGCGGCCTACGTCAGGACGTCCCAGATTTGACAGCTAAAGTGAACAGGCAACACATGAAGCAGCATAAGAACGGGCAAGATGACAAACTTCAACCGAGCAGCTGAAACGGCAGTGTTTCCGGTGTTTGGGCAACCACGCTGCATACCGTTGCAGGTTTAAAACCGCAGTATGCTTCAACTCTTCCGTGAAAGGACACTTAGCCAAAGCGTGCCGAAAGAAACAAGGTCAGGTTGACCACCAGTTCAAAAATATGTCAAACTCGGTGCAAACTGAGTATGAGGAGATGCTAAATATTAGGCAAGTGGCTAGCGGTTGCCCCAAGTTTATGGTGGCCGTACGTATAGGTGGTGAACTAGTGCCCATGGAAGTCGACTCGGGAGCAGCTAGGTCGATTATCAGTCAAAATACGTTCAGCAGACTGAGAGTGGCAAGGCACATTAAGCTTGAAGAATGGGACACCAAGCTCGTAACTTGGACTAAGGAAGGATTGGACGTCGTCGGAAAAGCCACACTTCCGGTCAAACTTAAAGAACAAGACTTCCAGCTGCCGATACTCGTTGTACGGAACGAAGGTAGCACGCTTTTGCGTCGTGATTGGTTCAAGGTCTTGAACATTAATGTCATTTGGCTTCACAACATCGAACAAAACGCAGAAGCCCTTATCAAAAAGTTACCGGATGTTTTTGGCGAAACATTTCCAGGCGCTGTTCTGCCACCGCTACACATCGAGCTGAAGGAAGATGCTCGGTGCAAGTTTCTAAAATGCCGCAGCATTCCGTTCGCACTGAAAGATGACGTCATCACAGAACTGGAAAAACTAGAACGTCAAGGCGTTCTGCAACCGACGCAGTACTCGGAATGGGCCACTCCTGTGGTCATCGTCCGTAAAAACCATGGATCATTAAGAATATGCGGCGACTATAGAAGTACAGTGAACCAAGCGGTAAAGAACAACATTTATCCTTTACCTACTAGCAAGGAACTTTTCGCAAAGTTGGGGAAAGGCCGTATTTTTTCTAAAATTGACTAGACGCAAGCGTACCAACAACTTGCAGTTGATGACGCTACAGCAGAAGTGCTCACGATAAATACAGTAAAGGGCCTGTACAAAGTTCGACGTTTATCATTTGGTGTCTCGTTAGCACCCGGATTATTTCAAAGAGCAATTGATAAAGTGCTTGCAGTTCTATGCCAGGTAGCGGCATACCTCGACGACATCCTTGTGGGCAGCGAAACAGCAGAGGAGCACCACGAAGTCCGCATGCAGGTTCTCAACAAACATGCTCATTACGGTAGACAGCACTGCTCTCTTCGAAGGCGAAGCCTTTTCTTTTTTGCATCCTGGAGGATCCTGCTACGAGCCGACCGACATGTGAATCGTACTATCACGTTTGGTTTAGATTTTCCTTTGGATGGCACTCTACGCACAATATCAATCGCAGAATCAACCAACTGAACACCAAGTCTTGTTAGCGTTCGCACTGTTTTTTCAAGGTTTTCATTCGGTACGAATGGCAATCCCTTGATTTCAATGTTTTTTTGCCTGCTGTTTGTTTCAGTTCGATTACATCTGCCCGTAAGTTCTTTATTTACTAGATGTTTTCTTTTCTTTAGTTTGTCCTGTTCCGTTTGCAGCGTTCGCAAATCTGTGCAAGTGTTTGCAAGACTCTCTCGAACACCATCAAAATTGTTGCCAACGAATTGCACTGATTCTTTCACTTCTTTCAGATTTCCTTCTATCCTTTCCGCCCTTGCCGATAAATCCTGTGAAATCTTGACAAGCTCTTTGATAGTTGAGAGCAGCTTGTCACCCATCTTAAAAACAGCAGCGCTCGACTCAGATCACTTAGCTGAAAGTAAGTGAGGCTTAACACATCTGAAAGTATATAGAGTTTCCGTAAGCTATATGGTACAAGCTGTTCGTGCCTGAGTCGCACGCTGCTGTGCTGAAGGAACGTAGTCGCAGTACTTTTTTACAGCGAAGCTGTATACCTCTACCGTCGAAGGAAATTTTCATGTCACTGAGGTAAGCAAAAACTTACCATACGTGGGCCGATCCCGGAGATAGTGCAATGCCGGCACGACCCGCGGCGGAGGTGAAGCAGGCGTTAGGCACTCCCCATTCGTGGGCCGAACGCGAAGATAGTGCGATGCCGGGCCGACCCGCGGCGGAGGTGAAGCAGGCGTTGAGCACTCCCCATACGTGGGCCGATTCTGAAGATGGTGCAATGCCGTGCCGACCCGTGGCGGAGGTGCAGTTCGCCATTAAGGGGCCCACATACACAACTTCGCTAGTCATTCCTCTTGACAGAGTGGAAGGGACTGAGATTTTTATAGCTGAGGCAGCCAGGCTATCTGCCACCAGGTGGCAGCCAGATGGCGCGTGCGTGAAGATCCATTTCCGCTAGCTGTGTCTTCACGTCATCCGATCACTGGAGTCGTGTAGTTGATACCAATTTAACGCCCTGCGTGGGAAGTTCACTGGTCAGCCTGAGAGGGCATATAGACGCCGTCAGCAATACGGTACAAGCTTTTCGTCACTGAGTGGCACGCTGCTGTGTTGAAGTAACGTAGTCGGAGTCCTTTTCGTAGTTGAGGCAGCCAGGCTATCTTTCAGGTGGCAGAAGGCGCGTGCGTGAAGATCCATTTCCGGTAGCTGTTTCTTCACGTCATCCGATCAGTGGAATCGTGTAGTTGAAGGATCTGAATATGTCTTCCAGCCCAATTTTGTTATTCTGTAAATTTCCTTTTCATGGTCAGAGTCCCCCGTGAGTAACTGTCCTAGTTAAGCGTATTCCTTCGCATACTCTAGAGGCTGACTGGCGATCCTAAACTCTTGTTCCCTTGCCAGGTTATTGATCATTGTCTTTGATTTCGCATATTAATCTTCGACCCCACTCCTGCACTCTCTGTGTTAAGGTCCTCAATCTTTTGTTGTAACTGGTCCCCAGTGTTGCTGAATAGGACAATGCCATGTGCAAGCCAAAGGTTGCTGAGATATTCACCGTTGAACCTTGCCCCTAAACCGTCGCAATTTAATAGCTTGAATACTTCTTCCGAACACGCAGTGAATAACATTGGAGAGATTGTGTCTCCTTATGTGACCCCTTTCTTTATTGGTATCTTTTTACTTGTGAAGTATTAGGGTAGCTGTGGAATCTTCGTAGCTCTTTTCCAAAATATTTACGTAGGCCTCCTCTACTCGTTGATTACGTATTGCCTTTATGACTGCTGGTTTCTCTGCTGAATCAAATGCCTTTTCGCAATCTATGAAAGCCATGTAGTGAGGTTGATTGTAATCTGCAGATTTCTCGATTACCTGATTGATTACATTGATGTGATTCATTGTACAGTATCCCTTCCTGAAGGTAGCCTGTTCCCCTGGTTGACGGAAGTGTTGCCCTTATTCTATTGGAAATTAGCTTCGTGAATATTTTATACAATACTGAAAGTAAGCTAAGGGACCTATTATTTTTCAATTCTTTGAAGTCTCCGTCTTTGTGAATTAATGTTGGCATTCTTCCAATTCTCTGGGACCCTTGAAGTCGTGAGACATTTCGTATAAAGGGCCGCAAGCCTTTCAAGCATGATGTCTTCTCTATATTTCATTAAATCGACTGTTATTCCATCTTCACCTACCTCCTTTCCTCGTTTCATGTCTTCTAAGGCCCTTCTAACTTCATGGCAAGTTATAGAAGGAGCCTCAGTAACCTGTTCATTACTACGTTCAACGGAGGTGTGCTGGCTGCTCTGGGTATTGTAAATGTGAGTCCACTGCTTTTACTATATCTTCGAAATTGCTGATGGTATTTCCCTGCTTATCTTTCAGTGCATACATCTTGGCTTGTCCTATGCCAAAATTTCTTCTCACTGATTTCATGCTGCGTCCATTTATTGCGGCTTCCTCAGTCTTTCTTACGTTATAATTTCGAATATCCTTTATTTTTTTCGTTGTTGATCAGTTTTGCCAATTGGGAAAATTCTATCTGATCTCTCGAGTTGGACTGTTTCATTCTTTGTCGTTTCCTTATTTGGCCCTTCGTTGCTTGGGAGAGCTTACCTACTGGTTGCCTTGGTGCATTGCCTTCCACTTCAAGTGCTGCTTCTGATGCCAGCCTTGTTACGATTTCATTCATTACCTCTATGTCATCTACATCTCGCTGTTCTAAGGCTGCATATTTGATTGCAAGTAACAGCCTGAATTGGTCTGCTTTTATTCTTACTGCGTCTAGGTTGGCCTGTTTCTTATTGACCAATTTTACTCTTTCTCTGTTCAAATTCAGATGAATCCTAGACCTCACTAACCTTTGATTCACTGCCTGCCTAACACTCCTACCTCCTGCACTACGCTGGGATCGGCAGAAAGTATGAAATCAATTTCAGTTCTTGTTTGACCATTAGGGCTTTCCCATGTCCATTTTTCGTTGCTACGCCTTCTGCAGAAGGCGTTCGTTATGCGCAGCTTATTCCTCTTTCGCGAATTCGACCAACATCTCTCCTCTAGCGTTTCTAGAGCCGACGGCGTTGTTGCCAATTGCTTGTTCACCAGCCTGATTTTTCCCCGCTTTTGCAGTGAAGTCACCTATTACTACAGTATACTGAGTTGGCGCTTTTCTCATATCTAATTCCACGTCTTCATAAAACTGATCTACTTCATTATCATCATGACTGGAGGTTTGAGCGTAGGCTTGTACCACCTTTAATTTACACCTCTTATTATGTTTTATTATGACTACTGCTACCCTCCCATTAATGCTGTAGAATTTGTCAATCTTACCCTCTAAGTCCTTATGTATTTGGAATCCTACCCCGTATAAATTGCTGTTTGGGAGTCCTTTAAAGAAGAGGACGTGGCCGTTAGTTAGCACTGTATAAGCCTCCTGAGTTTTTCTAACCTCACTAAGGCCAATGATATCCCAAACAATGCCTGATATTTCCTCGAAGAGTCCTGCTAAGTTAGCCTAACTGGAAAGAGTTCGGGTGTTGAAGGTTGCAAGGGCCAGTTTCCATTGGTGGCCAGTCCGGGTATGCAGAGATTCTTAGCACCCTGTGCTGCGTTGCAGGTCTGACCTCCGGCTCGGTCAGGTGCTCCGTAGCTGCAGGGAACTGAGGGCCATGGGTTAATTGTTGGAGTCATGAGGGAGGTAGTGGCCGAATACTCTACCAGCGAGGCCAATTCCTGTTTAGGTGAGGGAGTGCCTTTGTTGAAGCTTAGTTGGCCTTCCTAATTTGGTTAGTATACCCCACTGGTTCTCGGCGTTTTAGCCGATGTCAGGCGCCACTCCAAGCCTGGAGATATTTGAATTCTGCAGATGGTGAATTCCCGATTAGCAGATTCAGAATTTAAAAAGAAAGAAAGTTGAGGATTCGAACTTCTGACTACAACAAGGGAACATGCAAGTTTGCACAGTCAAATAACCCTGCAGGCTGTGAGGCTGTATTATGGGGGATAATGTCAGCGCCGAAAATGTTACGCGCATAAAGATGTCCTTAATTTATCCGTGATGTGTTTTGCTAATCGCGATGGGTAACTCAGTATGGAACTATTTCTAAATGGTTATGACCTCGTAGTTCCGGAATCACACGTACGCAGGCGGCCGTGAACTCGGCTAGGTAATGTATATGGGCGTTTTGACGACCTCACAAAGAACTTAAAACGAGAAGGGGGCAAAATAATGGAGGAACTGGTCGCTTCTCTCACCTGAAAGGCGACGACACACAGGATGTGGCAAGAACTGGGCGGTTCACAACAAAGTTCGAGAACCAATTAAGGACCGCGCGTACGGCGATGGCATGAAGAATGGTAGGCCTAACGCTAAGAAGCAGAAAGAGAGCGGCGTGGATAAGAGAGCAAACGGGGATAGGCGATATTCTAATTGCCATTAGGAGAAAAAAATGGAGCCGTGCAGGCCATGTTATGCGTAGGTTGGATAACGGGCGGGCCATTAGAATTAGAGAATCGGTGCTGAGATAAGGGAAGCGCAGTCGAGGACTGCAGAAACCTAAGTGGGGTGATTAAATTAGGAAATTGCAGGCGTAAGTTGGAATCAGTTGGTGAAGAACAAGGGTACTTGGACGTTGCAGGGAGAGGCTTTCGTCTTGCAGTAGACATAAAGATAGTCTGATGATGAAAATCAGGAAATGAACCTTCCCTAAAAATGGGCTTGCTTATATAAGTGAAGAAATCAGAAATCAAGTGAGCGACTAACAATAAGGGACATTCACAACCGTTATCCAGACCAACGAAAGTATTCCTAAGATTAAGAACTATCATCAGCCTATTGTTATGTCCACTGCAGAGCGAGGCCCCTCCCTGCGATCTCCCAGTAACCCTGTCTAGCGCTAGCCGATTCCAACTTTCGCCTGCAAATATCCTAATTTTATCACCCAACTAATTTTCTGCAGCACTCAACTACGCTTCGCTTCCCTCGGCACCCATTCTGTAACACTAATGGTTAACTGGTTATCCATCTTACGCATTACATGGCCTGCCCGGCTCCATTTTTTCCCCTAACGTGAAGTACAATATCCACTATATGTGTGTGCTCTCTGATCCACACCGCTCTTTTCCTGTCTCCTAAAGTTACGCCTAACATATGTTTTTTCATAGCTGTGTTAGCGTGCATTAACTTCTTCTCGAGCATCTTTGCTAACCTCTAAATTCCTGCCCCATATGTTAGCACAGGTAGAACACAATGATTATCCCCTTCTTTAGAACGACTGTGGTATGCTTCCAATTATGATGTGAATTATGTCTACCGAATGCACTAAAACCCATTATTATCATTCTATAAATTTCGTTCTCAAGATCAGGGTCCCCTGTGAGTAATTGACCTCGATAAACGCACTCCTGCACATCCTCTAGAGGCTGACTAGCGATAATGAATTATTGTTCCGTTACCAGACTATGGAATGTTCTCCTTATCTTCTGCATATTTAGATTCATCTTTATTTTCTGCATATTTAGATTCAACGCTACTCACACTATCTCGATTTAGGTCCTCAATCATTTGTTGCAGTTCATCCACAGTGTTGCGGAACTGCTCAATGTCATCTGCAAACTGAAGGTTGCTGAGATATTCGCCGTTGATCCTAACTTCTAAGCCATCGCAGTCTAATAGCTTGAATACTTTTTCGAAGCATGCAGGTAATAATATTGAAGAGATTGACTCCTTTCCTGGCCCCTTTCTTTATAGGTAATTTTCTACTTTTCTCCTGGAGAAACAATGTGGTTGTGGAATGTTTGTAGATTCCCAAAGATATTCACGCATGCCTCCTGTACTCCTTGATTACGCGATGCCTCCATCACTGCTGATATCTCTACTAAATCTATTGCCTTCTAATACTCTATGAAAACCATATAGAGAGGTTGATTGTACTCGGCAGATTTATCAATTACCCGGTTGGTGACATCGATGTGATCTATGGCAAAATATCCTTTCCTGACGCCAGCCTGTACTCTTAGTTAAAAGAAGTGTTGCCTTGATTCCTATGGCAAACCATCTTGGCGAATATTTTGTATAATAGTGAAAGCAAAATAATGGGCCTATTATGCCTCGATTATTTAGCGTCTCCCTTCTTGAGGATAACTATAATGTCGGCGTTCTTATAGTTCTGTGGTACACTTAAAGTAGTGAGGCATTGCGTATAACGGGTCGCAAGTTTTTCAAGCACGATATTTCTTCCATCTTTGATTAAATCGACCGTTATTCCATCTTCTCAAGCCACTTTTCTCTATGGCATGTCATGCAAGGCCCTCCTACCTTCATCTAGTTATAGAAGGAGCCTTTGTATCATTTTCATTACCATTTCAAATGAACGTTGTGTTGCTACTCTGGGTACCGTACAGGCCAGCATAGAATTCTGCTGCTTTTACTACATGACCCAAGTTGTTGATGACATTACCTTGCTTAACTTTCACTGCATACAACTTGCCCTGTTCTACGCCAAGTTTTCTTATCAATGATTTCATGCAGCGAGCAACTCGTATTCGTTCCGCGGGTTCTTTAATGTTATAATTTCGAATATAGCTAACTTTCTTCTCAGTTACCAGCTTTCGTAGCCCAGGGAATCCTATATAATCTCTTTAGTTAGGCACTTTCATGCTTATTTGTTTCTTTGTTAGGTCCTCGGTTACTTAGGAGAGCTTTCTTACATGTTACCTTGGTGCCTTACCTTCCCTTGAATTGTGCTTATGAAATCAAGTGGCTTACGGTTTCATTCATAAAACCTATGTTATCATCGCCTTACTGTTCTAAAGCTGCATGTCACGAGTACAGGTCGCTATTTCGTCAGAACAAGCAGGAAAGAAAAAAGGTGAGTGACGTAAATGTCGTAGGCTCGATCAACAAATGACTTTGTGACTGCGGGGAGGCAAACCGAAATACTATGAAAAAACATCTCCAGTATTAGAGGAGAACGTCATTGTAGCTTCTTTTTTTTTATTACACATGAGCTCAGAGCCGCCATTTTAAAGTGTATTCAACCTTTTCTATATATTTAGGGTTATCCTTATCTTTTTGTGAATTCATTCTTATAACAGTTTTTCTTAGTGTGTTTTAGTAAAGGGTTAGGAAGGTTGCAATTTACATTTATAACGATGTGCCAAGACGCTACTAAAGGGTTGCCACCTCACTTTTGTGTAGAGATTGTCCTTCTTTCTAAAACTGCTTAGTAAAACAGTTGATATCCAAGGTCTTGTAGGGTTTACCGGTGTACGAAGATGGCTTGTTCGCGCTGCGTGAATGTCTGCCGCTTTTGCTCTCACCTTATTGCGCCAACTTGTTTGCGGACTGGGCGCAACCTGGTTCATAGGGGGCCCTTCCCCGTCGAGCTCGGCTTGTTGCTGACACGCACTCTCGATCTGGCGTAGGGAGTCAGGTGCGTTTTGAAAAGTGAGGTCTGCATTGAGCTGTAGCCATGCGGATAGTTCTATATATCTTTTGCTAAGTATTAGGCGGTAGCGCGCGAACTCTTCTCGAAGAGCACCGAACTCACTATCTTTCGAAAGTGTATGAAGCGCAGGAGCGGAATCTTCGACCGATTCCCCGTCTTCCTACACTCTGGCGTTGAATTGGGCTCGTTCGAAGATAACAATGCGTCGGTTTTTTGGAATGATTTCCGCGCATAATCCGCCAAATAACAGGTTCGATATAGGTTATTGTTTATTCCCAGTTCATTATGGTATAGAAGATGCATATACTTGAGTCGTTCATGAAAGCGTCGTAACTCTAAAGGATCTAATTTAGCTTTTTGTACGAGAGGAGTTGCCGAAGTGTGCCAACTGTATGAACTATGTACGAATCTGGCTGATTTTTTTTTCTGGATATATTCGAGTTTGTTAAGGATAGTCTTAGTATAAGAATCCCATACAACCGAAGCATATTAAAGTATTTATTTAGTTATTTATTTATTTATTTATTGCGAGATCGAGGAGACCAGTGGGGCCCCTAAATTGGAGCCCTTAGTCCGAGGCGCCATAGGTATAGCAGCCACAACCTCGGCCCCGTCGACAAGCCATTGCTGGCCAGTCGCCATCGTGTCACTCTACCGCTCTTACCAAGAGGTGAGTGAGGATGGGGCTAGGAATGGGATGGAGGTTGGTATCGGCTTGGCATTGCCAGAACATTTGCACTAGTGTGGGCCGGTTGCCACCGTGCGGGCACTCAGCGGGACGAGGTGCGGGAGGCATGCAGGTAGGAGCAGAAAGGGGGTGTCGGGAAAGCATTTGTCTTTAATCACCAACAGACGGCCTGTAGGTGAGTAAGGGAAATCGGGATGACCACTGCCGTTATCACCCCGCGTTCATCCCCTGGGCCCGCGACAGTGAAGAGTGCACGAACGGCACTGCAGACGCCGGGATATTCGCGTCGCAAGTAGTGTGACCGATGATCCTGACAGGCAGTATGGTGAACAGGGTGCATATGGTGCGTAATAGGAGATATCCTGAATATGTCACACACTGCAGGGGGGAAGGGCCTGAGTTGCAAGGACACCCGAACTGGTTGGGTGACCAAGTGAACTAAGAAGAAAATTCCGTCCCTGGGTTACGGAGTCCAAGCACGTCAGCTGAGCGGCCTGGTGCGCTTGCACGAGTTCCTCCAGTGTGTTCTAGGTACAAGTCGCTCTAGGTTAACGCTAGCCGTGTGCGTAGGAAGGCCGAGTGCACTTTTCTGCGTATCTTTTTTTAGAAGGGTAGACATACGTGCACGTTCAGTGCCCGTCAGCTGATGATAAAGTAGGCGATATAGTAGGCGTGAATGTATCAAGGCCAGTACAAGGTGTACGGCGTCAGCCCCTTTAAATCCATGCGGGTGGTTAGAGACCCGCCGAAGCATATGCACCATTTGGTTACGTTCACTATTATACCCTCGTAAGCTGCGCCAAAGCCGCCGCGCATCCGCTGTTGGTGCAGCTTGCAAGGATACAGTAATGACATTATTGGCTTTTTCCTAAAATAGATTTGGGCTGCTACTGTAGCTCCTATTCATTTATTTTAGATTTGGGATTAAGCCCCTTATACCTAAAGGTGGTGCGGGCTAACCTCCGTGTATTATTTGGTTTCTTTTTTTCTTTTGATCTGAGGGAAACAAAAAAAGCTATAGAGCATATACAGCGGTTAGATTGCAGAGCCCAAGAGAGAGGACACTACTGGCTCCGATGCCACATGAAGCCGTACGACGGCTTCTAAGCGCGGCACAAGGCTTTCTGAATGCAGCCGAATGCCTGAATTGCCGCAACAGGAGCATGGGCTTGTGGTAATTTTTGACTGTATAGAATAACGCATTGCGCATATGAGGCAAAAGGTGTCGTCGTACACCATAAAAAAATGTCTTCCGGCAGTATGAGATGTCAGCGCTCCCTGGAAACACGAGCTTGCGTGTTTTGCGGACACCACCTATTAGTTAATGAATGTTTGTTTACAGCGATGAATGAATGCTTTCACAGATTAGCTTCTCATATTTCAAAAGGAAACGTGTAGCTCCGATATGAATTTGATAGGAAAAATTACAAGCATGGGTTAGCTGACAGATGAGTGCCCTTTCATGGGTAAAATACGTTGGCGGGCTAGTTGGTTAGAATCCATGATAGAGTGTGTAAGCGTGACTGAACGAGGACGTAGAGAAAAACAGATAAACAGATACTGTATATCTGTTTCTTTCTACGTCCGCGTTCAGTCGCGCCTATACACTCTATCATGCTCTTTCGTGAACTTTTCACGTCGCCGCACTGCCGTACTTCTTAAGAGAAAGCTTAAGCCCACACCCAATCCCGATGCCACCTATTCAAATGCATGTAAAACGCAGAAAATCTTTTCTGAGATCATTCCTGGAGTAAATATAATTACATTTATTATACTTGAGACAGAGTACCCACACAGGCACACTTCAACGTTTTAAATCTATTTGAACACTGCAATCGGAGGTGACCCCAAGCTAAAGCTGCCTTTTAAAGGTGTTAGTTCATTTAATTTGTTTATGGGGTTACATACCTCTCCAAGCCTTTTTGATGCTTTTTGTCTGCACTCATGATAACTGTTTGTTTAATTTTGTTTGTTTGTCAAACAGCTTTGACGTTGGAAGAAGCCGGGAGATGAAAGCAATCCTAATTAATGAATTACGTGCATTGGTCTAGGTATTTAAATTATTCATCCTTGAACATACAAGACGGCACGCGTATGCAATGCGCGGAGCAGTGTATTAAATTATGGACGCTTCCAGAAGATGGCATTTTAGAGTTGTCTGTCCATATTTTGTCAGCTTGTCACAGTATGCATCCGGAGGTAAATGACGACTTAGTGTTCCTTCTCGATGGCCTGGGCTTTATGCATTATAGAGAAATAGTTGAGAATATGGCTCTGAAGAATAGTATAAGATGGCTGGATTATCGGTGGCGTAAACCTAGGGAACACACAGAATAAACGGACTACACGAATAAATAAAATAAATCAGTTTCACGTTTAGTGTTCT
This sequence comes from Dermacentor andersoni, assembly GCF_023375885.2. Taxonomy (NCBI): domain Eukaryota; kingdom Metazoa; phylum Arthropoda; class Arachnida; order Ixodida; family Ixodidae; genus Dermacentor; species Dermacentor andersoni. Next base: position 63,396,385 of record NC_092818.1, read on the forward strand.
GATATAACTAACCACGGTCCGCTGAGGCCAATAATAAACGCAGAAGGTTAAAAAAAATGAAACAAGCATGGAGGCGCAACCACGTTTCAAAGGGGATCCTCATAGTAAGCTTACATTCATTTGTTCATTCACACTGCACGAATATAATAAACTGCTCAGTTACTTACCTTAGTATATTCTCCTCGAGTACGTAAGCTTTTACCGTTACTTAAGCGTACACATCACGACCTCTCTAACTTGGCCTCTCTGCACCAGTTTCATAATTACTAACGCCAACAGCATGCTTGTGTGCATCCGCCATAACTTCTCCTCCCCACCTGTCTCCCTAAAACTACTCGTGTATAAGTCGTTAATTTGTAGCAATCTAAAATACGCCGCTGCATTATAGGATCCCAGCTTCAAAAATCTAGTTCATGCCCTTGAATTAATCCAAAATAGTTCCGTTTGCTTTCTTCTTCTTTACTACAGCTGCCAAGAAAGCATCCACGTGATGAAAGACTCAGTCTAATTGCCGCCCCCTGCTCCTCATCATAAGCTTGCACGACTGTGTTTATTCCACAAGGTCTATTATCGTATTCCTACACTTCGTGATATACTCACATATTATTAGAAAAACACTGTGCCTGATAATTGGCCAGCGCATTGTTTGTTACGCTCGGCTAAAAAACAGGCTTGTACCTAGGCTAACGTAAACGCTTCGATTTAAATTCGACGTGTTTGCAAATTTGCTGCTCAATCGTGTGTAAAATCTTGGCTCGCGGTTTTCTTAGAATAAGCTAACATATGTACGCTCTCCGTTTGCCCCGTCGCCTTCTTACCCGAGTCTTTACCACTTACGCATTGTTTCCTCGTGCTCATTGAGGTGACCTGCTTGAAGAATGAACGAACAAATGAACCCTTTTGTTTCTCAAAGAGATGGACAGGGTTACCGCTTGAAACATGCACATTGCAGCTTCACAAAGCTCAGGCCCCCGTACGGTTCACACAAGAGAGCTATTTAACCGACGCCTTCTGACACCTAAAGCGACAAAAAGAGAAAAGTAATAGAAAACTAGATTCTTGTAGAGGAGCGGAGACTGCAACTGAGGACACTTACTGATACGGCCAGCGGGCGCAGCCGGAAGGAGAGTCGCGCCAGCCCACTTCATAGTCTGTTCCGTGGCTCCCTGCTACGGAGGGGAATGTAAGCGACATTGCCGGCTGCTGTTGGGCGCGAAATTTGTTCTTTACCGGCGTTGCGCAGAATTCGGGCTTTTCCTTTCGATGTAGAGTTGCCACTTTGATTTTCTTTGTTAAGGTATACCTGGTATATTCATTCTAAACCATCATTTGCGTGGCATGCTATTACTCTGTAATATCTGGATAAATACGCTGTAAATGTATTTTGCGCGTGACAGGGGCTTTTGTACTCTCAAAAGCTGTCGTCTAAATCAGGCTAAAGTGCAGTGCAGCAAGTTGGTGCGATCGTAATGTTCCTTTATGTTTTTTCAAAGTGCCGCTAAGGCATAACCTAAACGAGAACACCACCGTATGAAGACGTGACACACAAATCTTTTAATGCACACAATGGAAAGTATGTAACAAACAGTTAATAAAACAGTTAGCAACAAGTGGTTGTTTCAGCTCACAGTAACGAAAGGCTAGGACACAGACTTGCAACAGGACATAGCGATGAACACGAACACTCGACGCAGTCAAAGCAAAGCAGTTCACCATCTTAAAATTTTGCTTATTCGTTTCAGTACCCTAAGGACCCAATAGTTACATAGCGGGGGATGGAAAAGGTCAAGCGTAGGTGCAATATGTACAGTGTAAATAATAAAGGAAGTCATTAGCGGCAATAAAAAATGATCTATATGTCGAAAAGGAAAAAAAAAGACGGAGATTCTTGGTGGTCATTCTTATTGCGCTATGTACAGATACACTACGGGCAGGCACGTGCCCAGGATTTTTTTTCGGGGGGGGGGGGGGGGGGGCCCAACCCACGGTAACTTTTCTATGCAAATGAGGGGGGGGGGTACCTTTACTAGTACAAATGTGAATAACGCCCACCATTCGCCATGGAATGGAAAAACTTTATTGCTCTATATCTCAGAGAGATTAATTAAATTATGGGGTTTTACGTGCCAAAACCACTTTCTGATTATGAGGCACGCCGTAGTGGAGGACTCCGGGAATTTTGACCACCTGGGGTTCTTTAACGTGCACCTAAATCTAAGCACACGGGTGTTTTCGCATTTCGCCCCCATCGAAATGCTGCCGCCGTGGCCGGGATTCGATCCCGCGACCTCGTGCTCAGCTGCCCAACACCATAGCCACTGAGCAACCACGGCGGGTCTCACAGAGATTGGCGGTGGGCCGCTGTCTTCATGTCTTGGGTCCAGGCCGTTTCACAAGGTCGGCGCCCCTATTCCATGCGCCATAAGAACGCGTAAACCCAAAAAAGAGAAATGAAATAAGGCGTACTTTACAAGTACGCCTGTGCGATACAACATTCCGTTATCTGGCAAACAAAGAACCACGCCAAATGGACTCGCGCAGGAAAAACACTGCCAAGAACAAGTAAAGAAGCGAAAGTGTAAAATAAAGATTAATTTAGTAGAATATAACTTTAAACACAGTAGTTGGCAATAAAGGCACACGGACCGCGCGGAGTTGTGTTACTCCGCCAGCCAATCACAGAAGCAAACAAAATCGTCGTCATGCGGCCTTTTCAAAATGGCGTCGTACTTGATACCTCCGGAGCGTCTGCTGTTCTTCAAAAGTCTTTTCATTGGCGGGAACAATGAGGTATGCAACACATGGAAAAGTGTATCGAGTCTGAGCATTTGACTCTTCAAAAGTCTGCTGTGCAGTTCATTTCACTGCTGAACCCGTTTTACTCATGGAACTTCACTGCCAACTGAAGGGAAACTTCACAACAAATACTTGTAGCGAAGCAAGCATGTTATTTCAGTTCAATAATGAATTATGCATTCGCCATTCCACTATAATAGGAGAGGGGAGAGATATAAAATTAAGCGCTAGTAATTTTATTTTTGTAGGTACCGCCTTATTTGGGTAACAGAAGAGGTTTGAAGTACGAATTATTTGCAGCCTCGCGGAGGAAGAGTGGCTGGCGGTTATGAGGGCGTGGGCGTAGCTTCATTACAGACTTAAGAGGAAGCTTTAGCTCGGGTGCTCCTATCTAAATACATGTAAAAGGAGAATTCGTTTTTCTCGGCAACCACTGCACCAAATTTGATGGGGTTTGCTGCATTTAAAAGAAAAGCTTAAAATCTAGTGACTGTTGGTTTGGAATTTTCGATTTAGGTCATGAAATTTTTATACAAATTTGGCAAAAATCGAAAATTTTCAGAAAACGAAACTATCAAGTTTACAACTCTGTAACTCAGCAAGAATAGGTGATATCGCAATTCTGTGAATTGTACCTAATAGCACATCTAAAGCGGACAAATTTCACATCTTATACATGAATCTCAAAAAATTTATTAATACGTAATTACAGCTTTTGAAGAACCCTCGTAAACAACGTAACAAACTCACGTAAGATGTAAAATGACATGAAATTTGTCCGCTTTGAATGATCTAATGGATGCCGTTTACAGAACCGCGATATCTGTTCTTGATGCAGAGCTATTAGTTTGTAAACTTCTTGCTTCTATTTTTTTCAAGCTTCTAAAATTTTGTAAATCTCTTTAACAAAATTCAAGCCCTAAATCAAAATTCCGCTTCCAGCAGTCACTAGAATTTAACTTTCTCTCTCAAAAGCAACAAATTTCATTAAAATCGGTCCAGGGGTTATCTCAGAAAAACGTTTTTGCGTTTTTACATGTATTTGAATAGGCCGCGTCGGAGTTGGGCCCGAGCTAAAGCTTCCTCTTAAGCTTTAGCTCGGGTGCTCCTATATAAATACATGTAAAAGGAGAATTCGTTTTTCTCAGCAACAACTGCACCAAATTTGACGAGGCTTGTTACATTTAAAAGAAAAACTTACACTCTAGTGACGGTTGGTTTCCAATGTTTGCTTTATATCGTCAATTCTTTATTAGAAGTTATCAAAAATCGAAAATTTTCAGAAAACGAGACTACTAAGTTTACAACTCTGTCTTTCTGCAACGAAAAATGATATCACAATTCTGGAAATTGCATCTACCAGTACATTTAAAGCGGACGAAAGTGCTATGTTACATATGAATCTAAAGAAACTTTGTAATATGGAAATACACCTTTTGCAGAACTATTGTAAACAACGTCACAAATTCACGTAAGATGTAAAATGATATATCGAATTTGTTCGCTTTGAATGGTCTAATGGATGCCGTTTACAGAACCGCGACACCTGTTCTTGATGCAGAGCTATGGATTTGTAAACTTCGTGCTTATATTTTTTTCATACTGTCGAATATTTGAAAATCATTTTAACAAAATTCAGGCACTAAATCGAAATTTCGCTTCAAACAGACACTAGAATCTGTCTCTCTCAAATGCAACAAATTTCATTAAAATCGGTCCAGGGGTAATTTCAGAAAAACGCTTTTGCGTTTTACGTGTACTTGAATGGGCCTCCTCGGAGTTGGGCCCGAGCTAAAGCTTCCTCTTAAATTGTATCCAACTATGGCATGGTATGGCATGATGAGCTTTATTTAATGCCCTGAAGATCAACCCTTGGGTTGATGCAGGCGGCTCCCACGTCGGGACAGTAAGGTTTAACCTTACCGCCGTATCGTGGGCCTTCTGGACGGCCTGTACTTGATCGAAAAGAGCTGCACTGTGTAGGATTCGCCGCCACCAGTTTCTCTCCTTGTCACAGTCTGTGAAAGTCACAGGACACTGCCAACGCATGTGATCTATAGTAATGATGCCATTACACTTCTCGCAATTGATTGGTACCTCTCTTTCAGGATATAGCTTGTTAATAAAGTTTGGACTTGGATAAGTTGGTGTCTGCAATAATCTCAGAGTCACCGCTTGAGCTTTATTGAGCTTAGCGTGTGGCACTGGGAATGCCCTTCTGTTCATGTAGTAATGCCTCGTGATTTCATTATATGTAAGTAATTGGTCCCTGTTCTCCTCCTGTATATTATTAAGGTCCTGGTCGCGTAGTGCACGGATATTAAGTCCTCGTGCAGCTGCGTTAGCCACCTCGTTTAGATTCTTCCGAGATGGATCGACAGACCCCATGTGCGCAGAAAACAGCGGATTTCGATCCCTTGGCTGTCCAACTCACCGATCAGCTGGGCAGCCCTTTTGGTTACAAAGTCATTGGTAAAGTGTCTAATAGCCATCGTAGAGTCACTGTATATCTTCGTCCACTTATTATTCCTTTAAGCCAATGCTATCGCTACTTGTTCCGCGACTGTCGTGTCTTTAGTCATGATTGTAATAGCATCCCGAGTGAGACCATCTGCATCTACTGCCACTGCCGTAAAGGCTTTCTTTCCTCTGACCCATGCAGCATCTACAAAAGCCGCATGTTCTCTGTCGTGTTCTATCTCTTGCAGGAGAGCTTTGGCCCTTGCCTTTCGTCTTTCCAGGTTGTACACCGGGTGCATATTTCTAGGGAAAGGAGTCGTCTTGATTATCTCTCTTATGCTATCTTTTAGTTCTACTGTGCCTTCGCCTGAAATTTTGGATACGGTTGGGCACCACCCTACCTCTTCTAGTATTGCTCTACCTGGCCTTGTTCCAGAGAGGCTCTCTGTGTGGGCAACTTGCTGAGCTTCAATTATCTTGGCTATTGTGTTGTCGAGCCCCAGTTTCATTAATTTATTATTCGGCGTGTTAATCGGTAACCCCACAGTTGTTTTGACTAGCCTTTTAATTAATCTGTTCAATTTGTTTACCTCTGTCTGTGTCCATCTGAGCATCCCAGCTACATATGAGAAGTGACACAAGGCGAAAACGTGGACCAGTCTCATGGCGCTTTCCTCTCCCAGCCCTCTCTGTCTGTTAGTGATTCTCCTTAGAAGTCTTATTACCTCCGCAATCTTGCTTGTGATGTGTCATATTGTTCTTCCGTTTGCCCCGTTTGCCTCCAGGAATAACCCTAAGACTCTAATGGATTCTACTTGCCTAATAGATTCGCCTGCCTTCGTGGTTAGTACTAACCTGGGTTCTGCCTCGGGAACGTATCCCCTCGGTTTTCTACTCCTTCTTGTGTACTTGGGTACCAATTATAGTAGCGTTTTCTAAATTATCTCTGGAAGAAATATACAGAAATATATATTTGCAGAACAATCACAGTTCTTTTGGATCCCTCGTTTACTGCTTTAACAAGTTAAGTGCCGCAACCGACTAGTATTGTTATTTGGGAAGTTACGATAACGATGCGTGGCCGCCAGTCACGTACAACCGCGTATGGCGCAGGAAGGTGCGACTCTACACGTACTGCGCCCACCGCGGAAGGTAAGAAAAACATCTACATAAGCACAGCAGAGAAGTGGCAACGTTAAGCGGCTCGAATGATAACTGTAGAAGCGTCATTCAGAACACACGGAATTGTCCTCCACATCCGGCGGCATTTTCTCTACTTCCTTTTTAAATAAAACGATGTTGATCCATGAATATTTTCATAAACAACGGTTAAATTTGTTAATTTTCGCTTTTCCTTCCTGCTTGGCTGTTGCCTTGGCTCTCTGCCTTAGTAGATCGCTTAATTTCTCAAATCCCTGCGGGTCTTGTTTCCAGTTGGCAATTTTGCACGAAAAGAGCTGTACAATTAGGGAAAAACCAGACGAGTTAACAGGTGACAGTCATATTGGCTATGAGTTGGAAGGTTATTGCAGGGATTGCTGATGGATGCTATCTCGAATTTTTTTTTTATTTTCCACCTTACCTAATCCATATCACGGGTATGTGGTTTCGAGGATCTGTCAGCGTCGCGGCGAGCCGTTACTCGAGGAAATAATGAAACAAAAAGAAAAATTAAACGCAATTGGCATTTCCCTTGGCCGCAACTCAATCCACGTGTATGCAGACCAGCTGACCACGAACTGAATCCTTTTCCTCGTCCCTGGATCAGTCTAAACGAAGAAGGTTGAACTTACGAAGCAACAACGATGGGCGTGGCTGTTGAATAGACGGTAACAACTGAATGCATCTCGAGTTAATTGCGCGGGCACCGAATTGATGAGGAATCTGTCCATCATATCCCACGAGACGTTGATAACTACCGCCATCCAAAAGGAGTGAAAAAGGCAGCAAAATGTTGACCGCCGAATAGCTGTCCAGTCTCAACATTGATTTGGCGGCGCTTTAGTAATGTGTGTGAGAAATGGTGGCGTTGGCGGAGAGTGGAGGGGGGGGGGGGGGGGTATGCGTGTTAATTCCGGGGGGGGGCGGCCTCCCCCCCCCCCTTTGGGTACGTGCCTGCTAACGGGGATAAATAACAATGACTGGGAAGGAAGACGAAAAGTGACACGAAAAGTGAATTTCATGAAAAGCTGGTGTCTTCGTTTCCAGTCAGTGATCGTATCGTCGCCGCTAGTGTGTGCTGTACACAGCGCAATAACCATGAACGTAGATCAAATATTTAAATCCATCGCTCTGTTGTTGCTGGTGAAGCGGCGATGAGCACACCAAATCCGTAGTCGGGCTGAGCAAAGGGTTTGTGATGGCCTAAACGAGTTTGTTTCAACCTGGCCGACGGAAATAGGCAGAACGGTGCACTAACGTAGACGAGCGACAACGGTACAGGAGCAGAAAGGCAACCACTTGTTTGCAGAGAACGAGCTGTTCTTATACAGATTACTCTATGATGTAACGCAGGGTCGTGTACAATTTCCAGTCGCACCATATCGTTCGATAAGACAAAACGTCACTAAAGCTTGCTCTACGACATTCCTTCCCACTTAGATTGAGCTCGCTACGCTCGCTCGTTACTAAGTCATCATGTCTAAACCTATCCGACAGATGTTGCGCCCAGTCGCGTCGTCGAGGCATGGCTTCTGTCTTACATGGGACTTTTGTGTTCTGCTCTGCTGGGGAGGCGTCTTTGCGTGAAGTCGCTGCTGGTGCCATTTTCGGAGAGTCGGTTGAATCTCGAGGGGTTGGACCTTACATTAGGTTCTGCAATGCAGATTCCATGGGTTGTGCAGCGGCCATTGGGAGTCTTGTAGGGGTAAATACAGGGTCTTGATCAAGCGGTTTTGCGGCTCGGAAAAGCTTACCGTGTCGGAAAGTAGCTGCAATGGTAGGGATGAAACAGGTCTGGCAAAAGAGCGACGCAAATGGTCAGCGCGCACAAAGCGTACTTCATCCGACACATTCACAAGATGCGTCACTCGGCTCACAATCTGCGTAACTACGCCATCTTCCAAAGCAACATTTTCGCCGTGAACACATTTAATAAACACTGCTAGCCATTTGGAATCCACGCTCAGTACCCCGGTGCTTATTTTTATGCGGCTTGCTGTTCAGATGTTTGTAGAACATATCTTGCTGAAAATCGGGTGAGAGGAACGCCAACTTGGACTTAGGTTGCCTCTTTAATAAGAGCTGTGCAGGCATGCTCCCTGTCACACTTAATGAAAAAGATGTTTAATCCTGCTTGCACCGAGTGTTTGTTTTGCGAGACAGCTGCTATCAGTTATTTTAGCAATGCACGCTACGTGGCTTGCACCAGACATTCGGCTGCACCGTTCGAAATAGTATGACAGGGTAGCGTTCTGTATGTTTCACGTAGTTTTTAGCCAAGAAGTGCTTGAACCCTCGCGATACATGTTCACGCCCATTGTCACGAACAATTTCGTCGGGGAATCTTTATGCCGCGAAGACACCTTGAAGTTTAGAAATCATTTGGCTTGTGACGTTTGAGGTCATTAGCAAGACTTCAATAGACTTCGAATATGCATCAACTAAGACTGAGAAGTTCAACTGCCCCTTCACCGCAAAGTAAACATGTAACCTTTGCCAAATTTTGGACGGATAAGGCTAATGGTATAGTGGTACTGACTGTGCGACCAGTTGCACGACTTGACAAACCCGACAGTTTCGTATGTAGCCTTCTACGGTTATATCTAGACCTGGCCACCAAATGAAGCCTCTAGCCAACGTTTTCATCCATGAAGTTCCTGGTTGGTCCTCATGCCGCAAAGACAACACAGCCCATTGCAATGTATCGGGCGCGATCACTGTTGTGCCCCACGTGACACAACCTTGCTCGAGGGATAGCTCTAGATGTCTAACGTACTATGGCTGGAGTTCGTTAGCCGCCTCTGAAGGCCAGTCATATGGCGTGTACTCAACGACTCTGCCCAGTTTGCGATCTCGTGCAGTGACTTTAGAAGTATGTAAAGGAGTGCTTTCGTATACGGGAAGGGATTTCGAACTCGATGATTTGGGACCAGATGGTAAAGATAGACGGGACAGCATTAGACCCTTCAATTTCAGGCCTTTACGGTACTTAGCGTACCAGTACACGCTTGACATTATCGAGGACCATCTTTGAAGTTTCGCAGCCGTTTGCGACGGGGTCACTTAGTTTTGTCCGAAGATGCTCACGAGTGACTGAGGGTCCGTATACAACATAAACTTTTTACGAAAAATAAACTAGTGGAACATTAAGTCTAAAGATAAGCACTAGGGCTTCTCTTTCATACAGTGCATAATTTTTCTCGGCTTACGTCAAAGTTCGCGCAGCAAAGGCTATCGGACGCTCTTCTCTGTTCGACAGCATGTGAAAAATAACCGCTCCAACACCGTGCGCTGATGCGTCACCTTGCAGCTCGAGCGGCTTGCGTGCGTCCTCGTAGGTAAGCAGGTAAGAGCGCGGCTGCTTACAAGCAAATGCTTAGTCGCTTCGAAAGCGTTGCTACACATTTTCGTCCGCAGCCATCGCTGTCTCTTTCGTAGCAATCTGTACGTTGGTTTTGGTGCAAATGAAACTTTCTTTATAAATTAGCTGTAAAGATTGAGCTGCCCTAAGCATGCTCTCAATTCAGTTACATTTGTTGGCTCAGGAGCACAAAGCCTTGCCTTCACTTTTCTGTCGGGTAGATGGCATCGGCACTGACCTTGTTCGCAAAGTAGGAGACAGAATAGTGGAAAAACTAGAATTGTTTCAGTTTTAACGTAATGTTATGCTCCGAAAGCTTGCCTAGCGCCCACTTGAGTGTTTTTCGGCAATCAACCGCGCTCTGGCCTGCAATTATGACATCAATGTAACAATCAACATTTGGAATACCAAACAAAACTTTATCCATCATGAACTGGAACAAAGCAGGGGCGCCGGATATACCGTAAGGGAGTTTGTTGTATTGGTGGAGTCCCTTATACGTGTTAGCTGTGAAAATCTGTCTTAATTTTTGGCTCAGTACCACTTGTTGCTAAGCCGATGACAAATCTAAGACAAAATACTCTGCCGACACAAATAGGTGTGAACAATTGCTCGGATTGTGGTAGTCGGTAGTCATCTATATTAAGTATATGATATATAGTGATGTTGTAATCACCAAAGAGGCGTATTTGTTCACCTTGCTCTCTCGGGATTGAATCCCGGCCATGCTGGCCGAACTTTGATGGGGACGACATGCGAAAAAACCGGTGTACTTAAGATTTAGGTGTAGGTTAAAGAGCCTCAGGTGGTCCAAATTCCCCGAGTCCTCCACTACGGCGTGCCTCATAATCATAAAGTGGTTTTGGCATGCAAAACCTCGTAATTTAAATTGACTTGCTTATTTGGGAGTAAAACCAGTGGAGTTTCCCAGTCGCTTCTAATCACTGGCGTGAATATACCGTGGCTTTCAAAATCAGCGAGGCATTATCTCCGCTTTATTGCGGAAAGAAAATGGAAGCGGGCGGGCTTTGCAAAACACTGGCGTACTACGTGGTTGCAAAACAATTCGTGCTTCGAAGTTCCTGACAGCCCCCAAAATGGCGCAAACAGGTATAGAAACTTCGCGCGAATTCTATCTACTCTTTCCTCGCTGCGTGCACTGCAATGCGATTTCCAATTTAGCCGAAGCTTATTAAGCAAGCTTCTTCCCAGCAGTACAGGAAACTCGCGTTCACGTTCTTTGACAACAATGGCTGATAAAACAGCGCACTCTGCCCTTCATATGTCGCGGTTACATCGCATTGCACTACGGCACCTATTTTCTCGACTATGTAGAGTAGAGTGCAAAAGCCTGCAGACCACGGCATCTGCAAAAAAGAAAAAAAATAATAATTTGACTACAGCCGCGCAACATGCAATTGTATAAAAGCATGGCGGTGGTCAAGCAGGCGCACGTGGGCAGTACACTTGATTTCAGCTTTGTGCCTACGCTGAGAAGAAAAAAACAAATTTAGCGGCCACCCTGACCCTTAAACTTTTGCATTCGACTGTGGGTCTTTGGAACAATCCAAGTTGGTTAACAATTTACATGTGAAAACTTTTCTTTGTACGCACTTTAACCCTTTACTGCACCTTGTTGCATTTACGCAACATTCTGATGAATGGCGTTAAAAACCGAAGCAAAGTCAGTTTGGAGCTGCATGTACACGTTGTTGCATATCCGCAACATTGGTCTGTAAAACGCGGCACCTTATGCTGCAATCTGTGCTAATTCTTCGCATGTTCTACCAAAACAAACGTGGCGGAGGCTGCGCGCGCCCGCGAGCAGTGATATAGGTAAGTTTTACAAATTGTAAATGTATTTCTCCATAAGACAAAGCGCAAAAAAATTCTTACGCTATGCTCCACATCCTTCCGACTCTGTAGGTTCAAAAAAACATTGTAATTTCGGAATAGTTTGTTCCTGGCGAACGAACGTTGCTATGTTGCACAAATGCAACAACGTGTACATGGTTTATTTTCTTCGGAATAGTGAAATGGCTCCGAAACGCTGGTATGGCCCAGCAATTCCTCCTGATAGTGAAGGCAGTGACTATTCAATTAGTCACGACAGCCACGAGTGTAAGTCCGTTTCCATTTAATATGTGGACGAGATATTCTCTAGTCGAATTTCCTTTTTTCTTTTCAAAAGTACGCTGCGCCTCCGCACGTTGCCGTGTCACGTCGTCACGGGCACAGCTTGACGTCTGTGCTTCGATGTTCTGCATGTTGACAATAACCCGAAAACACTGCATTGTTTCCTGGCTCGACGGGAATCTGCATGACGTACTGCACGAAGTGTGGGAACCACCTGTGCTGCACAAGCATGTACAAGTGCTTCTCTTTGTTCCACACTAAATCATAGGTGCACGAATGATTATCTCGTGCAAATAAGCATCTGAGTATGAGTCACACTAAATCTATCTTTTACTTTCAACTTCTTCTTTATTTGCACGTTGTTGCAAATATGCAACATACCCTTTTTCTGCAAATTGAAACCACAGACATTCGCTAAAGTTAGTTTCTATGGGAGTACAGGTACTGTTATGCTTCCCTACAACTCCATGAATAATATTTTGAGGAAGCAAAAAATTGTGCAGTAAAGGGTTAAGGTACTATTGACAGTGCGGCCCCCGTGTGCAGCTACATTGACAGGTCCTGGCCTTCCACGTTTAGAGACACCCCGCAACCGTTCTTCGCTGGTGTCTCGACTGCGAAGTTGTGCAGAGTGGGCTCGTTTTCGTCTTATATTTCATTACTTCATGCGCCTTCAGCTTCCTTTTGCTCTTTCGACACATGCTTTGAGGATGCCGAACTTTTGACCATCACTTGAACGAGTACGTTTTTATACGAGCAATTTTCTGGCTCATGCGTCTTGCAACCGAGGCAACATTTTAGAGCGAAGCTGTATATGGCTAGCCGATTCGTCTGTCGGTCTGTCTACCGCCTGTGCGCCGAAAACTCCTCCAGAGCAACATAGCTGGAGCGATGAAGCCGGTGAGGTCAAAATAACTGCTGCGTACTCGGGAGCATCCCCATAACAGTCTATGGCAGTCGGGCCAGGTAGCATGACGTCCCGGATGGGAGGGAAAAGGCCTTGTGCTATCTAGGTGGTGCTGCATTAGCTGCGCCAGTAGTGACGTCGCTGCTCTCCATCGCAGCCGAGCGCGCGCGCAGCAGTTTCTCTCCGGCTCCAGAATTGGTAGGCCACGCGTCATATGTACTCCTGAGGAGCAGGCAGCTTTCGATCAGCAACGCCGCGAACAAAACGGGGAACGAGCTCGTCTACGCCGTGCCGATACTGCAGCCTGGGCATAAGAACAGGCTCGCGCAGCCTAGTGCAAGCAGCAACTGCGCACCGAGAGTCCGGCAGCCTACCATGCCGTCGTTTAATGAACCGTCGGTATTAACCAAGTGATAAGCACCGGGTTGCACGTTTCAGCTTCGCTGGTTAACAATATGTACGGAGTGCTTGGGTGGCGATTTTTTTTCTTGGCCTTGTTTCGCGCTAAACTTTTAGCCTTCGCGGGGTCTCGGTCGCTACGCTGATGGTCGTTAATTTTACTTTTCACCGAGTTTATGCTCTCCGCCCGTTTTCTTGCTTGCATTGAGGGTGTTTGCTCCGCCGCAAGCTTGAACTATTTTGCATGCCCTTTCGAACGTGAGTGCGTCAGTCGTGAACAATGCCTTCATCGTTTCTTCAGTTCAAATCACGGTCACCACTCAGTTGCGCAGGGCGTAGAGGAGAAATTGCCCGAAGTTTCATTTCCAGGTCAGACGCTTCAAATCTACGGCGAAGTCTTGGACACTTTCGAGGTCAAGTTGCACTTGGCGGTTGTATTTGCACCTTTCCGCAATTACAGACATCTTCGGGCTGTAGTGGTTTTGCAAGAACTCTTTTACTTCCACGAAGGTCTTATCTGCTGGCAGGAATAGAACAGCCAAGTCCTTGAGAATGTCATACGATTCTTCCCCAATTACTGTAAAAAAAAACAGGCAGCTTCTTCTCTTCAACTATCTCGTTTGCCCTGGCCTAATGCTGAAATCGTTCGACAAAGGATTCAAAGTTCTGGACCTTAGGGTCCTATTCGTGTTGTCTGCCCAGCCAGGACATGGATTGGTAGGAGAAGTAGACGTGTTACTTGTCTGACTTTCGGCTCCCTTGCTGGCCAGTGGTATCAACACCTCCGGTAGCAAAGTGGATTCGTTGAGCCAACAAATCCTCGTTGATGGTGTCCAGTAGGCCAGGTCACAGCGATCCCATTCTCCTCGCCAAATAATCAAACGGAGACGGGCGACAACAGTCCAGGTATAGAAAGGCAACTAATTTATTGCCAAGGGCGGCTTCTTATACAGTGAGCAAAACAGGAACAAGGTAAAAGCGGGAGCGAACATTTCGACAAGTGGACTTGTTTTTTTTTCTAGGCGACATATGCTTTCCTCGGCGCAGTATATGTAGGTAGGGTTTTACTAAAAGGAAGAGGGGGTAAGGCGGCTGGCCGAGTAAACGACCAATTTACAGATAACTTTGTGACGTCATAGAACGCCGTGTGCGATTCCAAATCGCACCATATCACTTGAAAAGACAAAACGTCACACACAAGCTTGCGCTACGACAAACATCAGATGCGTTAGGGATGGCGAACCAAAAACGGGTCGTGCTGGCCGGCCAGCTGTCGGCAAGCTCAGGCCTGACGCCCTACCACTTGTGTTCTGCCCAAGGGCGCAGGCGTCCACAGGCTTTGGCTACTAGACTCCGTGGCCTTACGAAGTCACGAAGCGTTCTTTCGTAAGAAGGCATTATCAAGCGTTATTCCCATGTTTCAAAAGCATCTCTAGCAGAGGCGACTCGCAGAGGCGCTTGATTGGTTGCACCGGTCGAGTAAAGTTTCGTGGCTCGTGTCTGAAACCCAATGGCACGTCTTCAACGCCCTGTCCGGTGGCCGACCTTCTTCCTACGTGGCTTTCTATCACACGGGTTGGAATAACGCGCCTACACATTTCTTCTTCTTTTCAGAGCTTCGTAGTTCCCAAGGATTGGCCCCTTTCGGAGCTCTATTGCTAGTAGAAATTAGTCTTCTCAGAGCGTCGTAGTTTGCTGTGATAGTTTTTTTTTTCATGTTATTTTGTGCCGTCTACCCTGATGCTTCGCGCTTTGTCGTCTTATTTTTTTATTTATCACAACGACAGTACTAGCGCTCGCGCACTCTTGAATGTCAGCTTACTTTTCTACTTTCCAACTGCCACAGAACTCGCCATAGCACACTTCTCTCATCATATAAGCCCATTTTCGAAGTCTAAAAAAGACTGCTCTGAAGTACACAAGTCCACCTCACAAATCAAACGTTGTGCGACTATTCCAGCACATCACAGTGCCATAGAAACTAAAACTCAATCAAGTACTGAAAAAAATTTTTCAGCGCAAGGTCGAACATCCGAATAGAGTGACCATGAAATTTTCATCTTTCTCATATTACTATTTCCAGAAAGAGACGGATCGAACGTCGTATCTCCATATTACTGGACAGCACTTGCACCCCTTTGAACTGACTTCGAAGAGGCGCATGTCTGTGCATCTGCATGACATAATTCATGAGCTTCGCCGAATCAAAAACCATTAGACGTGAATAATTAGCGTCAAAGGAAAGGCATTGCAACCACGATCACAGAAACAGAAATGACCTAATGATTGTTTCACGTACGCTAGTGTGTCGTCTCCATCTATCGACATAACATGCAACCGACCTTTCAGCGCAAACGCTTTCTGTCATACGTGATGTCACGGAAAATGTAGCTTCCCTTACGGTTGAAGGAAAAAGAAAAATGCACGGACAATGTGCAACGATTTGTGAAATAAACTTCTAAATTTCAACAGTGGGTTCCTCAGCAGAGCCAGATAGCGATTTCTTGGCCTTTTGATGTAGGCCATCACGGTCAACTTTCGCAAACATCTCATGACTAAGTGCTGATTTGCAAAGTTACCTGGTTCGAAATAGGCGTGCACCTGTACTGGTTTTATTGCCGACTACCTATGTTCTCGTCTCCGGCTTTCCACCAATAACTATTCGCTTTTCATGTACGCTAAAAGTTAACCTCACTGCCTCTTGAAAGGAGCCTTCAGTCTTGTTCTCAGGCATAAAAAGCCCACTTGGTATCACTCTAGGTAATGCACGAGAAGAATTCACGACGGCTGCATTGTTCACACTCCTCTTCGAGGCCATTGTCTTTGCAAACATCACGTGCCGCAAGAATTACGTGACGCAAGGTTTATGGTTGCCAGTTTAGCAAATGTATATCGACTTGCGCGCGTTCGCATGCGTGCCTCATCTTCTGAAGAACATACACTTGGAACGCGATTGTTCCAAGTTGGCGGAAGGGCATTGCATATCAGCGCTAAAGACACGTCCTATGAGAACGAAATACGCACCGGATACGACGGCTCTGTGCTTTACGTTCTTGTCTTACCTTTTTTTAGCTCTAGTTAACAATGTCTCTCGTCTGGGACACGCGCCAAATAGCAGAACTTCCTTCTCTAACTGTCCGAAGCTAAGTAAGCACCGAGGCAGGAAAGTTGGGGATACTACGCCAATACAAAAGAGTGTCCTGGCCAGGCAGCTATTGGCAAGCCCTAACACGCAGCCTGACTGCTTGCGCTCTGCCCGGGGAATTGGGCTTGCGCAGGCCTTGGCGTAAAAATCCGTTCCTTGGCCTTCTGCAAGTATCATTCTTTCATAGCAAGCCATTGGCCAGCCTTTGACTGGTTGCCCCGATCGGGTGAAGACCTGTCGTTTTTGGTTCGAAACCAAACGGCACGTCTTCAGCACCCGGTCTAATGACCGACATTCTTCAAACGTGGCTTTCTGCAACCCCGCGTTCAAACAACGCGATTCGCTGTTATTGCGGTAGCAATTAATCGGACACTCCCCGCCCCTTCCTGCCGTTGCCATCGCCGTGATGCTCCATATAAATTCCAAAGGAGATAAAAGATCGTCGCCGCGCGCGGTATACTGAATGTGCTAGTGAAAGAGTGCCATAGTCAGCCGATGATGGCGGCTCGCGCAGGCGCGCGTTATGGAGGAAAGCGGATAGGAAGCGTGCCCTCTCCCGTCCCGCGCAGGGGAAGGGGAGGGAGGGGGGCACTTTACTCTGGTGGCTGCTGCGTATGGCTGTGTTCCAATACACTACGCAGACGGCAAAGTAGACGGCTAAGTGGACAGCGGCCATCATAAGTATCGTTCCAATTCTCACGAAGACGTCAAAGTAGACAGCTTCGCGAAGACAACATGAAGTCAAAAACGATGCAGGCTACTTTCCTGTTCAAACAAGATGGCGGCTGAGCAGGGCCCTTGGAAACTCGACGGAAAAGTCGTCTGCGCACAAGAAAACCTAGACACGCTTTCCAACGTCGTTAATGTAAGTTACATCGTGTTTTTCATAGGTTTGCCGGTGCGAATACTTAAACTACAGAAATACTGTGTGCTTTTCTAAACTTTCTTTTTGTTACCCCGATGTGGGCCTCACGCCGCAGAAGCGTCTGTAGATGACTTGAAACGTGTTTCATTACTTGGCCTCGAAGCTGTCTCGGCTGTCTCCTTATCTAGATTTGTTTTTGGTGCAGAGCTAAATATTTGTAAGCTCCGTGCCTGTAGTTGTTTTAATGCCAAACTCGCCATGGGCATCCCAGTCTACTCGTCAACGCAGAAGCTGCTGGAAATGGGTGCCCACAACACGGTGGAAGAGCTGGTGGAAGCACACCTATCCCACCAGAGAGTAAGGCGGAGCCGGACAGAGCACGGTCGGGCCGTCCTACGCAAGATAGGATGGCAAATTGAACAGCAACCGACAACGGAGCCGCTCCCCACAGAGGTCCTCTACGCGGACGCCTCGCTTCCCAAGCACGGAACCAGAGCAACGGCGGTCGTCACCACCATCGATAAACTGGTCACAGGCGCGTCGATACGGACGACGAATACACCCGAAGCAGAAGAAGTGGCCGTGGCCCTCGCACTCGCACAACCGGGAGTGAGGACCGTGGTCACAGACTCCCAGACCGCCTACGCAAGCTACCGCAAGGGGAACATCTCTCCCGCGGCACTAGCGATCCTCACCAAATGCAAATCACCGGGACGGGCCGTTGAGCTCGTGTGGGTCCCGGCTCACTCGCAAGTGGAAGGCAACGCACTCACCGACCACTATGCCCGAGAACTGTCAATCCGGGCCGAGGACGAGCCAGAGCTACCGCACCCCGTGACAAGCTACAAAGAAATCACGCAAATGTACAGAAGCGGCAGATGTAGGCTTCCCCGTCCGTATCCGCAACTCAGCCGAATGCAGCAAACAATTGTGCGACGCACGCAAGCGGGGTCGCTAGCGCATCCCGTGCTCTTGCACAAGATGTTTCCAACAGAGCATGACACTTCATGCCCTTTTTGCAGACGGTCAAAAGGCACTCTAGCACACATCCTTGCAGAGGGCACTAAGCTCAAGAACCCCCCACCATCCCTACCCCCCACACTCCCCAGCCCCAACCCCCCCGAGCGATGGGAGACCTTGTTGTCCAGCCCCGACCTACCGACCCAGCTCGCGCTGGCGGCTAGGGGCCAGGAACTGCTGGACACATATGGGACCTGAGAAGAAGGTTCCACCCCATCTGGTGCCAGCGCGCACCAACCGTCACTAAGGGCTCACTACAAAAGTTGTTTCTCTGTCTCTCTTAATGCCAATAGCATTCGTTGCCAACGTCAGCTGTTTTGAGTCTACCTACCTATCTAGCTAACATCTTACGGCGACCCATTGGCCCAAGTTGTCTACCTGCTTGGGCCAACGCTAGGTATCTGCTCATTTATAGTAAGGTTCGTTACAGCGCAACGCAAGACGAGGACGAAAGAAGGTATAAAACGACGATACGCCGATGACTCTCAACTGATATTTTATTGAAGATATGTCCAACATATATAGGTGCCAGTTGATAACCATGACAGGCACGAGACACAGATACATCGAGGCAACTGTGACCAACTGGCCCAACTCGCCATCTTGATCTGCTCATGCTGTCGTGGTCGTTTCATTGTCATCATTCGAGCCTTGTGGTCTTACTCTCGTCATGCCATCGTAGTCACGCCTGCTACCCCGACCCAGTCGTCCAAGTTATCTGATAGGTTGGGATAGGGTGGTTGCAATGCCGTCGGGGTCGTTGCATCGTCGTCGTTCATCATGCCGTCGTTGTCACGCTATCATCGTCACACTGCCGACGTGCATTCATTGTCACACAGCCATAGTGATGACGTCATGGTCGTTCAATCGTCGTCATTCCAGCTTCGTGATCCGACTCTCGCGATGCTGTCATCACGCCTTCTACTCCGACCCAGAGGGCAGAACAGCTAGGATAACTAGGTATGCGCTCGACCCGCCGTGGTTGCTCAGTGGCTATGGTGTTGGGCTGCTGAGCACGAGGTCGCGGGATCGAATCCCGGCCACGGCGGCCGCATTTCATTGGGGGCGTAATGCGAAAACGCCCGTGTACTTAGATTTAGGTGCACGTTAAAGAACCCCAGGTAGTCGAAATTTCCGGAGTCCTCCACTACGGCGTGCCTCATAATCAGATAGTGGTTTTGGCACGTAAAACCCCATAATTTAATTTTTTTAGCTATGCGCTCGGGGTTGTGATGCCGTCGTTGTCAATCCATCGTCGTCATTCCAGCTTTGTCATCCGACTCTCGTCTTGCCGCCGTCAATGCGTCATCGTCGTCACACCGTCGTTATCACACAGTCATCGTCACGTCGTCGTTGTCACGCTGTCGTTTCATCATTGTTATCAGTTCAGTAACGTGAACCCATTGCCGTTATGCCGTCGTTGAAAGACTGCCTTTATCCTTCGATCGCCGTCAATCGTTCTTTGTCATTGTATTGTAATCGTACTGTCGTTAATCAAACGTGAAAATGGCGCCCTCACCATGCCCTCGCCGTCAGTCGCATGCTTCCATTGTCAGAGCTTCGTCGTGATGCCGTCTTGGTCGTGTCATCATCATTCCAGCTACGTGATCTGGCTCTAGTTATGTCGTCATCAAGCCGTCATCGTCCTACTGGTTTCATGATGGAGCCATCGTCACACCATTGTTATTATACACTCGTCGTCATTCCATTGTTTTGCCATCGTTGTCGCTGCATCGTTGTCTTACAGTCGTCATCATGAATTCGTCGTCATACAGTTGTCGCCAGGCCATCATCGTCAAGCTGTCGTTTCATGATTGTAATGAGTTCAGTATCGTTATCCCATTGTCGTTATGCCGTCATCGTCATACCGCCTTCGTCGACTCATTGACGTCATTCCTTGTTCGTCATTCTATCGCAATCATTCAGCCCCCATACAATCGTGATTACGCCCTCATTGTCATACCATCGTCATCAGTGCGTTGTCGTCATAAAGGCGACATCATGCATTCCTTGTCATATGATCGTCACCATGTCGTCTTGGTCGTGCCGTCGTCTTTATTCTTGCTTTTACATCCAGTCTTCTGCACGCATCATCGTTATGTCATTGTCTTCACATCGCCGTCAACACGTTATCGTAGTTATACTATCACCATAACTTAGGAATCCACATGTCGTTGTCATGATGTCATGGTCGTTGTACGCCTTTGTCATTCCATCGATATAATTTCTTCTTCCACCTTCCATCATCACTGCATTGTCGTCATACAGCCGTCGTCATGCCTCCATGCTTGGCAAGCGTGTGGCTCATCAAAGTGGGGAAATATCGGAGTACGTGGCATATGGCCGAATCAACGGAAGTCTCAAAATTAACACTGCACACTGATATGAACCTGAATTCAGGAATATGGTCTGTCTCGATTGCTATTCGCATTACCGTCGACAGTCATCGCGAGAGGAGTTCTACCACAATTATTTTTAGGGTCTCCGATTGTTGGTAATCTAGAAAGAAATTCCGTGTCAGGATCAAAATTTTGTTTTCGAAAGTCACTAGAATTTTAACTATGCCTCTCAAATGCGCCAAATCTCATTCAGGTCGATCCAGGGGTTGTCAAAGCATTTCTGCGTTTTACATGAATTTCAAGAAGGAAATGCCAGTTGGTCTCGAGCTAAAGCTTGTCTTAAGGCTAGATCCATATGACAGTGGGTAGTGTATCTACAGAAACACTTTCTAGACGAATGGGCACATACTAAAAATTGACGAAGTGGTCCGGTTACAGAGGGAACCGGAACCGACGGGATGAAGGCGTCCGGCGTAACAGGGCGATAGTCCGTGCCAAACTGAACATGAATATCCACGGTTGAAGCCGGAAACGTAGCTAACTTCTTAGTTGCAGTCCTCACAGCAAGCGCACAGGAATCACTCGCGCGCGGGAAGCCCACTCCATGAATACTGTAAAAACAATTATTCACTTTTTTTCCACACCCGGCCAAACGCGTGAACAGGCATCACATTCGCCCAGGCCTTCACCATGCGGGAGGTGAACGGGGACAACTGTCAATATAAACATAAGAGCGGAAATGTATCTGGTTCACAACAGTGGGCGGACACTACGTCTCAGGGATTCCCATGCAGGGTCAGGTCCACCGCGCCAAAGCGAAACCGCTTCTCTCGAGCCTACCAATACGCGAAAGAAATCACTAACCGCAAACACATTCCGTCTGAATCGGAGCGGCAAGAAGCACCCGCTGTGAAGCAACGATATTCGCATGCCACTCAGAAGCACGTTGAACGGGACGAGTTTGGGGAGCTGCTCCGAGGCGCCCATCGTGTTCTCCCCGCCAGGCAACTGGAGAGCTTGGAGCCGGTCTGTTGGCCTGCGTTCTAGCCGCTCCGCCAGCGGGCAGCGTGTGCGCTTCTTGCTCTTGCGGTCGCAGCCACGGGGCTTGAGCCGGGCCTCGTCCGCGCTCGGTGCTTGCACTGTCCTGTGGCGCCCTCCCGTGGAAGGAACATCAAAATGCGCCGCTGTTGGTTCGAACAGCGGGAATAAGCATCCTGTGAATAATAATAAAATAATAATAAGCAATCATAATTTTGACTACCTATGTTGCAAGGTAGTGATTTCATTACTTCATTTATACTTCCCCTCACTAAAAGAAAAAGAATTACGGAGCCTTAATAGCGTACTTTATGTACTTTATTTGCGTACTTTATTTGAATTCGCTCTACGGTAACAAGTGTACAGTTAAATTTCCAACGGCATTTTTGAGATTTCTTTTGTTCTTCATGCCATTGTTAACAAGTTCACCCATTATTGTTTAAGTAGCTGTCGGCAATTTCCTATCCTTCCATTGTAACGCTCCTTGGCTGATGGCTCAATTCAGGCTACATGAGAGCGTTCCGTGATTCCCATTCCTTCGCAATGTTCATTCATAATGCTATATATCACTGAGTGTTGACTGTTATCTCTGTTTCTTTTCCAATAAGTTTTCTGGAAATTACGCCTACTGTTTCTGTTGGCAATTTTTTTTCGACATGCTCACACGCAATGCTTCTCACAGCTCCTTCAATGTTACAAAAAAAAAAGAAAAAGAAAAATACGACAAAAGAAAGAATAAGACATTGCACGCATATTTTCGTAGCTACAGTTCATGGGCTCGGTCTTTTCCTAACCTAATTGCTGAATGATATGGGTCAATAAAATGATGAAAAAGGGAAGTGTTTATTGAAATGTGGAGAGGCTTGCTTGGCGGTACCTCTGAAATGAAACACCAAACCAAACCTATATTAAGTAAGATGATGTGGACAGGGCACACCAAAGACAAACGGTATAAACGAAAAGATACGACGACACTCACAATATAAAAACAAATGAAGTATATTATTCAAAACTGTGATTCCAACCCGAATATTTCTCTGAAGGCACAGGCGTACTAAACGTAGATTGTGCGCTGGGTACAATCATGTGAGCAGAAGCTACTCTTACAAATTGTATTTTATCTGTGCTGTTTGTTTAATGCGAGCGCCATAACCATCCCTACTGATGTCGTGAGGCGCAGGTCACTTTTCGTATTTGTCTGTGCATGTTATGTCCTTTGCGCAACGTGGACCGCATCGCGACTTCGCGTACCTGCCGAGAAGTCAGTATACGCGCACGTGACGGGGCCGAACGCGCCGAACGCACGCTTGAGAGCAGCGTGATACCATTGCGCAAACGCTCCGTCACATGGCTATTTTCATATTTCGCGGGCTTTCTTTGCAGCCTGGACAAAAGGACTACGTGAGTCGTATCGTAAACGTAACAACTCGATCGGTGGTTTATGAAGGTGATCTACAAATCTGCGTAGCATAATTGCGGTCCTGAGCCAACAATTAAAAAGTTGGGTAAATAAACTTAATTAATTGGTGAGTTATAGGGAAAACAAAAAGTGTCTTAGTTACTATAGGCTATTGCGAATAGTGTGCGTTCGGTTCCATTCGCTTCCGACGCGCCTTTCCTATTTAAATTCTTGGCTCAAGTTATGTGGGAAACCCTGTATAACGGGACAGCCTCCGCATAACATATGGTTGTCCCAACGCCAGCAATGCAAAATTCGGCGTTTTACAAAACACGCAAGATTCGACGCTAATATGCGTATATATTTAGCTTAGATTTTCTATGAAAAGCAGCTGTAGGTTTCAAACAGCCTGTGGGATATGGTTGAGCCTGTTTATTAACACAAAGAAGTAGGTCAACAGCAGCGTCTCACTACTGGATGTACTGGTAGATAAACTTTCCCGCAAGCTTGGGGGATTTGTGCTCAGAGCCTGCGAAAAGAGCGTCCGTTAATAAAATCTAGCAAGGACCATGGCAAGTTTGATAAAGAAGCACGTAGCACCTCCACGTGACAAATTGGTGAAGATCGCCGTTATTAGAACCAGCTATTTCTTTCAGTTACATAAGTTGAAAGGTAGGCTGAGCCCAGAAACGTTATTTCAAGTGAGAAATTCTCCAGTCTAAGCACAAACACTCTGAGCAGCGTTTCGTGCTTGTCTTAGTATTCTCCAGTTTTCTGGAGAACAAAATTGACGAAATGAAGTGGAAGTTAAAAAGGCATTTGCAGGGGCTTAGCGCTCAGCAGTTTGTGTACGATGGGCACATAACAGCAGTTGGATGACCTGAAGCTTCTCGCTGTCGCTTTTTGTAATCATTACAAAAGAAGAAACACTTCATGTACTACGTGCATTTCTGACATGTCAGTACCTTCTAATAACACAACCCAGAGATTTCTGGTTTGTTCTGCTAAATTATGTTATTCGATGAACAATATCTTACGGCAATGATGTATATATTTAGCTGTGGACTGCACATGTACAGTCAAATGCAATGTGACCGGCAACACCGGTGCCCGTGGTCGAAGGGGCTCCAAGGCTGTACGGCTGCGCAGATACAGGGTAAGTTCCAGGCCTAAAGTCAGCTTCAATTAGTGGTAGTTATGAAGCAGCTATTTCGCATGTCAGGGCCACCGCGCAGCCCTGGAGCGCCTTCGACCACGAACAAGGGTGTTTCAGGTCATGTTGCAGGTGACCGACTGTACATCGATGGCTACAGCAAGCCTACCAATGCTAAAACAACTGCGTCTGAATATTATTCCGCTATCATCATGCCTCACTTTGGACTGGCAGACTCTGACGATGACTTAGCCGGGTCGTTAAACGCACCTTATGCGGAGTAAAAAAAAGAAAATGTTATATCGTTCCTGTTCTGCTATACGAGGGTGGCACTGGTACACCGTGGATGTGTCATGTAACTTGAATTGAAGATGTTTTTCCGGCTAGCGCCAGCAAAACATGTTGCCCAACATATTGCGTCACCAGCACACAGAAAAAGCGACGTACAATTTCCCAGTGTGGTCGATTTCACAATCCCGTTTACTGCGCATGAAAATGGCCGGGCTGACAAAAACATTTTCGGTCTGCGACGAAAAAGAATTTTATACGTAGCAACAATGTCCCTGCAATTGAAAAGGAAAGCAGCCTGCCACGGACATACAGCTGTAGCGTTCTAGAGCATCAGCATCTAAGCATGGAAGCCGTTAAAGCCTTCCGCCTGTATCCTATGGGGATTGCCGGCAACACGTCAGCATTTCTTGGTCGCATCCTTTTGGTGAACAAGAGTTGTGTTTGCAGCGCGGCAAAAAGAGCTACCGACTCCTCTTTGCAGCTGTGCGAGATTGAGCTGTAGGGCCAATGGCCTAGGCAGAGATTTTCTAGCTACGTGGGGCATTACAAGCTGCAGCAGAAATAGCACATGTTGTTCGAGGCAATGTTTGAATTCGTTGTGCGAAATCGTATACATTAAAGTATTACCATACCAGTTCTTTAGCACCGTGTAAAATACCACCGTTTCGGGTATCTCTACTGTCTCGTTCAGTATGTAGTGAGCAACGCGGGATCACGGCTGAGGTTAGATTGACGCCATGAAAGTTGTAGGACTAGACGGCTTGAGTCATACATATTACACCGCAAGAAGCTGTAAGGTACAGCAGAGCTTGGTACAAGACAATGGCTAAATGCGGAAACTTATTGGGGAAAAAATACCTTTGTAATATTCCGGGGATGGCATACAACAAAGCTCCGCTTAAAATTTTGCCCGGCTAGATATTGATGCTAGGTTTCAGAACTTCCAACGTGCGCCGCATCTAACATCTTCTGTGTTCATTATTGGAGCCTGCATCACTACGCCGCCGACTACAGCCAGTGGCAAAAGTGGAGTCAGATTGATATTCAGATTCTTGAATTGGATTCTAAAGAGATGGTGGCAAAAGAGATAGGCAATTACAAGTGAAATCGTTTACAGCGAAGCTGTGTACGGCTATGTTCCGGCGGATCTAGTCTCCAAGGTCATAGGCCTATTATTTTTCGTACATGGGCAGATCCCGAAGATAGCGTGATGTCGGGCCGTCTCGCGGTGGAGGTGAAGCATGCGGTAAGCAATCCATATACTGGGCCGATTCTGAAGGTGGTGTAATACCGGGCCGACCCGCGGTGGAGGTGCAGTTCGCCAGTAAGGGGCCCAGATTCACAGCTTCGCTGGTCATCCTTCTTCACAGAGAGGAAAGGCACTGATTTCTATTTTTTTTTATATACAACTTCTCGTTTGAAGAAAACTATAACTGACGGTTGAAGTCAAGAGTATGACCAGCGGTCAGCCAGACCCAATGGAATTTGTTAACCGTCACCACATATATAACGTCGTCGTCTGCGTTTCAGACAAACCGGCGGGTCGAGAATACTATATGCGCTTAGGACGTTTGGTAACTACGTGCAATTCGTCAAGTGATAGCTAAACAATAATAAGACAATGCATTTCAAATCTGTTTTTGTAATGCGCCACTCGTTTTAAAGTGTAGGCGAAGTTACAAAATCATCCTCTATAATAAAACTTCCAAATTATGGCTTACCACAGCAGTCACTCCTTAATGCCGATATCATATACAGGACAGGGCAACTCAAGAAAAAAAAATATTTATGTGCCATAACCTTACTAATAGGCTTCTGTGGCTATGTTACGAAGTATATATATATAGTTCGGCAGCGCGCTTTCATCGCTTTTTCAAACCCATGCCCCAGCAATTTTTACTGTAAAGCGTGCTCTGCCACAATAACAGGCTTAGTGCGAGAAAGCCGATTATAAAAACTATTTTAAAGAAATGGTAAAAAGAAATGGAATTTCTCGTGTATTAGCTAATTACCTTTTCAAAATGTATACCGAAACATCACTCTTACCACGAGGAGGGGCTTGTTACGCCAGACAGAAAAGGTGCAAAACTGGGTAGACCGGTGGCGGCACCACCTTGAATTTCTGGCACCAACTCGCCGTAACATTGCAAATTGCGACAGCGTCTGGCAGAGTTTAGTTAATTGCTTCTCAGTAAAAATGAATCGCATTGTCTTCTAAAGGAGCCTAACAATAAACGTGACAAGTTTTGACAACTTTTTATTCAACAAGGGACTAAAATACGAAAAGAAGTACTTTGAGATTCTTGGCGTCTAAATGGCGTTCCAGGGCTGTGGTTCAAGCGCGAAATTAACAAAATTTCTCCTTCATTTTATCTTCAAACATTAAGCCTAATATTGCAAAAATTAAGTGAACCGTACCCATAAAAGAATAGTTCATCAGTGTAAACTGCAATTTAGTGTTCCTCTCCCATTAAACCGAAAATTCCTGAACCTTCCCAGACTACCCTGACCGCGGTGGCCCCTGCTGTCTTTCCGTATACGTGCGAGCCTCCCCTACAGTAGCACATTCGCGCAGGGCCACATACGTGCGAGAGCATGTGTGCGCGCGCAAGCTTCCATTAAGCCGAGAACCCAGGTATGATGCGGAAATGGCCAACCTTATCCTTGTCTTTCGCGTTGCCCTTTTCTCGGCATACAGGTCCGTCATCCCCATTCTTCCCTCGACAGGCATCACTTTCATCCTCGTGATCTCACTGCGTCCACGTCTCACATTGTGTGTTCGCATGAGACACAGAACAAACTTTTATTCTGAGCAAGCGCGTTTTGCGCGCTAGGTGGATGGCCTCCATATTCCAGGTAGCCGCGGGCCATGGCCGTCTCACGCGCCCTTTCGATCAAGCTGGCAGGAAGATGTGTCAGACGAGGTGTGGGCACTTCACTTCATTCCGGACGATAGGGCTTCATGTGCACAATGTGCACGACTTCTGGTAGACGCTGCCTTGCTCTGGAGGAAGCAGGACTGTCAGGGATAACCTCATAGTTCAGGTCGCTGAGGCGACGTACAACCTTGTATGGACCAAAGTACATCGTGAGTAGCTTTTCAGAAAGCCCTCGCCGACGGATGGGACTCCAAACCCCCACTTTCTCGTCTGGCTATGCGACGTATCGTTGCCATAGACTGTAACGTCGAGCGTCGTAGTCCTGTTGTCGGGTGATTCTGACGCGGGTGAGTTGTTTCGTTTCTTCAGCCCGTTGGGCGATAGCTTCAGCGTCTACGCCTGTATCACCGCAGTCATGTGGCAACATCGCATTGGAGCATCGTCGTCACTTCGCGGTCATGAAGAAGGCTAAATGGCGACTTTCGCGTTGTTTCTTGTTACGCAGTGTTATAAGCGAACGTGGTGTGCGGTAGAATGTCTTCCCAATGGTTTTGTTCCACGTCTATGTACATACTCTGCATGTCCTCGATAGTCTTGTTCAAGTGTTCTGTTGGGCTATTCGTTCGCGGGTGATAGGTTGTGCTCTTCCGATAAGCCGTGCCGCTGAGGCTAAGCACTGCCTTTAGGAATGTAGCCGTAAAGGCAGTCCCTCTGTCCGTTATTATGATCGTTGGCGCACCGTGGCTTAGAACCCCGTTTTCAATAAATAATCGCGCTGCTTCGACTCCGGTGCCGCTCGGAAGGGCCTCGGTTTCTGCATAGCGCGCATAGCATATCGGATGTGGTAGTACGATACGCAGAGCTAAATATTTCATGAGGATTTTCGTTGCACACATGGAAATGAAGGCAATTGTACGCACTGAATTTCGTTTATCTTATTTTAGTAATCGGTTCGCGAGGGCTTCGTTTCGCAGAGATTCTAACGTGTGCTGAATGTGCGTAATTTGTTTGGTACCAGTATTGCTGAATATTATTGCCTGGCGTCAGTGTTTTCTGTGAGGTTAGGTTAGAAAAGGTTAAATTAATTTGAGGAACTTACATATCGGAAGACTTCCTGTGTTGTTAGCATCTAGAGAAACCCAAAGTACCACTTCTGTGGTCATGAAGAAGCGCTCAGCCGATCGCACTCCTTGAAGGTGCCGGAGCCGCATTTTGAACTACGCGCGAGCTCCTGTGTAAAAGAGAGTTTGCTCTTGGCCTATTCATTGCTTAGCAATCCCAAC
Source organism: Dermacentor andersoni (assembly GCF_023375885.2). Taxonomy (NCBI): domain Eukaryota; kingdom Metazoa; phylum Arthropoda; class Arachnida; order Ixodida; family Ixodidae; genus Dermacentor; species Dermacentor andersoni. The sequence goes on from NC_092818.1 coordinate 63,425,017, forward strand.
GAGACGGGCTCAAACGAACGGGACATAACACGGAGTTGAAAGAAAGGAAGTACACGTACCTGATCTGCTGCTCTTTGTAACGGTCGGTAGATTACGAAGGCTTCTGGCGTGACTTATAGGTAGGTGCATTGTCTGCAGCTTACTTATGAGTGGTAAAAACTCTCTTCCCAGGCAAATTGCAAAGAAGGTTATCTGGTATTGCACGTGAACGCATCTATTCACAGGTAGTTGCTTTGTGTCTAAGGCGTATTTCCCCAAACTGCCTTTGCACAGAAGGACAGCGGTGCGAAAAAATAGCGACGGTACGAGAGCGATGCATATTAATTCAGCATTCGCCGTCTATTTTTCGCTCACTGCTTTCGTTGTGTTGTATATTTTAGGTGATGCGGGAAATGTATTCATTCGGTATAGGCTTGCCGCATTCACCAAAAAGAACACTCGAATGCCGAAGTATAATACAGCCATAACAACTCGCTCATTCTGCTCAAAAAATGTGGCTGGTCAGATGTTCAGCTACATACAGAAACCCGAAAAGACAGAATTAAAGTCTGTTCATAGATAAAGCGCGTGAAATGAGGCATCTAATGTGTATCTGAACAATGAAAGGCTACGCTTTTCGTATTTCTTGTTCTCTGGTAGTAAGCTTGTTTTTCCGAATTTCCGCGTACAAAAAAGTAACTGCCGGCACTAAAAGATTACTTTGCTTCTTTAAATTATGCTTATATTGCAGTAAAATAAAAAAGGAGAGTGGAATTCAGCATTCTTTTTTTTTTGGTTCTGAGTTAATTTACTAGGACAACAGCGTTTTGTCTAGTGTAAACCAATATCTTATTTTCCTTTGCCTGCTTTATCATCAAATAATCCTGCTCACCCACTTCATGGGGAATGCACAAGGAACTAGCTGTTGTTAGGCTATTGGTTATGGTGGCAGGGTCTAAATAAATAAATAAATAAATAAATAAATAAATAAATAAATAAATAAATAACATTTCTTCCTCCCAAGAGCGCACATTTGTGAAGAAAGGGGGAGCGAGAACTCATGATAAAGGAAGACTCAGACACTGCCGTTCTTTGTCACAGCAAATTTTCATTTACGCTTGCTTGCGCCCAAAAGCCATTCCCATTATCTTTCTGGTTTCTTCACGCTACAGCGTTCAATAATTTAGATGGGAACGTCGTTCTGCAAACCTGTGGAATAATTTCTTATTGTTTGTTTTCGGGACCCGCCAAGAACACTTTCTCGCTTTTCCCTTTTCTGTAATTGCACAAATATGTTTGTTCGGTTCTTGTATATCCAGCGTACCCTGGCGGCACATACCAAAGTAAGCGGGCGAGATGGTTTCTAAAATAGTTTCCGCAATCTTTGGAAACACCTGCAGACGGTTCTGACTTTGTTTTCACGACTCACTTACTTTCGAAATTGCAGCTTCCTGTGTATTTATCAGATGTAAGAAGGTTTGCAGGGCACTCGGTGACATAATTCTGCGGAATAAAAATCTTATGCTATACCACGTAATATTTTTCTTCAAGTTAATGTGTCGCTAAATTTCCCGAACACACCCTGTATATGCATGAAGCTAGAAGAAACCATGCTGAGCATGAACTTATTCAGAAAATGTTGTTAGACAAGTGAGCCAATGTTCCTAACACACATCTGATTTTATCGTCTCTCGTTTGCGTGTTGTTATGTAGATACGTGAAGATTCTTCAGTGATATCACCTGCAAAACGCCACTAAAATATTAAAACTGTGCCATGCCCCGAACGGGTCGTGGCAACAAGACTTTCGCTCAGTAAATTCACGCTCAGCTTGAATTCTTCTAGCTTCATGCATATACGGGGTGTGTCAGGTAAATTGAGCGAAACATTAAAAATGTGCAAATGCGATGTAGCTGGACAGAACCAAGGTAAGGTTGCTTGCCGTCGCATGGAGATACTCAGATAACTTTTTTCGTTCCGCCTGGTTGGACCATTAGTCTTAAATAATTAATCAACTTATAAAATATAATTAGATCAAAAGTGTAAATGAGAAAATTGTAGAGCAACATGAAAAACACCCGATACAGCTTTCCGATGTTGCCCAATACCTGCTGCAAAAAAGTGTTTTTCTGAACGTGAAAGAAGCCAGCTAACACGCGCCAAATTGCCGCGCGACTGGCAACTCGAGGCACTTTGCGTGTATTCGCGGGTGCGTGTTATGCCCAGCTGCGCGTGGACAGAGCCCAACCTGCTGCCAAAATTACATATTAAAGTAAGCATTTGAAATTAACGACATAGTGCTTGCAGTATTTAAACGATAATAATACATTCTTGTTATCTAGAGAACGAAGAACGTTGTTAGGCAAGTACGTCCATTGTGGTCGCGAATGAGGGCACTAATATTTTTTAACACCATACACCATATATATGTAACTCACGCCTGCATGTTTCTAGCACACGTCTGATTTTATTGTCTCTCATTTGCGTCTTGTTATGTAGATAAGCGAAGACTCGCCAGCGGTATCATCAGCAAAAAGCATGACTTACGTGTACGCTTTCGAAGTATTTTTCGTTTACGGGCCTGTGTGGGGCTGTTGGTATCCTTTTACTCTCTTCTGTGACTCGATCCCTTTAGCCTTGCACGGAACTTCGCAAATGTTCTTGTTATTTGACTACCTGAGTCGTTTCGTGTTTTTACTTTAGCTAATAAAGGCGCCAACCCCTTCTTTAATTAGATATACAAGAAGGTTTCTTTTTTGTGATGTACGCAACTTCTTTTCTGTATGGCATAGCAATGTATCATGTGGAATTTTAAATACGTACAGTGCAAATCGCAGTTAAAAAGAACACTCTAACGTGCGGCTCTAAATGTGATGGAGCTGAATGCTAAAATGACTTGCGCCTTTATAAGGGAATTACGTATAAATCAGTCTCCAACTCACAACCTTACACCGAAAGAGATCGCAAGGGTGTGAGCTATAAATGAAATTACAGCCTCATTTACTTCTAAGAGTGCGTATTATTATACAGTGGTAGCTGCAAGTGCATGCTGAAGCTATGCGCGTCAATACGCGGCCCAGGTGTTTAGAAATGTGCCAGTGACAGCAATCACAAATAATCTGGCGCAAAACTGGATAATTGTACAGACTTACCAAAGGGGAAAATTTGCACGTGCTCTGCACTTATGCGTTCTCTGTAACAGTCGGCCACACTGTAGGCGGACTGAATTTACCCCTCTCAGATTACCCATGTGTAAGCAGGCTATATCTTTTAGTTGAAATGTATAGCTGTATGCAACGTACTGAACGCAGCTGTTTGGTCAAAGGCTTATGCCAATTGTTTTTCGCCATGGTTCGACGTTTTACTACTTGAATATATTTGCAAGGATAATCTAGTATTTATTTTGCCGCTCTGCAGTTTCGGCGCGTTAAACCCCACATTTTGTTTTTGACAATCATAAGTGTTTCTTAATCGCACCAATGGGCCGGAAGAGCGAACATCAAGATAGAATGTACGGAGACACTTCCTAGTCGAGGCATATCTGCTTTTAATAGCTCAAGAACATGGTTAGACTCCCATAACAGAACTTGTCATGTATATTATGTGGATCCCCTTGTTGAATTAGAAGACACCGGTGGAACTTAAATGTTGTTTAGAAACTCTTAGCGTTTTTGACTGGGTATCACCCTATAACAATGTACGTGGGAAGAAAGGGCCAGTGCGGCTATGGCAACGCACAAGAGATCGTGAAAAGTTTTGGAAATGCGGCAAAAAATTTGAGCCAGGAAGTCAACTGGTGCTCAACTCAGTGAAACCTGATGATCAGAGACCAATGTGCATACTGAAGCTGCTGCGTCCATGCTCAACAGCCTATCTATAAAATGGTGCCAATCGTAGCTCTAAAATGGGTTACTCAGGAAAACGATACCTTCCGAAAATACTTGTATAATTATATGGGGCATTTTGCCAGGTGAGGATGACATTACGCATTGCATTTCATTTTAAGGCGGCAACATCTAAGTGCTCAAACTTTAGTTTACCTTGTCCATTCGTCCATCCATCCGTTCATCCATCCGTCCATTCCATTACGCTGACGACGACCGTTGTCGTCATGGACGACGCTTAGAAGAAGAAGAAGAAACTTTATTAAAGAATAGTTTTTGTTGTGGTGGCCTCAGGTGACGGCTCGAAGTCCTTGGACTCGGGCGGCATCTTCGGCTTGCCGGACGGCCCAGAGCTGGTCTGCCAGCTTTGAAATTTTGAGAGCCGCCTCCCAGCGGCGCTTTTTTTTACGATTTTTTTACTGTCGACTGGCCATCTCGTCATTCCCATTTGCACCATCGTTCGAGGGTGAAGTAAAACTTGTCCACAACCACTCGAATGCAAGCCCATGATGCCAGACCACTGTGCATTTTGGATTCGGGTGCATAATCTGGGTGATCATGTGACTTTTTTATCACATCGTATTTATTTTGTAAATTTCAGCGCTGTATGCGAGAACTATACAAGCGCTCTCAATAAGAGCACATAGTAGCTACTGCAAAGTGTTGCGCTTCACACGGACTCTGAAAACGGTGGAGCCCGTGCATGTATTTTGGAAGCCAGATCAAACAATACTGTAGGAGTATGACATTGTGTGAATCGCATAGAATTTTTTTTTGACAAATTGTTCTGTGTTAGCGTGCAATTGTTATTTGTTATTGTTATGAAAACAGCATTAGCGCCATAAAGGCGTAGATGGCTACGATGATTAAGATCAGACGCAGGAAACCTGGCATATACGCACAAACGAGGATAAACTGAGATCCAAACGGCTGGTGGTGAAACAACGTCTAAGGCATCGACGGCGAGAATACCCACAACAATGTCCCAGTGATAACGTCATGTAGTTAACGCACTAGTTCGCAAGAATCACATTCTCCAAGTGCCCAACGTAAGCACTGCAAACGTACAGAAAAGAAAAATGTTTCGCTTGAAGCTAAGTTGGTGGCACTGCGTCATTTCACTTGTGACAGCAGTCGCCGCAAGTTTTTGCTGCTGAGTTGGTTATTCCCGAAGTGAGGCGTTAAAAACGACCCTCCGATTCTGAAAATCAGCAAGCCTTTACCATTGAAACTTCCTCACCCTTGGCAGCTTAAACACTGTTTTCCGCCAACACTGTATTAAAGAAATGGTATTTCTCTTTCGTCTCCTAAGACGCTTGATCGCTTCGGCAACGCTCGGCCAGCAGCATGCATTTGCATCGTCATGTGATAAGAGCAGCATGCCCAGATACCTACACCAGGCATAGCGCTCTGTCGTGGGCCAGTCTCGCTGCAGCCATTCTTGTTCATCTATCGCACGCTTGAGAGCAGCACAATAACACTACGCAAGCGTCCCGGCACGTGGTATTTCTTCATATTTCGCGGGCTTTTTTTTTTTTGTGAACGCGAAAAGAAAAGGACCACGTGAGATATATCGTGTTGGAAACAATTTATTGAGAAGTTTCTCAAGGTGCTCTGCAACTTTGCCTATCACACTTGGGGTCTGCAGCCAATACTTAAAAAAGTTCATTAATTAAACACAACTATTCCGTTAGTTATGGGGAAAACTAAAATTAGCATGAGTAACTCTAGGCTAGTGCCAACATTATGCATTCGGTTCAACTTCCGTCCGGAGTGCTTTTCATTTTTAAAACCTTGGCTCAAGTTATGTGGGACAACCTGTATATAATTTAATGTACGAAAGCATGATTCATGGTGTAGCACAGTTTTACAAAGTATCAGCTTTTGTTTTTGCTAATACTTCATAACACTGAGCCAATTTATTCCGGTAAATCATACATTTCAATCACAAGCTGTATTCTGTTCAGTGGTTCTGCCACCGACCTGCGTATGCCGAGTCAGTACGTACGATTCAACCTTCGTTTTGACTTATGTGACGTCGTTTAGAACTAAACTGGGCTAAACGCGGTTGCAGTACCGCGTAGTATAATCACACCAACGACACGCATCCGCCTCACGGCGCGCTACCAGGCCAGCTGAAGTAAAACAGGGAAAGGCAGGGTTCAGCAACATGTGCTAGTCGCATATTCGAGGTATTGACACAAACAAGGCGGTGCTACGTTTTCCTTTGGCAAGCTTGTCATTAAGATTGCGTATTATTTATGCTGTAATGAGCTCGGCGACGGATTTGATTGTCCCCACAAACGCGCTGATGTGCAAAAAACTTCTCAACTTAGCAATCGCGAATTGCTTTCACGGCTACGACGTTAAGCGGCGTGGTTAAGACGAGAGAAGACAAAGGAGATAGAAAATAATGAAAAAGAAATGACAAAGAATGGTTTGTACCCTTATTTGCTGTGATGGATTCGTGGTTATAACGGTAGGTAAGTCTGTCTCGGGCCACTAAATTAATAAGAAATACAATACACGTTTTTTGTTCGAGAGGTTTTGTATGCATCTCCTCAATGCTTTCTTTTCTTCCTCAAACCTTCTCTACCTACCTTGTACCGCTGCCCATAAACTGCTACATGGCGTGTCACCTGGTGTAATGATATGCAAATGTAAAGGAATGAAGAAATTAATTTTGGGGTTGACCATGTGATCTGTATTTTTCTAGCATCACTGACAACAGTTGTGGGCAATATTAACACCAGTCAGCATGTACAATGCTTACCAATTCAAAAGTGATAACAGGCCCGCACAGCGTCCAGCACTTTTTGCACTGCCGGTGAGCGTTGCGCGATCATCGGCAGCCAAAGTGCAGTCACGATGCGTAACAAAAGACCTCGCTTCCGTCGCCAACCCAAATGCATCAATCAGCTCGGCGTCCCCAATGCGCAACGATGGCGCAGAAAAAGCGCAGGCCGCCATGCCGGTCCCCTATCGCGTTTCAATCGCTGGTCATTTACAACATGCACGCTTGTGGTATGTTTCTAGGCCAAGCCGCCGTTTTACCTCTGCGCAATGCGCTACTGTGTTGCATCATTCCTACAGAGCACGGGTGTTTACCACTTTGTGGCGGCGACATAGAGTTCCCACTGGAGCACATTTCGCAGGCGCGGTTTCAATTTTGCGTCCTTGAGCATCTGCAATGTAACTTCCACAACAAGACTATAGCTAATCTGATCGCAACAGCTGGTTGGGCCACTTGGTTCAGCATTACAAGCACGTAAATGCGCCCAGCCGATAAGGACCAATGCAAGTACCAGATGCGCTACTTCCTGTCGTTCTTGCCTTTCAGGCGCATTTACGCGCTTGTACAGCCAAGCTTTTCGCAAAGCGAAGAAATTGGTACTAGCTGCCTATAGCCTTCTACAAGGGCTTCTAACAAAAAATGACGGTAAGACAAACGTGCTTTTCTGCTATAACTGCGTTACCTGAATTCCATAGTACTCGGCCACTCTATATATACTGTTTTGCAGGAAATTCCAACATTGTAGTATAGGCTCTTCAGCGACAGTAAACGAAGGCCCTAATTAAAAGGAAGCTTTAGCTCAGGGCCAAAGGCAATTTTCCTATTGAAATCAGTGCAAAACGCAGAAATGCTTTCATGCGACAACCGCCGGACAGATTTGAAGGAAATTTGTTGCACGCGAGAAAAAAAAAAGTTAAAAATATAGCAACTCTATGAGGTCCGATTTTCATTTAAGACTTCAATTGTTCTAAATAATTTCCATAGACGGGGTAAGTTTAAAAATTATAGAAACAACTAGTTTAGAAATCCGTAAGTTTCACCAGAGCCAGATATCGCAGTTCTTTGCATTTGCTAGCGCATTTGAAGAGCAAAATGTATCACCTTTTCCCGCTTCATGGACATGTTCATAAGTTAACAACTTACGTAATATTGTTGAAATATTTACTTTTGTTTACTTTAAATGTATTATTAGACGCGCTTTACGGAACTTTGATTACCGCGTTTTATTCCTGATTTAATTCTCGAGCCGTAAACTTGATATTTTCTTTTATTTTTGCAATTTTCTAGAATATAGAAAAAGATATGACCTACATTGAAAATCCACTTCCCACAGTGAATAAATTTAAAACTTTCCATTTCAAATGAAAAAAACTTCGTGAAAAGAGGAACAGTGGTTGCCGAGAAATATGACGTTTCCATTTCAAGTATTGAGGTAGGTGCTCGGGAGCTCACGCTTCCTCCTAAATATCCATAGAGTTCTTCAGTGCTTATTTACTGGCCATGAAACTCCAGCAGAAGGCTGGATTAGGGACAGAGGCTGGCACCAGGTGCGCGAACACAGATCGAAGGGCGGCGGCTGTACTGTGTGCAGTCGGCGTATGAAGCTGCCGGCGCATTGTATAGCGCGCACATCTCCGACGTGATAAAGTACAGTGACAGAGAACGGCAAGAGGGCTACTACGAGGTAGCCTGGAATCACTCCGTTAACTCAGTGCTTATGGAGTTGCCCTGCTGAGCGAGAGATGACGCGTTGGGTTCTGGCCACGAAGGCTGCATTTAGATGGAGGCGAAGGGCTAAAGCGTTCGCTTAGGTTTAGGCGCACATTAAACTATCCCAGCGGGTCAAACTTGATCCGGAGACTGCCAGTATGGCGTGCCTTGTAACCAGACCGTCGTGTTGGTACTTATGATTCCCAAGTATAATATTTTTGGAGTATCCGATGGCCTCAACGAGAAACAGCGATTCGTATTCGCGTAACACCACAGTTGCCGCACCGAGTATCCGCGGTCCGAGCTGTCCCCTTACGAGCTCTTCCCACTTGGACGGCTTGTAAATAGACAAATGTTTGCGTATTATCAAGATTAACTGCGCAGACATTAAGCTAGTAGTCACCTCAAGCACTGCGCACGTGATTATCACAGCAGTTTGAACTAGTGAAAGCACGAATTGTGTCATTTGTGCTGCTTCACGCTTAACGTGAGAAAAAGAATGCCACATTTTTAATTGAATTATTCGTGTGACTACGCGCCCCGACTTAAAGCGCTGCGGTGTTGGCTATTTAAGTGGTGCGATATTTCAGGCCGTTCTTTTTAGATACGTGCACATGAGCACAGTCAAAGACCAAAATCTTAAGGTCAGTATTAGGCTTCTCAGTTAATCCGCTTTCCCGCATAAACAATAGGGCTTCAATGTGAAGACACGAACATTTTCCACAATGTCGCAGGTTAGTGTTAAGGGCTGATGCCATTCGATATCAGATATTACTAGGCCTAAAATTCAACTCAGTGCTGTTTGGCGTTTATAAAGCAAGAGAGAAACGTGCTTGCGTTCATGCTGTTGTCAGAAACGGTCCAGTCCCATTCAATATCTAGTGAAAGCACGAAGAGGCAAACACTACTTAAGGAACTAGTGCCCCCCCCCCCCCCCGCCCAGCACTAGATCCTCAAGTTTACTTCTGATACAGTGAGCCCTTTAAGGCAAAGGGTTTCTCACTATAACACCAAGAGGGAAATCTGGCGCCACCGTCTATGGGAGTTTCTTAAGGGGCACCATGCCGTCATGGGAATGACGATATATATATATGTGTCTGCGAGGCTAGTGTTGGCTGGTGTTGTAAGGCTTCGTCTAGAACATGGATATGGCCACACCAATAACGCGCCCTTAAAGTAAAATATCCATAAAATGTTTCCATTCATGCATATTACATCTTTACTCACCTACAATGCACGACCCAGCGAAGAAAAGCAAGAACAGACGACAAACTGTTTCAAAGCGAGCGCGAATCTTGTCGTCTGTGCTCCAACTTTAGCGGCCCGCTGATTCTTTTCACGTATGATATAATTGTACATGCAATAACAAGTTCTCATAGTTAAACAAAACATGTTCTTGTGCAATAATAAAGTTAAAACAGCTTCTCACGTGCAGTTTTAGTAGAAAATTGATCATTGTGACAGACGGATCGGGGTTTGCCTGGCTCTCCGAGAACGATGCCAATCCGAAATCACAATATACCGGCATTCCCATGCATACCACAGCGCAGCAGTGCCAGATTTCCCTTTAGGTAATATAGTGAGAAGCTCTATGCTATAAGGTATAGCAGGCTACGCCTCAGTTACGTGATTCTCCATAATACTCTTATAGTTATTTCTGGTTTAATTAATACTTTCTATTCATGCCTTCTCATTTAATATTGTCATGATCCTCGCTTTCTTCTTTTTGCCCTTTTTCTTATGCCTGAACGCTGAGTAGCAAGCTAGAACATATAGTCCAGGCCGACCTATCAGCTTTTCGCTCATCATAAATTTCTCTCTCTCTCTCTCTCTCTCTCTCTCTGCATACCTGCGATCTTTTTCTTGCTTCCCTTTCGTCATTTTCCCCACTAACATCCTTTTTTAACGAAAACCGTGTCAGTTCAAAAACAATGTGCATATTCCTTGGGCAAATGAATAAGTTTCCTTATATTACAAATGATCCTGCGTGAACTAGTTTACTGCACGTTATGTCAGGCAGTAAAGAGGCACTGTAGAAGCAGCGACTCAGATAAAATATTTTTACCAAAAGTGCCCGAAGACACGACACAAAGATGGACAACCTTACGCGACAAGCACTCACTTGCAACTAAGTTTTATTTATACAAAATGAAGTACTTCGATATGTGCACACATTATCATATCAAGGTCCTCTAGATGTACTTAAGCAAAAGCACGTGTTACCACCGTATACCTTGCCCCCAATAAGTTCTCATTGGGGGCAAGGTATATCACTCTCGCAATGAGTTCTCATTGCGAGAGTGATATCGAAGCTGGCTATTGCAGTCAACGTCTTCGCATGCGATGGGCGCTGCTTCGGCTAGCACTCCCATGCCCTGACCCTTCGGCTTAAACTTCATACACGTGTTGATCTATTTTTCGATGTTGTTACAAAGTACAACTATATACCAGATGACTATGCCAACTTGCGTAACTTTCCATTTCCAATTTCGACTGGCAGACAGGAGGTGGCTCAAATATTCTTGAAACAGCTGCAGCAGCGAGTTCTGTGAGATCTCGTTTCAGCGATCAAACTTCTCCGTTTACGATGTGCCCATGAAAACGAACTATGTCCGTGGTGTCCAATTGCCTTTCGCACACCCGAACCGGCCGCGAGTTGAACGAGAAGCAGAAACGCCTGCGCGAGGTATATTGCCCTTCCGTTTTTATCGCCGCTTGCCATCCGACGGAAAACGTAAAAGCAGGACCCCGTGCAGCAGGACTGTAGTCAAAGGCACCCGGTGGTCCAATGCGTTGCAGGCATCAGCATTGCTGTTTTGTGTCCCGAGAACGCTAATGAAACGGTTCCGACGACTGGGACCGGCTGAGGAGCACAAAACCAGCTCGAAGCAGCTGTCCGATTAGGCTGCACTTCGATCCGGGCCAGCGCCTTGGTGCTGTCGTTTCAGCCAGAAAGTGAACCTCACTTATAGCGTTAGGCAGAACCTTCGTGACCAGTAAAGCATTAGAGGACTCGGCGACATTGACGACAAGCTTGTCTAAGCTAGCACACTGACGAAGGCATTACGAGGACGACGACCAGCAGGACAACGACGACAATGCTCTAAGGAAAAAGAGAAAGACGATGAATACCTAAATTGTTTTAAAGCGAAGCTTTCTTTGCCTCTTCATGTGACTTTTACCACTGCTGCTCTTGCTGTCTTGCACGCCGCTTTGGGAGGTGGCTCAGAGCGTGCATATACATGGCAGGAGCGTGGCAGAGAGGAAAGTCGACACGAGAAGCTCGCTTGGACTTTCGCATCTCGTCACATGTGACAATGAACTCTGGATATCCCTGGGAGTCGCCACAATACCTTCTTTGCAGCTGTAATTATCCGTAACCCTCCCGCGAAGGCATTTGCAGAAACTCCAGTGCTTACCTTTCTACAACGTGCAACCAAGAAGACGGGAAGTCGATGGAATTGTTGAGGGGAGGCAGTGGAGAGGAGGCAGAGAATGGGTAGAACCGACACAGCCACAAAACAAGGGAATACCAGCCTTGGTACTCTTCACTCACAACTCCCATATATAAGGCGAGGGCGGGAGAGGGAAAAGGTGATGTGAAAAGGCAAGCAAACGCTACTACTACGCACGAAAGTGGTTGCGTAAAAAACGTGATAAACTTAACCTCAAGGTACGGTACATTTGTGCTATGTGTGACAAAATAAACACCGTGGAAATTTGTCACGCGCACAACTGACGCATGGAGTGCAGGCTCAAAGCCGCACAAAAGCACCGTAGTGTCTAGACGACATCGTAATACCGCAGCATATGTGCGCCGCCCGTCATTAAAACACTTCTGTGCCCTGTAGTTTTGCGGCTACGGTACTGCTCGAGGTCGCTGGCTCGATCCCGACCGCGGCAGCAGGATTTCGACGGGGACGAAGTACAGAAGACAGTCGTGTATTTAGATATAGGTGCTCTTTAACGAACCTTCTGCCACGATGCGATGTGCCGCCTGAGAAAATCACAATACAAACCTTTTCGCAGGCTATGAACAATTGCGCAAAGCCTCAAGCAAACACGTCTCGCTGTGTGTACTGTGTACTACGCAGACAAACAGCAGCGGTGCACGCAAGGTAACGTTTACCATCAACTCAATGCTCTCGTATTGCACTAAACGCAGAAGAAATTAAACATTCACCGTCAACAATTTCGCTAATTACAGGCAATAAAATCAAACAGCACAGAAAGCTTCGCTTACGTCGATTCCCACACTCCATGGGATCCGCATATTTTTTTTAAATAGGTTTTCCGCGCATATAATCAGCGTGACTCATTCCTACTGAATGCCGCGAAGATTCACTTGTTCACTTGGAATTTCTGGACGACATCCCTATTTTACCTTTCTTGCTCTTACGGCTCAAATGTGTCTTCTATCAGTGGAAGCTTGCAAACACTAAAGCTTACTTGTAAGTCATCGCTAATCCGTGATTCCAGGATAACCGTGAAATCAATAAAGACATGTTTTTCAGGAATGTGTAGAAACAGGATGTCCAATAAACAGCCACAGCCTGCAGCGCCTGAGTGTTCATATCCAGAACAATTTCTCGCACGATCGCGAACTTCTCGGGCAATGCCCTCGAGGACAACGCGTATCCAAAAGCGGCGAGTCTGCCGTTCGCAACGAGAAGATGGAGCAGTCCATAATCTTTATTCTGTGACGTCGGAGATGACAAGGAAGCGCAGCTTTTATTTTATTTTATTTTCCCTTGTTTCCGTCACGTAAGTGGAATCGGTGAAAATCTCACCGAAAACGCATAGAGCGGGGTCGACGACAGGCTTTAAATTTCCCCGCAGAAAACGTACTTCACGTCATCTCCGAGACGATGGCATCTTTTCGAGAGTCGGAAGTGAGAAGCGTGACAGCGTGCTCTTGTACGGGTTGGATGAGCAGTCGTTGCTCGCAGGCGGCCGCGGCAGATGCCAGTACACGGCCATATAGGCATCGATTCCCGCGCCACTCCTTCCTCGCGCTATGTGGGGAAAGGCGGTAAACACCGATCGAACGCTGAGCTCAGCCTGTGAATGGCAGGAGAGAGAAAGGCGGACGCGTTCCCGAATCGGGGAGGCAGAAAATGGTTTCAGAGGTGTGGGAGCCCCATCTCCTGAAAGCATCCATGGCAACCAGAGAGGAAGCCCCAACATCCTGAGTGGTGGTGTGTGTATTGGCTGTAGAGAGGCACGGCGCCCGATGGGTGGGCGGATGCTGCTGCATTCCTGCGTGTCCAAAGGCTGAGGCAGCGGGCTGATTCCATTTGCGCTCCTGAAATGATCTTCCTTTGACGGGAACGCGAGTGTGTGTTTTGTGGGTGTGTTAGCTCAAACGCCTTTGGTCATGGTAAACTCCAAGCTCGCTGGTTTTATGCGTCATTATTGACGGTGGAGGGTGATGAAGATATTGCTACAATTTTTTAGGGCCACGAACCTGGGAAAATGGCTGTAGTTTTAATTGTCAATCAATGTGATCCGGTGATGTGATCGTCAATGGCTTTGATTGTGTGCCTGCCTTCTGTGTCACTCTCCGTGTTCTTTTTATCTTGTTGCTCACCCTCACCCGACCCTTAGTGTAGAGTAGCAAGACGAATTTTACGTTCTGCTTTGACTTCCTTCTCTTTCTACTATCCATGCTCTCTCCCTCTCTCTGTTTCTGACTTTACGCGGCCACTTTGCGTGCGAGAAAGCAGCAATGATAGGCAGTTCTTTGCGTTCAGAGCAGTCCGCGCACTAGACATGAGAGGAAGAGAGGGTGTGTGCACGCTTGTGTGTGGGTGTGTTTCGGTGTGCATGTGAGTGCGCATATATGTTCAGGAATTATGAGCCCTAAGAGAGAGTTTGCCCACATCGCCTTTACGAGGTCAACCGTAACATTTCATACTCTGTCTGACAAGCAACTTGCAGCATTGCGGAAGGTACGAAGTGTACAAAGGCACTATCCTTACGCAATGGAATATAGTCCCGCACGTAGGCGTTTCATTGCTGGCTGAGTGCGTGACACGCAAAGCTTTAACATTGTGTGAGACGGGAGTACGTTACCGCGATGCGCAATACGTCAGGCCCACTGCGCATGTGCGTCGTACGTAGTGAGTTATGGTAGTTGTTATCGCCGGTAACCGTGTCAGCGCGAAAATATGGCAGCGCGCAGCCCAAGCCGTCCACTTCGACCCGTATTTGCGCATGAGACTTGCTTTCCGTCTTGACGGCAAGTGATAAGTGGTAAAATTAGCCGTGATTTATTCTTACCTCATGCTAGTCGGTTCATGCGCTAGGAGACCCTGCCTGCGCGGAAAACGCGGGGCACTTTCCAGTTGTTGCTTTTCATACACCGAGACGACCAGTAGCGCATCACTTTCACACTCGAGAAATGCTTGTGCGGATGAGCGAGCTAACTGGAAGGGGCGGCGGCTGTGAGTGGGTTTGTTGAGCTTCGCTCGACGAGTGCAAATCCTCTTTAGAGGGATTCAGCGCGGATCGGGCCGGGAAGGAACCCGAAGACGCACGCGTATCCAGCCGGCTGAAGAAATTGCTCGGATGTTGACGGCCTTACGGGGACCGCCAAATCCGCGTAGGCGTAGCGTACTGCGAGTGAAGTGGAGCAAATGTCGAAATAAGAAGTTGCCGCGAAATTTTGTTCCCCAGTCAACAGAGCATAGAGCGTGCACGCACATCATCCGTGAGGTACGCGGAACTAGAGCAGTGGTGTGGGTTCAGGGCGCAGCGGGCACTTTCAGTAAAGTAGCGCGGCGAGGTAACAAGACTTCCGGAGACAAACGCCATCGATCGAGGTTTGCCTTCAGGCATATTGAAGGACGTAGTGAACAAAGCGAACTTTTCTTGTATAATAAACCGAGTAAGAAATCGCGATGCTTACGTGCACGCAGAGCGTTGCCTCCTCAATAGCTTACTGCTTTGCTGACTAGTGCCCCCCTCCCCCCTCAATTATAAGTACTGTACCACTGCACAGCCGATTACTACTTCGTTATCCGTAGTAGGGCAACAATGTCGGCAATATAAATGGATAGAAAGAGACTGTATTCTTTTTTTAAAGATGGCATGTGAAAGAAAGACCAGTTACACCTGTGAAGATGGATTCTTTCAAAAAGGCCGTATTAACGTCTTAATAAATGTCGATGTCTATTTATCTAAATGAGTATATTCGCTAATTAACGTGG
Source organism: Dermacentor andersoni (assembly GCF_023375885.2). Lineage (NCBI taxonomy): Eukaryota > Metazoa > Arthropoda > Arachnida > Ixodida > Ixodidae > Dermacentor > Dermacentor andersoni. The sequence continues at coordinate 63,440,594 of NC_092818.1, forward strand.
TAATTATTAATCTCCTGGCCAATTTTGAAATTGCGAAATCGAAGGCGAGCGATAAGGAATTCATGGCGGGTTGACGGGAATCGTAATAATGACGGATATTTAGTAAAGCAATGAAGGGGGCTAGTTGGTGAACGTTCATGGTTATATTGCGCTCAGTTTTACACAGACAATATTAAGTGAAGGACGGGACGTGGACGGAGAGCAAGAAAGGCAGAAACAAAATGGGGGCTATAGGCGCTGCCTTCAAACCGTACTTTATTCAGAAGCACACGTTGATTACCCTTCATTATGCGACTTTACCAGCCCGCCCAACTTGCCGCACTTGTCAGGAATCAGAATACCTTTGTCGAGCGACACGTCGGCGATATCTGCTGCAAAAAAATTAAGCCTGGGAGAATATTCGTAATTCCGAACAGAAATCAAATACTACAAGCTAACTATTCGTATTCGAAAAGGTATTTGGGTATTTTTTAATATTTAGAAATAACCAAACATTTTGAAACAGCCGCATGTTCAAGTATTCTAACTGTTCCCCGCCTGCTAAACAAATTATAAAAAATCCTCACTAATGAGACGACGACAAAAGGTGCCGAGCCAATGCAGAAATGAGATGTGTGATGCAAGCTTTATTTTCGGTATTTTGGCGGGAATATGCAAGAAAACCTGTGATTTTGTCTTGTTGCGTCGCATATAAAAATTCTGGCAGACTAGCATGTATCTAAACTATCATGTATGACTAGCTTTATCTTTTGCTATACAACCAGTGATGCTTTGCTTGCAACGGGCCCTTCTATATGTGTCTACGGCACACAAGTTGTTGGGCAGCTATCATCTTTTTTTTTTTTCCACAACTATATATCTTATTTAGTACCACTTATTTCGTTTGGCACGAATGCGCTAGCAGCTTTGGTATTTGGTACTAGAGAAGCATGCGTGCTCTCATGGCCTAACAATTAGCGCACTGGAGTGCTGTGTTCGACAGCATAGTAGGAATTATCGATTAATTATTTTATTCGAAAACGATTAATTAATTATTGTTAAAGCCTTTAATTGATTGATCGTTTTCGATGCAGGATTTTTCATCCATTAAGTGATTATTCGACAGTTTTGCCGGGCATTCTAAAAAGGTCGAAACACAGTTATCTTCTTTTGTAGGAACTTACTTTAATGTTTGAGACGTGGAACCAAGTTAGAAATATAGGTTTATGAAGTTTGATCACGAATAATCTGTAATTTGTTAGAAACTAAGTAGAGTTTGTACTAGTGGCCTTTGAAAAGATGAACAATATGTTATAAAATGGCAATTAGAACAGAATTAAACATGATACGTGGCACTAGTGAATCCCCTGTGCCGTACAGCTAAACATGAAACAAGAAATAAGAGAAATGATAACAGTGAAAGGTGAAGTCTATAACTAAAGTATGCAGGAAATTGCTGGTTTAGGATGCAAGCCATATGCTCTTTTCTGCAGAGCGAAGGAATGTCAATTGGCTGGGATGTTTGGGTGAAACCGACACCTTCTTTGAATGTCCACACTACCAGCATGCGAGAGTAGACGTTAGGAAGCTATATATTTGCCGGAATCGACATGAACTCCAACGCTACGTCACATACACGCTGCCAACCGGCACGAATTCCGTGCCACATCTTTAGTGGACTAGGAGTGACATGACGGTCAACCACTGGGTTTCTGTAGCATCCCATGAACGGCGAGGACATCTCAGGCTTCCGGCTTAAGGCAGCGTCGCGGCGTGTGGAAAAAGAGAGGGGGGCAGCGCTCAACTCGGAATCACTCGGGACTCGCAAAAACAGTCGACAATTGCTCTGCCATAACCGCACAGTTCACTGCTCGCGCACCGCCATTCTAGTACGATTAAGAAATCTCCGCGCCTCTTCTGTCAACCTCTAGAAAGCGATTAATCGGACATGTCTAATCGATTAAGTCGAATAAGTCAAAGATGGACGTCGACGACGATTAATCGTTTTGCTGGATACTTTTAATCGATTAATCGTTCATCTATATTGCCAGCCCTACGGCATAGGTTCGATTTCACCATCGGTCACAGATTAACCCTCTTTTTATTTAAACGACGCGAGACGGAAACCGGGGGCGGCTTGCACGAACATTTAATAACAAAAGTAGAAACGAATTTAAGAACGCGCTCTTGTGCGGACTAGGCGTTTTCTAGGGGTAATTTAAGAGCGCTTTCTTAATTTCGTTATTATCTTCATTAGTAAGTGTTCGTGCAAGCCGCCCCTGCCTACCTACCGCAAAGTGTCTTAATAAGGCAAAGAATACTTCGCATTAAAAGTGCGCGTTGTCGACAACATTTAGGCATTGGGCGTCTATGCACGTGATCACAGAAAAAAGATTTGGAGGACGCTTAAGCTTCACCTTTATGAGTGGAACATTATAGCATGTAAAGGTCCCTGACTTCTTCTCACGTTTCCCGGCAACGGCAGCTTATGTAACGGTAATGTTTGCCAGGAGACGCTGGTGGCGAGCGCTAGCACGAAGGCGAGCTTTCTGGTCGAAACGCGGCCTCTTGCGTGGGCCGATATTCTGTTATTCAGCATCGCCATAAGGGGCGTGTTGGTAAATTGAAAGCATATTTAGCACCAGCAAACAAGGACGGAAGGGAGACGACACCCATAATGCGCTAACTTCAACAACTTGACCACTGTCACTTGACAACTTGGCCACTGTGCATGGGTTATGTAGGTGTATTTCCTGAAAATCGAGTTGTTGAAGTTAGCGCATTGTGGTGTCGTCTCCCTTCCGTCCTTGTTTGCTGGCGCTAAATATGCATTCTGTTATTGTTTCGCACTTTAAATATTTCAGTCTGAGGTGATTTCACATGAAAGGAATGCCCTGTCAGTCTTTTGTTCTATGGCGTTTGTCGGTGCGCTGTCAAAAATTCCGAGAAATAACTGAGTAAAGAATGTAAGACAACGTATGAGACACTTTGTAGAAGAATAACTTTAGGGCCGCGCATATATACAGGGCTATTTTCGCTAACAGGACACCCAACGCCGGACGCCAACATCACATTTTCTGCGACACGGAGCTCTTAACGCCATCGCGTTAAAACGGGCCACACTCGCTGCTCGGTAGCCTCTTCGACGCGGCGACCCTTCGCCGCATCGAAGACGATGTTAGGAATTGGCATGAACCGTTTCCGCTTCCAACGGACACTATAATTTAACTTACTCTCTCAAATGCAACAAATTTCATTAAAAGCGATTCAGGAGTTATCTCAGAAAAGCGTTTGTGCGTTTGACATGTATCTGAATAGGCCGCGTTGGAGTTGGGCCCAAGCTAAAGCTTCCTCTTAAACAATTTGCCTAGGGATCAAATACATGAATAATAACTGCATTGCCATTGCCAAAGATGCTGCAAACGAATTCTTGAACGCTACGCACTGTCAATAGAAGTAAAATATGTAATTTGTCATAAAATAATATACTCGTATATGCCAAAAATTGTGCCCAACATAACTGATGTCAATGTTTCCATGCTTTTTGTCTATTTAATAAGTAAAGAAAATATCACACGAACTTTAGAACTGCATCAGTTCGAAACCAGCAAGGCAGTGCATGCCGCTGATATGAAAAATGTAAAGGCCATGAAATGAACAAGTTGAGGACAAATATGTTAATGAAACTTTGTCATTAAAAATCCTTGTTTACATTCCTGTATACATGTGCAACGGCCAGTGAAAAATTTCAATGACGCTGTCATTTGTTCCAATGTATTACGCAGGAGCAGCTGTCACCGGTCGTTTATCGTGAGTAGTTGCACCGAAATTATAGTCGCAGCAGAGAGCACGTATAAAAAGCAGGAGTTCTGCAGAATATACGAGGACGAGTCAAATGAAAGTGAGCCAGTGCGAATATATGACAAACGGGGTAGTTTATTTAAAAGTCGCCTCCATGAGCATTTAGGACATTTGTCCCATTGACTAACGAGTCGCGTAATTCCCGTCTCATAAAGCTCCTTGGGTTGCTGATTCAAAACGTCTGCAACTGACTTTCACGACATCGTCCGAGATGAATCTGGTTCCCTTGAGCTGTTTTTACGTTTGCCCCAAAATGTGGAAGTCGCAAGGCGACAGATCTGAGCTGTATGGCGGATATTGCAGCGTTTCCCACTTGAACTTCGCCAGTTTTATATTAACCGCATCAGTGACGTGGGCGGGCATCGTCGTGGAACAAGATGACCCCATTCGTCAATTTTCCACGTAGTTTGTACTTGATTGCGACACGCAGCCGATCCGGCGTTACACAATATCGGAAACAATTGATAGTGTCTCAAGATTTAGCAAATTCTATCAGTAATGACCCCTGACGATCCAAAAATAAAAGTCAACAACACCTTTCCGGTGGAAATGATGGCATTTGCTTTCTTTGGGGGTGGTGAATTCGAATGTGTCCATTGTAAGCTTTGCCGTCGTGTTTCAGGCTCGTAGTAGTGGCACCATGGTTCGTCCCCGATCACAAATGCAGACAAGAAATCGTCACCCTTATTGTGATACCGGATCAGATGAGTAAAGGCAGCGCCGAACTTCTCCGTATTCTGGCAGTGGTTCAAAATCTTGGGCATCCATTGCGCACACAAGAGCCGATAACAGAGATGTTCATGAAATGTGGCGTGAACGGTGACGGTAAACCGAACCGTGACTGATGTTCACACGCTCTGCCAGTTCATCGATGCTTATCCTCCATTATTGTGTCATCAGCTCATCAACCTTTGCAATTTTGTTAGGGGTGACTGCACGATGGCTTTGGGCTGGTCTGACGTCGTCTTTGCAACTTTCACGCCCTTCTTTGAACCGTTTGTTCTAACGCTTCACAGTGGCCAATGAAATGAAATGTTCAATGTACATGGCAGCCATACGGTGACTAATTTCTTTTTGGGAAACACCTTCAGCTGTAAGAAACCTCACGGCACCACGCTGCTCAACTTCTGGAGCGTCCATTACGTCACGCAACCATGTTCAACCCTGTGTATGAGCGCATTAAAGAACATATATCTTCACACCTGCGTGTCACTTTTGTAAATGAGAGATGCCTGCGTGCTACGCGCAGGCCTTGCAGCTAATGAACAGAACCATAATTGCGCGGGGTCGGTAGGCTCACTTTCATTTGACTCCCCCTCGTACATTAGAAATGCGAAGATACAATGGAATATACAAATGCGAAGATCATCATCATCATCATCAACCTGGTTACGCCCACTGCAGGACAAAGGCCTCTCCCATACTTCTCCAACTACCCCGGTCATGCGAAGATACAGCTTGATAAAGGGCAAAAAATCGCCACTGGAAACAAAGTTCACTGCACGTATACACAAAACCTCACAACAAGATATCTAAACATACGTATAAGTCTCCAGTAAATTTACGTATCTAAGAAAAAGTGATGGCATATAATGGGTCAAACAAGGCGAATAAACATGTTGCGCAATCACAGATTCACAGAATCCTGGGTCCCGGCCCCCATTCCACCCGCTCCCCCCGATGTATCGCGCGCGACGCAAGGCGGCGCGCTTGCTCCCCGCTTTTCTCCTTTGAGCACACAAGACTGAGCCACCATCGTCCGCTCACCCTTTCCCCCCCACCCCCAACACGCTTTCACTCGCACATAAAGCATGCGGCGCGCGGTCACGATCTTATCGCCCTTGGACTTTATGCGGAACATGAGGGCGGCGGCAGGAATGCGCCTTGAGTATCCATATAATTGCTATCCCAATAATATAATAAGAGTATCCGGCAGCTGAAGCGCCCCATGGCTCATTACTTTCCGCAAAAAGAAGTAACAAAATGGAACTTTCACCATGCGACAATTCGCTGCGCCGCAACGTTTTTTTTTTTCTTTTGTGGGGCAGGGGAACCGTAATGAAATCGAATGCTCGAACTTATGCCTACTTTGGGCATGCCTACTTTGGGCAATTATAGTGGCTAATAAAGGAATATCGAAGAAAGCACGAGACGTATGGTCCACCAAGAACCATACGCATACTGCTCGGTATCCTACACCTGCGAGAAAGACTTTCTAGAGAGGTTGCGCTCAAGTGAACGTGTTGCAATCCGTTGAGTCCCCACAGTGATGGCGGTGAGCGACCATTGCTTGTTTTTCTCTTCTGCTAGCTAGAAAGCGTCCAAAACTCTGCCAGGCGAAAATGCACTGGGCCAGAGAAAACCGAACGCGCATCGAAGTTGCGCCGCGCGGTGGTCCGGGCAACACGAGAAAAACGCGTGCACTCTGGCTGGCTCTGGCAGCCCCCGGGTAGGGGAGCGAGAAAAAAAATAAAAAAAATTGAAGAGGCTCAATGTGTCCTCGCGATTAAAAGTCAAAGTAGAAAATAAATAAGAACGTAGTTACCTTGGCTGGCATCAGTGTCTTCACTGGATGCTTTGGCGAAAATGAAAAAAAAATGTTGATGTTTTTTCATTTGACACGGCGGCAGGAATGAACCACCACAACGCTTCGTCTCATCGGGCCTCGCTGCGGGCTTTGTCAACTTGTCTGATAGTTTGTTGATTTGGCTTGTCTCGTTGTATGGCCCGATGTACGACTTTGGAAAAGTTAGTGCACCTTTGGCGTCAAATATTTATGGGAACACTAAACTTACAAAGTTCCGCAATGGAAAATCAAAAGCACTCGTTTGGAAATGCCAATGCACCTTTCACATCAAAACTTTGTGAGAAGTCTATACCCATAAAGTTTCGGAATTGACATCCACGCGCTCCGTAGATTCCATGATAGAGCGTAGATTCCGCGGCCTCCGCGAGATGCCGCGGCGAGCCCGTTCGCCATCAAAACGTCCTTGAAACTTTGTGTAGCGGATGGGGCTGCTTGCGTTATGTGACTCCAGGTGCATGGGCGTCGCCGCGAAATCTAGCCCGAGTTCGCAATTTTCGCAGTGAAATGGCTTTTCGAGCATGAAAAAGACGTTCTAGACAAAATCCAGAATAATTTCCTGCGCCGGGGGTTGCTTTGGTCGGCGGTGCATGAACAGCACGAAAAATGTCGTGAGGGGGGGGCTGGAGCCCCATAAGCCCCCCCCCCCCTGGCTACGCCCCTGGATGTCACTTTCTCGTGTAGACGCCGTGGGCACTTTTTCTAGAGCGACACTATGGTACGACGCATTATCCATAACAATGACGCTACTGGCGGGGATATTGGGCATCAGTTTAGGCGTAAACCAGTGTTCGAATTACGTGCCATCCATCTACGAATGGTAGTCCATATTACCGCCTTTCTTGGCCCTGAAGAAGTCTGCTGCACCGTAAATAAATCCAGTGTCACTGTATCCTGCGTGCACAAAGATCAGGTGGCCTCCCTTTCCGGATGGGGCTGCTGGACCCGTTCTTAGGCCCCTTAGGAAGGCGCCCTTAGATAATGCCACTGTGGTGTCTTGCCATACTTGCTGCTTGGTATGGCCGGCATGTACGCACGTTTCATCTACGTAAATGATCGCCCTGCGGAAAAATGGGATACGAATATGCCTCTAAAGCACACCTGAAATCTTGTTCACAACGGCAAAACGCCTGAAACTACCCGGCGACAGCTTTCTATGGTTCTTCACTGGAAGCTACGAGCACGCGGAGCCAGCTTGCAGGCGGGCGTCTCTTGCACTCGTGAGCACGTGTTCGAACAGCGCGTTTGTGGAAGCCGTTACGTCGCTGTTGTAGCTTAAACTGCATAGCCCCAAAAACTTGTCCTCGCGCCAGCGCGCAAACAACAAATAAAATGCGAACTAAAGCACATGCTGCTAGATCGCAGCAATTAAGGTTTATAAACATTCTGTTTTCTGTCTCCAAGCGCCAAGGAGACACGGCAAAAGAACTCAACGTGCAAGTCGCAAAGTTATAAAGTATGCTGCGTACCTGCCCTGCTCCCGGAATGTTTTGATGGCTCTCAAATACCTCCAACGCCAGGCGATTATGGGTTCGCACTCGACGAGCGCCAGCTTTCGTTTTCGTTTATCAAACGTGAACCCGATGTCATGAAACAGCCTCCATAATGTCGTCTTGCTGAACAGTGGCAGGTCGGCGCCTTCGTTAACCGCTGTGAGAATTTTATCAAAAGTTGAAATTTCTGTTTCAGCGTGCACGCCATGTACCTTAACACAAAAAGCGTGTAGCGTGAAGCGATCACGCTTGACGAAACGCGAGTGTGCTAGAGCCACTTTGCGAGGCCTCTTCTTCGGTGAAGCCAGTCAGCATGAGAGAGACTGCGTATTTTACTTCCTGACAGTGCGAGCGGACACTCCGGTATCAATACTCACGATGTCAAGAACTTGGCGGACTGTCTTCTCCGGGAAGCGTGCCCTTGTCGCTGCGTAGACGTTGACGGGAAATTGCCTGCACTGCCTTGAAAACGTCGCAGGAGATATCTTCAAAGACAAACGACGAGGCGATGCTCTACCAGCTGAAGCGGGAGACGCCATCTTCTTTGTGTCGGCTGTTCGGACGGCGCCAAACTTGGCATGAACTAAGAGGGATATTGAAAGTACTATGACGCTTTAGATAGCGGAGCTTTAAGCGTGCATAAAGCTTGTCTGTTAGCAAAAGTGTAACGAAATACTAATCATTATATTTGTGCTTACAGTATCTTTATTTTATTGCATTTGAGCAACGTTGTCCCCTAATTTTCTTGTCGCAAGTACAGCGCCGTATGACGCTCCCTAGCTTTGTTTGGCGGCATTGCACGCTATGTGTGAAACGAACTATAGGAGTTCCTACGGCTGCGATAGCAGAAGGCAGTCAGCAGCGCTGCCTGCGCAAAATAATAGGCCGCTCGACCAAGGAAGGCGTCGGTAAGAACGCGCATCGAACGTCAATGATGAATAATCACCGAGAACAGCCAGCAGGTAGACTGACAACCTAAAAATTACAAACAAGAAAAGCAGTGCGTCGGCCTTTCACCTCTGAAAGAGAGCCGAGCCTGCTGGAGTCCTCTCACAGCCTAATGAGTTTGCTGTCCTAGCGTAAATGATAGGTAATTTGTAAAATAAAAACTAGTTGTTTTAAGCTAAAATGTTAGCCTTAGCTGAGACAGATATCATCAAAATCGCCCATAAAATCCGCAATGGACGTTCAGTTTTCATCTTGAAACCAGCAACACAAAAGCTAACCTACCCCCCCCAAAAAAAAGAATCGTTGTTTTAAACACGCGAAACCACGTCATGTCAGGAAAGCACACGAACCTAATTGGCTGTGCATATATAACACTCCCATTCTTCGGTTGGCACGGGCTAAAGTACTTCCGAAGGTTGTCAGAACTACTGTATATACCGCTTACCCGTCTTTCATGTATAAGTTGATCACATGCGCATACGTCTGCGAAGAATTAATTCAGCAGCACGTTTAGGGTTTCTTCCACTTACTTCGGTGTATCCTAAGACTTTGCACACAGCCACTAAGCGGGAGCGCTAGTGCGCATGCGCACAACGATCATACCGGCAGCGAAACGTTGCTGCATGCCCTCGCGAAGCGTGAGGGCACGCGAGTGAGGGTACGTGAGTGCGCGAAGCGTGAGGGTACGGCTACGTGGTGTCTTTGTCGTTTTACAGTTAGGCTCACTGTGTGTAACTGACACTTTGGGAGCCCCGACCCGCACCACAGGTGTCATGCCTAAGGGTACTGGAACTGTACATATAAAGTGGGAAAAAAATATCACAACAATCCAACGCTTCAAGACATACGCGACACAAGTGCGCCGGCTTACTTCGAGAATTGCTACCAGACACACGGACATGAAAGAGAGCATTATCATTCCACTCGTACAAGGATTTATCATCTCCCGTATAGCGTATAGTGCACCATTCTTGAATTTCCCGCATACCGAGAAACACGTGATTGACATAATGGAAAGGAAAGCAATAAAACAAGCGTTACACCTTCCGCAAAGCACAGCAAACGAAAAACTGTCAGGCGTAGGATTACAGAATACTCTGGACAGATTATAGAAGCATACAGAACAGCACACTATGAACGCAGCACGCAAGAAGACAGGATGGACAATACTAAACTAGTTGGCAACACAATACCAGACGCCAATTCAAGAAAAGGAAGATATTCCACCGGACAGCAAGGACACCTTCATAATCCCCTCCAACCCCAAAGAACATGCACCCAAACCATAACGCAGATCGACGGAAAGCAAGAGCTGAAAGGCTTAAGTGCTCAAAGACGCTGAACATATGGCTTATGTTGTCGCTGCAAACTATGCGTCACAACCAGCCATGACTCTGGCAGTTGTTACAGGAGTACAAAAATGGATATTGCAACAACTAGTTCCATACGTACCAAACACCCATACGAAGGAGAAGAGGCTGCAATACCTTTGACATACGCGTCGCACTGCATCGTGCATCGTCACTGACTCCACCAGCAGCCGTAATTTATTACACCAAGGGACTTATATTGCCTCAAGCATGCCGAATTCTCATCGGAACACATCCTCCCGCAGAATACTTGTTAGACTCATCTGGACGCCAGTCCATGCAGGGGTAATTAGACACAACGTTGTGCATGACGCTGCTGGAGGAAGTGTCAACCGGAAGAGTCACTTGCGTCACCCATCTCTCTCTCTGGACAACCAACCCCCGAAGATACTCAAAAACAATGACGGCCCTCCGAACCAGAACAAGATTAAGAAATAACAGCCTCCCAATAGGGACAGATGACTACTTATGGAGAACTCCTCGAATACTACCGAAATGCTCGCTATAAGTATTCTCCTCCTGACAAATCATTAAACAGACACCAAGCACTTTCCCTACGCCACTGCTCATGCACGGATTACACTCAGAATCATACTTATCACACTGTAAGACATGCAATGCACCACGCGCAGACCTCCATTACATTATATGTGCATGCCATCAGCTTGAAGCAATATCAGACACGGCATAAACCACAATGCTTAAATAAAAGCTCCTGAGCAGTGGGAGACTGTACCACTCCGCGAATGCCCAGAAGACTAGCTTCTGGTGGAGGACGCCACTACAGTTCAAGTCCTGAGCTGCGTCTGAAGGAGAGGGGATTTTTACGGCGCTAGACTCCCAGCCTTTACATTCCACTTTCGAACCCAGCAGGGACTTTTCAATAAAGATCTATTTTCTCTCTCCCTCTCTCTCTCTCCCCTCAAAAATAAGAAATGTGGATGGTTAGCACCTAAAAGGGAAACCATTGACAGTGTTAGCAATGTTCTTTAAAATTCGATAATTTTTTTTAAAATCCAAGGACACCTAAGGACTTCATATGAGTTGTGAAAGTGAAAGCATTTATGTACAATTGAACACCACCCAGCGGTTCTTCCAGTGTTTTGAACTGCAAGTAATGTTTTCGGGTACTGCTGCGGGGTATGTTATCAAATTTTGTCATTAAATTGGTGCGGGTTGTTATTATTTTTTGCAGTGTCTACGTTAGCGTGTTGGCTGTAGAACGAAATCATTTGAACGACATTTCAGCGACGCCGCATGCCACCGCCGTCATGCGCGACGAGAGACCGAGGAAGCAGCAGCGGCCCCCAAGGCCGCCAGGCGCGCGCAGCAGCTAAGCCCAGTGTGGGTGAGAGAGAGAGAGAAATAACAGCCAGTTTCGTATCTCTAAACGGTCACTAAAGCCTGAACACTGGTTCTCATACGAAACTGCTTCCGCCACGTACTTTATTACCTTTTGGTCTGCGAAGTTTTCCCACTGCAACGTTACCCTTCCCAAGCTACTGAAAACTGACAGTAAGGCATTCTGGAGCTTTATTAAATGAGATAGCACTACAAAGTTCACGCGAATGTTATTGGTCTTTTTATGTTATTGTTATTGTTACATGTTATTGGTCCCATGTTACTCCGCCTCCCGAAATACCAACTAAAATATACTACAGCTTGATCCCATGGTACCTAATAGTGCGCGGTGTTAAATCAATTCTAACTAAATAATGTTTAAAATGGTCATGCGATGTTGATGGAATTAAATTTAACTTTTTACACAGTACTAGCGAGTGTTACTCCATAAATTTAGAACTATATTTTTTCTCAATCTCTTCACAATGGCACATTGCCTCTACATAGCAAAAGGCTAAGATCATTCCAATTCATAAGTTCGGTGATACGCATAACCCTTATAATTATATGCCCATTATTTTTACTTCAGTTTCTTGTAAGGTAATAGAGCATGCAATCTATGGTGAGGTTATCCCTCGTCTTGAATCTAACAACTTTTTTACACCTAGCCAGCATGGTTTTCGTAAAACATTCTCCTGTGATATCCAGCTTCCTTGCTTTAGTAACGACTTGCATTCCGACATAGACGCAGGATTTCTTACAGACTGTATTTTTCTTGATTTCGGTAAAGCATTTGACAAAGTACACCACACATTACTGATGTCTAGACTCAGTGCACTAAACATTCTTACTAATAATAATCTACTTATTAGGACAAAAGCATTCCTAACCCGCCGCCTGCAATTCTTAAATGCTAATGAAGTTAATTCAAACCTAACATCCGTCGTATCTGGTGTTCCACAAGGGTCATCACTTATACCGTTACTATTTTTGATCTACGTTAACGATCTACCTGACAAGATCGCATATAAAATTTCTCTTTTTGCAGATGACTGCGTAATATATCGGAAAATAATTAATGACGTTAATATATCCTTTTGTCAGGATTATTTAAACACATTGCTTAACTGGACTAAAAGTGGCACATGCGACAACGTCAAGAAATGTAAATCGATGCAAATATCTCGTAATAATGAAGCCTGCCCTGCCTAGTTACTTGATAACATTCCTTTACAGAGTGTAAGAAACTGCAAATATCCCGGCGTCCATATAACCAACTAATCTTGGAAGTAGCACATCGATTTTATAACTAACAAAGCTAATCACACACTTGGATATCTTCGCAGAACTTCTCGCTCGCACCATTATCACTCAATCAATTGTTATACACGACATATCTTTGTCCACAGTTGGATTATGCAAAATCAGTATGGAACACGTCTCATGCCATCTCAATTAACTACCTTGAAAGCGTTCACAATCGCTTCGTTCCGTTTATACTAAATAATTGCCCTCGCACGGCAAGAGGAAGACAAATGAACGCTGCAGTGAACCTCCCTTACCTCTTAACCCGTAGGGAACAATCACACCTGTGCTTATTTCGTAAGAGTTACTACCAGAACGGAGCGCTTCCTTCGGCATGGTATAATCCAACACCATTCATTTCTTCGCGTAGAAATAACACACATAAGGTACATGTGCCTCGTTCTAAAACACAATCATTTTTTCCATAAGCATGCAACGAATGGAACTGTCGACCAGCATCTATTGTTAGCGTAAGTAATCCTGCTCGCTTTAAAGCTGCTTTAGTTAACTACATCTAAATCATAAATCTTGTGGTGAATACATCGTGTGACTTTTTTATTGTATAAACATGATATTTGGAAATTAGGAATGTATGTATTCATCTATCATTCCTAACTCGTGTATTAGAAAGTGTATCATGAAATTTCGCTGATGAACTACCATTATTTTTTTTGTGTATGATAAAAGTGTTTATTATGATATGTACTAAGGGAGTAGAGCATAATTTTTCATTTTTACTTATAATGTACCTTTTCAGCATAATCTTATTTTGGATATATTTTTATGTAGTAGTTTTCTTTTATAATGTACACTTACTCTGAGGGAACTGTCAATAAATAAATAAATAAATAAATAAATAAATAAATAAATAAATACTGACTACGCGCCGGCTTCTTAGATCAAGATGGCGGCACCCGCACGCGCGCGTCACGCAACGGCTACGCCTGCGACAACTGGTCTCGCCTCTCGGCGTTGCGCTGCTGTATCTGCTCTCTCGAGGCGCGCCGGTGACGTGGCGTCGCGGGAATGCCCTCTCCCCTCCCGCAACACCTGGTGCGCTAGCGTAGCAGTAGGCGTTCCGCTTTGCCCGCTCTTTTCCGTCGAGGCGTGCGCATGACGTGGCGTCGCGGCCAAAGGGAGTCTAGGCGCCGTTTCAGTGCTAGAGACGCTGGCTTTTCCGCTCAGTGGGAAATTTAAAAGAGACCACTTAAGAGACCTGGTTGAGAGACCCTGGTGAAAGCAAGGCTTCGTGTTGTGCTTGAACTCTTTGTACGGCGTTCCAGCTATGCGTGGTTGCGACATTTTGGTGCCACGAAGCACGCGAGGCAACTGCTGCTATGCGCCAGGAATAGTCGGGACATATGACAAAAAAAAAAAAAAAATTGGGGTTTAACGTGCCAAAACCACTTTCTAATTATGAGGCACGCCGTTGTGGAGGACTCAGGAAATTTCGACCGCCTGGGGTTCTTTAATGGGCACCTAAATACAAGCACACGGGTGTTTTCGCATTTCGCCCCCATCGAAATGCGGCCGTCGCGGCCGGGATTCGATCCCGCGATCTCGTGCTCAGCAACCGAACACCATAGCCACTGAGCAACCACGGCGGGTGACATTTGACACCGCTGGTGAGACGAGGAGCTTTGCCAGTGGCCTAAGAGGCGTGGCACCTCCAAGGTGAGCCATATGAAACCGTAGGCGTTATAGAGCTCTCGGCGAAATTTTAAATAACATTGGCTTGACGTTTACCATCCGTTCAGCTCTGACCAGTGCACACACGTAATAGCTCAGCAGTATGGCTAGTGTGCTTACGGTGCGCGCTCGCGCGCTGAACGACTGTGCCAGCAGAACAAGGCAGGACGCTGTGCTGGCTCCGCCACCGAACCGATTAAGCGGAGTGCAGACGGCACGTACAATTCGCCTCGTCGTTTTATCAGCGAAACGCATTTAAAGCGTGCCTGGAGACGCTCTACACCTCCGACCGTGAGCCTCCGAATGCGCTTGGACCATCTGTCAAAGTTTTTATCGCAATAAATTGCAAATCTTAGTCGAAAGCTCGACCTGGTCTCTGGCTTCGTTGGCCCGAGCAGACGATATGTTTTAAAAGCGCCATTCCGTAGAAAGGCCGCAGCTATAGGCGTATTCTCCAACAACGATCGGCAGATGCTCGGCACTTCTGCACCCGCGAGGTTCGTCGACCCGTTGTGTACGCAGTGAAGCATATCTCACGGTTTGGAGTATCCTACCACCCACGAAAGTTTTCGCATCAGTTTTTCTATGGTTACCGAGACCACGGCGCTGAATGCGTGCTTCGCATGCAGTGGTGATCCGAATTGAGAATGAGCGCCTCTGGCGTAGATCGGTGGTAGCGGGTAAAGTTCAATGTACTGTATCAGAAAAACAGACTCGAGAGCGTCCGCAGGCCAGAAGGAGGGAAAACGTACCGTGTGTGTCAGCTAACGCTGGCCAGGCAGTTCACCGAAATAAAGATGACAAACACATGACGCAAGATACAATTATAAGACTTACGGTGTTTGGTCATTAGAGGTGTGATGACAGAACACCGTAGGTTTTAAGATGATATCTTGCACCATTTTTTTATACATTGTTTTTTTCGCTGAAGAGCTTGGCTAACGTTACCTGGGACGCCATTTAAAAAGCAGCTGATAGGCATTTTATGCGATTGCATATGGTGTGCATCTGTTGCTATGGCAAATGAAACGAGCACCACTCAACACGAAATCTGCATTCGCCTTTATTTTTATTAAAAGCATTCTTGGTGAGTTCAAACCAGTTTTCTGTAACAGCTATTTGATATCTGGCATTCTTATCATTCGCAAAGCACAAGAAAGCTGGACACGTGCGGCTGATGTCAACTTCGCTGATATCTACGCGGTGACATCTTAATACTGAATAAAGGACCCGTACACATGAATCGCTTCTGTCGGACGGCTCTAACAGGACTATTCACTGCAGCATACATAATAATCGATCTGCGTGAGGAAATATTCGGTAAATGCGCAAAAAATGCGTTACCATTGCGCCACATCTCTTTGAGTCCCGGAATCTATCATATAAGCCACGTTCGCCACAATGAAAAGTGTTAGTCAAGAGCTCACACGACGCACGTCGTGCCACATCGAAGAGTGAAATGCTTCGGTGAAGACTACCGTCACTTGTGCTATATAAAATATAGCGTAGACAGAATATATATATATTTGGCTGTTTATGAAGCTGCAGAAAAAGGAAAGACAAATTGCGCTCTAGACATGGTAAGCGATCAATACCTTTTCTTTTTACATTTGCATGATTTTTTTAAAATTGGGAAGCTGGAGCATAAGGTAAACTTTCTTGCAAGTACATATTGCTCTACTGAAGAAATGTTTAGGAGATAAGAAAAAAAAATTTTTACTGTCCCGATATAGGGAACATTTATTTGAAGGAAGGCAGAGGAGACGCTCTGAGCTAGCGCGCTCTAGCCTGGTGCTCTGCACAGGGTGAGGGGAAACGGGGACATATAGGTGTGATCAGGGATGATGATTACACATAAAGAGGGATGTACAACGGTGAAAGGAAGTTCAATATTCTGTTGATAAATGGTCAGAAATGTCATCCATGAAGTCACTGCCGGGTTCCATATCCTGTCTGTCGTCCCTAGTTCAACTGAACCTTCACAGAAAGGCGTTAAGACGAAGCTGGTGTGTGGGGGCTTCTCCTGCGTGAGCAGTACAGGCACCACGCAAGAGCTTTACAACATGTAAGGAGCTTCGATAAGCGGCTTAAGTACGGCGAGCACCTGCAGGGCCCATTTAGCGACCAGATTCTGGAGACCACCGAGAATCACGCGCATTGACCCTACTAGGTGCTTCAGCATTTTCTGAACGCTTTCCTTCTCATTGTGTCCATCTACTTCCTTGCCCGTAGTGTCATTGGTTTCATTGGCCATAGCATTCTTGACTTCACGGTGCAGAGGATCACTAGGGCCCGCTGTTATGGCCGTGGATATAGAGGGCAGCAAAAAACATTCCGTTTCTGCATCAGCCGGTGGAGGCCAATATTCGCCGCGTGGACTCACTAGCCTTGAATTCACTGTAGGTGTGGTTACTGTGCTCGATGATCACACAGGTGGAGGGGGTCATGGCACCTGCGCCCCGCTATGCATTTCTGCTGAAATTTTCTTTGGTGAGTGTTGTTCACTTTAGCGCACAGACTCCGCAGCCTCTCTACGCAAAGTAGTTTTTCTAAGAATACGGGCTCCTTGTTGCATCTTCGGGCATTCCTTCGACATCGCTTGGTGAGTGCCAGGACAGTTTGGACATTAAAATGAAGACGCATCACAGTCGGCGATATTATGTTGTTCGCTGTTACGCGGGCAGGGGACTTCACTTCTACAAACAAGGCTTTCGTGGCTTATTTTTAGACATTTTCAGCACTGAAGCGGCTTCGAGAAGAATGGCCGTACACGGTGTGCCACGTAACCCACATTTTGGCAGATGCTGTGAATGTAAAAAAAAACAAATATTAGCTTGATACACCGGAATTCCTCAAGCGGCGGATCTCAAGAATGCGCACCGATCACCTCTACATGACTCTTAAGGTCCGCATAATTGATTTCAAGGTCGACTTCGGAAATCACGCCAGTCGTTATCTCCTTCTCGCAAGTAACAAAGCAGCGGAGGTGGATGGCGCTTAACTTCGTAATGGTGTTTAACTTCTAATGGTCTTTAACTTCTCCAGTATTGCGGAATCATTCGCATCTATCGTCAGGATGTTTTTTCAAGCGTTGATCTTGATTTCACTGAGTTGCCCAGGGGCCACACTTTCAAAATGTTCGGTTAGAAATTGCCCGCTCAGGGCGTTCATGCTGCGTGACGTTGAGAGCGGCACGTAAGAAACCATGAAGGATTCCTGCTCACTCTGTTACGAAGTCGGCTCATTCGCCAGTCCGCGCATCTTCTTCATACGGCGGTCCATGAGCTCGGTGTACTAGCTGCCACAATCCATGGTATTCGCAGTTGAGCTCTCCCATTAATAGACCCGGTCTGTGCTTCGAAAGGCACGTCGTCCAAAAATGAACGCTGAAGTAGACGACTGACCTTGTTCAGATGGTCGTGGGAGCGTCTTCTTACTCATCATTGATGAAACCACTCTCACGAAAATGACAAAAACGTAAAAGAACTGCTTAACAGCGAGAGGCCCAGAGCACCGGTTAAAGATAGGATAGAACCGGATATCCTTCTTCGATGGCGCGCGTTCACTGCGAAGGATCGGCCAAAATTGTGATGGTATTAAGAAGATGTTAGTATATTACAAAAACTCGTAAAAGTGGCAGGTGCAAACGGATTAAAATAACGTATGAAGAACTTAACAGAATCATTATGAAACAATTATGAACCCTGGGCCCTGCTTTCTCTTGCCCTCTTCAAGGCCCTTCTTGGTTGTTTCAACGCCATAGCGTTAAAGACCCCGTGTCTCCAAAAATCCGGTGTCGGCGTCCGGCGTCGGTGGGCCCGTGAGCGAAAGTTCGCGTATATATTTAAATATATGTCTATGACACGCCTTGCTATGTGATGCGTGGCATATGCGGGTTATATTGCCACACAGTTCTATCGCTAAAGTTGCAAATACCTTGTCATGCATTCTTTACAAAGTTTTTCCTCAGGATTTTGAGAATGACAGGCCACAAACAAATGTCATGAAGTAAAACGACAGCGCAACCTTTTTATGGTAAGTCTTCTCAGGCTGAAATAATAAAAGTGCTAAACAATAACAGAAACCTGAGAATTATATAATTCTTTTTGGCGCGGTTGTGCACGACCTCCGGCATGGCTCCACGCAAGAGGCCGCGTTTATACCAGAAAGCACGCCTTCATGCACAGCGTTTCCCGCCAGCGTTTGCCGGTAAACATTACGGTTACATACGGTGCAGTTGCCGGAAAGCGTGAGAAGCAGCCGAGGATCGTTCTCTGGGAGAAACAAGAGAAGCTACAAGAGGCTGCGCGCTGTGTCGAAAAGTACACCAGAGAGAGGGGACTGGTATGCTCCACAGAAAAATCAGAACTACTGAGAGTAGGTAGACACCCCACCCAAGCAACACTGGAAGTAACGCTTGACGGTCAAAACATCCCGGAAAAAAACATGATCAGAATCCTGGGCATGTGGCTACAGGGCAGCAGAAAATGCAGCCACACCATCAGCCTGCTGAGAAAAGTGACGGAGCAAGTGGGCCGGATGATCAACAGGGTCTCCCAAAAAAGATACGGCATGAAAGAGGAAGACGCACTCAAACTCGTCGGCAGCCTGGTCGTCAGCTGAGTCATCTACTCGCTACCGTACCACGCGATGACCAAAGGAGAGAGGGAACAGGCGGACACGATACTCAGGAAAGCATACAAGACGGCTCTCCATCTGCCAAAAAACACGTCAAACGAAAAACTGCTCCAACTGGGCATCACCAACACCTTCAGCGAACTGGCGGAAGCCCTGCTCGAAACGCAAAAAGCCAGACTCAAAAGCACCCCAGCAGGGAGAGCGCTCCTGACTAGGCTGGGACGGGACACGAGCGGACACGTAGATAGATACGCAGACGTGCCCGACTGCTTAAGAAAACCAATAAGCGTTAGGCCAGTACCTAAGAACATGGACCCCAACCTCCACGAGAGCAGAAGGCAGGCGCGAGCCGAATACGTGGAAAAGACACTAGCGCTACTAGAGAACACGGTATACACGGATGCCGCCACGTACCCGCGAGAAGGGAAGCGCATGGCGACGGCGGTGGTGGTGGACGGCGACGAGAATCTGATCACATGTGCGACGGCAAAGGCAGCCGGCACCGCGGAGGCCGAAAAAATTGCCGCGGCGCTGGCAGCAGTAGAAGGATATAGGACAGGCAGGCCTCTAAATATCTTAACAGACTCGAAGGAAGCTGCAGAAATTACACGAGGGGCAGGATTAGCAAAGCCGCCCTCAGAATTCTTGGCGGAGCCAACTTCGCCGAGAGGAACGTTACGCACAAGTTAATCTGGATTCCGGCCCACGCAGGCATAGAGGGTAACGAAAGGGCAGACAGCCTAGCTCGAGAGACCACGTTCCGAGCAGAGCAGTCGCACGCCCCGGAGTATCACCCACACGCTTGCGAGGGAGGATTCACAGAAATCTTAAACTTATACAGAGGGACGAGAGCCAAATATCCCCCACCGCACAAAGCTCTAACGAAGGAGGAAGCAACGAGTTGGCGCAGATTGCAGACAAACTCCTTCCCAAATTTACACATCCTAAACAAAATGTACCCAACCCAATACAGAGACACCTGCCCATGGTGCGGCGCCACACCCACACTATATCATGTCACATGGGAATGTAAACACAATCAATCATTCCACCAACACAATAACCCGAGTGCGGAGCAATGGGAGAGTCGGCTTACCAGCTGCGAGCTCACGGCCCAAAGGGCCTTAGTGCAGCACGCTAGTGAGGTGGCTAGGCTCAGTGGAGCCCTGGAATAGGGGCCCACCCTTGCCGGAAGAGGCTCCAAGTCGCCGGCGCCCAAGAAGACGACAGAGACCTCGAGACGCTAAATCCTTGAAGGAACCAAATAAAGTTTTTTTCTCTCTCTCTCTGCTGTGGCGTTCCACTCTTAAAGGCGAAGCTTAAGCGTCCTCCATTTTTTTTTTACTTTCCCGAGAGGGAGATAGGGAGAGAGAGAGACAAACAAAGAGGGAGAGGTAGGGAATTTAACCAAGGACGTGCCCGGTTGGCTACCCTGCACTTAAGGAGGGGAAAAGGGAATGAACGTATAAAGAGAGAAAACAAAATACTAGACAGTCATTCACAGTCGGTTGCAGAAGAACCTCCACTGTCACAAGCGTTCATACAATTCAGTGTCCTTCATGAAGCGCAGAAGGGCTTTTGTGGCGTTTCGCATGCAAGAATTCAAAAGCCATGGTCCAAGGATCGTTTCTTATGAGAGCGCTCTATTATCTAGCAGGTTGAGTTGCGCTTGTAAAGTTGTTGAATGTCAAAGGATTGCAGTGACACAGAAGGTGCTCTAGAGTTCCGAAAAGTTACATTCAGTTATGTGCATGCTGCTGTCGAGGGCTCTGAATTAATTTGTGAACACTTGTAGCTGTTTCACATGGACATAAATCATGGCATTAGAGTGTTTCTGCATTTCATTCGTATGCGACAACGGCGGTAGGGAATCAAACCAGTGACCTCCGTTCAGCGGCAGAGCGCCATACGGACTGAGCTGCCGCGTAGTATTATTAGGCGGTAACCACAAAATGCCTTAACCAAGCAATTATCATGCTGCTCGGGCAGCCACAACGTGTATTTTTTTTGTCCTTGTTGTTGTTGCAGGGTCGTTTTCATTTTTCTCGTAATTTGCAGCACCTCGAGCTTTTTTACGACTTATAATTTTCGTCTCTTTCAATATTGAGCCGTCTTTCTGCTGATTGTTATTTATACAGGCAAATGATGGATGGTTTCTTGTTGCTACTACTTCTACGGTAAGGCCATGAAAGGGAATCCTTGTGGGTTCCTGTTTCCCGTCAATCTGTCACGCTAAATTAATGTAGTTGTGTGGAAGCTAACCAGGCTGGGAGGTTTCCTGCAGCCCCAGTCATGGGTTCCTTCCGCTTTAGGAGAGTGCAGTAGAATATCACGGCGTCGTGGTATGAACGAGCAAGACGACAGACAGCGAAGTCACTAGGACCATAGCATTCATTTAAAAGTTTCCAGCGTTTTGTTGCACCAGGCTTGATGAGTAATGCGAAGCAACAGCGGCCCTCACGTGTTTTTTTTTCATTCGTTTTGTTTTTGTGGCGCAAGCCATTCGCAGAACAAAATATTTCTTCCTTTGCAAATTATTTGATCGCCCCATGAATGGATTACTATCAGCTGCCATGTATAGTGGCAGTGGTACCACCTCCAGAAACCGCTGCTTGAGCTGTTCATCCAATAACTGTGGGAGCGAAGCAATAACCATTAACTAGGTAAAATGGAAAAACGCATTGATATTCTCTCATTCTGCCTGCTACCGGTCCACATTTTGCGAGAACGTTAGCATGCCGGCGGCTCAGGGCTTGCAATTTATGATTTCTGGCACCGGCATCAGGAAAGATTCACATTCAAAGGGGTCAGAATTCACGCAGCCAAGGGTTAAGTATGTGTGTGACCTCGTGGCCCACACTAACGCGCAGAAATGTACTTGGGCAGGAAAAAACGAGTTATAAAATAAAAGATTCCATGCCTCAAGTAATACATGCCGGCAGTTGCACAGAATCCCAACTATTCTAGCAAGATTACGAAGAATATCCTTAATTTGAGAATTCCATAGCAAGTGCCTATTTTAAATAACGCCAATAACTTTAGTTTCTGATGATAACTCCATTTTATATAGACTGATTTATGATTTAAGTAAAGTGTATATGTTTCTGTTACAGAGTAAACATAGTTGCTGTTGTCTGCTTAGTGTTGATTTACACTGCGTTCGATAAATTCCATTATTTAATTTATCGAGAAGAATGTTTGTGTTAACGGAAGTACTATCAAGGCTATCAGTATTTAAAATTATACTTCTATTCTCTGCATAGGTTGTGAATGAAGCCTGTTCCGTTATGTTCACAATATCATCATTATACAGATTAAATAATAAGGGTCCTAACACACTGTGCTGAGGAACCGCTTTCGCAGTTTCTAACGCTGAAAATTCATTATTTATTACCCCAGTCTGCTTTCTGTTCGTTAGGTATGACGTCAGAAAATTCAAGGCCAAGCCGCGAAATTCTAAATGCTCTAATTTCGCTAACACCGTCAGGTGATGTAACGTATCAAAAGCTTTTGGAGCGTCAACAAAAAGAGCGTCTATGGCAGACATACCGATATATATAGAACAAGCAGGTGGAGGTAAAACGGATCAGCCGTTCGTGTCGTACTATACATCCCACATCCACCGTGCTGCGCTTCCGGACCATCATCTGCAGCAGCTCTTTGCAACTTCGTAATCTCTAAGTTCACCCAGATACGACACTGCGTCCCTGACGCGCGGATGAAGGCGTCGTGCTCGTTAGTGAAGCTCGCCAAAGCGCAACGCTTTCTACCTGACCGGAGCGCACGATCGATGGCCCGATGAGTCCTACAGGCAGGGCAACTCTAACGTTACGGAACGCGGGACCTTATCTACCGCGTAAGTAAATACAAAACAACTACCCGACCTCGCATGCATCTGTATCTGCCTGAGGAAAAGAGGATCAGCGTCGGCAACATCGCGCCGAACGACAAAACAGCCGAGGTGACAGAACTTGCCGAGCGGCCACCGGCATTCTGGAAGCGGGCGCCCGGCGGAAATGAACACCGACGCCGCTTAGCCGTAGGAAATCCGCCTAATCTCTCGGGCGCCGCCGTCTCCTGCAGCGCCAAATGCTGTCGGTGCTGGCGTGGCGTTCATTTGCTTTCCCGGCGCAAGTTCCAGATGGTTGCGCAACGCCGCACACAGGCACCCGATATGTGGTGCGCCGCTGGCATCTGATCCTGCAATAGCAAAGCCACTAATGCGAATGTCTGAGCCGCGCCTTGTTAGCGGAGGCAGCTGCATTTCAGCTCCTCGCGTCGAAGCTTTGCTAACAATGCGACTCGGCTGTTGGTTTTCTCTGCGCCTGCGGTCTCGTTCGCTATTTTGCGGCACCACTGCAGAATATACGCCAACCTACACGATGGCAGGAATAGTGAAATCCAACGCGATGCATTGATACCCGGTGCACAGGCGAACAAAAGTGGGTTTCTTAATCTCAAGTACTTCGCCCAAACATTTTCTTGAGGGTCCTGAAATCGATAGATCAGGTTGCACAATGGAACTGCGCGTAGCCTAGTTGTACGCTAGGAGATTTGCATGCAGAATGAGGCCCCTAAAACGTATTAGAAGGACTGAACGTTCGTCGCACTGAGTAAATATATATATATATATATATATATATATATATATATATATATATATATATATATCAGGATGTTCGACGTCTTCGACGTTCGACGTTTTTCGTTGAGCAACCCCATTTCGACACCCGTTCGGCAGTAATGGCTCTGTTCTGCTACCGACTATCCTGGAATGAGCTGCATTATCAGACACTTCAATGGAAGCACCGTGCTATATTTGTTTGAGCACCGCGCACGTAAAGAAAGATATTAGTAGTGTTCGAATAGTGAAATTTCCATACCGAATGCAATTCGACTGTGAAATTTCCCCAAATTAGAAAAAGGCGTGAACTGAATATCGAGTGGAATATGGGATATTTTGTTCTTTTCTTAAGCAACCTAAAATATGAAGTTTGCATGGAGCATGTTTGGTAAAAAAAAAGCAACAGGGCTTAGGTAAACTGATACCAGCATGCATATACTACCTTTTATAATTAGACGTCTGGATAATTGAGAAGGTTTGCAAAAGTTATGAGTCATTGCACTCCGTGAAAGTGGATCACCAGCGAATCTGTCTATCACACGAGCCAGAGGCGACACAGAATTTTGAACAAAAGTACGAACATATTTATTGTCCGGATCGGTGGCCATCGTGACGATAGGTATGCAGACATATTCTAGTATCACCTCATTCAATAAATGCGTCCGTCACGTAAGACAATCAAATGCTCATACTCCTTGAGCAATGATTCACACCACCGTAAAAAAAAAAAAAAAAAAAAAAGATGGAGGAAGCTTAAGCTTCGCCTTTAAGAGTGGAACGCGATAACATTCAAAGATCCCGCAGTGCTTCTCACGCT
This sequence comes from Dermacentor andersoni, assembly GCF_023375885.2. Taxonomy (NCBI): domain Eukaryota; kingdom Metazoa; phylum Arthropoda; class Arachnida; order Ixodida; family Ixodidae; genus Dermacentor; species Dermacentor andersoni. The sequence continues at coordinate 63,465,243 of NC_092818.1, forward strand.
TCCCGGCAAGGGCAGCTTATGTAACCGTAATTTTCACCTGGAAACGCTGGCGGTGAACGCTATGCATGAAGGCGAGCTTTGCGGTTCTTATTTTGATGGTGTGCAAGGAACAAACGGGGCCGCGCTGCTCCTACAAAGACTAATTTACCTAAGGCAGACCTCAAGCGGCAGCCGGAAAACGCTATCGCGTTAAAAGGGATTTGTATTTGAGTTTCCGCGTAACATAATTAAGTTTTATCGTGTATTCAAATTACAATCCGATGCTGTCATGTCTGTAGGTTGTGTGTAAGTCGTACTCACCGTTTTTTCTAGCCGTTTTAGTTCGAGAAATTGAGTTAGTTCAGTAACTTGCTTACGCAACACGGAGGGCGTGTGTGGTTGGGTATGCATGATTAGAAATGATTATTCCCGAAACGATGCTGGATTTCCGGCGACATGGGGCCCTTACGTTATCGCTTTAAGAATTTTAACGCGGCCTCCCCATTACAACAACGGAAGAGAAATGAAATTCTACGCTGGAATGATGAATGGCACCGGAACCATCTGTGCAAGACGACGACGCTCGAGCAATTGCTGATGATGATAGTTAATTATGGTGACGACGATAGTTTCCTCGTGCCGATGAATGGCTCATACCACTTTAAAGGGACACTAAAGGCAAATGCTAAGTTGACGCGGACTGTTTAACGACCATTCCAGAAACCTCGCAACGCTTGTGTCGTGTCAAGAAAACAGTTAGTTTACGAGAAAATTGCATCTGAAGGGTCCATATACCTTTTTCAACATTCAAATCTCCCGCCACCCAACCGGGGCAGTGGTGACGTTGCATACTCCATTACCGGACTTTGCAGCCATCGGTGAGTAAAACAGCGCCCGACCGACAGCGGTACCGAGCCAAGACAGAGTGGTTGATTCACTGCTGCAGCTGCTTTCTTCGTGGTCAGGTGGCGTAGACCATTCGGCCATCCCGCGACATCACATGGAAGTTGAATTCCCTGCTACTTGCAATTTGTGCGAGTTTCGCAACCCCGTAAAACCAGCGCAGCAGTACGGGATAACGAAAGTGCTGAAACGCCAAAGCGGGGGCGGCGTGGAGCCGAGCGAGAACGAAGCCTTTCGACCGCCCACGCCATTGCCAAGGGTAATTTCAATTAGTTCTTTTTTCTAAACATGAAACAGAACTCGCCAAGTAGCATTTCATTTCGTCTTATAATACAATTCAACGATGTTTTTGCAGCGAGTGGTTGAGTACTTGTGACAGAGTTTATCTGAGGAGCGCTTTCGTCATCGGGCAAGTAGTTTAGTAAGGTTCTGGGGGAGTCTGTAATCATGTTCTGCATTTACCTCAATTTTTGGATTATTAAGGCTCTATTCACGATAATAGTGACGCCTTAGAGATTCTCTAGCACTAATTTAGCACTTTAGCTTGACCTAATGTTTGCCTTTAGTGTCCCTTAAGCAATGAGCGGCAACGAAGCCAGCTGTGGAAGGAGACGACGACGACGACGAACGCGTGAGGAGTCGCACGAGCGCATTCGGGCTTTTGCGCCATGGCGCGCCACGTAGGTACTTCGGGGGTTGTTTGATAGCGGACGACGGAAGTGCCCTAGCCATACACAGCTTCGCTGGAAAGATAAACTGCTTTTGACTACTTGGGGAACCGCGGCACCAACGGTTATGAAACACGCAAAGAGCATGTTACCAGGCGCACGTACAGTCTTGCGTTGGCTGAAGTTGGCTAGCTATGGCACCAGCCATTTCTCTAAAGGGGCGCCAACATGTCGACACTGGGCAAATAATAAATCGAAACAAGTTCATATATAGGCTGTTAAAAATGGAACAATTCTTATTGAACAGCTGGAAATGAGTAAGCAGAAGTCACCTGCTCCAAACGTTCGACTCTGTGCGATTTCAGCTGTCGTGCAGTATAATACATTGTTATTGTTTCAAGCACAATGCATTTTTTTTAAACACACACGAATACCAAGTAATACGAACATGAGCGCTTGTGATTTTGTGATATGGCGCTACTTCAAAATTGGGGGTTTGACGCGCCATTACCATGGGGGTTTGACGCGCCATTACCACGATCTGATTACAAAGCATGCACTAGTGAAGGACTTTGGAATAAATGTGACCCCCATAGCGTTGTTTAAGGTGGACTCAATGCGCGGTCCACGAGACCGTTCTTGCATTTTGGCCCCATTGAAATGCGGCTTTCTTGGGCCGGGACTCAAACCACGTGATGTAGCGGTTAGCAGGGCAACGCCATAGCCCCTAAGTTGGGTAAGTGCTTCTCTACGTCTCAACAAGTGCACTGCCTTTGAAATGATAATGGCCCACCAACTAGCTCCCCAATACATCCTGAGAATCTTTCGGACCAGTCGTCAAATCTATCGGTCTGTCTCCCTCGAGACCCTAATCGATGCCTACATCCCTTATACATTCGAAAGAAACGAAAATTTGACAACTTCACAAAGTGAATTCCCGAATCGAATACGAATAGAGAGTAGGAACTATTCGATTCGCAATCGCAAGTTTTATTATTTGCACCACCCTGGAAGATATGATGTCCCACGCATTTTTATTCCATTTACTACGGCTGTGATTTCGTTTCACAAATGGGTGACTGTGTACGTAGGAGAATTTATGCAAACTGGTGAATACAACGACTTTAAGAAATATTATTTTGCGTGCCCTAAATGTGTTCGAAATGTTTTAATGTGTTTCAGCGGGGCTAAATATGTAAACGTTGCTTTGAGCTATGTCTCGGAGACATTACTCATTGTTCTATTCGTGTGTGAATGCGTGTGCGTGTGTGTGTGCGTGTGTGTGTGTGGGGGGGGAGGTAGCGACGCTTTCCTTTGTAAAGATTTTTTTTTTTCTGTCCCACACAGTAACACACGTAAGCACAGGCACTTATAAAGCCCTGCATATTCACTCCTCCATTGCACCTGCAGGACCGGAAGCCAGTGGACCTGTTTTGCCATATTTGAATGATGGCACGAGGGCTGTTTGAGAAAATGAAAATGACATGGGGGTCGAACAAGTACGGGCTTCCATCGAAACTTTACGCAGAGCCTTTATATCGGTCACTTTAAAGTTAGCCTGTCTTAGCTTCTCTTCTGTGAGAGAGTTTGGGAGGGTCGAAATATGTTTTGCTAAGGTTGTCTTTGTACTACTTCTCTGATTAGTCCGACCTGCGTGTTTTTTGTTTTTATGTTCCTGCGTGTATGTTCCTGCTTTACTTTCGTCTACGGGGCTTGTCATCTTGGTGTCTTTTTCGTCCTTCATTTCCCTTCTTCTTATCTTCAACTTCCTTTTCTATCCCGTTCTTCCTAAGGGAAGGCAGGCTTCGTGCCTCTTTCGGTGGCAGTTTTCAGCCTGCTCCTCCCCTATTTCCTTCTTTCTGTGTGTATGGGTGGTTTGATATCCAATAATAATAATAAAACCAGATCCAATGCGCGATGGACGTGTGTGCCTTATATATATATATATATATATATATATATATATATATATATATATATATATATATATATATATATATTAACACGAATAGCTTTGTTTAGCTGTTTGGCATGTTTACGTGGTCACACGGCAAACTCCAAGGCTATTCCAGACGAGTGAATTAAATTAGGTGACCGCAGAAGCTCAGTACTGTGAGCACGGTGTGAGCGATGAAGGCAATGACGAAGAGGTGCGAACGTCTGTAGCCACGTCATAGGCGATGGTGTCAGTTGGCGCAACTAACTTGATTGCACTGTTTCTTACTGGTATTGAAGGTCGGCCTGACACTTGTATTGAGGGCATCCCTTAAATCGGTCCGCTGAACTGCTTGCCGTATCGATTCAGTGCTGCCTAGAGTAAGTGAGTGAGTAAAGACTTTATTTGAAAACAAGGTATTGACGGATGACCTTGTTGTTAGGCAGCCACGAGTCCCTGGGCTCGGCGGCTTCTTCAGCTCTTTTGATGATCTTGGCCTGCAGGTCAGGGTCGGAGCTGAGCAACACGGCCGCCCACTGCTCAGGATTATTTATATCGTGATTTGTGTGATTTTCTGCTGGGCATGACCACATAAGATGGAGCAGATCCGCTTTTTTCTTACAATGGATACATGTATTAGGGTATTGGTCCGGGTAGTAGTGGTGATAGGCTACGGGGTTGGGGTACGTGTTTGTCTGAAGTCGTCTACAAGCTACGTCTTGTCGCTTGTTAAGCGATTTGTGTGCTGGCGGGTACAATGCCCTGGCTAACCTGTAGTGCTGAGTTATTTCCTGCTAACTGACCATGCGATCCCTCTCTGATCCTTGCGTGAGCCGTCTGGGTGCTCGGTTGGCGAGTCCTCGAGTGGCGGTGTGGGCGGCATCATTGCCGGGTAGGGAGGAGTGTGCTGGTGCCCAAATGATCTGGAATGGTTGTGGGTGTTGGTTGGTGTCTAGTATGTGCTTTACGGGAGCCGAGATCTGCCTACAGAAATTTGATTCTTTCTAGGTTGCGTATACCTGCGTGGCTTTGGGATGACGTCAGTGCTTTTCCCAACACTTGTTTTAAAGAACTCGTTGAAGTACATACTGAAATGGCTCTTCTGCAGCTTATAAAAGAATCCTCGGCGGTTGCGCTGCATCGCAAAAACAACGACTAACGAATGATGTGAATATATATATATATATATATATATATATATATATATATATATATATATATCAATGAAGAGAGAGAGAGAGAGAGACCGTTTACACCAACGAGATAGCAGCTTACATCCTGTTCTGATAGGCCGGACTATTTTACATTGTAGAGCGGTGGTGGAAACAGTGCTGATATTAAAAGTATAAATGTTTTGACGGCATACACTGTGCAAGAATTGGTTTGAACGCATCGTTGTTCAAAAAAGAAAAAAAAAAGAAGGCGAATCTAGAAATTCACTTCACGCATAAAATAGCGTAAAAACCTCTGGTCACGTCAATCATGCACCATATTGACGCGCAAGAAGGCCGGTTAGCGCAGGTGGCTTAGTGCGTCGGTATGTGCAGTAGACAGGGCTTTGCTACTTCTGTCAAGGCACCACAAAGCGTTTGACCACGAAACGCGCAGAGCGACACATTTTGACGACCGTACTTCTCGCGTAGCTTCTGCTGTACTGGTCATTAAGCAAGAGATGCAGACGTGCTGTCGCGCCAGAGCTTTGTGGCGTAAGGCTTCGATGCTGGGCTCCGGGGTGGCGCTGGGTCGCGTTGCTGCGCTGCCCACGCAATTGACTCCTCTATTTTTATGACCAGGATGACGGACGCGGGGCGCAACCACTGCGCGTCTTTTGTCGGGATGTGCCGTTTCGTCATGGGGGCTCGACAGAGCATTGCTTAGATCGACTCTGACAGTGGGTGGGAGCTGAATAATAATAAAGCGCATGGTCGGAGGAGCATTTCATGCAACCGTCGTCACGCTGACATAAATGCGTTGTCATATCGCCTTGGACACGATGCCATTAACATTCATCTGTCATCACCTCCATCGTTTTAATAACGTCGTCGTTCTACCTACGTCGTCAATTGAAACCTGGATTCGCCACGTGGGAGATAGGCACCCGACGGTTTTCGCGATGGCTTTGAAAAAGAAAGAAAGCTCACGAAGAAGCTTTGGCACTACAGAACAAACGTTAGAAGAGTTGAGAGCAATTTGTTTAAATTGTGGGGCCTACGTGTGAAACCCACGATCTTACTATGAGATACACAGTAGTGGGATATTCTGGACTGATTTTGACACTCTGGGGGTCTTTAACGTGCACTAAAATTGGCGTACACAAGCGTTTTTGCGTTATGCACCGATATTAAACTGTGACCGCTCCGGCCGGTCTCGAATCCGCTACTACGAGCTCAGCCGCACAACGCCATATTCACAAAGCTACCGCGGCGGGTAAATAAACGCCAAGAACGGGCTATTTGCTGAAATATACAGACACGTTCAGGATTGCGTAATTCGATAGGCATTTCCGGCCTATGGAACATGACACAAGAAATTAATTAGTTGGCTTCCCTGTAGAGCAGAAGCAACACCCTCGGCAGAAGCAGATGCAACGGACCCCTGGAAAATTAAGTAGATTCATTTTGAAGCTTCCCGATATACTTGCGTTCGTAGTGCCGTTCCCATAATGAATCCTGCCTGTAACGAAAAATGGGCGGTGCCGCGCTGCTACATAAATCCAAGGAGTTGGCCGTCAGTATACATTGAGATTGCGTGTACTGTGCTAACTGGCTTGCGGGTACAGTTCGCAGCCCTTATACTGTCTGCTGCATAGGAATCAACTTCTCGTGAGGAACCTTCGGTGAAGCCACTTCACTCCCTGTTTCAACCTTTGCTTTCTTGGTTGGTTTCATGAGGCGAAAGCCGGTACGACATCCAGACGATGTTTTTTCTTCTGCTCTTTCCTCGACATGATTAGGGAGGGGAAGCACACCTTGTAAGGAGCTGTTTCTCGGAAAAGTGGACGGGTCCCGTTCCTCTGTATCGCTGTTGTGACAGCGAGGTAAATATTGACCACGGAATGCATATAAAGAAGCCCTTGTCGAACTGCCTTTTATTTGACGGTTCCTTTCTACCGGATAGTTGGGCTAGAACGAAGGCACACTGTGCGTGTGCTTGCTTACCGTTATTCCATCACTCGGAAAACGCCAGTCGCGTACGAATTATTGAGATAACGCTTACAGTTGCTTGTGTGCGCCCCATTAAAGTACCTGTATGGCACGCGTTCTTCACCTCATATTTAATGCTGTAAAGTCTTCAGGGTAAATTTAATGAAATGATGCCTGCCTTGCTTACGGTACAGTGACGCGATCGTTCGCCAGCCCTGACTGGCCGCGACAACTTGGTGCAGTGTTTTTTACACGACCTGTCCTGGCTTGCATGTCACGTTTAAGTTACGCCACGAAAAGAGAGTGCTTTCGCCTTTTTTGATGACGCTTAGATTGTGATTTGTTAAAGTGGTGCGGGAACTAGGAGATTATGTTTGTCAGGTTGTCCGACGCAACGTTTTCTCATGGTGGTGCGATGCAGTTTTATCTCTTAAATAGATAGTGGAGCACCCGTATCACAGAATCTGTGTTTGTCGTTCGAATTCCAAAAGCTTTCTTTTTTTCCGACTGTTATATTGGTTGCGTTCGAGCATGATGCCACATGAATAGCCCGATTCATACGTAGCTCATAACTGCATGAATAATGTCGTAAAATGCACTGCTGGAATTGCAAGCACTATGTCAAGCAAGAAGCCCTGTAGACGCGGAATACTGAGCTAGTTGTACTAGAGAAAATAACGTAAAAAGAACAAGCCAATGTGCAAACCCATCGGCTTGGGCGTAGCTGGGTTGTAGGAACAGGAAACTATGCACGCAAGCACTCTCAGAAGGCGGTCCAGCTGACCACGCCACGCTAGAGCACATTCAAACTAGCCTGCTGGCCTTCCTCTCTCTCTTCATCCTTCCAGCGAAGGGTGTGGCTCGCATTACCCGGCTTTCTGCATCCTGCACGGTGGCCGTGTCCTTGTCGAGCGATATTTAGCCACGCACTGACCAGTCCATAGATATCGGGACAGCGAAGCTCCCCGGTGCTAGCGCTGTCAATTCCAGCTATCTATATCCTCACCCCCCGCCCCCCCTCCCTCCAAAAAAAGAAGCCGACAACAACAACAGCAACAATAAGATATGGTAGACGTGAGGAGAGATATGCAGTGGATGGTCGTTCTTGTTTGACGCTTTCTCGTCGAAGCTGCTTCCCAGGCGCTCATTGGAGCACTCGGGCACGCTTCTTTCTGGCTTCCAGCCAGGAAAAGCTTGGTTTGAATTTCGTTATTTACTTTTCCTTCTTTTAGGGAACGCCTTTACCGGTTTTGTTTGTTCCGAGTGTCGTTGTATTCGCTGCTGGCCAGTGGTCCGCGACGGGACGGATGCTTTCAGCTTGGATTCAAAGGAAGGAAACCATCATCAATCAACGCTGACGTTGGAGCGAGATCGTGGCATCCTAATGCGGCGAATGTGCTGTATTGGCAAAAGAGATAACACTTCTCCGGCCAGAAAAAAAGTATATAAATAAATATATATATATATATATATAATCAAGAGATTATGCCGAAGTCGTCTATCTATGTGAGCGTCCTGGACGGAAAGATGGAGCTTAATAGCTACTTTTCCTGTTGCCGAAATAGGCGCTTCGAAAAAAATATTAGCAAGGGTTTTCAGCAGAAAATTTACATGAGCAATAAATATTTCAGATTTGGCATAATACAGCAAAAGAAAGAAGTACTTTTAAACAAGTACTTTTATTGAAACATCGACCTTCTCTGGTTTTACTAGGCCCCATGGAAAGCGTTTCAAATTTACAGAATAAACCAGGCTGGCTCCTTCTTGCATTGGACCTACGTGGCTCCCGCGTCCTACTTTTCGGTTAGCGCATCGCTAAAGTACGTAACCAATTTGCACGTGGGAGATTCAAAACGAGGGAGGAACAAGGAAGGTCCCACATTAGAGCCAACACTTCGGCTAGGGTACTTGTCATTCTTATGGGAGAAACTGCCTTTATTGGCCGCCATTTATATAGCTCAGTCTCCCACAATACAACGAGGGAGTCAAGTAAGCGGATGCGTAGCGTAGTACACAGGAGTATAGGGCCTATACATGTCTACCTAATGATGAGATTTCACGTTTTTTTTGTTATGCTACTGGTAGCCGCACGTCACATTGAAGGACTGAAAGTTGGGCTTGTCCGTAAGTGTTAATTTCTGGTCGAACGGAATCACAAAACGTAAGAGAAGGCGGGAAAAGTCAGTGGTGATCTAGCGTTAAATGCGAGAGTAATGCGTTATCATAACGCCACACCTCTTTGAGATCACGGATGCATGATTTAAACCGCGTTTGCCACGTTGCAAAGTGCTTATTTTTTTTTTCAGGAGCTCTCTCGACACACGTCCTGTCTCTTTGAGTAGCAAAGTGCAACTGACGGCGATACAAGCACACACCACGTCCACCGCGTCTTCGTTTACAATCTCTGGCGCCATTGCTCCAGGCACGTGACACAACCAAGCAGCGACCAGACACGAAGGCACAAAGATGCACTAGCTCTGTTTGTGCAAAATGCCTTCCACTGATTTCACCTGCCACAGCGCCCTCGGTGGTCAGCGAGAGAAAACGGAGCATTTCACTGCAGGGGCCCGCGACATTCAAGGGAGGCGCTGACCACGTTGGGAGGGTGGAGCCGCGGACCGGAAGTGCGCAGAGCGAAGCGCAGACGACTAGCCGAAGTAACTCCGAACGCTCGGTCCGACATTTGTATTAGGATCACGCTACTTGCGCGCGCAGTGAGTCATCTAATCTAAGCCACTGTGTACACTTCATCTCACAAGTTGTTTGCACCACCTACGAAGGTATGAGGCCTGCACAGGTACTATTCTTCCCAGCAGGCTATAGTTCCGGCCGTAACTGCCTGATTATTGGTGGGAGTAGACAGCTTTATTTTTTGCTTGTTACATGATGCCTCGCAGCGATACGTTACATGTTAGGACCATGACGCATGCAAGACGTTTACCGCGAATTACTGTTGTTGTGAGCAGACGACGCGGCTCGAATGAGCGCATCTGGAGGTCGCACTATCGTAGCATTTCAAGAGAATGGTGATAGCAATGGTGTGTAACTGGATCCGTTTTTGTAAGTGTTCATTCATTCTTGGTTATATATGATATTCATTTATTTATTTATTTATTTATTTATTTATTTATTTATTTATTTATTTATTTATTTCAACACCTTCAGGGCACCAGCGGGACGTTACAGAAGGGAGTCCATGGGAAAAAAAAGGGGGTTTTAGTCAAAGTACGGAAAAAAGAAACGATTATGAAAAACAGCAATAAAAAGGATAAATTTACACGAAACGCAAGAAAACAGGTAACCAGCAGGTTATTCAAATAAATAGTTTTGCGCGGCGGTTTTAAACAAACAAGTGTCAGAAATATGGGCAACAGAGGCAGAGAGGTGGTTCCAATCGCTGGCCATCTTCGGTATAGATGACTAGAAATACACATTGCTCCGGCAGTATGGAATGCGTACCTTATTGCGATGCTCTGTGCGAGGTGATATGAATGATGGCTGAGAAAGAAGATCACTTTTTAGTTGGTAATTATGGTAATAAATCTTGTGAAAATGTAGCAATCGGGACAGTTTCTACGAAGGGACAGACTAGGAAAGTTCAAGGTACTTTTCATTGCAGTTACGCAAGCAGTGCTAGTGAAGTTATACAATATAAAACGGGCGCTGCGATTTTGTACCGATTCTAATTGATTAGTAAGGGTTTCGAGGCCCGGGTCCCATACCAAGCTTGCGTATTCTAATTTAGATGGCACTAACATTTTGTAAAGTAGTAGCTTTAATGAATCCAAATTCTTCCAAAGTATTTGTTCTAAGTGCCAGTAATAAGGTATAATTTGATTACTTTATGAACGTGAGCGTGCGCGAACCTTGAATTGTCCCATGAATTCTTTGAACTTCTTCGTCAGTTGTTCACCAGCGCATACGTAATTGCATATCGAGCTCAGTGTCTTGCATAAATTTTATGCCGAACTTCGGTTCAACGTAGTGTGCTTAGCCTATTACTGTTAAGGGCCGAACCAACCAACGGCATCGTGAATACATAAGTGTAACCTTGCACAAATCAGCTGATTCGAGCGAGCAATTTAAAAACGCAACGACGAACACATGCAAATGTTCGGTATTAAAATGTGCAGCCCAGCGCAATAGCTTAAATCAAACCTGTACTTCTCAAACAACGGCCTTCCGGCTTTGAGTTACTTGCAGTAGGCTGTATACATTGGGCTGTATACAGCTCCGTACAAATAACCGCAAACGCACGTGTATTCACATGCGCGAAAAAAGCACGCAATAGATGAAAAAGAAAGGGAAGGGAAGAAAAGGCAAATCCCTGTCACGAAGGACGTTCGGCTCAATTATATCGCTAATCAGATGGTCTTACCCTGCCAGGAATCTCCTACGAGGTCAGCGAGTAAAGCTAATTTATGCCCGCCGTCTAGACGGCGTACTCTGACCGGGTGGGCTCGTTAATATCAATAAGGAAGCGGCAGAGAAGAACATGGAATAGGGAAGAAGAGCTGCTTGTACCCGCCCCCCTTGTAGCCATGTAAAAAACTCTCCAGCTTTCCTGCGGATTAATGCGTCCGAGCTAATTAAAGAGGCCCGGCCCACCCTGCTTGCTGTTTCTGCTCGAACAGGGCGTAGGCCTAGGCGTCTCCCCTGCTCCCGCTGATTACGGCGCTGGTGCACCGGGTTTCATCGAAGTCGCTTCGATAAGCAGAACTATATAGACTGCTTGCCGAAGCCAAAATAATGGTACTGGAAGCACAAATTATTTTCAATCAATGCGTTTCGTTTGTTTGCACGCTGTAAGCTAGGTCTGCTCACTTTATATCGTTTTTACTCCTGCATACCTCCCGAGCGCCCCAGACAAAGAAAATGCGTTGTGTGGGAAAATGGACCTATGGAATGTTCACAGAAAAGAAGTCCTTACGCAAAAATTGTTCCTAGTATCAGGCGTCAGCCAATGGTGATGTCGCACGTATTATTAGTGAAGGCCACCAGCAGGGAATGAAAAAAATTGCAAATAGCAATTACGACCGCAAACTTTTGTAAATTCGGCCCCCTTTACATAGAGCGTATTCCACCCCCCCCCACCCCCCCCCAATGCAAGTCTGCAATGCAAAAGTACTCGCACAGTGTATAAAAGTGCACAAAAGGAAAAAAAGGAAAATAGAATTTACACTTTTCTGCATAAATAATGTTTCGAAACATATTCATGGTATACTTTCATTTCCTCAGCCTCGACAACACCCTTATTAAGCAAATAAACAAGTACGGTAGGGATTGAGGACACCTCATAATCTTGTTCGAGCATTTTTTTTCTTCCGATCCTGACCAAGACTGAAGGGACGAGCTTGCCGCATTGGTAATAGGAAGCCAGTTATTCCATCCGTGTTAAGTAAACAGAGGGATGCCATTAACTGAGTGTTTTATGTTGTAACCACAGTTAAAGTCGTGTCCCAGAACATCAGCGGGCCTTCGATTTCACCACCTCCCACCGGAGCCTCTGCGTAACCGTCCAAACCTGGCTTAATCGCGAAAAGTTCCGATTGGGCGAATTTGGTGCCACCGGCGCCCTTTCCCTCTTTAGCCACGCTGCTTTGTGTTTCCACGTACAAGCCGTACTAGACGAATGGTCGCTGCATGTTGTGACAACAGTGGACTAGTAATCGTAGAGAATGAGGAAAGCGGATGCGAAGAGAATGCATGGTAGACTCGAGTAAGGCGGATCCCATTACGTTGGATAAACAGACGGCATCTATATATCACAACTGCGGCTATTCTGTTTGCACAGAACTCCCTCGGGGCCTCCCATTGTTAGGACTGGTGTCATCTGTTATTTGTGAAACATCGTAGCAGTGCAAAATCGAACGGGCGACACAGAGACATCTTTCTTTTAGTCAACCTAAGCCAAGACCATCTTACCGTTTGTGGTGTCTTCGTCTACTTTCATCGTGATTGACGCTTTTGCGCTGGTATGCTGTTTCACCAAACTTCTAGCTAACTTGGCCAAGCAGCGTTACTTTCAGATATCACTTGGAAGCGTTTCAGTCTGATTAGGAGAACATTTCTTACTATGTTGGTAAATGTGGTCGCCATCAATATATCTCTGGCCGTTTTGACGTTCCGAGACAGGCGAGTACTGCATGCTCTTACTGTGCATCATTACCCAAAACCTGCCGCTAAAGCATACTTGCTTTTGGACTGCTCGGTGCCAAAGACGTAGGTAAGTGCAGCGAAACTGTAAATTCGTCAAAGGTGTATTATCAGCAGCGGGTATAGAATACTCAAAATTAAATAAGTTGTATTAGTGACGCTTACACGCACATCATTTTAAGTATTTATAATATACTAGCAACACGCATTGACGTAACAGTCCTACGCGTAAAGGCAGCAAAAATGGTAATTGAAAACCCATGCGTATGACAGCACGTCGCATTAAAAACAATACGGTTCGAAATGCGATACGATGCTGGCCTGTCGACGTAAGCTTGCCATTTTACATGATATGGAACACAGTGCATGTTTAAAATCTAACGGAACAACACGCGAAACTGGCGTGGACGAAAGCTAATAGTTTTTTGCTGCATGATCGTGAAACCGCAATACTCACGTAGGCCAAGCGACTTGAGTCAAATGTGCACCTCTACATTATTTTAAACAAAGATAGATATGTTAAGCGATAGTCAACTTTTTTCACTGTCATCCCCATATGACCCTTGAGGAGGAAAACGTGCTCAGACTTGTTTTACCCCATAGACAACCGAACACACAGTCTTCAAAGCCCCAGGCACTTGCTGAGATAAAAAAGGAATAGAAGGAGATGCCAATATCTACAATATACAAAATGAAAAACGAGGGCAATATGGCAGGTTGATACGAAAGAGAAGATAAAGAAAATACTAAGAAAAGATAGAGCAGGGAATAAAATCTGGGAAAAGCTCACTCGGCCAACGTACCATAACAGCAGCGGAGGCCATTAACGGACGTGATCCGATCGACATTGTCCGAGCGCAAATGCGCACAAGAAGCTGGTGTCGTGAAGGCGTCGTAGGAAAGTGGGGGAGGAAAGCCTCCGCTTCAAGTGGATGGAAGAACCGAGGACCGTCACGTTGCCAACTGGCGCCGACCGTCTGACATCATCAGTGAGGTGGTATGGGGGTTGTGTTGTTACGTTTCCTTTTACTCATCCTTGATGTCCTGGAAACACATTTGCTATAGTTTTCAGAAGGACAACAAGAAATAATAAAACAGTCAGCTAATTGTTTGACGCGTCAGTTCTGTTTCCTCGAAGATGAGATAACAAGTGTTCATTACGGAGACCCTTACGAAAGACTTAGCGCTTTTTTTTTTCGCCAGCACACGACAGTAAGAGTGCAGCGTGGACGAACAGTGCGTTTGGTTCCCTCCATATATGAAGAAGTGCCCTATTGAAAAATTTGTATAAGAAATTGAACGAGATGTATGCATGTCGCACAGATTTGACGAGAAATTGGACAAGATGTATGCATGTCGCACAGATTTGACGCGAAATGAACGATATGAAATGCATATTGAATGAACTCTCATAGAAAACGGGCGAGATCTGTATGAGGTGCTACGCAGACTTTTACGAAGTGCACGGAAACTAGGATCATGCAGGGAAACTAGGATGCCAGCGTCACACCATGGTGTGACGCCGGCATCCTAGTTTCCCTGCATGATAGTTCCACGTGCTCGGGTTCTACATTGCGTAAACAAAGCCGGCAAAGGCGGCTGTAGTTGCTTCACTGCATATGCCGGAACGAGAAAGGTACGCTACATCCCTGCTCACCACACACGGGGTGAGGTCAAGGCAGGCGCAGTGTTTTGTTTTAAACATTTGTAAATATAACCATAGAAAACACACGTCACGCCTTTTTCGCGTATGATCAAAGGAGTTTAGTAGACGCAAGCAGAGTGACTAGCGCCATTATTCAGACATAAAGCCAGAAGAAATATGAGCGGTGGATTGCCCACGTGCGATATGAAGAACGCAATGAAGGCATGCAGCATGGTTGGTTGGAATAATTGGTAAATGCTCGCGAGGAAACAGGTGCGGCATTCGCTATAGTGCATGTGGCATTAAAACAACCCTTGGACTTTTTACATCAGCGTAAAATAAGAAAACATTGCGTCTGCCCTTTCCAGAGACTATTATACAATTTTTCGGGCTATGGAAAGCAGTATTTCTTCCAGCAATTGACCAAGACGTTGGGCGCTCGCAAGAGTTGCTTATAAATCGGCGCGGTGATTTCTCTTGGTTCGCCATGCTTTCAGGAGTGGAGGAAATCTGTGCATCTTGATACAATCATTCATAAATTACACCAAGGGTGTGGTTGCTTACTTCGTACGAGCGAACGAATGAAATGCCCTAGCAATGCACTCTGGTGATAGTCATCTTGCTTCGATAAAAGTGAGCGCTTTTGTACGCTTAGGTCGATTCGGATTGAATGTCGTCGATGTCAGTCGCGCTAGTGGCCGGAAACACAGCGGTGAGAGTTATGAAAAGTAGTCCGCGTGAACCTGTGAATTCTCAGGTAAGGGGTATATTACCCCGGAAAATACGGAGAAAGCTTTGCGGCCAGGAAGCATCTCGCAAAAAGAAAAAAAGAAAGATATAAAAAGAGAGCGAGGCAGTTTCTTATTCAAGCTCACTTAAAGATAAGTTTCTTTTTTCTTTGCAGCATTAATATTTGTATACGTGGTAATCTGCAAGGGAGGGCAAGAAGGAAGAGATAAAAATGAACTAGGAATTGATACCCTGCTTGTGCTTTTGCTTTTATCCCCGGTCCGAGTATCTTCGACTTGGAGAACGATCTCGACTCCAGTGGGCTTAAAGTTGTCCGGAGAGGGGGGAGGGGGGGGGGGGGGCGTTGGAGCAAGGAAAAAGATTTCCTTCCTCGATGGCGAACTGCACCTCCGCCTAGGGTCGGCCCGGTATTGTACTATCTTCGGCATCGGTCCACGTATGGGGAGTGCTTAACACCTGCATCACCTCCATGGCAGGTCGGCAAAGCATTGCACTATTTTCGGTATTTTTTCCTACACGCGGACGTGACAGTGGGAAAAGTAGCCCTAAACAGCTTCGCTGTTAAGTGGATATGGCGTTGGGCTGCTAAACTCGAGTTCACGGGTCCAAAGCAGGTCGCGGCATTCGATGGGAACGAAATGGAAAAACACTCGTGTTATTCTGTTTAGGTGCACGTTAAAGAGCTCCAGGTGGTGAGAAATGGACAGGGTGCCTCATAAGCATATCGCCAGACGCAAAACGCTAGAATTTGTTTAATTAAAGAAAAGGTAGCTACGTCCTTGAGCTTTTTTCTATGGGTGTAAACGAAAGAAATTATTGTCGAGTCTGATTTCTGAGAAAAACATGTTACGCTTATCTTATATTTCATACCTTCAATGTAATGACGTTCCCGACTGTACGTCCGCTCAACTAAGCAGCTTCTGCAATATAAGGAAGGAAGGAAAAAGTGGAGAAGGAAGGCAGGGAGGTTAACAAGTTTAGCTTAACCAGTTTGCTACCCTACACATGGGAGCGGGATGGGGGGGATGAAAGATGGTGAGAAGAGATAGCGAGCACATAACACGGCACACACAGCGTTGGTTAGCGTCTGTCACTCTTGCGCGGTACGTGACGTCACTGTCACAGCCGCTTGTCCAAGCCCGTCTCCTTCATAAACCGAAGTAGTCCCTTCGTCGCCTTCATCTGCGATGTCTTCTGTCGGCGATATGGGAAAATGGTTGCAACTGACAATGGTCTATTGTTAAGGTGCGCTAGAACGGACGCCATGGACTGTCTCTGAACATTTTATTCAGGACAGTCACACAGAATGTGTTCCAGCGTCTCCTCGCAAAGACAGGCATTGCAGAGAGCGTTGTCGGCCATTCCAATGCGAAACGAGTAAGATTTCGTGAAGGCCACCCCTGGCCATAAGCGAGAAAGCAGGGTGGCCTCACTTCGGCGGAGTCCAGTTGGGATACAGAGATGCATCAAGGAGGGCAGGTCGTGTTGACGATTGCTCCGGTTGGTCTATCTGCTTGGTGTGCACCATAGAGGGAGCGTGATCTCCCGTGCAAGCACTCGAAGTCTGCTGGCTGCGTCGGACCGCGAAAGTGGTATGGCCTCTTCCTGTGTGTCTTCAAGAGCTGTCCGAGCGGCTTTATCGGCGTCTTCATTTCCTATGACGCCGCAATGACTTGGCAGCCACTGAAACGTTACGTGATATCCTTTCTCATGTGATGTATGGAGTAGGCACCTAATATCGAGTACGAGCTGTTCGAATGGCCAGCGACGCAGAGCTGATAGCACAGATTGCAGGGCTGCCTTTGAGTCACTGAAAATCGACCATTGTCGAGTTGGCTCCCGATTGACGAAACAAAGTGCAGCGCGAAGAGCAGCTAGTTCCGCAGATGTAGATGTCGTTGGGTGGTCAGTCCTAAAGCTGATGGTAATACCTCTTGCTGTGACGACCACAGCACCGGACGAACACTGGATGTTTGTGGAACCATCAGTATAAATATGTGCACTGTCTGCGTACCTCTGGTGCAGAAGAAGCAGAGACAGTTGTTTCAGCACAGGCGACGACAGCTCAGACTTTTTCCCAATTCCTAGTACGCTCAGATGTACTGTGGGGCTGACAAGGCACCAAGGGGGTATCGATGGTTCAGATGCAGCGGTGAAGCCCGAGGGGAAGTTTGTCGTTGTACCTGACGATAGCTTTAGAGAATGATGCTTGGTGCCTGTCTGAAGGTAGTGTTGCAAGGTGGTGATAGGGGGCACGTGCAAAATGTCTGATATGCGTTCTCAGGGCTTCCACCGTGATGTGAGTTTGCATTGGATGGTCCCGAGCAATCGCAATAGTTGCCTCAGTTGACGTGCATCTGGGCAAACCAAGACAAACTCTGAGTGCTTGAGCTTGTGCTGCCTGCAGAACACGAATATTTGTCTTGCAGGTGTTGTTCAGTACAGGTAGACTATATCTTAAAAAACCGAGAAAGAGAGCTTCGTAGAGTCTCAGAATTGCGTCTACTGACATTCCCCACATCTCTCCTGTCAAGTATTTAAACAACTGAGAGGTTGCTGTCAGGTGCCGTTTCATGTAGGCCACGTGCGGGCTCCAATAGAGGTCTCGGTCGATAATTACGCCAAGAAATCTGTGGGTTCTGACATAGGAAATTGTCCGCCCATTGATTGAGATGACATAAGGCGTCATTGGTTCGCGAGTAAATGCCACTAGGTTGCTTTCAGTTATCCGGTGCACTATCATAAGAACAATACTGAAGCATTTAAAAGAACGGCATGCCTCACATACACGTAGACATATTTCTGGATCTGCCTTGTTCATTGAGGAAGATAAGTGTGGTAACACATTGGGCAACGAGTTTTAATGGGTTGCAGTCTTACAGACAAGGTGAGACTGCCAAAAAATGTTTTCCTTGCCTGAATCAAGTCTGCAGGTTTACAGGCTGTCCCAAAGCGGGGCGTTTATATTGAATGACAACTAGGAACTTGTTTACTAGAACCGATTAGCACCCGCCCGTTAATTCTCCCAGAAACTGGTGCGTCTGCACAGCAGCCACGACTCTTCAGCAGCACAATCATTCGGAATAACACTTTCATCGTCCCTTCGCCTTCGAGACTTCAAAAGTGCTGTGATTCGCTACATTCGAACGCAAACGGCTATTCAATAATTTTTAATAGTGCATTATGAAATCGAATAAGCTCTGAATAGCAAATACCATTCGATCAGACTATGTATATGCGACAGGAGTAAGCGTTCGTGAATGCCACTCCGAACCACAAGTAAAAATTAGTTAAATCTTCTTCCTCTTCAAAATTATGCGGTTTTACGTGCCAAAACCACCCATGCACAAGCGGCAGAGAGAGAAATAATAAACTTTTATTCTGAGCAAGCTCAGTACGTGCCCTAGGTGGGCGGCCTCCTTATTCCAGGTAGCCACGGGCCATGGCCATCTCCCGTGCCAGTTCGATCAGGCTGCACAGTCTCTTCGGGTGCGGGCCTCATAGCTTGGCCTCCCAATGCTCTTCGCTTAGTGTTTAGGTGTCTACATTGCCATTTTTAGGACACATCGCCATACCATTTGGAATAGGGTATCTGGGACATTACAGTACGTGCAGAAGTATGAATTCGGAGAGGGTGAGATTCGGAGCAATGGGATACCGTGGACGCATACCTGTTGGTTTGCAATTTCCTGAGCGTTACTGCGTCTTCCCTAGTTGGGCTGTGATGAGATGACGAGTAACTTCTTCTGTTTAGCTTGTGGTGTAGCAGAATATCGTTCTACTTTGCCGGGACTTCATCCGTTCCTTCATCCGTTCCCGGCGAACATGAGCTCGGGCGGAGGCGTCGGCTGCCTCGTTCCCCCGCACGGCCTCGTGCCGCGGAGTCCAAACGATGTATATTTCTGGCAGGTTCTTCTTTGCCGTTTCCGCGAGGATTTGTAGGACTTGCGTGGAGACTCTCCCATTCTGAAAATTTCGGCGAGCTGCTTGTGAATCTGTGAGTAATATTGCTCCTTCGCCATAGGTTGAGATGGCCAAGGCTATTGCTGTTCCTTCTGCTGTATCTATTTATCTAGTTAAGATACTAGCTGGCGTTCTCTCTTTACCCTGGCTGTCAACGACGCTGATCGCATGGGCCGGAGTTGCTATGTATTTCGCTGCATCGGCGTGTCGTGTATCCGGATATCGGCCATATGTTTTTCGGATGGTCTCTATTCTGCCTTCATGGTGGGTTGGATGCATATTTCTTGGAATGGGGGCTACAGAGATGTACTCTCGAATTGCCTCTGGGGTGATCTTTTTCTCGTCGCGCAGATGCATAGCTTCAGCATATTCCTATCTTCTCAGTGTTGCCCTTCCTGTTTCAGTAAGCTTGAGACGTTCGAGTTCGTTTACTTTGCCTGCTTCGACTAGCTCCTCCCGGGTGTTGTGGAGACCTAAGCGGAATAGTCGTGTGGAACACGTTAAAAATAACAGGTAAGTCTGACACAATTAGCGATGTTTTAAAACTATTTTGCTAGACCAGGGAAGTGGAAAGGGCGTGCACGGGCAAAGGCACGCGGACTTCGAGACTTCTTAAGTTGTTCCTTTTCGGATTCAAACTGTATTACCCAAATTTTCCTCGAACATCCCCCGTTCACTTCTGGTCACATATTCCTGAGATTATTTTTTTTTATCTATGTAAACATTTACTTCGTATGATTATTTCCTTGCCCCTTTGACTGTGCACGAGCAAAGGCACGCGGACTTCGAGACTTTTTAAGTTGTTCCTTTTCGGATTCTAACTGTATTACCCAAATTTTCTTTGACATTCCCCGCTCCCTTCTCGTCACATATTGCTGAGATCGTTTTTTTTTAATCTATCTAAACATTTACTTCGTATGAGTATTTCCTTGCCCCTTTGACTGCTTGCAATCCGTTGAAAACGATGAAAAATCAACACACTCGAAAACGGAATAGGAAGGCCATGTGTTGAACGTGAAAACCGGGTCAGCCAGCAGAAGGGAAATGCCAGGGTTTTGAAAAAGAGCGTCACTCGGAAAATTGAATTGCCTGCCGCCTAACACGCACGTCCTTTGCGGGTTTTTGAAAACAAGCACGTTTCGCAAGGAGGTCGGATGGGTTCACGAATTGCAGCTGACGCTTTTGAGTTTGAATCCTTTTTAATTTTTTAGACTTTCATTATTCTATTCCGCATTCTTGTATTGCAATCCATCGAAAGATTCTACGCTCGGACAGCTCATATATAACTTACAAACAGTGTTAGTGCCGGCGGCCGAAGTTGCCTTTTCCAGAGAACCGAGAGGCCGCTTTTGAATAGCGTGGAGCATCGAAAATGTGGTTCTCGCCCTCAGAAACAGTCGCACCTACTCGATGTGGTGGTGGGGCGGGTGGTGTGTGGGGCGGGGTGTCAGCCAAGGAGCAGGCAGTGCGCAGAAACAGATTTGAGGACTTTATTAAAGAACAAATATATGCGATATAAAATTTGATGGAAAAAAGCGGCGAGAGCAAAAAAAGTGAATTTAAGAAACCGCCTTTTATCAAACGAAAATGTAGAAGCACCAACAGACCGAGAAAAAAAAACGTGATATTACTATATCGATTTTTCCGTGTTGGAGATAAGTTTCCTTCTTGATATATAGATTCCTATGAATACAGCCTTGCATAAAGACTACGAAATAGAGGAGAAAAGGTACGTACACCCGTGGCTATCAGCAAATCGACACAGTAACATTGCTAGAGTTCTCCACGGCGATCTCTGTATTGGAGGTCACGCGGCCCTATCGAGGGAACAAGTGATCTCAAATTTACCCAGCGCAAATAAACGAGGACGCAAGACCACATATACGCAGGACCAGCGCTCGGTCACTTGCGCTGGTTGAATCTGCAGTACGTCGCACCAACTGGCCGAAATTGAAGTACTCCTCAGCCTAATGGCGCGTTCACACTGAGGCATTCGGCGTCTGGAGCGGCACCCAATTCGGCGGAACCCAGTTCGGCGGCGGCGAGATCTGTCGGAACAGCCCCTTCCGCGCCGATCGCTCCCGGACCGATTTTTGCGGCAGCTGCCGCCGGATTGCCTCGCCGCGAACCAATCGGAGCGCGTCTCAGCAATTCGAAAGATGGCGGCCAAGCCCAACGCTCTCGTCATATCGCAGTCTTCGAACGCGTCGCGGCATCGGAAATGCTCATCGAATTCGAGCGTAACCGCCCCGTCCTTTTCGACAAGTACCACGCGAAGCACAAGGTATAAGCGACCTGACAAGGTGGCGTGACCAAGCTACGCGCGCCCTTGCAAAGCAGGACGAACCCAGCAACGCCCGTGGCGTGGTCCCTTCGGCGAATGCTTCTGCGCGTCACGCATCGCCAGAAAGGTGCTTGCCAACAGGCCTAGCAGTACTGCCTCTTCTTGCTCAGGGTTCATCATTGCTTTTTCAAGCCATGGTGGAGAGGCGCAAAATTACCGCACAAACTCGACGCGAACGGAGACAACTGTGTAATTTCGAGCTGCGCGAACATCCGGGATATCCCGCGCTTGGTTGGAGGTTAGCACTTTGCACTTTATGAGGCAGATGGCGCTGTATCTCGTTCCGGCGGCGCGGTGCGCAAGCAATGTGAACGACGCGATTTTCGGCGGCAGGAGAATTCCATTCTCTGTAGACGCCGGATTCCTCAGTGTGAACGGGCAGTAATCGTCTCGGCTTTCCGCCGCTAACCCATCTTCGTGACATAGCTGCAGAGAATCTGGTCGATCACGCATTTAAAGGTGTCCTGAGCCTGGCCTCGGGCTTGAGCGAAAAACACAGTCGACGGATAGCACGTGATGCTGTGAACATCTCAGCCAAGTTATGCCCTCACGCTTATCCTCACGCTTATCGGGTTGCTTTATTTCGTCATATAGCAGATTCTCACACGCGGCTGCTATTGGCGAATAGCCGATGTCAATAAAGGAAGGTGTTTTAATCGGTGCGCTTCATCCTACGGTTACCGCGTGCATTTACTGACGCAGTTTAATAAACGGCCTGAAGTAAGCCA
This sequence comes from Dermacentor andersoni, assembly GCF_023375885.2. Classification (NCBI taxonomy): domain Eukaryota; kingdom Metazoa; phylum Arthropoda; class Arachnida; order Ixodida; family Ixodidae; genus Dermacentor; species Dermacentor andersoni. The sequence continues at coordinate 63,487,458 of NC_092818.1, forward strand.
GTACCTGCTTGTTGAATTTTGATATGAATTACGTATTTCCAGAAGAAGACGACTGTCGTGTGCTCACGCTTGGCCGTCGCCTCTCGCGTAGGAATTAAGCTCTGGCCACCCCGCTTATTGGTGTCGCAGCCGTCGGGACTCGTTAATAGAGTGTTTTAGTCTGGCGTTTTTTGACGCTCCGCTCAGCAGCGGAGCGGAGCGGAAGCGCGAACGCGCGTTCAGCCTCCGCTTCGCCTGCGCTTCGCTCCGCTTCGGCCTCCGAAAGCGATTTCGCGCTTCCGCTTAGCTGCAAGCGGGCTAACTGAACGAGAAACGCGGTCCGCTTACAAGCGGCCTGAGCGGAGCGTAGCTGTCGTCTTTCGCTGGCGAGGGTGGCCGATGCGCGCGCCCTCTCTCGCGCCTTCTCTCAAGGCCAGACTGGAAGCGTACGAGCGCGAGCGCGCACTCAAGCTTTGTCTTGCAGAAAGCAAACGCCGCGCACGCGCGCTGCATTTGCATATAGCTGTGGTCCTTTACGTATAGCGTATATGCCGAGGCCGCCGCGGGGTGCTGCAAAGAGACCGCTCGCTGAGGCGCAGAGCGGCTGGCTCAGGGCAACCCAGTTCGGGGCTTCGTAAGCGCCAAAATCGGAAATAGCGACGTTAATGTGAACATCGGAAGACGAACTTGAACTGCGCGCCACACCAACGTTCGGAAGACGGAGCGCGGTGGGCACGACCCGCTCCGCCGTAGCCTTCGCAGTGCAAGGCATTGAAGAAGGAGGGGAAGCACCGCGACGGAATCGATGTTTGATTGCCAGTAACTCCGCTTTTGCTGAACGCGCTGAAGCACTTCTCGCGGGAAAGCGTTCTTAAACAGCCTAAGCTCGAATACATTTCTCGACTTCGATAAAAAAGTGGTTCACGGTCTCCTTAATTGCCCCGTAGGGCATCCATAACAACACAGATTTCCTTAGCCTCATTCAAAGCTAATACAAGCGCGGCGAACATGCATATGTGCCAAGGGCAAACGAATATGCTCGTCCAGCCGTTGCAGTGATTGAACCTCTTTTCACGGTGCAGTTGTTGAAGATCCGTCTACACGCCTCCATTGTGGTGTTCACGTCCCCGTACGTCCCTTGACGCTCCAGCATACTCTGGATGTTCACCTATCCTCATCTGCTACTAGTATCTTAACCATACAACAGCACTTTTATGTATATTCGCAGTAAAATACCATTTCGAACTGTCATATGTTTCCGTGGGAGCTGCGTATGAGGAATGAATGTCCTTGACCGCTTTCTTAATACTGGACTAACCATTAGCCATTTTTCATGAAATGTACTAAAAAAAAGAAGCGCAAGACGTACTCCACTTGTTCTCTTTGGATCATTCGTCCATTTTTCGTTGACGCTGGTAACGGAGTCGTCAGAGCACTCCGTGCCCATGTTTTTCTTGCAGCCGTGTTGCGGGCGCGTTCGTCGATCATGTACGGCGTTCGTCGTCGAACAGTCTTCCTTAATGCGCATGCGTTGTTAACCAGTGCTGCCGCTACACATGTACTGGTTGAAAGCTTCGTTCTATACTGATTATAAGAAAAAATGGGAAAAAGAAACTTTGCCTAAGTGCCTTAACTGAAACACATATACACCGTCAAATGCATCTGTCTATTAATACAGCGAACAGCTTTCTGAAAGGGTCCGGCTATTCGCTTACATTGGTGATAATTGTGAACGATTCCTAAAAATTATTAGACTATCCGCTACTTTCGCAGACGACGGTGTCACCATGCGGTTGGTTCATGAAGCAGCGACGCAATTGTGACCTTCCCTCTGTTACGTTTCGCCTACAACGCGCGGTAATGCCGGCGCGGATGCAACGGACGCCGGGGCTTTGTTCAAAGCGGCGGACATTTTGGCCCGTTCGACGCCGCCGAAACGCCTACCCGCCAAGCGTGTCCAGGCGTGTTTCAGTGCCACGTGTCTTCGTGTGTGCGTGTGTGTGTGTGTGCCCTCGCTTGTCAAAGCGCGGCAGCCGGGGAGCGGAGTTCCCCGAATGAGGAGCCTGGAGGTCTCTCGGCTCAACAGTTCGCGCCGTCGTGTGGGCGGTTGGCGATGCGTCACTACACTCGGTTCAGCAGGTCTCTCGGCTCAACCGCTCGCGCCGTCGTGGGCTCCTGCTGCGCCGTCCCGTGACCTTCATCCCGTGACCTTCATCCCGTGACCTTCCCTTTTGGACCGCGACGCCGAGAGTATAAGAGCAGCTGCCCCCGGACGCCAGGAGAGAGGCTCCGATTTGTACTGTTGAGTTACGTGCTCTCCCGTCTCTCCACTTCGGTCGAACTGACCGGCCGCTCTTTTGCTATGTTAGAATAAACAAGTTGTTCTGTTACCAGTCTTCTCATGCTTTGCCGGGACCTCCGGATGCTTCCAGTGCCCCAGGCCACCAGGCCAACGCTACCCTTGGGGCTTGCGACCCCTTCGCAATAACGGGCGCCAGCACCGAGACCCTATCAACTCGTGCCAGCGGTGTGATTCCAACATCTGGTTGCCAGCGGTGGGATCGCGACAACGGAGGCCAGCAGCGAAGAGATGCGGTTGACTGTATGCTGAGCAGCACAACGACCATCCGGGAGCAGTGCAACGAGCCCTGTGTGATGACTGGTTGCCTGCAGCGGAACGACTGCGCTGAAGTCTTGGCTGCGAGGTTTGGTGAGTGCGGGACTTTCTTCTTCTGAGTTTTGCCAGGCTTTTGTTAGTGTTAGAAACAGAGCTGGTAATTGTGGTTGTCGTTGCTACCGGGTTAGTTTGCGGCAAGACAATAGTAGGCAGTAGAGAAAGCAGCATTCAGAGCAGCCATGGATTTGAAGTCGTTGCGCAAACCGATATTGCTGGAGCTTGCAAGAGAGTTGGGTCTGGATGTCTCAGACAAACTCAGAAAACCAGAACTGCTAAGGGCTATTCTTGAGTTAGAAGCTGAGGATGACGAGCTGTCGGAATGCCTTGAGACCATTGAGGAGAGGGAGCGTGAACTTAAAGAACAGAAAGAGAAAGATGAGCGTGAACTTAAAGAACAAAAAGAGAAAGAAAAAGAAGAGCGCGACCGTCAACACGCATTGGAAATGAAGCGTCTCGAGTTAGAGATGGAACGCGCTCGTAATAGAAGTCAGGCACACGGTGCAGGAGAACGAGTATTGTTCAAAATGACTGACCTGATGCGGCCGTTTAAGCTTGGAGAGGACATTGGTTTGTTCCTGGTTAACTTTGAGCGAACGTGCGAGAAGCAGGGGTTCTCTCGGGAAACGTGGCCACAGCGCTTGCTCACTTTGCTACCCGGCGAGGCGGCCGTCGTAGTCGCTCGCTTGGAGAGAGAGGAGGCAGAGGATTTCGACAAAGTGAAATCGAGTCTGCTAAAAAAGTACCGGCTGTCAGCGGAGGCGTTCCGTCGGAAGTTTCGGGAAAATGAGAAAGGCAAAAGTGAGTCATATACAGAGTTTGCGTACAGGCTTATGTCAAACATGCAGGAGTGGCTCAAAGAAGAGAAAGCGTTTGGTGACCACGAGAAAGTTCTGCAGTGTTTCGGGCTAGAACAGTTTTATAGTCGGTTACCTGAGAACGTGCGGTACTGGGTCTTGGATAGGCCAGACGTTAGTACGGTGGCTCGAGCCGCTGAGCTAGCCGAGGAGTTTGTGACGCGTCGGGCTCGCGGAGCTAAGGACGGTCAAAAGGGTGAATTTGGCTCCAAGTTTGAGAGGCCGAAGTTCACACCCATGAGAGCAAAGGGGGATACACGTAGTTCGGATGCGAGTGAAAGCAGTCCGACCGAACGTAAGGAGACGGCGGCAACCGAAGCCGAACGCAGAAAGCGGTTCGAGACGAGGCAAGCGCGCGTTTGTTATACGTGCCAGAAGCCGGGTCACTTTTCGGCGCAGTGTCCAGAAACAAAAACACAAGTCGTGTTTTTGTCTATATGCAGCACTGACGAGAACATGAAGCTTCTCGAGCCTTACATGCGAGACCTCCTCGTGAACGGGAAAGAGTGCCGAGTGCTTCGCGATTCCGCAGCTACGATGGATGTAGTTCACCCCTCTTACGTAGAACCCGATATGTTCACGGGCGAGTGCGCATGGATCAAGCAAGCAGTGGAAGCTCATAGCGTGTGTCTGCCGGTAGCAAAAGTGCTTATTGAAGGACCTTTCGGAGCACTTGAGACGGAGGCCGCAGTGTCATCTATGCTGCCCCCCCAGTACCCGTACCTATTTTCGAACAGGTCCGATCACCTCCTGCGCGAGAAGGGGCTTTTGTTTGGTGAGGCTAGCGTTCAGGCCTTAACCAGATCGAAGGTTCGGGAGCTCGCTGCAAAGGCGGTAGTTGCGGGGCCGACGTTGTTGAACGATGAAAAAGGGTCAGAGGCGCAGCAAGCTGGTATTCAGGGCACGCCCGAACGGGATAAAATTGAGCCTGTAGCGTTAAAGGCACCAGATACTGGAGAGGAAAATCCCGATGCGGGAAAGTTAGAAGAGCTTCCGGTCGAGCTTCCGGGACTAGGCTCAGTGACGAACAGGAAAGACACCGATCAAGTCATTAGTGACTTAATAAGTAAAGCATCGCTGTCGCCTGAGCAGAAAACCGAACTACACCAGCTCTTACAAGAGTTTCAAGGTCTGTTCTCTGAGAGGCCTGGTAGGACTTCTGTCCTTACTCATGACATAGAACTTACCTCCCCAGAGCCAGTACGATCCAAGGCGTACCGGGTGTCACCCCGCCAGAGCGATATTATGGAGGCTGAGGTAAAGAAAATGCTACAGCTCGGTGTTATTGAAGCGGGTGAGAGTGATTATACCTCCCCTTTGATTTTAGTTGAGGTACCGGGCAAGGAACCTCGTCCTTGCGTCGACTACCGCAGGCTTAATTCCATCACTAAGGATCAAATTTATCCGATCCCTAACATCGAGGAGCGCCTTGAGAGAGTGAGTAGCGCTCAGTTTATTTCCACCCTAGATCTTGTCAGGGGTTATTGGCAGGTTCCACTTACAGAAGAGGCTAGTAGGTATGCGGCGTTCATTTCACCAATGGGGACATTCCGTCCTAAAGTTTTGAGTTTTGGTTTGAAGAACGCGCCATACTGCTTTTCAAGCCTCATGGATAAAGTGTTGCGGGGACAGCAAGAATTCGCTTTACCGTATCTAGACGACGTAGCGATATTCTCCGCATCCTGGCCTGAGCATATGGCGCACTTGCGGGCAGTGCTAACCCGCCTGCGCGATGCGGGCTTGACAGTCAAGGCTCCCAAGTGCCAGTTAGCACAGGCCGAGGTTGTCTACCTCGGACACGTGATTGGTCGGGGTCGTCGCCGCCCCTCTGAAATAAAGGTGGCCGCTGTGCGAGACTTCCCGCAACCGCGCACGAAGACCGATATTCGGTCGTTCTTAGGTGTCGCCGGCTACTATCAGAGGTACATCCCCAGGTACTCTGATATCGCGGCTCCCTTGACGGATGCTCTAAGAAAGACAGAGCCGCAAACAGTCGTCTGGGATGAGACGAAGGAAAGAGCTTTTAGCGCCCTAAAAAGCGCCCTAACAAGCCAGCCTGTGCTACGATCGCCCGACTACACAAAAGGGTTCGTTGTTCAGTGCGATGCTAGTGAGCGAGGCATGGGCGTTGTACTGTGCCAACGGGAAAATGGAGAAGTAGAACACCCCGTCCTGTATGCTAGTCGTAAGCTGACGAGTCGTGAGCAGGCGTATAGTGCCACCGAGAAAGAGTGTGCGTGTATCGTGTGGGCCGTTCAGAAATTGTCATGTTACCTAGCTGGCTCGAGGTTTATCATTGAAACGGATCACTGCCCTCTCCAATGGCTGCAGACCATCTCTCCCAAAAATGGCCGCCTCCTGCGCTGGAGCCTCGCTTTGCAACAATATTCCTTTGAGGTGCGTTACAAAAAGGGGAGTCTCAACGGTAACGCCGATGGCTTAAGTCGAAGCCCCTAACGTGGGAATCAGCCTCAAAATTGCTTGTTACTGATGTTTTTCTTCCTGAGGCAGGATTTTTTTTAACTTATTGCTTTTGTGTAGTGTTTCAAAGTGATGATGTGCTTTCTAGTGCAATTTTCCGATTTGTGGACGCGTTCTGAGTGCTGCTAAACTACTGTAAGGAACTAGGCAGCAGTATAAAAGGGGAAAGAGCCTGGCAGGGCTTAGTGAGGTTTGTGCCGTGCTTGCTGACTGAGCGGTTGACTTTCAGGCGTGGTTCTAACGCTTGCCGGAAACGAGAACAAAAATGTCAACTCTCCCGAAGTCACTTTGCAGTGTCCTGTGTGCACCTGAACGTGAGAACGAGGCCTTCTCTGTGCGCTGCGCTCAAGAAACGCCAAAGGACGCCCGACTTCGGTTATGAGCATCATCGAGCGACATCCCTCCGGACAGCGGATGCAGTCCCCTGACCATCGGGATCTCCTTCCCCCGGCGGGGCGGTATGTTACGTTTCGCCTACAACGCGCGGTAATGCCGGCGCGGATGCAACGGACGCCGGGGCTTTGTTCAAAGCGGCGGACATTTTGGCCCGTTCGACGCCGCCGAAACGCCTACCCGCCAAGCGTGTCCAGGCGTGTTTCAGTGCCACGTGTCTTCGTGTGTGCGTGTGTGTGTGTGTGCCCTCGCTTGTCAAAGCGCGGCAGCCGGGGAGCGGAGTTCCCCGAATGAGGAGCCTGGAGGTCTCTCGGCTCAACAGTTCGCGCCGTCGTGTGGGCGGTTGGCGATGCGTCACTACACTCGGTTCAGCAGGTCTCTCGGCTCAACCGCTCGCGCCGTCGTGGGCTCCTGCTGCGCCGTCCCGTGACCTTCATCCCGTGACCTTCATCCCGTGACCTTCCCTTTTGGACCGCGACGCCGAGAGTATAAGAGCAGCTGCCCCCGGACGCCAGGAGAGAGGCTCCGATTTGTACTGTTGAGTTACGTGCTCTCCCGTCTCTCCACTTCGGTCGAACTGACCGGCCGCTCTTTTGCTATGTTAGAATAAACAAGTTGTTCTGTTACCAGTCTTCTCATGCTTTGCCGGGACCTCCGGATGCTTCCAGTGCCCCAGGCCGCCAGGCCAACGCTACCCTTGGGGCTTGCGACCCCTTCGCAATAACGGGCGCCAGCACCGAGACCCTATCAACTCGTGCCAGCGGTGCGATTCTAACACCTCCTTTCGTCATTCGTCTTTTATATTGTGAGGTGTACCAAATAGTCCCCTTGCTGGTAAGCTAACTTCACCCCATTGTTTTTGTTACAAATCAAATCAAATAGGCGGGGTCGGTAAATGATGCGTTTACGGATACAGAAAGGAGTGTGCGCACCTTGCCTGTCAATACTATTTTAAGCCTGTAGGAATGTTGGATATTCCAAGAAAACAGGTATTCCTTTGTGTAAAAGAAGAAATGAAGCAGGAGTGACATAGCGTAAAGCTATCCCAAACTGTTGCTATTCCAATTCCGCAATCAGCTCTCCGCGGTTCATCCAAATATCTTTCGGGTTACCCCTGCTTCGAATATCGGTCACGCAACGTCACAAACCCCACGAGAACTCCCCATCTGTTATGACGTGTACACAGTGATTATGCTTGATTAGACTTAACAAAAGAAAAAGAAACATTGGGGCAGAAAGCTCCCCGCCGGGGAATTGTCATATAGAGCTTAGCATTCATCGGAATCCTTACTCACGAAGCTGATGCTCTAAATTTGAAACCGAGGCCGCCGTACTTTATTATATAAGCAACTCCAATGAGTACCACGCACAAAATAACGATCTTCCCAATAAGCTTTTCACTACCAATCTTGTGTTTGACAAGTAAAAGAGAAGTTGTCGCGCTTTTTTTTTCTCTCGCATAATTTGCCTGCCGACGCGCTCGCTTGCTTTCCAACGCGTTCTTTTCAGAAGATTCTTCTCTCTGTTGTTGCCGACGGAATTGCCACGTTGCTTTGCATTTTCAGCGCGTGCCTTACTCGCGTAAGCTCTCACCTGGGCTTTAACTGCGCTACCGTAATCTCAAATTGAAGCGCGTGAAGCCTCTCAACGCACTCGGTCGCCCGCAATAAATTAATAAAGCCTCATACACACCGGTGACCGACAGCGGTGGCGCGACCAAGTTGGTCGCAAAGGGACCAGTCGCAAATAATCGCAAATGGTTGCTTTGCTCGAGAAGTGGCTATTCTGGGTACAGTCGCTCCCTGCTCGATGTTTCAGTCACGCTACCGCGGTCGCAAGACTGCTGAACCCTATACGGCGTGCCAAAGTTAGGTTAGCATGTGTTTTCGTCCGGCGTCCTCTTGCGTCGCTCCAAATACAAAGTCCGTGCCACCGTGGCAGACTACAGGGATGTAATTGGCGCCTTGGCTCGTGATGCTGGGGCGCAGCAGCTCCAGCAACGTGTCGAATGTACACGGCAGCATTCGCAGGAAGCTAAACAGCAGCAAAAGGAAGCATAAATGTTATGCACCGATTTCCACGCAACGCGAACCAGAAATTGCAACTTACTGTCGATATTACTCCCCGCCATGCGCCGGAGTTCGGGCAGGAGGCGGCTTGCGTGGCCGGCCACTTATCGCGAACAGCGCGCACGGGCACACACACCAGCGTCGTCTTTACTTCGGAAGCTTCCGCGCAGCCACAACTCACAGCGACGCACGGCACAGCACACCAGAGCACAGTCATGACGTCTTCCTCTTCGCTCGAATCAAAATCTACGGCTGTTGCCTGAATGCGAAACCAGCGAAGTGCGCGCGAACTGCGTAGATCCCTACAGTTCACGTTGAGAACGATGATCTCCGTGATTACGACTTGCAGGTCGGGCATGGTCGGGCTCGCAAGGGCGTGCCCGTATGAGAACCGGTCGCCTTCAGTCGTTTTTTGGTCGCCAGTAGCAAATGGTCGCACGACCTGCTCAAGTCGCCGGTGTGATTGAGCCTTAATGCCACTTGCCGATGCGTACGTCCGTGGCGTAAATCGATCTTCTGCACTAAACATCCTGTGTGCGAATCCTGCATTGGGGCAATCTTAATGCAGTTTATTCAAGTACTTATGAAACAGAACTTTGTTTAAATGATGACTTTACGAAGTCGTTTGAACCCAGAAGGACGAAATTTAGGAAAATCTAAGAAGTAAGCATAACTCCCAAGCATGCTGGCTTACTCACCCCGCTTACAGCTCGTGTAGACCCTAGCGCCACAGTTCCATCAAATAATTATTGTATGAAACTCTATGGTATGAGTTTTGGGCGAATGTGTGTAGGCACCTGGCGGCTATATCTGACAAAATATCGCGTCGGAGGTTCATGCGCCCGGAAGTACGGGGTATAAGTGTGCAGAAGTTTGTATATACAGAAATTCACCCATGCATTCGTGCCTGCATGGCGCTACGCGTTCTTTGGGATAAGAATGGGAAGGACCAACGGAACGAAGCAGAAAATTGGTTAAAAGTTATCGGGCTGCGCTCACTTCGCATATCAGTCTCGCGACGTCGCGAAACCGCGTCATTTCACTACGTCAAAATGACGCATATGCATTAAAGATGCCGAACAAAACCAGATTGTATTTTTTTCCAAATAGCCCTAGAATGCCCCATTACGAAAGTATGCCGTGGAAAACGAATTTATCTGCGCATCATACAAATAAAAATAATAACTGCGTGGCAATATAACGTTGTCGAGCCCTTTCGACAGGTATACGACATCGCTCTTCCAACTCTTCTTTACTGAAGATTCAATTTAACGGCATTTTTAACCTTCTATTGCACGCCGCCGTGATTTTCGACCAGCCACTGCAAGCTAAGCGGCAGGAAGCGAGCCACTCGTAGACGTTGGCACCAGCCTTCTCTTACGGCTATCTGATAGCGTCCTCGAGAAGTCACACCGGTGCGCACCCGCCGCCCTCGATAAATAGGGCCCACCCTGTCAGGGCAGCTCTTTAGTTGCCCCGAGGCGCACCAGGAAAAATCGACAGAGCGCCGCTGTGCAATCCCAGCGGGCATGGCGCGTCTTGCGCGTTGCAGACGACGCGGAGCGACTGGTATGGCGACAGCAAGGAAACTAGCACGCCTTGATTTTATGGAAGCTGCTTTTTTTTTCGAGTTTGTCGGATCACAGAGAGGACGAAGGTTTCATGAAGTTGGCTACCAGCAGAGACGCTAATGAAACGCTGAAAGTGCGCAATCTTGTGGGAGGATTCGTCAAGTTGTTCAATGACAGCTGCGTGAGTGATTGTACTTTTTAATAGTGCCGAATCCATTTGGATTGAAGGAAACGTGCGAAATATGAAAATAGCTGCATGATTGCGCGTCCACGCGTCGCAACTTTAGGCGTTACGTGTATGGTTAGGCGTTACGCGTATGTTGTTTAATTACTTATGCAGACACGACAGATGTGAATACGCCTCCATTAAGCGGTTAACGACTTAGCGGCAATTATTTCGTCAATCCGTAACTTCTTCATCGCGACCGAATATTTCTCACCATCGATTATCGATTCTACGAACGAGCAAGGCGCGAGGCCCCACGTGATGCTATTCTGCCAATAGCGACGCGGCGTCGGCCTCGGCCAGAGCCCGCGAGGAGGAGGCGGCATTCTTCAAAGCGTGGCACTACTTTACGAAGTTTAAGGAGTTTTAGGGGTGACCGGAGGCAACCCCTCCACCCCCTCGCCCACACACCCTTGCCACACTCACCTTTTAAATTCATGTGCCAGTGTATACGCCATGCGACAAATTCACGAAGTCCCTCTTCCCAGCTGTTACTGTATTTTTGCTCTGTATACTTTTTAGTTGATAATCGACGCCTAGCTCTCTATGCCTGTAATAATTCAATGCCAGGCTTATGTACGTGTCAGCGTCTGTCTCTAGCCAACCGGTGCCCGCGAATTCGTTGGTAGGCACGACATCACTGTCAGACTTAACGCGTTTCTATCATTACTGATATCGCAAATAAGATGTATTTCCGTTAAAAGAAGTATACTTAGCGTCGAAGGTTGGCCCTCATGCGTTTTTTTTTTTTTGCTTTAGGTCCTGTTTGACGATGACTATACTAAGTATTGGCTCTTCACTGTCGGATGGCACGGAGCCGGCCTGCATACTTTAAAATATTTTCGTTTCCTTTATATTCAGCCGAAACTCACATAGATGTGCATTACTGTTGTCTCTGGGTATCTCCGGAAATCAGATGCGTCGGGGCGAGCACATCAGTAGAACGGCATCTTTGAATACCAACACTTGTGAAAAAGAAAGCTGTGTCGTTACTTAATAATAATAATAATAATAATAATAATATTTAATAATAATAATAATAATAATAATAATTATTATTATTATTATTATTATTATTATTATTATTATTATTATTATTATTATTATTATTATTATTATTATTATTATTATTATTTATTGCCACTTTGTAGAGGATACAGAGAGGTTCAGGCCCGTCAAAGCCAACAGGAGGCTTGAAGGACTGGGCCCGGCAGTTTACGGCAGAGGTTACAAAATGGCAATAACAAGCAGAACATTGAAAGGAACAATAGGTTCAGCTGAAGAAATAGAAAAACAAGGCAATCACAGAACCAACACCAAGGACATCCGTACTAACTCCAAGGAAACTAAACTTAAAATACATAATCTCATACATCTAAGCACAACTGTAAAAGAATACAAGAATCAACACAATGTTCTCAAATGAGTTTTTAGGTTCCGCATTAAAAATGTCCGGCACATAAGCACACCGTCTTGCCTTTGCATACCTTGTTACACTCCGTGGTACAAAATATCGAATGGTTTTTCGCAACTTCCGGTTAGGATCATATTTAATTAAAAATTCTGAATTCCAAAAGTGGCGATGAACAACTGTTTGTACAAAAAGAGAATGGAATGAAGGAAGACGTAAGAAGCTGAAAATGTCGGTCCCGGAAGGGATATGACAATTATATGCAATGCTCTTTAACATGTTTTTTAAGATGCTATCTATTCGGCAATGCCAACGGGAAGGACATGACGCAAATAAGGTGATTCCAAATCTAAGAACACTATACGCAAGTGCATAAATTACAGTTTTCTCCACATACATTGGAGCCAAAGATCTGATATTAAAGAGTAACCATGAAACCTTCCGCAGCCTGGTACAAACGTAAGCCAAGTGGTAATAATAACAACAACAACAACAACAACAATAATAATAATAATAATAATAATAATAATAATAATAATAATAATACATCCTACTAATATATAATAATAGTACAATAATAGTACATACAATAATAGCAATTATTATTATTATTATTATTGATCGTAAGCATCCGTGCTGTAAACATCATCCATCACCGTCTCAAAGTCACATTCCCTCTCCGTCCTACCTCTAATTCAAAAGAAAACCTGGATTCGCGACTGTGCACTGGATAAACGTAAGGCGACAGAAACACTGAATGTGACATCATCAGTGGTTACGTTTGGTATACATTTACGTACCTATGGCTAAGGAAATCGGTGTATGGTAATGTGACCATGGTATTTGACCTATGGCGATGAAGCATTAAAAGCTCTTAAACCTGGGCCCAACGTGAAGGGGGCACAGCGAAGCACATCTTCTCCGTCGCGTTACCTGCTACGAGGACAGTACTGGGGAATATGTACCGATCCCGCAGATGGGGGCACTTTCCAACACAGCGTGAAAAAGCGCGAATTGTCACAAGGAAAGAACACGAGAAAATGGCACGTGATGCAGGCGCCAAGCGTCTCAAAGAGCTAGTCTCGTTAGGCTAGCGAGGAGAATGCGTGCGATTGTAGCGAAGTTTTACAGCAAAGCTGATACACAACTCAAGGCCGTCCAGCAGGTCTCGGCAGCTCTAGAGAGGCAGCGACCTCGCGAAACCGAGGAGAAGGGGGGCAGCACCCCCAGGAAGGGGGCGGCGGCCCTCTCGGATCCGCGGAAGTAGCGAGGAACCAAGACCTCGAGGAGCACAATGCACGAGACTGACGTAGTGGCCGCGTCGCGGCAAAAGCTTGTCCTCCCTGCGTGGAGGGAGCCTAACCGACTTTGCAGGCATTTTCACTAAAGTTGTTCTCTCTCTCTCTCACTCAGCAAAGCTGCTAGCCTCTAGTTGGTCGGGGTCTGTCGTGGCGTGCTAACCCGAAAAAATGGCTACTGGTAAAGTTGTTTGTGTTGGGGTTGCCGCTTAACAGAATTATGTTTTTGCATACACCCTAATTATAATGCCATGCTATCATGCCTGTGGGTTGTGTGTAAGCCCCACTTTTACAAATTTTCTCCCACATTTTACTTTGAGGAATTCAATTAGTTAAATAACACACTTGGGTCATGTGGAGGGCCCGAACACAAATGACAGCTGGAAGGCTTTGTGTTTGTGTTTCCAGGCCCCACACGGTCTCAAGTTCAACGAACGGCCACAGACGGCGAGAAAAATCGACCTCGCGGCGCTGCTAATAAAGGAAGCATAGTACAGTCATTCGAAAATGTTTCCGTGTAAGCTCAATATCTCCTGCTTGAGGCGCCGTAGTAAGCGCAGTTTTAACCTACAAAACTTTCTCCTTCACTTATCGAAGCGTTGTTATTACATGAGAAAGAGTACCAAATCATAATTCCTGATAATACATTGTACTCTTGAGTATGGGCGTCGGTAGAGGCGCTTTAGTCTCCTGGCAATTAGAACGCACCAGCTATGCGGGAGCCAAGGCACTGAGGCATGCCGCATAGCCATCAGGGCGAGCACGGCCCGTACGAGCCTACGCAACAGCTGAAAGACGGCCATATTAGATTTCGCTCTAAAAATTGATATAATATTTGCGCTGCTGATGATGATGCTTTATTGACATCCCCTTTGTAACGTGGCGGGGACAAATCGTCACTTTCCGCGCTTGAGTTACTCTGGTATGCTATCAATGCTTTTCCCCATTCTAGCATTCTTGTATACGTATTTTTAATGTTCTCTATCTACCTTCTACCACTGCCCATCCACGTAAGGCATCCCGTCGTATTAGTCTGTTCCCTGCTCTTTTTTTTCACGAATACTCTACACGTCTCTTGTTTATATCGACTGCTGGGCGGGTGATACTTTCATCTACTTTAAATCCAAGCGCTTTAAATCCAGGCGACTCCCTTCGCGTTCCATTAGGATGTGCTTCCTGTTTGAGTGGCGCCATCTGTCGGGTCCCCACGCAAGTTCCATGCGCTTCCGCAGCTTATCTTCGTACCACTGTGGAAAGTAAAGGTTTGCTTCTTTAAAGTTGGTTCTTTATTTTATGGAGCTTCCACGTAGCAGAATTATGTTTTATCGTTTATTCCAATGACAATCCGATGCTATGATGTCTGCAGGTTGTGCGTAAGTCGCACTTTACGAATTTTCTCACGCATTTCATTTTGAGTAATTCCAGTTGTTTGATTGATGGACTTGCGCTAGGCGGAGGGCCTAAAAGGATGATGGAGGAGGAGAAAACAACTTTATTTTACAAGGATGATGATTTATGGTTTATTGGATGGATGGATGTTATGAGCGTTCCCTTTGGAACGGGGGGTGGGTTGCGCCACGAAGCTCTTGCTTTTATACTGCCTAATGTCCTACCTAGGTTAAACAATGAAAAAAAAGAAACCACTATGAACTACCACGCCCAAATTTTCTGATCCCCTATTGCGAACTGTGCTTTTGTACGTCTCCGTCTTTTGTCGTTTCCCTACTTTTCTTCCACCAATCCTCCAATCGCTTCTTACTAATGCCTATTGCGGACATGTTTGCTTTACCACTGCTCCCGCTGAACCCAAGGGCTTCAAGGAGGCCAGTGGTGCCTAAACTGACCGCTTGGTAGACGTCTTCACATTCTAATAAAGCATGCTCCGTCATTTCCCTAGCTTTACCGCAGCAAGCACATGCTTCTTGTTCCTTTTTATATCTCGCTTTATCGGTGCGTGTTCTAAGGCATCCCGATCTCGCTTTGAAAAGTAATGAGCTTCTCTTTAAGTTATCATCAATGGTTTCTTTCCTGATTTCGTTTTTCCTCTTCAGTAGTTACTCATGGCAGGTTGTTTTCCATTGCCGCCACCCATGAGATTATTTCAGCCTCTCTGACTTTCCGCTTGACCTTCTTTGTTGCTGTGTTGACCACCCTACAGGTCGCATACTTGCTGGTAAGCTTCCTAGTTCTTTTCCTCCAATGTGAATCAATGTTTTTAATTTACAGATACCTGAACACTCTCCCAGCCCATTCACTTTCTTCCATATTCCTCAGCCGTTCTTCATACTCAATTTTACTGCGAGCTTCCCTCACTTCAGAGCTAGTCCATCCCATATCACCCTGCACAGCTTCATTTGTAGTCTTCCCGTGAGCGCCCAATGTGAGGCGACCCACTGACCTTTGGTTCCCATCGAGTCCTGATTGTACCCCTGATTTAAAGCAAACAACCGCATTTCCAAAAGTAAGTCCTGGAACCATTACACCTTTCCACATACCTCGGAGGACCTCGTGCCTATTGTATCCCCATAGCGCTCTGTGTTTCGTTATGGCTGCATTTCTTTTCCCCTTTACTGTTATGATGTTTTTCCGGTGTTTCCATATATCTATTGCCATCGTTTATCCATATACCAAGGTACTTATATTCTGTTACCCGAGGTATTTCTTGGCCCTGTATCTCCACTGTCTGTTCACTGTTTTCATTGAATACTATAGCACCTGATTTTCTAACACTAAATTTCAAACCTAAATTGTTGCCTTCCTGTCGACAGATATTAGCCAGACGTTGCAAATCCCTTTGCTTGTTAGCTAGCAACACAATGTCTGCCGCATAAAATGAACCTTGGAGTTCCTGCTCTACTACTGTACCCGCCTGTTTGTATGAGAGATTAAGCCCAATATTACTTCCTTCTAGCGCCCTCTCCATCCTCACCATGTACATCATAAACAGCAGCGGGGATAAAGGGCACCCCTGCCTCAGTCCCTTGTTGATATGAACTTTCTCCTCGCTCCTCATCCCTTCCCATTCAACGCAAACGGTATTTTCTAGGTAAATCTCTCTCAAAAGCTGTAGACAATCGTTACCTAAGCCTTCCCCTTCCAGAACATCCCACAAAATGTTGCGGTGTATATGTATACGTTGTCGTAGGCTCCTGTAATGTCTAAAAAGGCCACATACAACGGTCTATTTTCTGCTTTTGATATTTCAATACACTCAGTAAGAACAAACAAGTTATCATCCAAACGCCTACCTATTCTCAAGCCATTCTGAAGCTCTCCCAACATGCCATTATTCTCTACCCATGCTTGAAGCTTTAATTTGATTGCCTGCATTGCTAGCCTGTATATTACCGATGTAATGGTCAACGGTCTATACGAGTGAATTCTGTCTTTCTCCCGCTTACCTTTATAAATTAAATTCATTCTACTTTGTCGCCAACTGTCTGGTATTCGCCTATCTTTTAAAGTTTTTTCCACTGCTTTCACCAGAGCTTCCTTACTTTTTGGTCCTAGTTCATTTATCAGCCTAACGGGAACCTTGTCTAGCCTTGTGGCTGTGCGCTTAGGAATTTTCTCTTCCGCTTTCTTCCAGTTTAAATTTGTCAACACCCGCTCTTTTTCCACTTGGGTCTCTTTCATGCTCTTTTTTTCTTCAAGTACAACCTGGTCATTGCCTTGGAAAGATTCGGTTGTTACTTTTCGGATGCAATTTATTGTCGCTTCTCCTTCCTGTCTGTTTTCATCTTCGTCTAGGATATGTTCTTGTATTGGTGTTGACTTCCTGCCTAATAATTTTATGTGGTTCCAAAATATTCTAGGTGCGGCCTTCTTTTTCTCACGTATTTCCGACAGCCAACGTTCACTTTCACCTTTTAATTTTGATTGCACCAGTATTTGAACCATAGACTTTTTCTCCCGGTATATTTTTCTCCCCCCCCCCCCCCCCAAAGGCCCCAACCCCTAATTGTTGCTGTCTTGACGCATATACTAATTTGAAGCGCATCATCAGCTCCTATCTTACGCTGCCCACAGGTGCTAATCTGATATTCAAATTACTTGTACCATAGTCGAATTGACGGTTCATCATATTTTCTTCTGATATGATATGCTTCGATTATTTCATGCGCATACTGGGCTCCGTGCCTCGATAAGACCATGGTGTCGCTGAAATGCGTGGTACAACGGCTTTCTTAGCAATCACCCGCTAGGTGAGACGGCTCAGCATCAGCCAGCGAACTTTTGTGCTCGCTGAGCCTCACGTTCACGCTCCTAGCGCTTTTGCCAAGATACGTTTTTCCGCAGGAAAGCGGTACCTAATAAACTATGCTAACTTCGCAGTCAACATACTTAGTCGCATGCTTAATGCTGTTGGCATTTCGGAGAATTTTTTTTCAAATGCTTAATTTCTTATTTACTTTAGTACCCATTGCCGACAATTTCTTGGGTGAAGAGAAGACGACGTCTACTGCAAAGCGCTTTGCGACATTCTTTAATCCATGCAAAAGCTTTGGTGCACATGGAATAACCGCACATTTCGGTATACGGCCATTTTGTTTATATTGTGTCGCTTGTTGCTAAGACTTTGTTTATTTCATCATTTTTTTCCAAGCCCTGGAGATATTGGGACGCGGGTAGCCTGCCTGTGTTAGTCTTTCTACGTGCTTGTCAAAACTAACACGCAGTCAGTCTATGCACGTTTTTCCTAAAGCTGGCCTAATACAGGAAGGCGCTATACCTAACTTGATTATCTTATCGTTACTGGAACTGCAATACAATAACGATTTCAAAGTACTTGGGTGGTAGCGCCAGCAAACATGTGCGGGTAGGAATTCCAACTTTAGGTACAGGTGCTGAATTTTACTTCCCTGCAGCATTTCCCCGGTAAACTTAAGCCCCGGTCTACATTGTCTGAAGACATTGAGGATCTCCACACATTGCCGCCTATAATCTAGGCGGCGAAAAATTACAAAGAAATTATCAACATATCGAAACACATTTTTCTTCATTCCGTCGAGACACACAGCGAACTGCCTAAACACGGCTAAAAAAATTTGCTTTGTACGGGAGAGCAGTAGTCTAGTAGGATCTAGATTAGGAGGATCTAGAGTTCCACCCGTACTGAGCGAGTTTTTCGTTATTATTATTTTTTTTGTGTGTGTTGATAGCGAGTGGGCGGCAGGTCTTGACGGAGTGGTGAGACATGTTTCGGTATGTTGATGATTTCTTGGTAATTTTTTGCAGCATAGATTAGAGCTGGCAATGTGTGGACATTAAAGCCTTTACAGAATGTGGGTTGGGGCTTACGTTTACCGTGGAAATGTTGCAAGAAAGTAGAGAGAGAGAGAGAGAAAATAATGCAGAGAAAGGCAGGGAGGTTAACCAGAGGTAGTTCCTGTTGGCAAGAAAGTAAAATTCACCACCTGGTCCTAGAATTGGAATTCCTACCCGCACATGTTTGCTGGCGCTACCACCTCAGAACTTTGAAACCGTTCTTGAATTACAGTTCCAGTAACTCTAAGATAATCAAGTTAGGTATAGCGCTTTCCTGTATTAGGTCAGCTTAAGGGAAAACGTGCGTAGACGGAGTGCCTGTTAGTTTTGACGAGCTGGTAGAAAGGCTAACACAGGCAGGGTACCCGGATCAAATTGTCTCAAGGGCTTGTGAAGACATGATGAAATAAACAAAGTGGAAGCAACAGCGAAACAAGATTCAGAAAGCGGTCGCCTACGAAAGTGTGTAGTTATTCCATACGCATGCAAGCTTTCGCATGGCTTAAAGAAATAATGTTGAAAAGCGCTATGGAGCAGACGCCGTCTTCTCTTCACCCAATAAGGTGTCTGCAATGAGTGCTAAAGTGCACGTACAGTACGGAATGAAGAGCAGTAACAAGTGAGCTACTCGTATTCATCCGTGCTGGTCTTGAGCTACACGTCATTGGCGTAACTCGAGGCAAATCTCGAAGAAGGCACCTCTTACTGAAATGCAGATCCCCGAGGAACTCGTCGGCTAGCTTGCCGGGGAATCTCCTTCTTGGGCAGACGGTCGGTCTACGCGTTGCATCTGTTCACCGGCGCGGTCTGATTCCCCCACTGGTTCCAGCACGGCGCTTTTATTGCCTTCGCCGGCGTTTCTCGAACTTTCTGACTGAGGCGTGCTCCCATAGCTCGTACAAAACCTGGTAATTTTCTAGACATTTCTCGCGTTTTTGGCCGCGACCACTGAAGTGTTTTCGAGGAGGGTTGCGACTCATCCGTTAACGCACGCTGGGGCTGTCACCCTCCTCCTCTCGCTCTGCTCGCCGTGTGTCGAGGTCTGAGAGGGCGTTGGTGCGCGCCCTTTCTCTCTCCTCTCTCTCGAGACCGTAACCTTCGCGTATCTTGTCGAAGCTCCGTTGATTGTGTCGGTTGTCTGTGGCGTATGCGCTCTCTCCCTCTGTCGAAGGTGCCGCGGGGCCGACGCGCTGCTTTGCTGGCTTGGGTAATACGCGGCGCGCGCTTTATTTATTTATTTTATTTAACATACTGTTAGTCCCACTGGGACTGTTACAGGAGTGGATTTATCAGCAAGATACAGGAATACAGTGCAGTACAGTAATACGCCAGTTACACATCAAGCGGGCAATAATACAAACAGTATACAGTATAGTAATATGCCAGTTACGCACCGAGTGGGCAACAACACAAAATCAATACAGTCTGAACGTGATCATCAGGTCTGGATTGTTGTCAAGACTGACAAGGCAGCGAGCTCAGCGAACTTTTTCAAGGAATCCTGCGCAGTTATAGATTTATCTAGGCCGTTCCATTCTCTTATGGCTCGAGGGAAAAGGGAAAAGTAATATGTGTTGTTAGCACAAGAGTATTCATTAATCGTAAAGTCATGCTTGTGACGTGTTTCTCTAGAACGATTAAAACTAATGTAAGTAGCAGGATCCATGTTAAATGCGTTATGAATTAATTGATAAAGAAACTTGAGTCTATGGAGCGTGACGCGGCTTGATAAGGTGTCTAGGCTTGCGTTGGAAAGCAGCTCTGTGGGAGAATCAGTGCGCCGGTATCTATGGTAGATAAAACGAACAGCTTTTCGTTGAACTGATTCGAGCATGTGTACATCTTTTTGCATATATGGAAACCAGACGACGTTTGCATATTCCAAGATTGGACGGATAAGGACTTTATATGCGAGTAACTTGGTATCTGAAGTCGCAAAGCGCAAGGTGCGCTTAAGGAAGTATAAATTGTTCATTGCTTTTTTGGTAATGTTTTGTACTTGGGTTTTAGAGCTGAGATTATCCGAAATGATCACACCAAGGTATTTCTTTTCAGTTACTGTTCTGAGAACGCCGTTGCCAGTACCGTAAGGGAAATTAAGTTTTGTTTTCTTATTTGTGACAGACATCACTACAGTTTTTTCCATGTTGATTGCCATTTGCCATGTATTGCACCACTTTATGACGTTGCCGAAAGCTGTGTTTAACCTTATTTGGTCTGCATGAGTGTTTATTTTTTGGTACAGCACGCAGTCATCCGCAAAGAGACGCACCTTCACATCAACGTGGTATGTTATGTCGTTTATGTATAAAATGAACAAAAATGGTGCTAGCACAGAGCCCTGCGGCACGCCAGAAATGACCGGAACGATATCAGAAGCATGGTCATTGTATTGCACATATTGTCGGCGTTCCGATAAGTAGCTGGCTATCCACCTCGTAACGGGACCATCGCCAAGTATTTTGTTTAGTTTGAAATTCAGTTTAGCATGTGCCACGCGATCAAAAGCCTTTGAGTAATCAAGGAAAATTATATCAGTTTGACTTTGATGATTGATTCCCTCTGCGAGGTCATGAAAGATTTCTGCCAGTTGGGTAACAGTGGACAACCCTGCTCTGAAGCCATGCTGGTTTTGGTGAATGATGTTTTTAGTCTCAGTATGTTCTTTAAGAAATTTTAACAAGATGTGCTCAAGAATTTTACAACAGGTACATGTGAGGGATATAGGCCGGTAATTGGACGGGGACGTTACGTCGCCTGATTTGTGAATAGGCACAATTTTTGCTACCTTCCATTCAGCGGGCAGACAGCTGTCCTGAAGTGACTTAGAAAATATGAGGTAGAGATATTCACTGATTGGTTCGGCATAGCGCCTAAGAAAGCAGTTTGGAATTCCGTCAGGACCACAACTCTTTCTTCCATCTAGGTTCAACAACAGAGAAAGAATCCCAGGTACACTTATGGCCGGAGCGCCAGAAAGTTGTGTAGACTCATTACTATAGCACGCTAATGTTCCTAAAACACCGTTATCGGCGGTGAATATCGACTGGAAGTAATTGTTAAATGAGTCAGCTTGCTGCTTTCCACGTGTAGGCGAACTAGCAGTAACATTCTTTCTGTTTAAATACCTCCAGAACTTGGCCGGCGAATTTTTAATGAAGTTGTTAAGTGTATTGCCACAAAATTGTTTCCTAGCTTCGCGTACTTTATTCTTTAATTGTTTTGTTAGCGAAATTATGTTTACCTTTAGTTCTGAGTTTGGTCGTTGCCCATTTCGTTGCCTTAACCTATTAATTTTCCGTTTCATGTGGATTATTTCTCGAGTAATCCACGGATTGTGCTTGCATGTTACCTTCTTTTTCAAAGGGATAATTTGTGATGCAATGCATCACGTGTTCTTTAAATTGTACCCACAAGGCGTCAACAGTTACGGTACCCTGAATATACAAATCATAAAAATCATTAAATTCATGCATAAGATAAGTCATAACAGCCGCGTCGTTCGCTCTGTTAAATGCGCGCACATATTTCGTCGGACCGCGCTGGCGACCCAAGTTTGGCAAGAACAGCGTACACAGTACCGTTTCATGGTCAGAAATTCCTTTTGACACTTCAACTTTACAATCATCTATTCTGAAGTAGTTACTAACAAACACCAAGTCTAGTATAGAATTGGATGATCCTTGCTCACGAGTAGGCTCTCTAACAATTTGTACAAGTTCTAAAGTGAATAGGATACGATACATGGCCTTACTTGTTGCATCAGTTGAGCTTAAAGTATTCCAGTTAACTAGCGGACAATTAAAGTCGCCCGCTAGTATGATCACAGAGCCATGGACATATTTATACATGTATTCAAACAGAAGATCCAAATACACAGTTTCAGCATTTGGTGGCCTGTAGACCGCGCCCACATTAACAGATTTACATTTCAAATGAACTTTGCACCAAACGGCTTCTACACCAGGAATGTCAGGCATTTGCGTAAAGGGTAGATCACGTTTTAAGACCAAGGCCACTCCCCCACCCCTAGATTCCCTGTCTTTGCGAATGATGACATAGCCCGGGGGAACGATTTCATGATCTCGAACGCCAGAGTGGAGCCAAGTCTCAGTGATCACAACAATATCTGGATTAAAGGCGAGAAGGGTAGCTTCCAAGTGGTCAATCTTATTTAGAAGGCTGCGCGCGTTTATATTTAATAGGGTTATCGGTAGCTGCGTGTTCTTTTTGACGGATTGCTCGCATTTCCGTTTTTTTCTATTTTCTTCTCACTTTTTTTGTTTATTTCGACCAAGTCGTTTATTTCCTCATCCCATTTGAAAAGCTGGCCATTGATGCTTACTTTGTCGTGCATTAAGAAGACCTTCTCCTTTCTGTCACGGTTTGTTTTAGTTGCGTCCCATAGTTTCTTTCTGATTTCCCTGAGAGGACGTGAAAAGTCTTCGCTGATAGAATATCCTGAATTTTTTAGTTTTGAGCAGCATTTGAAGATCTTCACCTTATCACGATAGTCCAAAAGTTTCAACATGACTGGCCTGTTTGTTGTTCTGTCACTTCGCATTCGCCCCAGACGATGAATCCTTTCAATGCCTTCGACTTCAATATGTAGTATATCCTGAAAGGTGTTTCTAGTTACAGACCCACGGAGACTTTCAGTGGATTCACCCTCTTCTTCATCCAACCCATAGATGATGAGGTTCGACCTACGACTTCTATTTTCCAGTTCGTCAACCTTTCTTGCCAGAAAGGACACATTCTCTTCAAGTGCAGCTATTTTTTCATTGCTCTCAGTCACTTGTTTCTCAAGCATTCCGATCTTTTCCAGTTTTTTGTCGATTGCATTAAGCTTTTGGTTAGCCGCTGCTTTACCTTTCTTTATTTCTTGGATATCTTTCGCAATAGACTTCAGCTGTTCTGCAATGGTCACATCATCTGGGCCCGGATTTGTTTCAACGTCCCCGCTAAGTAGTAGAAGAGTTTGAAAAAGAGCATGCATCGAGTACACAAGATCGATCAAGGGCCGTGGGCACGGCAGCAGGAGCAGACAGACGTTGTTACTACAGTAAACTTTTCCATAGCGTTTTCTTACCTGCAGAAGGTATAGAAACGGGTTGGTCTGCATAGTAGCACCGCTGCCGCGCCCACTGGTTGACGGCCTGTTGCAGGTTGTATTTATAGCATGGCAGTATGACGTCGACGATGATCCGCTTTCCGTTTCCGATGTTGATAGCGTGGCTCCTGGTGGCACCGCAATGCTGATGTCAAGCAGGGCTTTATCATTCTGGCTCCCAGTTGTAGATCCGAAGATAGGCGGCAGCAGATCCAGCGTAGAAATGTTCGCTGTCGGTCCCGATGGCACAAGCAGCAAACTGAGCGAAACCTGCAGAAGGTATAGAAACGGGTTGGTCTGCATAGTAGCACCGCTGCCGCGCCCACTGGTTGACGGCCTGTTGCAGGTTGTATTTATAGCATGGCAGTATGACGTCGACGATGATCCGCTTTCCGTTTCCGATGTTGATAGCGTGGCTCCTGGTGGCACCGCAATGCTGATGTCAAGCAGGGCTTTATCATTCTGGCTCCCAGTTGTAGATCCGAAGATAGGCGGCAGCAGATCCAGCGTAGAAATGTTCGCTGTCGGTCCCGATGGCACAAGCAGCAAACTGAGCGAAACCTGCAGAAGGTATAGAAACGGGTTGGTCTGCATAGTAGCACCGGAATTTAAATATCTTATTAGTACATGCGGCAGGGTAAGCTAGGAGGCGATGATGCGCTTCATTTCAGTATGAAGTAAGAAGATACCAACGTTCCGGGGTTCGACACGTGTACAAGAATTATGGATTGATTTGTTTCTTAATGCTTTTCAGAATAAATGCAAGTTGAGAGCCAGCGCGTCTCCTGTGCATTTCTGCTTTGGTCTTCGTGGTATTGTGAGCGCTGCACAAAAATACATCATGGTGGTGCTTGTCTAGTGTACGCACCAGCTTCTCTGTGCATCCACTTTCACAGGGTGGAATGGAGGCGGATTTTTTTATTGCGATAGCAATTACATGGACAGTCAAGGCGCTTTCTTGCCGTCGCCGTTGGCATCGCCGAGATGTTCTGTATGAAGTCCAAGGGCGATAACGCTATCGCAGCGCGCCGCATACTGTAGGCGCGATTGAAAGCGCGCGTAGGGAGCCGTCGACGATCACGGCTCAATCTCTCGCGCGCTAGGGAGGAAATGGAGAGGAAACGCGCCGCCTTCCATCGCGCGAAAGGCCACGGGGAAGGGGAGTGAGGGAGCTGCGTTGTACTTCGGTAGCAGCTGCAGATTGCGCGCCCGCGCCCAGTGGGCGCCTACGATCGCGGCTCAGTCTCGTGCGCACAAGGGAGGAAAGCCGGCAGGAAACGCGCTGTCTACCGTTGTGTGCATAGCGCCGTGGGGAGGGCGGGGAGGGGGCTGGCGTTGTAGCCTGGCAGCAATTGCGCATCGCACGTCCGCGCGCGCGCTGTCTTGAAATCGATCTGCGTCGTATTGGTGCTCAGTTTGCGTTGAAGCCGATACACAGCGCGACATCACTTCGCTCGCTGGGTCAGCCACGCTTCCCCTTTCCAGCGTTTTGACAGCGAATGTCCGCGGTCATCGAGTGTGATGTGTTCATATCTGCCCGTGCGCGCTGACACCATGCTTGTCATTTGAGGTAGTAAGCGAATGTATGCAAGTTATACGGCCGATAAAGCTACTATCCTTACTTCGTATAGCTTTCTACGAATTTGCTGTCGCAATGGATGGTTCGTCTTTCGGGCGGAGCTTCGACATTTTTTCGTGTGTGTTGGGCCCTGGACAGCATTACTGTAGTCGTACACTACGCATAAGTTTTTCGTAAGGTGAGTGCCAGTTCTGTAAAATGGGAAAAGGGACTGGGGTACTGGCATGGACATATGCCCGCCGTTCCGGACACGTTCGCCAACATGCCGTGGGTGACTACGCCCGTAAAATATTTAGGCGTTCTATCGTAGTTTTGCCGCAATAGCGAAACATACTGGAGTCGGCAAACAACAGCGCTACGCGAGAAAATAGATAAACTCCGGTGCTGGGAGCTTTTGGAGTTTTCGCAGGTCAAAGGGTGCAACGTGGTCTTCGCCAGCAAACAGTGTTATGCGCTACTGGTCTTGCAGTGTTGATGCACGAATAGTCATAAACTGTACCAAGTGTTAGTAATTTTTATATGGCGATCTTTGTGGGGAAGGTGAAGCAGCCATAATTTTTTTTTTGCCGAGTCCGAGAGAGCGGTTTCAATTTGTCATTGTTCTTTCTCAGACAAATCGTACGGTGTTCTTGGTTTCTATTGGATACGACAGGTGCGTTCTTACGTACCATTATTCCGGTAAGGCTTGGTAGGGCTTTGACTTCTTTCTTTTTCACTTGTGACTACTTGAGTGAGGCGATCTATTCTTGAAGAAAAAAAGTAGTGCATGCATGTAATTTCTTGCTGGCGCGTTTTTGTACGAATATTTATCAGAAGCCAAACAGAAAGATTTGTGTAAATACTTTGTTGAAGCTGTAATGCGAATTCCACTCTACAGAAGCTTGTATGATGTCGGATCTGGTCATAATGTATTGCCAAGAGTCAAACAAATTACTGCGCCACTTGGCCCCAAATGATCTTTTTTTAGGCTTCATAAAGGTACCCTTAAGTTGAAAACATGTCTGCAAAAATGGGACTATTTGTGCATGAAAACATGAAACCATACAGCATGCTTTTTTGGATTACCTAAAATTCCTGTTCTTCTGAGATATTCTAAAAAAAATTGCTGAAAGGAGATGTGCGTCTAGATGCCTACGGGATCAGGTTCTTACCGCTGCACGATGATCTTGAGGGTGCGCCTTAGGATTCAGTAATGGGGATTGATATTCAGAGCATATAGAGAAAAACCTATGGCTGTTCATCACGTCGATATCAATGTACAGTTCATTCGTGAGTATTTTCACGAAATGATCACAAAGGTCGTGGAAGAGCGTAAAGTTGCAGACCCGCCACCCGAGTGGGGCTCGAAAAATTTGAGCCACTTATGCGCGTGGAATAGTTTTATTCTTACGTCAGTCTGTATTAGGCTGCGAGTTCTATTGTGACCAATCAGCGTTCCTATCTGGCTGTTTGTCTACTGCACTTTGATTGGTGACCTGTGAATTGATAGAAGAAAAGAAGTTAAAGAAAGAATGATCGTGGCCTAGTGGTTAGAGCTTGACAGTCTAAGGGTAGCTGTGCCGGAAAGCAGAAGTTTGGTTCTGCTGTCCGTCACGTTTATTATTGCGGAGGCCCGAAGTGTGGCGAGACCGGAAATACTGTACCGCAAAGTACCTGGAATGAAGAAAAGAATGCTTCGAATTAAAAAAACAAATACAGGCTCTTACGCCCAAAAAGAGCGATCTGATTGCGAGGCCCGCCGCAGTGAGGGTCTGCGGGTTAATTTTGACCACCAGGGGTTATTTAACGTGCACCCAATGCAAAGCACACATACAAGTTCTTTTTTTTTTTCATTCTGCCCACATCGGAACGTGGTCGCCCCGGCCGGGCCAGAGCCCGCGACCTCGTGCTGAGCAGCGAAACTGAGTAACCAATGAGCTATCGTGGCAGGCTGCGCACTGAAGTGTCGAAAAATGAAAGCGTTGGTACAGATTGAGTGAACACGAAAGAAAACAACACGTGGCCACTGTGCGACGGTCATTGCAAAACGTTCGCCTTTAATATGGTCACCACATTATTCGCACTCTCAAGTGCCCGCGAAGCGTCTCCCATATAGGCCCCGACCTTCGAATTCTCCCACTGTTGCTTTAGCCCTGTCTTTTCACGGCCCCTGCCCGGTGTCTTATTTATCTGTGTTCCTCAATGACAAAGTAAAGTCAAAAAGTGACCCATTATTTCTTTCCTTCCACTTGTTTTGTTCGCTGCCGTCTGATCTTTCTCCGAGTTTCCCGCTATTTCTTGGTCAAGGGAACACAATAAAGGCACATTACAAGGAATCGAATGTCACTTGATAGTCGCTCCTCCCGTTGAGTCGCAAAGGGAGAAAGGACAATTCCTGGACTGCGTTGTTTGTTTATACAAGAAGACACTCCCGTTCGTCATGTTTCGTCTGCACTTCATACTAGTAATACGTTGCGGTAAAGCATGCCCAATGCTGCTGGCCTCGACCAACCCTGAACGCAACGGTACAGGGAAAAGCAGAACGAAGCACGTCTCCGAGTCTTTTTCCCAAGTTTACCGGGCTGCATACGTGGGCACTTTAGGGTTGATGGCAGAACTTGTAAAAATTTTTTCTCGATATTTAAGCAAAAGGAATTTGGAGTACTTACACTTTGAAGCATTTAAGTGTTTCATGCGGGTGCATGTATGTCCGCAGGATTTCTTCAGTTATGAAACGTTCTTAGCCTTTCCCTGCATGCACAATAGTATACATCTGAGAAGAACTGCAGCGCAAGGATCATAACTTTTTACAAATTATGATGATACATTTTTGACACCCCCTTCGATGCGGGCTAGTGACCAGTAGCCACCTAGCCTGCTCGAGCTAACCAGTGGAGATATTCTGTCACTGTCCACCACCTAGTGGACATGTCCATCTCATCTGCTGCTAAAGTGCTGAGTGGCTGGGCTGGGGTAGAGAGAGAGATACAGAGGAAAGGGGAAAGGCAGGGAGGTTGACCAGATGGGAAGATCCGGTTTGCTATCCTACGCTGGAGAGAGAGGGGAGGGGGAGGTAAAGTGATAGCAAAAAAGAGATACAGCAAGAATGGAGCATAGACATACAATCACAGTCTGTCACTGCACAGCACAGTAGCACTTGCAGCACTATAAACATCTGTTCAGGCTACGGCCGCTTGCCCAATTCTGTTGCCCTTAAAAACTGCAACAGTGCCCTGCGCTGGGGTAGGTGTTAGAACGAGACAGGTGCTCCCAGTTAATCAGCAATTTAGCAGCATACTAAATGGACAGTTGAAGAATACCCCCCCCCCCCCCTCCCCCGCTAATTGATATATGCTTATAAGTCTAGCAGATTGCCCATATTTTCTCGATCTTTTCTCTGTTTCTTAAAACCTCTATATCTCCCCTGGAGATATAGAGGTTTAAGGTTACTCGTGTAACGGATGCTATCCTATCAGTCTCTTCCTTGGTTACTTTTTCGGCCGATATTATAAACGTAACTTGCTTATCTCGGCTGCTGACTGGTTAATGCTTCTATCTGTTTTGAATTCCGGTCTTTCTGGAAGGTGAACGCTACCTACTGGTACTGCTAGGTGAATATCTTCGCATTCCTTAGAATGTGCTGAGTTGTCTCCGGATTTTCGCTGCAACTCGCACTTGCCTGATCTTGTTGCGAATATTTGGTGCTGCATATTTTAGTCCTTAGGCGACCAGCTCTGGCCTCAAATAGCAAGGTGATGCCCTCTTCGTTATCGTACAGATTTTTCTTTCTGATTTCTTTCTTGCCATACTTGTATGTCTCCACGGTATTTTTGCTTCCGTCCTTTGCATGCGATTTACTGTCTCTGTATCTCTCACTTTCTTTTTGATGACGTCCGGTTTTTTATTTTTCAACTTTCAATCACCACTCTGCAGTTGGCTGCCGACGCCTTCCTCCATTCCGCGTCCACGGCTGTACATCTATGCTAGATGTAACGACGCGCCGCCTGTAGGCCGTGAAAGTCGATAATTCACAAGGAGGCGGTATTTCCGATTAAGCCTTCAGAACGCAATCGAGCGGTTCACCAAAATCCATATGGTGATGTTGCTGAGTGCACAGCGAGAAAAAGAGGTACAAAAATAAACCTCGGACAGGGAGCAATTGCAAAGGTACAACGAAACGTTCGCGAGGGCACCTAAGCGGTTCCACGCGGCACCTTAGAGAACTCGGACTGGGGCGTTTCCAATTGCGTTCTTACGGCGCCTTTTATGACCGTCTCCCCCGCCGTTCCTTCCTACCCTAATGCTCTCCTTACGACTACGGTTGCCCAACGGCATTGCGGTCGTGAACGGCAAACATGCGCGTCGGATTTCCTCTCGCGCTTCGGTACGATACCAAATCCGCAATACGAGGAACACACGCGGGGGACAGTGCGGGTTAGGTTTCGTTTTACGAGTGCCCTTTATTGACATTGCGCGAACACGCCTGCGGCCGCGGCGACAATCACCCGCTCCTCTGCGCTCGAAAATGTACTCGGTCGGGAACCCGTGCGCGCTCGTTTTCTGCCTCGCTTTCCTGTCGAGTCGGTTTTGCGCGGAAACACGCTTGTTGACTTTGAAGCTCCGAGATGAAGGCCACTCCTGCATTGATATTTTTTACTGGGGGGGGGGGGGGGGAGGGGAATTCTACGCGATGCGTGAAAGTAAGGCCCTGGAGTGACCGTTTCGGCGTGCCTCCTTATTTCGTGCCGTAACGGGTTATTTGAGGCAGCATTGGAATAGCTTCGGAGGGCTGGAACATCACTTGAGAGGGTTAAAAGGGCCTATTTTATTTAATCCATACACAATGGTCGTTGCTACTAACACACGGTAATGTAACTTTATTACGTGTTATATTAGCATATTATGTCAAAGGAGCCATAAATAAGAAATCAATTAACAAGTTTCAAATGATTTAGCGGGAAGAAATGTTGTGACGTTCTCCGCAAATTATACCTTTGCGCAAGGGCATGTAAATGCCAAGGAAGCATCATACAACTAATAGTTTTGTGTGTAGATATGTTCTTATTAAATTAAGGTTGCTGCTTGTTTTAGGAAGTGGAACTCAATATGCACTTCGTTGCGGATTCACACGCTAGGAGCTCAAGCAACACATTTCTTCATTGCGCAATGCCTTGACAAACGGTCTCAGTAAGCCGGCCCTTGGTGGACGTTCATTTAGGCAGAAATTGAATCCGGCTCGAACGTTAATAGTTTCTCGCTTGAGTACCGCACCGAATTAATTCTAAAAACGAACCATAAGACCTCGACCTAAATGAAGGAAATAAAATAGCCTATTTACTGCTGCAAGGCCCACCATCGCGTAAAGCCCGCACCCACACTTCAGAGTGCCAAAATTTAGCAAAAATGTTTCAATAAGCGCCCTGCGCATGCCGGCAACCCGTTGCAAGATCGCAGTAGTGAGTGTGCGAAGAATTAGTCGGCGACTATGAATGTTTTCCTTGTCGGCCGCTAGTGGTTTGCCTTTATTTGCGTAACAGCCTGAGCGCAGTCCGAGGCTTTTCTGAGAAGCCATACACCTGCCTCGCGTAAGGTCCACAACCGGTAAAAGTTTAAAAAGGAAGTATTGGCCTTACTCTTGTAAATGCTTCATTACTGGGCGATTAGTTAACGTTGTGTAGCCGTTATTTGGGTTCCGGTCGTCGCGTAGCCATGTGCTCGTTTTCTTAGTGGCAGAGCGATGAGAAGATATCACGAACTGAACGTGACAAGTCTTGAATACTGATGCGAAACCACGGTCACGCACTGCTTGCGTACAAAGCGCATAACAAATGCCAGCCTGTTAGATTTGCATTCTTTGTTGCACTTTCACTTAAGATATAGGGGCTTCTACGCGTATCACATGCAGAACGTGGAAGTGGAAGCTGTTTGTCTAGGAGACTGCACAACCACTTGCCACCATTAGCACCACTTGCACTTCTATAGCTGCATCATTCACCGGCACAACACTGTTGTAAGCGTGCCTGCTTCTCCAATATTGCAACACAGCAAAGGGCGATAAGCGATTCATTGTCGCCTGCACTCCAGCTATACCGCTGTCCGTGTCAGCGAACGTCATGCGGTGCTATAATTGGGCTTTGGTCTCCATCTTGGCAACAAGCTTCCGAGCCTAACAGAAAAAAATAAGAAAAAGAAAAAAAAAACGAAAAGAAACACGAATCGACGTTTCTGGGCACGCCTGGTACTTTAGACAAAGTATAACTTAGCTTCGCTGATTCATGCCTTCTGGTTTATCCATAGCTACGACACGATAAGCTGGGTGGCGTCGCTTTCCCACAGGTTATACGTGCCCTAACATAACCACTGAGTTCGTCAGGTTTGCAAATAACCGATGGGGTTTCTGAGAGCGAACGTGCACTAGGATTCATTTCGAATGTCATTCTGCGCGTCAGTGTCCATGCATTTATGCGCGAGGTGATGAGCAGAGAAACGGATAACGAAATCTGCAATATGGTGTGTGAAGGCAACGTATGCGCGCACAAAGAGGTCGATAGAAGACGTAGTAGTTCTGCGGAAACCCGCAAGGTGGAGAGAAGAAATTAAGGGAAAATGAGACATCCACCCAATCGTTGAATTGCTACAAAGGAAATCCATACGGGCTCCTCGAAGGAAAAAAAAATAAATTGTGGGGTTTTAGGTGCGAAAACCACTTTCTGAGTATGAGGCACGCCGTAGTGGAGGATTACGGAAATTTCTACTACCTGGGGTTCTTTAACGGGCACGTAAATCTAAGTACACGGGTGTTTTCGCATTTCGCCTCCATCGAAATGCGGCCGCCGTGGCCGGGATTCGATCCCGCGACCTCGTGCTCAGCAGCTCAACACCACAGCCACTGAGCAACCACGGCGGGTCTCGAAGGAAAAGCCTTGCAGTTGAAGAAAAATTCATCCTGGTCCGGGACTCGAACCCGCGACCACCGCCTTTCCGGGGCAGCCACTTTACCATCTTAGCTAAGCAGGTGGCTAGCAGGTGGCAGGGCAAAGTCAACAACTCGAAGCAAAACCTTTGTAGCAATTGCTGCGATTGGGTAGATGTCTCATTTTCCCCCTAATTAGGTCGATAAAAGCTTAGAGACAGAGCGTTGACGCAAGGCCTGTGGAGTCAGCTTTGAGCGTCGTGCGAGCGTGCATTTCCTGAAGCCGATACATGTGACCGAGGAAGGATGCGAGCAAGTTGTTGCCTGTGTGACAAATGAAAAATCAGTGCTGAGTCTCTTTGCTTACGCTAGGTTGTTTTTTTTTTGTTCGTTTGCTTCCCGTTTTAAAACCGCGCGCGAGGACAAGCGGATCCTGGAAGTACCTATCTGCGCACACAGAAAACCGACTTACTAAATGTTGAACACACGCACAAACAGACAAAGCCGCATTGCCAGTTGGGGCTCGTTTGATGTGCTTCTACGATCTTCTCGTCCTGTTCGAGCATTTTTTCTTTAAAGTTTCGTTGATTAAGTTAATGTAAACAATGTAGCTAGGCACCAGCCACTTCTTTTTGTCTTCGTAACAAATTATTGCTGGTCTTTCAACTTTAGGGCCGCAGTGCTCAATTAACAAAATATGTTGACTGTTTTTGCTGCCACTGTCGTAATAAAATACATCAATACAAAACTCCTGTGCGAAGTAACCTGACTTGCTTACATGTAACAGAGTACGCGCTAAATAAATGACTCGCCCATAACATTAGTATTGAAAAGTTTTCTATTTTTATGAAGCATGATGGGCGTCGCGAATCATATTATGCCGCCCAAAGCATCCTCAGCTAAGGCTGTGACAACGTTCATTCAAAAACCCTAAAAAAGAAAAGAACACTTTCTGTGATTCGTCTATCACAGCAAAAAAGATTTTCCAGCCATCACTCTTGGACTATTCACTCTCATGTGACTGGAAAATCACAGCTGTAATTCCAATGAATAAATATGGTGACAAGCAGTCTCCTCGGAAATATAGGGTGATTTCACTGATAAGCGTACCCTTTAATATACTGGAGCACATCTTCGTGAGTCACCTCACTAAATTCATTGAATCCTAAACCTGTTTTACATTGTTGCAGCATGCGTTAGACAAATCCTGTTCAAAGGAAACTCAATCAGCACTTTTCACGCGGAAACTCAACGTCATTTCAGGTAATAGGCGGTTATGCGGCTGCATTTTGCTTGACTTTCCACCACTAAACTGTGTGCACATAAATAGGAAATATAGAAGCATAATGTATTCATATGTACAAGGCCTCATAAAGCCAGCAGACACTGTAGCCAAGAAAAGAATCGGAGAAATTAGCTGTAGTTTAAACTGGAATGCAGAAAATAATGAAGAAAAGGGAAATGAAAGTGGGCGGTAAGGTAACTTGTCGCCGATGGGAGCCTAACCCTCAACGACCGCATTTCGCATGCGTAGCACTACCAACTATACTACGGCGATGGCTCACGATTCGTCCACTAACTTGGGCATTAATGTTTGCTGGATTTAGCCTTAAGAGTGTTAGCCAGCACCACTTTGATCCAACGTCGACGGAGGTTGTACGTTCGGCTTCCCTCGGTGACAAGTTGTCTTTCGTCCACTTTTATTTCCATTTTCTTCATTATTTTCTAAATTCCAATTTAAACCATAATTTACCCAGTGCCTTCCTTGACTTCATTGTATTATTACGATAGTATCGGTAGATACCCGAGAGAAGAGCCGCCGCGAGAACGGCGACGAAGTGGGTCTGTGCCCTTGGCGCGAGTGAATGTCGGCCTGGCGCTCTGGCTCCAGTCCAGTGTAGATAGCCTGTAAATAGCCTCTTTCGTCTGTGTCTTTCTACACGTAACATTCTGGTGGAGGTCAGCGACCCCCTCCTCGCCACGGAACTCCGGAGTGGTCGGTACATCGAGCTTGTCACCATGCCTCCCGGTGACGAGCCCACCTTTGCAACGGCTTCGGCTGGTTCGACTGCTCCAATCGTCACGATTGCCCAACATCGCGACCCTGGTGTGTTCTCTGGCCTGGAGGGACAGGACGTTGACGAATGGATCAAGCTATATGAACATGCCAGCGCTAATAACAGGTGGGACACAACAATTATGCTCGCCAATGTCATCCTTTATCTTGGCGGCACCCCACG
This sequence comes from Dermacentor andersoni, assembly GCF_023375885.2. Lineage (NCBI taxonomy): Eukaryota > Metazoa > Arthropoda > Arachnida > Ixodida > Ixodidae > Dermacentor > Dermacentor andersoni. The sequence continues at coordinate 63,521,509 of NC_092818.1, forward strand.
CGTGTGGTACCAGACGCATGACGACGAGATAAGCAGTTGGGACACTTTCAAAGAAAGGCTACCGGAACTGTTCGGCGACCCCATTGGCCGCAAGGTTGCCGGGAGAAAGGCTCTTTCGTCTCGTGTTCAGACATCTACAGAGCCGTACGTTTCATACATCCTCGACGTCTTGGCTCGATGCCGAAAAGCTGACGACGCTATGTCTGAAGCTGATAAAGTGTCACATGTCCTAAAAGGCATCGCCGACGACGCTTTCAATTTGGTTGTTTTCGGCAACGTCTCGACAATCGAGGCCATCACTAAAGAATGCTGTCGCCTTGAACAAGCCAAGAGCCGCCATATCACGCACCACATCACGCGGCTACCCAACACCGCTGCTACGTCGACATGTGAGGGTCGACCGCGTCAGGCCACCACCTGTGACGACGTCACCCGTATTCTTCGCCGCGAGCTCGAGGCCGCCTGTTCGCCAACTTTTTCCACGACGCCTCCCGATCCGCCAGCAACCACGATTGCCATGATTCAGGCCGTAGTCAGGCAGGAAATTGAGAACATGGGTCTGAACTCCGTGTGTTCAACATCTACACCCAGCGTTCTCCAGTTCTCTACCGGCCCTCCTCGTCCCCGACAGTCCTTTTCTACCACATCTCGCCGCAACCCGTCCGAATAGCGTACCCCTGATGACAGGCCGATCTGCTTCCACTGCTGTCGCATCGGCCACGTCGCCCGTCACTGCCGCAACCGATGGCCACCGCCTCCTCGGACATACGCCACCACTTATTCCTGCACCTTTGGACCTTCTGTTCCCTATGCCACCCGCCATGAACCCACTGCCACTGATGCCCCTGCTCCGAACCTCCGCTACAGCCGCTCGCCCTCACCTCGACGCCGTCAGTCTCGTTCGCCCCAACCCCGCCGCTTCTCTTCGCCGCCTATCGCCTCCCGGGCCCAGCCGGAAAACTAGGCACTGCAGCTTCTGGAGGGTAAGCTACGTTGTCGACACTGTCCTCAAATCCTCTGCTCACGTTAAACACGAACCAAAACCTTCTTGACGTTGACGTTGATGGCTATCCTGTCACGGCACTCATCGATACAGGGGCACATCTTTCTATTATGAGTGCTGCCTTCCGACGACGACCGAACAAGCTCCTCACACCAGCGTCGGCCCGCGTCGTCCGCGTTGCGGATGGCGGTACTGTGCCTATCATCGGCATGTGTACGGCACGTGTTAGCATCGCCGGCCGCCACGCTCCTGTCCTCTTCACCGTGAATGCTCATTGCACCCACGAACTCATTCTCGGCCTCGATTTTCTCTCCGCGCATTCTGCTCTTATTGACTGCTCTGCCAGTATCCTTCGCCTTGAGTTGCCGATTCTCGCAGAACCTTGTGACGCACCCCAGTGCCGCCTACGCCCCACCGGCTTTATTCGCCTGCCGCCAAAATCAATAGCCTATATTGAACTCTTGTCTTCCCCACCAGTCCCTGATGGCGAGTACCTCGTCACTCCTCTGCCCGACATTCCACTACAGTATGACGTTACCGTGCCTCACAGTATACTTACTATTACTGCGAACCGCACTCGCATACCCATCTTTAACTTTGGATTGGCAAACCGAATTCTACCGCAAGGTATTTGCCTGGCCGACGTTGATTGTCTCGGCGACCATCACGTGGCAGCGTTATCAACCGATGCTTCTTGCGAGCTTAGCAGGCCCATCGTGCCAGCCTCGGCCGCTGGTCCCAAGATACAGAAAATGGTTGCGATGGACCTGTCTTCTGCGCAGGCTGAAGACCTTTACCAAGTATTATCGTCCTACAGAGATATTTTCGACTTCGACGATCGCCCTTTAGGCCAGACGCTCGCGGTCAAGCATCGGATTCTTACTGGCGATGCTACTCCTATTCACCGACCAGTCCAGTGTAAATAGCCTGTAAATAGCCTCTTTCGTCGGTATCTTTCTACATGTAATAGTATTTGGCTTTATGTAGTCATTAACAAAATCGAGTCCCTCAGTTCCCCTTCTTCTCTCATATGTAGAATGTCTAATCGGTTGATCAAAAGGAATATACAGCATAATAATAAAGAAGACTTTCATGCGTGCGCTGCCTAAGCTCCTTACAACGCAAGCGGAAAAATGCAAACGTATTATCAATGCAAAACTACTCACACATACCGTATGTAAAGGTAAAAAAAAAAGACATAACAGATCTATGTGCAAACCTATCCTTGCACAAACACTACCTGATATTTCATAACATATTGTTTCCTGCTACTTTTCTCGTCTATTGACTTCAGTTTTAGCTAGAACTGCAGCATTTGGAGCAATTTTGTGGCTTTCTCTTAACCTTATTGTTTGATTTTGTTTTTGTTTGGTGCAATTCACCACTCCCCTCTTTAACGACTGTTCACTTTGAGGACATAATAATAAAAAACAATGTGGGTAGCGCTTACTCCTGATCTACCACTTGTTCTCGCATCCCGCTTCACTTTATTGTCTCCCAGCGAAGCAATTAGGCGGGCTCAAGTACATCTTAATTGGGCGGCGGAAGCGGTGCAGTAAACTGTGTTGGAATGTTTTAATAATCGTCCTCGCAAGCGGTCCCTCAGAAGCAGGCGGCCCGCGCCGCGATTGCCACGCCGACAGCTCAATTGGTGATAGAAAACTTGGTCTTTCATTTAACTGTAAACGGCAAATTAATGAACTCGTGACACTGAGAGATATGGTGCCCTAATGAACAAATTCCACCGTGCTGCGTTGCCTGTTACAGAGCGGGGAAGTTAAAGTGGGTGAGGGCAGCTCGCGGAGCGCGCTTCTGTCGCGAGGCATGCATCATTACAGTCCGTATGCTTACCCCTCTGACAAGCTCTAATGCACGCGCCGCGTTCGTCATGTCTTCCTAGCGTGTTGTGACGCCTTGCGCTTCTGTTCAAGACCAACAAGTTCGCTGCGGAGAATTTAGCAAGAACGCGCCTCTTAACACCTCATCGCAATGTCTCAAATCTTAAGAGAGACAGCAGCTAATATTGTACAATTTCTGTGTCGTGATTTAAGCAGCAGATTTGTGCTTACATTTCTAGCCTATAAGTTGGTTCCAAAGTAAGTATGTAACGTGCAGTGCCTCCAGTCATATTCCCCCCCCCCCCTTTTTTTATGATACCGACCATTGACTCGCACCCGTGCATAGGTCACTGAGCCATCCTTTTTTGTTAAATTTAATTCTCTTTCCTTTATTGATGTGTATTTTTTGTGTCACATATGATTAACTTTATTGTTATTATAGGTTATGCAAGGATATGCTAACTCTTAGTATTTTACTGCTAATATTTTTGCCATTTAATTTGTCTTGCTTTTTAGAAGTATTATGTTTGGTAGTTTACTATAACAGGTCCCGCAAGCATGTTTGACAGTGGGATCTCTTTACTCACGTTACGTCTACCTACTTGCCTATATTTGTGCTTAAAGTGACGAAATACTCAACACTATGTAGTGGCCGCAACCCATGTCCACGGGAGATTAAGTACTGAAACCGAACTGCCAGTTGAAGGTTCGCGTCCAGGGAATCTGTGGGGAGGGGGGGGGGGTGCCGGAATAAACGCAATAACTTATTTGCTAGTCTTCTTGTCCATATTTGTTCTTTAGCTGTTACTGCTTTTATATTTTTGCTCCAGATAAAACTAAGCGAAGCTAACTTAACTAAATTGTACTTTTTTAAGCCGCCACCCCGTCTTGCATTGCATCTGATCGCTGTTTACTGCTGCAAGTTTACGACGCGTTCTGGCGGCAAACGCTCAGCTGTACGCGGCCTTGCGGGCTGTCGGGAGAAATGTGAGATGTGACAGGAATGGCTCGACGATGGTTGTTGCAGTTTAATAAATGATGCATGCATTGGAAACAAAGGTCACCAAAGAGCCTCCTATCCTATAGACATCTATAATAAACCATGGGGACTAATAAATGCGAAAGAAAAGTGCGGAAGAACATTCTAGGACTATGTGATTTCAGAACCAAGGTAGGTTACCACAGAAGCTACGGCTCCTGAGTGCACGATGAACATGGAAAGTAGGGTCTAATACGTTTGCAATAATATGCCTCGGAAGTGTGCATTAGGGCGTGGTCGCCAATCGGCGTAGTTATAGCCACTAGCCTACTAAGGCATTGTTTGCTCGTTTCGAAGGCTCTAAATGATTATTATACGTACATATACTCTGGGGATTCGACTGAGAGCGATTTCTTGAGTTGCTTGCCATTGATGCAACCATCGTTCCTGATGGAATGGACCAGGGTTGTCACACACGTCACTGAAGGGTAAAGTTCAGCCACGATAATATCATGCGTGTATGACGTGTTAAAGGTTTATTAAATACTCATAAGACCGATTTAACCCGTCCGAGTGTTGACGCTTGGGCGAGGGGAGCATAATATTAATATTGCATCATAGCTTATATCTCTGCTACCGGGCTAGACACACGCCATACTTTGGTGTCATATGTAGAGAAAGTAAATAAATAGTCGATAATAGACCCGCGCCCAGAGATGCCGCTATTCCCGCACCATGCATGGCACAATTCGAGCTAAATGCCGAGCGAGAGGTAGCCTCTCGCTTGGCATTGAGAGAGACATAGCTCTTGAGTACTTCGGTAGATCTGAACGGGAGAGGACTCGTTTGAGAGAACTCGCTGTGCACAGTAGGTGTAATCCATTAAACTTGAAGCTGCACTAATCAGGAGCTATGAAGCTTGCAAGCATGCAGTTTTGAGCGGAAGTTTCAACATTGATTGGCTATGGCGCTTACGTGTTCGACCTGTAGGGTTCAGAAATGACGTGAGGAGACTGAGGCAGCAAGACAGAGGGGTACCGATTGGCGCCCACCACTTTTGACCATTGCGGGCCCACTACGAATAGAGAGCGAGTGCAATTGCAAGATTTTAACTTTGAACCCCCTAGAGCTGTATCATACGCTAAGCATGCAAGCATTGGTGACGTCATTTCTGTACCGTACTCCCAAATACCCTTTCTGTAGACCCTCAGCAGCACGCGCAAAGCGTTTCACGCACTCCACTGCAGATTCATTCCCGGTACAGCCTACATGCCCGTTGATTTTTCAACACAAGATCTTCTTAGCCGACTTCAGACAGATTTGTTGAATCTGGGCTCTGGGTATCTTGCAACCACTTCTAGAAAGAAACAGTTTGATAGGTGACTTACAGATGTCGTATGAACACAACAGCAATAAATGATACCTCGTCATGTCGAAAGTACGTTGCAATAGTCAGCAACGAAGGGGATGACAAAAGAAAAGAGTGTAATTAGCTGTAAAGACTAGCACATTCGGAGAAAAGAGGTGGCGTTAGTCACTAATCAAAAGCTGGTAACAGTATGTCACAAATTTAACCAAGGTTATATTAAGCGCAGTTGATAACAGAGCCGGTCATGGCCTTTATTACGGTGAGGAGGTGGTTCACAAAACTAGAATAGGTTGTCACTTTACGAACTATGGATAAAATTGCACCGGTATGGTAGCATTTTCTACCCAATCATGTTAATTGGCTTTTTTTTTTCTTTTTTAGTTGGCTCTTTCTGCCATTGTCATGACATAATAAGGTCCCTTTGGTTCTGAAAGGTTATTATAAACACGCATGAAGAAAAAAGGGAAAAGAACGACGAGGACCAGATTGACACATGGTTTAGGGATAGTTATAACACCATGAAATATTGGCACCAACAGGTTATGCCAGGGACACTAGAGTGGGTCTAATACACTGCACGGTAGCGAAAGAAGGAAACGACAAATGCGAATACCGCAACATAGAATACGGGAGGATCATCTTTAAATTTACCGGAATCTTTAAAAATAGCTTGTTGCAGATAACATGCCTCTATTCCCTGAGGGGCGGACTTTACTCACATGAGCAATCGAAACATATATTATGGAAATTAAAACGAAAGTCATTACTTAACTTCCTTATTAATTATTGTGCGCACATATTGCACTTTACGAACCGTTGCCAGTGAGTTTGCAAGGCGTATGTACTTGGAATGAATTTCAAGAATGACACCAGTTTTGAAAAATGGCCTATCAAACTCGCCGTAAAAATTCATTGTTGTTCCACTTATTTTTTTACCAAGAGTCTCTTTTATGCATTGGAGAACAAAAGTAGCTTGAACGCCCATGTGTTTCGTCAAACACTTTGTGAAATATCTGAAATCTGGTGTCACCATGGCGATTCATTTCAAGGTATTCAATACTAACAGGCTACTATTTGTAATTTTGAACATGTGCCGTAACGTAATAAACTAGAAAGTTAATTAATGAGCTTTTATTAAACAATCAGATATGTGTTTCTAGTCGTGCTAGTAACGTCCGCCTTTTTGAATACTCCAGCTCAAGGACAATAACTAACACACTCGCAATCATCTTTATCAAAAAGATGCAACGAATAGAACGGTCTGCCAGCATCTATTGTTAGCAGAAGTAATCCTTCTCAATTTACGCTTCTTTAGTTAACTACCTCTAAATCATGAAACTTGTCGTTAATACATCACGCGACTTTTTATTGTATAAACACGATATTTGCAATTTAAGTATGTATGTATTTATTGATCTAGCATTCTTAACTTGTGCATTGAAGAGTGTATCACGAGACTTCTATAGTGAACTACCTTTATTATTTTTATTATATGTAATTAGTGGGCTAACATAATTTGTCAGTGTTACTGATATTGTCCCTTTTCTGTATAATCATATTTTTAGCCTCTTTTATGTGGCCTCTCTCCTCTACAATGTATACGTTCTCTGAGGGTAATGTAAATAAATAAATAAAAAGTAAATAAATAAGTATGCTATCTGAAACAGGCGATCTTTAGAAATTGCGGAAAATGTATACATGATCACCCCGTAGAATGACCGGGATACCACAAAGAACATGCCTGTAGGAACGATTTTATGAGTGTGTATAACCATAATCCTAAGGAGTGCAGCTGGTACCAGTGCGCAACGATGTATTTGGCAAAATAAACAACTTCATGGATTTATATTTGCGTAATGTACAGTGTGCACATATGTGTGCCACAACGCAGGACATAGCTATTAATCCAACATAATGATAGACACACTCTTATCTAAACATCGCGTTAAGGCCGCCACCTGATAGCACAATAGACCATAGATGACGGCGGCCTTACACTTGTCTGTATTAAGCCTACTAACGAGAAAACGACAGTGCCAGCCCCCGCTGCTTGACACGTGGATCGTGCCGGCCGTGCGCGTTATCTGCGTGCTACGGAACGAGAGCGCCGCGTGTCCCGATTTCCCTGTTCCAGTCATCGGTCACTTGCGCTAGTCTTTTATGCGAAGCATACTACGAGAGCTCAACCCAGCTCCTCAGGCGCGGCGGTGTCGCCTTCAATACCACGTGACACCGTGACGTCACGACAGAGGAGAAACGGGGCTCCAACTCGCGCCGTCGCTCGCGGCGTCGCGGCGGTATATAAGCAGCTGCGCTTGTTTCTAGGTGGCTTTGGCTCAACTCTTGCAAGATGGGCTGGGTGGGAATCGAACCGGGGCCTCCGGAGCGTGAGACGGAGACGCTACCACTGAGCCACGAGTACGATGCTTCGAAGCGGTACAAAAGCGCCTCTAGTGAATGCGGTGTTGCCTTAGAAACGAGCTGTTTCTAAGGCTCAGGCGTGCGACGCTTGCTCAGGCGCACATTTCGTTGCCGCGCCGAACGCTGCGTTGCTCGACGCTCACCGCGTCCAATGCGGGGCGCGTAGTCGCTGCGCCGTAGCCCATTGTCTTACACCCCTTGGCGGGTCGACGGGAGCGCTCTCGCGTTCCACTCTTGAAGGCGAAGCAGAGTAACGCATGAGTTGTTTCTTCTACTAGCCGAACCAAATATAGCCAAGCAACAGCAGTTCACCTGGCTAAACAGTGGTTCGAAAACTAAAATAAAGGCTAGTATGCTTCGCATCCTGGGCTTAACCTTAGCTAAGCCAGAGCCATTTTTTCTTTTGCAGTTAGTCGTCAACCCTCGATGTGTTGTGAATATGTATTGTGACACATTATCCTGGGGGACTGTGCAATCTAAAAAATTTACACAGTCATTTAAGGATCCTTACGTGATTTGAATGCGAAAGCCTAATGAAATGACTTCTCTAATTCGTTGGTTACATACACAATCCGTGACGACATATATTTTCACGTGTCCTACACAGCTTTATTTAATCGACCTTGTACCAACCCTAATTGGTACCTTAATCCGATCTGTACCAACCTCAATCCACCTTAATTCACCTTAGTCTAATTAATACCAACCTTAATCCACCTTAATTCACCTTGTACTAATCTGTACCAACTTTAATGCACCTTATCCACCTTAATCAACACTAATACACCTAACCCAACTTAATCCATTTTAATCCATCTTATCCCACCTTGTTCTAAGTTGTACAAACCTTAATTCATTTTGATTCACCTCAATCCACCTCAATTTACTTAAATTCACCTTAATTCACTTTACTCCGCCTTAAGTCACCTTACCCTAACTTTTTCTAACCTTAATTTTGTATTACTACTCACGTCGTACAAGATGCTGATGACGTTACTGAAGATAATTATCTTCGGTACCACTCGTTGTCTACAACGCCGGATTTTCTGCCTCATGGGACATGTAAGGCTTTCGCATTAATAAATGATTGAGTGTTGTGTGAAGGGGATTGTGGTTCTAAGCGGGCGGAATCTTGTCAGGAATTTCTGCCTTTTACTCAGCCTCCAGGGCCGGATTTTCTAATCTTATGTTGTCTGAATAAAATATATGTATAAGTATACCTCTTCCTTTATGTCGACCATTGTTTGACTATTTCTCTCTCTCTCACTCTCTCTTTCCCTTTTGGTAGTGATTTGTTGTTTTTAGTCCCTTTATTGCAGACTACCAATGCCTAAAACAGCCGGCGCCTTTTGAGAATGCCGCACCCTATTTCCTCCCTAACAGCGATAAAACGAGAGAGCTGCAACTTCAGCAACGGCGGCATGCCATAAACTAAAGAAGGACAAAGGAGAGTGCATGAGAGATCCTTTGTACAGCTCTGTGCAGATTGAGCAAGCACGTTTGCCACTCATTCGTCTTATCTACATTTCGCCAGTTTCAGCTTCTACTCCACCGAGTGCACTTTCGCGCTTTTTTTTTTTAAGCATTTCAATACATCTAGGCTGCATCTGAAAAGCGCGTTCGCCTTCTTATCGTACCACGAACAGTGGCTCCAATTTCGAGACGGCGGCTTATCGGCGCTCCTTCTAGGATGAACACGAATAGGCCCTCGTTTCTCGTTTTTCCATACTGGCTCTTTTCGAGAACTGATAACTGTCAAATGAAAGTGAAGTTTTCTATGCACAGTAGTCATGTGTCGGGGCTAGATACGCTGCACCAAAGGTAAATTAACCGAAATTATATTCCGACGTTTTACGTGCCATAACCACGACCGGACTACGAGGCGCTCCGGATTAAATTTGACCCTCTGGGACTCTTTAATGTGTGCGTAAACCTTAGTATGCGGGCGGTTTCGCATTTTGCCCCCATCGAAATGCGGTCGTCGCGGACAAGACCCAACCCCGAGCCAGAGCCCAGCTGCCCGATGCCATATCCACGGGCGTACCCTGGCAGGTCAACGTTAAATAATGTAGCCCTATACGGATGGTGTATTACCTGGAAGCGGGACAATGATATCCTCCGGTAATACAACAAATATAGACGTAGCATCTCCATTGCAACATATGACTTCTCATGACCTAACAAGCCCAGTCGTACAAACGGACCAATGTTTATCCGCGACTGGCCTTTACTCGAACGCTGCTGTGCGCCACTCTCTGTAACTGCTGTCACTTTGTACATCTGCAAGTAGGCAAACTGATCCTGAGTTGCATTTGTGTTATCGGTGACGTTATCAAATTTGTAGTTGTCCGGGACGTCAGATTCATGAGTGAAAGCCCCTCCAAACAATGCAACCTACAAGAATTAATGCGACGGCCACGTATTTTTGTGCGGGGACTTCGGCTTGAACGGAGGCATGTGAGAGTGAATGAGTGCCAACTTTATTATTAGAAGGGGTAAGGGATAAGGGAGGCTAAGCTATGTACATGCTTCAGGAGCGCGTCAGCTCGGAAGTGAGCATTAAGGCAACCTTCACCACGGTTTCTTAAATAACGAAAATCATGCCATTGGCTAATACTTTTCTTTATTCTCCCCTTGCAGGTGCAGCGCACGTGCAAAGTTCGCAATAGTTTTAAGGTTTGATTTCAATCACAAAATTGATTTCACCTATTTTACGCCAGCTTAAACGTGACAAGGTAAAGCTGTTTTTTAGGCAAGCAAAGTTACACTTCGACTCTTTTTCTTCCGTGCAACGCAATGCGGTGGAGGAGTATCACAAGCGTTCATTAATTTGTCGAACCTAACTGATGCGAAGCGAAAATAGAGCAATCATGACCATTTCTTGGGTAAAGTTACAGGTAAAATAATTCGGATGCATTGAAGAACTTTCTGAAAAGTTCAATTCGTTGTCCAGTGCACATTTTAAAATTATAACTCACTCACTTGGTTGTCTGATTTCGCAACACCCAGATAAGGTCAACTTAGGGAATTCTCGTTGTCGGCAGCAATTTGCCTTTGTTCACTGTAGCTGGTTAGAAACATTTCTTGAAATGTTTATTACTGGCACATTTTTTTTTGTAAATTGCTGTCGAAGCCTATATATAGCCTCGATCACTATTTGCGAAGAAAGGTGTGAGCACCTGACAACTAGGCTACCACATTGTCTATCTGCGAAGCTGCTACAACCCGCCCTCTCTTTTCTTTCCTCTCTCGTGATGCCCTCCCTACCAATTTTAGCGTTGATGGACGCAGTAAATTATAGCCCGACGGGCCTGTCATCAGTTCTTCCTGCATCCCGCGCTGAGCTTCGACGCGTCAGATCGCGGCCGGATGCTGTGCTCACCGACATCTGCTGCTATTCGGAAACGCCTCAGGAAAAATGAGGGATGTTGTGAAGATGTTGTGAAGCAGTCGTAAGGGGTTCACAGATTCTCTTATTTACCACGGTGTTCTCGTGTTTTGAAGACGGTATCCGCGTCTAAAGCAGATATAACGTGCTTTCGTGTAAGAAGCTGGCTTACGTCGGTTTCTATCGGGTATTGCTGTGCAGGTTGGAAGCAGTACGCCTCCGTATGTACCATTCGAACTCAAGAATCAGACTTCTCCATCGAGTCACCGTATCGCTAATATCAGATCTATGAACCAACTAGCCCCACAACGTGTTCTACGGCTAACAGGTATTCCGCAAAAACCATTTCACGACGCAGTTTCGTTATGAAATCAGCAAGCTTCGGCTATTATTCCGGATGTGAGCTCATTTGCAGTGGCAGGAGCAGGCTGGAACGGCGTGCGCGCCATTTTTTTTTCTTGAATGTTGGTTGTTCTTGTTGCTGTTGCCTCAACGTATTTTTTGCAATACTCGTACAACGTCGTTGCCGTCGTTCGCTGCAGTGTTACGATGACTGGCATCGAAAATAGATGAACCCACGCCAGTACTCTCAAGACTCCGCGAGGTACATAAAATTCTGCACAAATCGCCAAGAGCCAATGTTGCGCCTACTTTTGACACGCCCATCGTTCGTGCTTGGCATTTAGGCAGCTGTCCATTATCAATGTTGTTGCGTTTCGCTGTTATATAACTGATTTCATGAAGTTTCTATTTGATCTCAGTCCCTCACCTTGTGTGATTTCCACTCTGCAGCTCACGTCGTCTAAGGAAAGCAGTCGTTTCAGCAGAGGAAATATTTCACAATGCTCTCAAAGCGAAACGGTACGACACATATTCTTGGTAATTCCTTTTTTTTTATTCGAAACCTTCATTTTTTATTCACATTTATTTACAGTCCGAACACGCCCGCAGCAGAACATATTACATTAACGGCAAGGTTGAAATATTATACCCAGTCTTGTTTAGTAATGTCGCGGAATCCTTAACATAGTGCTCAGCCCATGCGCGTCGACTCACTGTAACTGACTCACTGTCCACGGAACCAGCTACTCGAGCATGTCCGAACGAAGTACTGACTAGAAGGAAGGAAGGAAAAAGTGGAGAAGGAAGGCAGGGAGGTTAACCAGTTTTGCCTAACCGGTTTGCTACCCTACACATGGGAGCGGGATGGGGGGGATGAAAGATGGGGAGAAGAGATAGAGGGCACATAACACGGCACACACATCGTTGGTTACAGTCTGTCACTCTTGTGCGGTACGTGACATCACTGTCACAGCCGCTTGTCCAAGCCCGTATCCTTCATAAACCGAAGTAGTCCCTTCGTCGCCTTCAGCTGCGATGTCTTCAGTCGGCGATATGTGAAAATGGTTGCAACTGACAATGGTCTATTGTCAAGGTGCGCTAGAACGGACGCCATGGACTGTCTCTGAACATTATATTCAGGACAGTCGCACAGAATGTGTTCCAGCGTCTCCTCGCAAAGACAGGCATTGCAGAGAGCGTTGTCGGCCATTCCAATGCGAAACGAGTAAGATTTCGTGAAGGCCACCCCTAGCCATAAGCGATAAAGCAGGGTGGCCTCACTTCGGCGGAGTCTGGTTGGCATACAGAGATGCATCAAGGAGGGCAGGTCGTGTTGATGATTACTGCGGTTGGTCTGGCTGCTTGGTGTGCACCATAGAGAGAGCGTGATCTCCCGTGCAAGCACTTGAAGTCTGCTGGCTGCGTCGGACCGTGAAAGTGGTATGGCCTCTTCCTGTGTGTCTTCAAGAGCTGTCCGAGCGGCTTTATCGGCGTCTTCATTTCCGATGACGCCGCAGTGACTTGGCAGCCACTGAAACGCCACGTGATGTCCTTTCTCATGTGATGTATGGAGTAGGCATCTAATATCGAATACGAGCTGTTCGAATGGCCCGCGACGCAGAGCTGATAGTACAGATTGTAGGGCTGCCTTTGAGTCGCTGAAAATTGACCATTGTCGAGGTGGTTCCCGATTGACAAAACAAAGTGCAGCTCGAAGAGCAGCTAGTTCCGCAGATGTAGATGTCGTTGGGTGGTCAGTCCTAAAGCTGATGGTAATACCTCTTTCTGGGACGACTACAGCACCGGACGAACACTGGATGTTTGTGGAACCGTCAGTATAAATATGTGCACTGTCTGCGTACCTCTCGTGCAGAAGAAGCAGAGACAGTTGTTTCAGCACAGGCGACGACAGCTCAGACTTTTTCCCGATTCCTGGCACGTTGAGATGGACTGTGGGGCTGACAAGGCACCAAGGGGGCATCGATGACTAGAAAGAGCGTTTTAGCAGTATAGGCTGTCCTTTTCAGACTCTCTTATGACAAAAGTTAAAGAAACCGATTAGCTTCGCATGAAACTCTCTGGCAGGTGAGAAAGTAATAGCTCACTAGATGGTCGGCTGCTATTACGTGTAATGTTGGCTTCAGGATTGTGCTCTCAGACGAACTTCCGTTGATTGGGTCCAAACTTACGCACCATTAAAGCAAGCACCGAAGCAAGAAGAACGTGGTACAATGGACTCCGATAGAAAGTTTCGAAGTGACTTCGATTGAGCAAAGATTGTCAGAAGCCACGTGGCACTTGGGATAATATGCCTGGTAGTTAAACCCGTCAAGTAACGATCACCTTTCTCTGCTGTCAAAGAAGCAAAGTGACCGAGCCCGGAGCAAAGCAAAGCGACGTAAACAAATCGACTTTTGTCTTTTTTTTTTGCCTCTCGTCCCAAATCGCTTGGGATGAGAGGCAAAAAAAAAAAAAAAAGTAATGAGATGTGGTTTCTTGAAGGAGGCCTAGGAATTGCGCAGCGAGAGTTGCACAGGCAACGGCAGTGTGGAACGAATTAAAGGATATAAAAAGATCGAGGAGCAAAAAGATCGAGGTGGTAGCTAGCGTTTTCAGACTAACATGTCATTTGGAGACTGCGCGCTAGATGCATCGTCATCTAAGCCTCAGCTTTTCCCATTAGGCTTTAGGTGCTTTATGACCATCACACTTATCCGCCCAAGTACTCTGTATACTTTGTTATATAAGTAGTCTGAGTTGCAAGTGGTCAAAGTGGGCCTACAGCCATGCGTTTGTGCTATCTTGGCTCACTGTGTTCGTGCTTTTTATTGTGTTGCGTTGTACTAAAGCGAGTGAGCAATAGAGCTTTCGAGCATAATGGCGGGGAGGTCACTGCACAGAGCAAACGCGTAGAAACAAGAAATTGGAAAGTCAAGCACTTTGACGGGGGAACAAATTTCGCGACAACAAGAGGACGGGAATCAAAATAATACTAGGAGGCCATTAGCGGTGCGATCGTTCATCGAAACACTCATCGCCATTCTCTGTCCGTCGTGAAATTGATTCAGTAAAACAAATATGTAGAATTTCATTAACTCTTCATGTGACATTTTAAATAGTGAGTACGCATCTGTTGCAAAAAGTTCGACACACAGTTGTTATGAACTTAGCCTTAAACCGGCTTCGCTCGCACTAACACGCTTAAAGGGAAGCTGAAAGGTTTTCCAGAAAAAATGAGTGAAGAGCAGTACGCCGTGGTTTTCAACCCTCTGAATTCGAATATCGCAACGAAATTGAGTGAAAGAAAGCGCAAACATATTTTATTTCGACGAAAAGTGCAGCAGCAGGCACGCCCAGCTCGCGCGCCTCGTTTCCGCCTTGCGATTGGTCGGGCGCCTCGTGACGTCAAGAATGTTGTTCGTCCGGACCGACTGCTGCCGCTACACAAGAAGCACGGTGTAAAGTAGTTTGGTGGTGTTTTGCTGAGACGGTCATGGAAATTTTCGAGAGCTTGCGTTTCTCTGAGGAGTTCGGCGCTAAGTCCAAACTCTACGAGAGCAATATTGCGCGCGACGGTGACGGGCGACGGCTTCGAGCGAGAAAACGGGCCGTCGCTTGAACAAATCGCTCGGTGTTGTCGCTCGATCGCTAGTTTCTAGAAATCTAGAACTCGTCGCGCGTCGCCCGGAAATGCTATGAGCGACTAGCCACCTGTGCGAAGCCGAGACTGAATGTACATAACTCAAATACTGCTGTTTGTCGCACGGAACGAGCAAACTATTGAATTTTACACGTGCAAGAATAAGAACCTAGTGCAAGACCTTCAGAAATATTTTATGCTCTTTCTTCAGTAAAATACATCAACTTAAATTGATAAAGCATGCGTCACGCTAGTTTCGGCGCGTATATTGGTGCCCTCATACCGGGAAGTCGTCGCTCAAAGCCGTTGCTCGCGTGGAGTTCGGCTTGCAGACGACGAGTGAACGCGACAGCCATCGCCTCGCTTGTAGCGCTGTCGCTGTCGCGTGCAAGATCACTTGTAAGGGGTTTATACTTGTACATACTACACGTACGTACATACTTGTACATACTGCATGTACGAGCCGATTGCGAAGAGCCGGCCTCTCCAAGAAGCAAAAAATGCTGGTGCAAGCACTGCTTTCCACACGAACGAAGGCGAAGTGTTAGCATCTCCTTGTGTTGGAAATGTTCTTTGGTGAGTATGTTTTTTGCTAAGCAGCATTCAGCGTTCCAGTGAGTACGTTTCCGGGCAAACAACTGTAGTGTTATGTTCCTGCATGTCTCCTCGTAGAACGTAAGCGGTGATGCGATCTTCAGCATTTCTGCGCTGCCCCAAAGCTGTCGGCAATCTACACAGACGGTTTAAACGCGGGAAAAGTTTACCGGCTGTTGTAGCACGTGTAGTATAGAACTTTCATCAGCGCGCCATCCGCACGCTACTCGTAACCGGCGAATTCCGTCGGCTACGTGAGATGGTCGTTTTCTTATGTTTGCGAGAGAAGGGGGAGTGCAGCGTCTTGGCGTGAGCAGTCTTTCCAACACATGCAAACTTTACGCTTGCACTGCGCTATGGTAGCTGCATGCAGGCTGTTTCACAACACACGTGCGAATAGAAAATTCGCGGCGCTTGGCGATGAAACCTGCGTCAAGGGTGGGAGATAAACATGCACCTTCCGTTCAGCGTGCTAACTATTTTTTTAGGAGAAACCAAAGCACGCATTATTGATAAACTCCGGTAGTAATCGTCGCGGAAGTGGTTAGAGCACAACACTTCTTCTTGAGCGCTTGAAGTTGTTTCGCTTCCCAGCAGCCTCCCACTTAGCTGAAAGATTCTTGTCTTGCAGGAACTAATGGAACATCGGAACATCGTCGCGGCCGCTGGTGTTCGTGCAAGCGTAGGCTGCACAGAACGCCGGCATGATCGGCCTACAAGTTCAATTGATGCTGCGCACGCCAACTACCACTCCTATACACACAAATAAAGGCATGTAGGGTCGAGCGAAGCAGATTAGGACGGCACGCACGCAGAAATAAGCCCGGTCAGGCACGGTCGCGGAGACTGCGAAGGAGCGGAACACCAGTGTTGACGTCACTAAGCCGCGGTTTCCGGTCTCCGCTCGCATCGTCAGCGTCAGCAGCAGCGCGCGGCGCACGACGGGGGGCGGAGCTACAGCGCAATTTTAACCGACGATTGCGTCGCTCCTAAGTGAAAAATCGCCCCCAAAATTTTACCTTCATGGTTTATAATGTTCCCGCATCCGTATATGAGCGTCTTATTGAATTCGACAGACTCTTCAGCTTCCCTTTAAACACAGTTTTTCTCTCGCGTACCATTTGCTTATGAAATTCGTTACCTGATGATTTACCTTCCCCCCTATCAGAAGAATTTTTTTGCCGCACTAGCTCGCAATTCAGTCTAATGAGATCTCTAGTCTTGTATACATTTTAATTGCGGTTCTAATAACATCCCTGCTTTTTATTTCTGCTCGTACTTTTTAGATTTGAATCCATTTCTGCAAGAACCCTTCCTAGGCTGCAGTAAATAACTACTAAATAAATAAATAAATAAATAAATAAATAAATAAATAAATAAATAAATTTCAATTTGTGCTCTGCTATCATTGTCCGATGATGGCAGGGCAGGGTTTATGGTCCACATTCGTATTGTCTACTTCTCTTCTTTTGTGCCCGTGTCTGCACGCCTTACCCTGTTTTGCATTATGAACAGACCATGGAGTTTGCACCGAGAAACACAAAAGTCCTCTAGGTTGGAAGAGTCTGGCGCTCTTGAAGGTGCTGACTTTCCACGCACAAAGGTTACATTGCGAAGTTGGAAGGCTTGACTACTGACACTATCACAAGATGCCGTGGCGTGTGCGCCCGGAAAATAGGAAAGCTTTACCTCTCGTCGCTGGTCTGTCAGTCGGCATTAGGCTCTTGTCTTCGAGTTCAGAAAGGCAACAGCAAACCAGCGAGGGAATTACTGACCCAAATGAATATGGGCAGGAATTCGAATATATTCCAGAGGGAAATAACTAGGACTCAAACAACAAAATGTGGTAGCAGAACATGGAGCAGCCGCCAGAATAGAACGACACTTCCCTCCCTCCCCTCCCGCCATAAGTGGTGAGCCGTTATCGCGGGCTCACCCTCGATTTTGCTCGTACATACAGCATACGGCGCGCGGCGACAATGCTATCGCCCTTGGACATTAACAGGCACGTTCCCAGGGGGAGGGGGGGCGCAGGGGGGCCCGGGCCACCCCCGAAATTAAGCGGCATAGCCCCCCCTCCCCATCCGCCCAAGACACCGCTCCTGACACACATTCCCAAAGCGTCGACAAATAAATCTACTCGGCGGTCAGCATTTTGCTGACTTTTACAGCGAAAGCAGTGTATGACTAACTTCCGCAGTGTTTTCAGGCATCCGTCAACAGAAAAAATCATCATGTGGGCCGATACTGGTGATAGTGCAAAAAGGGTCCAAGATCAAGGGCACATACCCCTGTGGACTCGGGGACCTATAACGCACCCATCAGAATCTTCGGGATGGGCCCACGTATGGGGAGTGCTTAACGCCTGCTTCACCTCTATCGCGAATCGGCCCGGCATTGCAATATCTTCGGGATCGCTTTACGTGTGGGGAGTTCTTAATGCCTGCTTCGACTCTACCGCGGGTCTGCCCGGCATTGCATTACCTTCGGGATGGGCCTACGTATGGGGAGTGCTTAACGCCTGCTTCACCTCCGTCGTGGGTGAGCCCGGTATTGCAATATCTTCAGGATCAGCCTGCGTATGGCGAGTTCTTAATGCCTGCTTCAACTCTACCGCGGGTCTGCCCGGCATTGCATTACCTTCGGGATGGACCCACATATGGGGAGCGCTTAACGCCTGCTTCACCTCCGCCGCGGGTGGGTTCGGTATTGCAATATCTTCAGGATCAGCCTGCATATGGTGAGTTCTTAATGCCTGCTTCACCTCCGCCGCGGGTAGGCCCGGTGTTGCAGTATCTTCGGGAGCGGCCCACGTATGGGGAGTGCTTACGCCTGCTTCACTTCCGCCGCGGGTCGGCCCGATATTACACCATCTGCAGGCCGACCCGCAGCGGAGGTTAAACACTTTGCTTTTCGTTTGAGAGCTTTGACTGTCTCCATCTTTCGCTGCCATTCCATCTTCACAGAGTGGAATTGTCAATTTTTTCACTCCTTTTGTATGGCGGTAGTTATCGGCATCTCCTGGGGTGTGGAGGCCAGTTTTCTTATCGATTCGGTGCTCGCGCGATTAACTCAAGATGAATTCAGTTGTCACCATCTATTGCAGCAGGCAAGGCCTAGTTTATCGTTTTCATTATAATATTTTATTTATAATGCACAACACAATTTTTATGTCACCATCGTTTCAACGATCAAGTGCGTTCGTGTTGCTTCGTTAGTTCAACCTTCGTTGTTTAGAATAATCCAGGGGCCAGGAAAGGAATTGGGTTCGTAGTCGGCTGGTCTGTATGCTCGTGGAATGAGTTGTGGCTGGAGAAAACGCCAGTTGCATTTGACGTTTCCTTTTGCTTCCTTACTTCCTCGACTGACGGCTCGCCGCGACGCTGACAGATCCTCGGAACCATATACCCGCGATATGGGTTAGATAAGGTGGAAAATAAAATATTGTGAAACAGCGTCCATCATCAGACCCTGCAATCATCGTTCAACCCATAAGCAATATGACTAACCCGTTACCTCGTCTGGTCTTTCCCTTATTGTACATTGCTTTTCGTGCAAAATCGGTAACTGGAAACAAGAGTCGCAAGGAGATGAGAAAGTAAGCGATCTACTAAGTGAGAAAGCCAAGGCAACAGCCAACAGGGAGGAAAAGCCAAAATTGTTTGTGAGAATGTTTATGGATCAACATCTTTTTATTCAAAAAGGAAGTTGAGGAAACGCCGCCGAAAGTGGAGAATAATTCCGTGTGTTTTGAATGAAGCTTCGAGCCGCCTGACGTAGCCCCTTCCCTGCTGTGCTAAGGGGGGGGTCTAACCTTTTGCGGTGCGCGCCGTACGTCTAGAGCCGCAGCGTCCTGCGCTCTACATGGTTGTACGGGACTGGTGACCACGTATCGTTACTCAACTTCCCAAATAACAGCACGAGTCGGTTTTGCTACTTGCTAGAGCAGTAAACGGGGGATACAAACGAGCAGACATTGTTCCGCAAATATAGATTTCTCTATAATTCTTCCAGAGGTAATTAAAAAAAAACGCCACTAGAAATCTTTACTTAGCACTTTCGCTTGTTCACTTGTTCTTGGCAAGGTTCTTCTCGCGCATCTTCATGAGCGAGTCCATCTGATGTGGTTCTTTGTTTGCCAAGTAAAGAGGAGGTGTATCTCAAAGGCGCACCTGTAAGATACACGTTATTTTAATTCTCTTTTGCGGCTTTACGCGTCTTTATGGCAAATGGTGGGCATTATTCACATCTGTACTAGCAAAAGTGCCCTCCCCCTCATTAGCATAGAAAAGTTGCCTTAGGGGGACACACTTTAATGAGTTGTGTCGTCCAAGCGCAGAGCCTTACTCGTTAAATAACTCATGCCGCTTCTATATTTGCCTATCTTGCTGCACTTGCTCGCGAAGATCGTATGGCACTGGTGGCGCCTTACAAAAGACAGGGCTAAACACTTCTTTAAGCTTAATACTGGCTTCAAAGCCCTTTATGGTGCTGTAAGCAGGTTCAAAAACCTGATGGTATTTTTTTTTTCGGTTAGCGGGGCTGTCTTGTGTTCCTGTCATAACATTTATAAAGTCATGCCACCTAATCCTAATTTTGCTCAGACAGTCTCCATCAAGCAATGTGGACATTCCAGTATCTTCGGTGTTCTTTGCTATAACTAGCAGCCATGAATAGCATTGCTCGTAATATCCAACATCAAAATCAATCGTACCCTCGATCGCGACAAGCGTGTCATTGTAAGTGCGTATCTTTACATGTGCTTCTCTGAAGCTAGCATTGGGGAAGTGCTTTGTGTACTTAGATTTAGGTGCACGTTAAAGAACCCCAGGTGGTCGAAATTTCCGGAGTCCTCCACTACGGCGTGCCTCATAATCAGGAAGTGGTTTTGGCACGTAAAACCCCATATTTTTTTTTTGGGGGGGGGGGAAGTGGTTTAGGCACTCAGCTTCAGGTAAAACTGACACGGCAGCACCAGTATCCAACTCGGTGGTTTCTTCGCTTCCCATTTACTTCTTACACAACCACAATGACAGACGTGTTAGAACTCCTGTCGGTAGGACACGTGACAACATTGTCGAGCTGACTGACTGCTTTGGTTTTATATACTTTAGCTACGGGCTCTTTCTTCTGATATCTATAGCAGGTACTAGTCATGAACGGACTACTTACTGGCGCATGCTGTGCACTACAGCGGTGACACGGAGCTTTAGTCCTATGCAACGCTGTTGTTGCAGCCTTCGTGGGCGTACCACTCCTGGCGTTCTTGCCGGTACTCTCGAGTTTTGACGCAGTGCTGTTGCTTACGTTTGCCACTGAATGCCGGAGACGTCAACTGCAAGAACTTCGCTCTTCGCCGTTGCCATTTACATGTGTGTCTTTAGTAGCTGTTTCCATAGCCACTGCGATCGTGCACGTAGGTCCCACGTCAATTCGGTGTCTGGCCTGGATAGCAGTCGGCAGCGTATACCATCAGCCTGGACACCAGCAATTAATCGGTATCGAGAGCGAGAGAGACTAAAGGGAAGGAAAAACAGGCAGGTTAGCCAGTGTAAATACCGGCTGGCTACCCTGTGTTGGGGAAAGGGGTTTCTAGAAAGGCGCGGAAATTGCACGTCGCGGCCCATTTCTGGAGACCTACGGTGGAGTCTGCCACGCTTTCAGCTTACTTCATTGGAAGCGATAACTTTCCGTCATAACGGAGCTCCTATGCGTGCAGCGCTTTTTTCAGCATTCATGATGTACCTTGTTGGGCGTCTTCGGCCGAAGCAAACTCCTGAGTGCCACGTACGTCTTTTCGCCAACGGGCGTCGAAAAGCAATGTTTGGCGGCGATGAAATGTTGAATTCACTGGAGGTAGACTCGTAGCCTCCGGTGTCCGTATCAAACTCCTTGAGAGAAGGAGAGATAAAAGATAATTATTGAAGAGCCCCTGCTGGGTACGAAAAGGGAACGGAGAGGCCCGGAGACTAGTCTCGTAAAGTTCACCTTTCCGTCAGACGCAGGGCAAGTTTTAACCGTAGTGGCGTCCTCCGCCAGCCGCACAGCAGAGAGCTGGTCTTCTGAGCATTCGTTCAGCAGTATAGCCTCCCACGGCACAGGGATCTTTATTTTACCATTTTTTGTTTATGCTGTGTCTGATATAGTTTGTAGCTGATAGGCAGGCCCATTTAATATGATGGAGGTCTGACCGTGGTGTACTGCATATCTTACAGTGTGATGAGTATGCTTCTGGGTGTATTCGGTGCATGAGTACTGGTGCAGGGAACGTGCCTGTTTATAGAAGTCTCCACGTAGTTGCTTGGTGTTTGTTTAATGATTTATCAAGAGGATGCTATTTATAGCGAGCATTTCGATAGTTTTCGGTGATTTTTCCGTAGCTTGCCAAGAGTAGTGTAAGACGTAGCAATGGTCAGTGCATCTGGCCGGATCCCGTCTTCGTCGCCGATTTGTCGTAGCGGACGCCTAGACGCTCTGCATGAACGGCTTCGTTTTCTGTGCTCCGTGATGGCAGTGTGAAAGCAACACTGCATACTCGATAACATGTTGTGTGAATATACACACGAGTGAAACACTCTTACATATGCGCACAAGAGACAGTTCAATACAGACGAAGCGATAACAATCTATTGCCGCGAGCATTGTAGGCGCACTATCAATACAACCTGGCTTCCTAAATACATGCACAGATGCCACTGTCTTCAGAGTGTTTGGAGCGCAAAACCAGGGACTAGTTGACCATCACTCTTGCGCGATAGCTAAAGTTTAGCTTGAATCCCAAATCTATATTGTTTTACTGGCATCGGTTCAAATCCGAGCAAAGGTTGTTGTAGAAACGCTTTATTTTTGTTCACATTGTTGCAATGACGAAGCTAGGAATGACGAGGTGGCCTGACGACGAAAAAAAAAATCATCCTTGTGTGTCGTCGTAAGCGTAACGGAATTCATGGACGGACAAGGGAAAATCCTGTTTCGAGCATTCAACTGCTGTCGCAGTAAAATGTTAAAAAAGATGAATGTCTACAGGGATAACAAAAACATAAATGTTTACATTGGAAATGTTATTGGCACATTGCAAGCAGGCCTTGCAGTCGGGCGGTGGACGCAGAACTCGCAACGTTTGCACCGTTCGAGCCCCCGACCGTCTTGTCTCCCATCTCCGTAACGACCTACGCAAACCCTGTCGTATTGTAGCACCATGCTTTGCCGAGCAGTGCCAGTTGTAATACGGACACTCATAACAGCCGGTGCACACAGGAGACTTCGGCCCAGTGCTCTGCGAAAAGGCACAGGGGTGATTTCCCTGTGCCCTGCTAAATCACGCGAAATGATAGTGGTTTTCTGCGGCCGCCGTCGTAAAAGCGGCAAAGGACGTTAGCAGAAAATGGCCTCGTCAAGAGCCCCCGCTTCGCGAAGATCGCAGAGAGGGAGAAAAAAAGGGAGCGAGGGAGAGAGGACTGAGGGAACGCAAGTGAAGGCGCACCGAAAATAATGGTAAACATAAGCGTGAGCAACAGTGCTTCACAGTTATTTAATAATGGCGTCGTGCAATAGCCATACATTGTTAAGGTTTCTTTGTTCTTATTTAACAAAATGATTTCTCTGCGTCGCTCTGTCGTTGTTCTATTTCAAGCACGTGTCTTAAGTCTCGTATAAACGGACATGAGGCTGAACACAGTTCTATTAACGCTGCGCTACGCGGAACGCTCCCGCAAGGAGCAGCACCACTGCTCTTGCGTATTTGTATACAACACCTTCCTTTTTCTCGTCCCCCAGAGTGGGGTAGTCACGCAGACGTATTTCTGGTTAACATCCCTGCCTTCTCTCTTTAATTCCTCTTCCTCCTCCTATATATAACCGCCAACGATGCAAAAGAGAACGGACAGGTGCATATTTGCTTCTTTAACTGAAGGCAGCGTCCTTAGCAAGGGCGGGATAGGTGCGGCTTCGCTGATTTGTTTAGTAATGCTGCGTTCTTTCCGCAAAATGCTGGGTGATGGTCCTAAAGCTTTACAAAATTTTTAAGAATCACCTAGCGTAATTTCATTATTTGGGCTGGAAGCGGGGGAGATTATTTGAAGCGGAAATAAACACATAATTCAACTAAATAATGGAAATTCACGAATTAACTTTCTAACTATTTAAACTAGGACACACACTGCAATTTACGAATTGAAGCCGTTTAGTTTGCAAGGCGTATCCATTTAGAATGAAACATTTTCAGAAAGACACCGGAAACAGTTATTCGCTAGCAAAGTGTGTGACGAAATATATGGTCTTTCTAGTTACTTTTGCGCTTCAGTGCATAAAAGAGCGTTTTGCTGAAAAAGTAAGTGGGACAACAGTACATTTTTATATGGCACCTATCTCTAAACCCGTATCATCCTGAAGAGTGAGAGAGAGAGAGAGAGGAAGGGTGCATAGAAAACCAGGGAGGTTAACCAGAGGTAGTTCCGGTTGGCTACCCCGCACGAGAGGAAGGAACAGGGGGATAAAAAGAGAAAGATAGAAGAAGAGAGAGAGAGAGACGAGCACCAACGAACCGCGTACACTTTAGAGCGGTTCATTAGAGCGGGTCTTTAGAGCGGAAGTTTATCGTGAAGCCCGTAGACCTCAGGAACCTTTGTAACGCGAATAAGGCCTTCAGCGCAGATGTTCTTTTGCGAGAGCTGACCTAAAGCTTTTAGTTCTGATAGTGGACGATTGTCCCCTTGGTCCATCACTCTGCACAACGCTCGTCGCTGGGCACTATTTCGCGGGCAGACACAGATAATGTGCGCAAGTGTTTCGTCGCTGCTGCATGTGTCGCACGTGGGGCTGTTGGCCATTCCAATAGGCAAGACATAATTTATTCTAAGTTGATACGTCTTAAAAAAACTACGGACTACAGTACATAAACTGCAATACCTTCCCTAAAGTATGTAATCAAGAAGTTAATTAGTCAATTTTGCGTCAGTGACTTGACTATGTGTTTCGATTTATCGTGTAAGCAATGTCGGAGCAATGTCGGCCACATTGAATAACTCAAGGAATGTAATTATACTATCTGCTACAAGCGATCTCTTAAAATTCTGTAAACTTTAAAACGACCAGCCCGTGTATATGTATACAGTTTCCTGTCAAAAATTCTCAGGCTACAGCGAGCGCACACATATTGATTCTTGGACGGGTAGCGAATTAATTTTGTTTGTCTGGAGCTGTGGGTGGTGAGAGACAGCGTCATTCCACCTCTTGAGAAGATCGAGTGGCTAGCACCAAATACAAGTCTCGCAATAGGTCATGAAATAAACGTATTTGCAGGGACTGTGGCATCAAAACTTTTGACCAAGCCTGTACAGGAATTTTGAGTACTTAAACACAGAAGCCACAGATGGACGTAAGTGGAGGCAAGGATCTCTAGAACTCTCCGCTCTCTGTGAAACGCGACCGACAAGTTCAACACTATGGAAATAATTTCAAAGTCAAGAGGACACAACAAGTGAAGCAGTTGTGATGTTAAGATCTACTTCCCAATTATGTTTATTCTTAAGTCGCACTACCCCATTGGGCCGGCTTTGGTTTCCCAGTTCTGGCAGCCCCCTTTTCTTCCGTCACAAAACACTGATGCTGGTCCAATAGATCTTTCTTTAAATTCAGCAGCCTACGTATCTTGAGTTTAGCAAGTGAGGCAGAAAACACTGCTCTTTAGAAATTTAATATTACGCGCTACTGCTTTTGCGTTGCATTGGCAGATTGTCAAGGATCTTTCTTGCTTTCGTACTATAGACTCGTGGCTGGACCTTTATAAATGTATGGCGTTGCAATCCATAAATTTTCTGTGAAGAGTGCTTGTTCTTATAGCCTGATGTTTTTTTTCTGTTGGAGGAATAACGTAGCAGCTATGTTACATGGCTGCAAACTATGGTATCTCGTGACTACCTTTGTATAAGCAGTTTTCTTTATTAAGTTTGCTCCTGGGGGTGTCTCCGGTTACGTTGTAAGCCCTGCCAATTTTGCGCAATTATTCGGAAGAGGTGTACATATTGTGTCCTGTTACCTTCTTTCTCACAGTGTTATACATTCGGAATTACCTTCCACATTTATCGTTTCATTCGATCTTTAGCGCGTATGAAGATGCTATCCTTACGTGACATCATCAGTTCATGATTACACATCCCTTAAGAAAATGCTGTATGCTGAACGTCAGTTTGTGAACGGCAGTGGAAGGGTGCTGTTCGCTAACTTGGCGTCTTGCTACGCCAATGGTGGCTATTTGATTCTGAAAAAAAACCTCTGTTTCTCTTTGCTCACTTATTTTTACATACTGAAGCCTTCTCGCAGGGTTATTGCACGAGCGGGGACCTACTACAAAAAAGAAAAGTGTCGCATCAAACGACCATATATGAATGAACGCACCGTAGTATTATTTTAGCTGAGTCGACTGATTGCTTGCCATATCGTATTTGGACTTTCTATGCGCAAAGAGTTCTTGTTGAATTTTTTGCAATGAACTGTTATTGTGGAAACTCAGGATGAGAGAATTGGGTTCGGTTGAATGATCTGATAAAAAAAAGAAGGGTCTCAAAATTCTTACGCGAGCGTTAAGTAAATACGTCGAGAACAGCAGGACCTGCAACAGAGCTATATTAGAACCATTCGGAAAAACAAGTAGTCGGAGAAGAGGATAAACGCAACATGTTTAAGCGCATTCATTTCTTATAAAAATTCTAGACTGTTGCCGATGGGGAGAAATTGATAACACCATTACCTTGGCAGAATTACTGCTTCAGCTTAATATGAAGAACGCACTTACAAAAAAAAAAAGAAACATGGTCGGGGGCAATGACATAACACCACAATAAAAACGAAAGTATGAAATCTCCAGTGTCTACATGATATAAGGCGACTCTGCGGAAGACCAAGTAGCGTTTTATTTATGGCTGAACTTAACGAAGCTCCTACTGAGAGACATCATAGAGAGCGTTACGAAAGCGCCAGAAGATAAGTGAAATTGATGAAAAAGTGAAATAAAAGTGCACAAGAGATTAAACGCAACAGCCATAATCTGAGAAAGAGAAAAACGAGCATGACGAAAAACTGAGGTAGTGTTACTTTAAATGAAGAATTGGTACGTACATTGTGACGTTTGGAAGCTTACCAGAAAAAGGAAAAAAAAACTAAAGAAAAAATTTGAATCCTTAACGAAACTAAGTTACCACAGAAAGTGCGGCCACTGATTGCCATAGGAACAGTGAAAGTGGTCACAAATAGTCAAACCTCGATATAACGAACCTCGATTTAACGAAATTAGCGATGTAACAAACTTTGGCAGCAGCGTGAAAGCCACCCCTAACCATAAGCGATAAAGCGAAATCTTACTCATTCCGCATTGGAATGGCCGACAACGCTCTCTGCAATGCCTCGATTTAACCTCGATTTAACGAAATTAGCGATGTAACAAACTTTGGCAGCAGCGTGAAAGCCACCCCTAACCATAAGCGATAAAGCGAAATCTTACTCATTCCGCATTGGAATGGCCGACAACGCTCTCTGCAATGCCTGTCTTTGCGAGGAGACGCTGCAACACATTCTGTGCGACTGTCCTGAATATAATGTTCAGCGACAGTCCCTGGCATCCGTTCTCGCGCACCTTGACACTAGACCATTGTCCCTCGGCACGATTTTCACATGCCGCCGACAGAAGACATCGCAGGTGAAGGCGACGAAGGGACTACTTCAGTTTTTGAAAGAGACGGGATTGGACAAGCGGCTCTGACAGTGTTATCACGTACAATGCCAGATTGATAGACTCTACCGGACGATGTTTGTGTGCTGTGCTATGTGCTCTCTCTCTATCTCCCCCTTCCCCATCTTTCATCGCCCCCATCCCTCTCCCATGTGTAGGGTAGCAAGCCGGTTACGCTAAACTGGTTAACCTCCCTGCCTTTCCTTCTCTACTTTTTCCTTCCTTCCTTTCCTTCCTTGGCAGAAGCGACGGAGCGGATCGTATGCAGCCCACTGAATCCTTGTTTTCTCTACTGTCACAGGCTATACCCCATTCCCCGAATAGGAGGCTGTGAACCACAAGCTTCCAAGGTGCCGCAAACTTCGTTGCCCCGAGCTTTTCCACGACCTGGCGGTCTGAACTTTTGAATCCGCGCCGCATCGCTGCCGACCACATCGCCGCAAAGATTTTGCGCAAGCGCTGCTGTTGTAACCTGCAAGCCACGGCCACAGCTGGGGCGGTGCCCTTCACTTTGGCAGCAGCGGCGGAGCGCATCGCATGCAGCCCGCTGAATCCTTGTTTTCTCTACTGTCACAGGTTCGTGACTATTCTTCGGTATTATTCCCACTGTTTGTAGACGCTCCGCCGTTTGCTGTTTTCTGCTAGTGTGATGGGCTACTGACGATGTAAACGTGACATGCAGGGTTGAAAGTGTTCTAGGTCGAGGCAATAATCCTATCGTCTTTTGTTTTCTTTTTATCATGGAGCGGTGTAACTTATGTCGATGTGTGCTGAGTGATGGTGATCTTGCAGTGACCTGTACAGAGTGACTTTTTTTCACGTAGGAACATGCTCTGACGTGACTGAGCAACAGCTAAGGCAAAAAAAGTTTGCAAAGAAGCACTGGAAGTGTGAAGGGTGTAGGGCAGGAAACTGCATGAGCACAGTTACAAGAACATTCGATAGTGAAGTGGTCACTAGTCTTGTAGACATTAACCGCAAGGTAAACATGCTGCTCGAATTGCCGACTAAGGTAAACGGCATTGAAGAATCCATGCAGCTACTCTCAGGTAGCTTTGATGTCATACAGCAGCGCCAGGACCGCCAAGAAAAAGAACTCAAAGGTCTCAGGCGCAAAGTGGAAAATATTCAGAAATCCGGCGCCACAACAGAGCTAGAACAGCGTAAGGCTGATATCGAGGCTCTTGAGTGGCATAGTAGAAGCCTCAACGTCGAAATCCGTGGTATTACTGAAATGATGGGGAAGATCTTCTTGAGAAGGTGAATGACTTGGCGAGATAGCTAGAGCTAAATGTGTTAACTAGAGAAGACGTAGTAGCACTCCACAGACTGCCATCAAAGCCCAGAAAGACACCAGGGATTATCATGCGCTGTGCTCGCCATGAACTTAAGAATGATTTCATGGCTAAAAGAAAGGCTCTAAACTGCCCCAAAGACAGGCGGTACATCTGTGAAAATATGACGTCTCGGTCTAGGGAACTGCTTACATTCGCCAAAGAATGGGCGAAGGGATCAAACTGCCAGTTCGTATGACACACAGGCGGCAAGATTCTTGTGCATAGGGCACCAGGTGAAACCACAGCAGTGATTAATTGTGACGATGACATAAAGGCTCTACGTTTGTACACGTGTTGCTCGTTTGGTTGCTTTCTGAAACTCCACTTTCTTATGGGCAGTTTGCAGCATATACCAAAAGAAAAATGGTTCACTCCTCGAGGCTTCGGTGAAAAACGACTCAGCTATGTGCATATCAATGCCCAGTCGCTGAATAATAAAATTCCGGAGTTAGAAGCATACTTTGCTGATATAACCAGTCACTGTGGCATCGTTATGTTTAGTGAAACATGGTATAATGAAGATTCTGAGGTATTTAAATGAGGCCTAACAAAAACACATTTTACATGAACAGCACATCAAGACGTGACGGAGGTGTCTTATTAAGGCGGAAGCATTTAATGGCTCATTGTCAAGGTCATCTGCCGTTGGCAGAAACTGTCACAGCTTTCCGGCCTCCTGATTGGTCTCCTCTGTGCCGTGATGCCACTGTCGCTAGGCGCAGGTGTGCGCCTCCTGATTGGCTCGCGTGCGTGACGTCACTGTCGTCAAGTGCGGGTGTCGGGGTGGTTCGGCGCCACGCGGGATGACTCATCACATCGGCACGCGCGGCGGCCGTGTGTTTGATGGTGCGCCCTGACGTCACTGTCGTCAGGCGCTATTGGTGGCCTCCCGATTGAGCGCTATGTGGCCTGACGTCACTGTCGCGAGGTGCGCGTGGCGACCGTCTGCTTCGGTGTGGTGTGGTGGTGGTGGTGGCGGCAGTTTACTTTGCGGTATCGTGTGGGAAGGATGCCTCGTCTCGCCAAACCAGTGTCTCCCAGTGCGCGACGTGCGGCAGCCGCTGAACGTAAGCGGCGCTCAAGAGAGGCTGAGCGTATACGTCGCATGCATCAGGGCGGCGAGGCGCGTCCGACACTACAGAGTCCAGGGACACGACGGGCCAACGTAAGGGAGGCAATGCGTTTGAAGCGACTCGCTGCATCTCCAGCTACCAAGGCAACTGAAGCTCGGAAGCGCCGCGACCGCCATCTTGCCGCGGCAAGCCGAGGAAGAACAAGTAAATCGAGCGAAGTGGACGATGAGGATGGCCAACTACACCCCGACCCCACCATGGAAGACGCGCCTCCTCCTGATCCACAAACGGTGCTGCAACCGTTCGGCGCTGCAAAGCAGTCATCCTGGATGTGGACCCACTAAATCGCAAGTAGTTCACCGGCCATGAGCTGCAAGCCGACATCCTTCCAGATGATAGCTTTGAAATGATGGACTCAGAAAAAATCGAAAGGATAGACATAGGAGTAAACGATGTTGCAGGCATTCAATAAACAAACAAACATTGACATAACAGTGTACGAGTTGTGTGCCTCCGTGGTGTTTCCGACGCAACAAATCGCCCTTGGCAATGGTGTCAGCCTTCCGCCGTTTCACACTTTAGTCTCGTCAAATTGTCTTGCGTTTTTTGATAGATGACTCTATGAAAACTCATTTGTTAACTGATTTCTGTTGTATTACCAGTGACTACGAAGTATTTGTGTTGAAAGCAAGTGTTTGCTTCTAGCTACGTGTTATCGTCCCCCTGAAGGAGACTATTGCACATTTTTCACTTTTCTTGAGAAATTTGTTATTTTTGCAAGTGAGAATAGGCAGAGAGTTATAATTGGCGGTGACTTTAACATTGACATGAAAGAGGCTACTCGCAAAACAATAGACTTTGAAAGACTACTTACATCTTATGGGTATGCGAATGTTATAAAGTCAGAAAGAAGACTGACCTCCAAATCAGCAACACTGCTCGACCTCTTCAACACAAACTATGACCCGACCAATGTCTCAAGTGCCGTTCTAAGCTGCGCATTGGTTACTATAGGCCAATATGTATGTCTGATAATGTTCCCGAAAGCACAAATAAAATGAAGAAAACGTGTATGACCTTGCAAAGCTTCACGGAAAACTCTCTGGAAGCATTTCGGATTGAGATACGAGGGACCAGCTGGGATAAAGCTTTTCTAGAAAACACTGAAGAAAAGGCTTACGACAACTTCATTAGTAACTTTGTGGCAGTATACAGGAAACTGTCACGAAAGAGCGAAAAATCAGTGCAATGATTCGAAAGCCTTGGGTAACCAAAGAGCTTTTAAGGAAAATTAGAAAACGAGATAAATTGTATGCGAAGTTTTTAAAAACTCGGGAACCTTTAAGTCTTAAGTTGTTTAAGGCCTCAGAGATGAGCTAACAAAAGAATTAAGAACAGCAAGAGACGCGTATTATATTCGGGAGTGTGAATCTTAGACAGGACAAACTGATAAACTGTGGAACAAGATAAACGCTCTTACGGTACGGAAGCAGAAGGAAGAGTCACAATAAGAAATTTCATTAAACGGACGCCTAGTGAACGACCAGCGACTTGCTGATGTATTTCACCAATAGTTTACAGCCAAGAATTTTACCCGAATTTTCGCCCCACTAATGATATCACAGCTCCTGGAAACAAAAATTCCGTTTTTCTCGCACCAACTGACTCTGCTGAGATGTGTTCCGTTTATTTGAACCTTAAAAATTCACGTAGCTCTGGCATAGACGACCTGCAGATACGGCCTATTAAATGTCATTTATGAAATCTCCCCTATTTTGGTGTATATCGACAACTTGTGTATTCCTTGTGGTACTTTTTCCTGACAGAATAAAAACTGCCAGATTAACCCCGATATTTTTAAAAAAAATAGGTGACAAACAAAATGTAAAAAACTATCGCCCAATATTGATCCTCCCAATTTTCTCAAAGGGCTTGGAGAAAATTATCAAAAATCGGTTGTCACCATATTGTTGCAGATACCACCTTATAACTGAAGCTCGGTATGGCTTTCAGAAGTACAAATCCACAGAGCTGGCACTCTTAGATGAGAAAGAGTACATATTAAGAAACTTTGAAAACAAGTTGTTAACAATCGATATATTTGTTGATTACACGCAGGCTTTTGACCACATCAATCACAATATTCTCCTCAGTAAGCTAGAGTCGCATGGGTTAAGGGGCACACCACTCGTATTATTATCCTCCTATCTCAGTAACAGGCATCAATTGGTCTCAATAAATGAATTCAAAACGCAACCCAAACAAATAATTCCAGGTGTACCACAAGGAAGTATTCTCGGGCCGCTACTTTTCAACACTGATGTCAATGATCAAATATCTATTTACCAACAAGCAACATTTGTAATGTATGCCGATGACACAAGTATTTTCTTATCGTCTCATAAGTACACAGAATTACTGGGAATGTCAAATGAAGTTCGTGATAGGCTTTCTACTTGGTCAAACAAGAATTGCCTACAGGTTAATTGCAATAAGACCAAAGTAGTAATTTTTCGTACTCCAAGTAAAGAAATCCCACAGCATCACAATATATTGTTTGAATCTATGAATATTGAGGTTGCGAACGCAATTAAAATTCTTGATGTAACCTTCTCCAACAACTTACAATGGGTCGAGCACATAGACTCAGTCCTCAAGGAGCTCAGCAGCACAGTTGGTATGCTAAGTCGCAAGAGACACACTTTCCCCACTTGTGTTAAAATACTGCTTTATAATGCTTTGTTTGCCTCGCATATCATATATGGTCAGTTAGTATGGGTACTACCACACAAATAAATCTTAACAATATACTTGTCGTGTGGAAAAGGGCGCTACGTATTATTGTCAATGTATCTTACTCTAAACACACCGCACTACTCTTCGATAGGTGCCACATAAGAAAAATTCATGACTTGTACACATATAATCTCATACTGGAATATTACTTCAGTAATGTAAAGAAACGCAATGTTACGCTTGTGGAAGTCGCCAACCTGCATCACAATGTACCTGCCTACACCACCCGCCGCACTGAAATATGGAATGTTGTAAGACGTAGGAGATATTATAGCAAACAGATGCTTGAAAATAATTGACCGGGGTTATTAAATCCTTTTAAAGAAGTAGACATTCATATTGGAAAAATGAACCCTCCAGAATTTAAGGCTTTTCTACGCTCTTATAGTTAGGTCTTACTATATAAGATGTAACGTATTCTTCCCTCAATAATTTTTCAATAAATCTTCGATATCGCTTATCTCTTAAAACTAATTTGGAAACGTTATATTGCCTTGTTTACGAGCTTCTTTTGACCATTTTTGTGCTTTGTAACAATCGCTCTGCCAAGTGTACAGGATGCAGGGCCGATCAAGCCTCAAGATGGCTTTTTACCTGTCATCCTCAAGATTGCATTTCCCTTGTAAAGTTGGAATAAATATTTTGATTTGATTGGAGCTACTTTCATTTGCCGATCTTATTTGCACTGAAAACCGTGCATTTCTGCCGATTTAACGAAGCAACTTCGTGACAATTTTGATTTAACGCAGTTTTCGGCCAGTTCAATAATGTACTAGGAGCCTCTAGGGCTATTAAATCTAGTAAAAGGCTATGTCTGCAGGGGCAAAAGTTATTTGAAGTGTCCTTGTGCTCGAATAGCTTGAGCAGCAAATCCGCTGTCAAAGCGCGCGCGCAGGAAACTGGTAGGCAGGAAACACCGCTGCGCCATTTGTCGCGGCGGTAAACAACTCGGAGAAACACGAGAGCTGACGGTTCCTTCTGCGCAAAAGGGGTGCCGAGGGAGTGGACGCGCGGTAACGTGATCAAGCACGTGCTGGGGGGGGGGGGGGGGGTAGGGGAGCAGGGGGCAGGAACGCGTCCCTATCTGCCTTCTTCTCGTTCGCGTCCCTGTGTGGGCCACGTGCCGTATCGATCTTGGACGTAATCTCTCCACGGCGAGCCGAAATGGATGGGGGCCTTCGCGCGCACTTTGTTGTTCCCGCGCGTCTAGTTTTGGCGGTCGCGTAATCTCAAGTTTCCGAGACGCGGTGCGACTGCCAGTTCGTGGCCATCGAGTGAGACCTGTTAATCATTGGACAGTTTTAGCAGAGCGTTTACGGTCCACTCCACTCAGACCGGCGTATCATAACAATTTGCATACAACCGCTCAGCAGAACGCGACTGAGAACACTGATGCGCATGCGCATAACGCTCATAGCGTCAACAGAACGTCGAACGCTGCCCACGTTCCGCTAGGAAGCCGATTTAGCGGAGCGTCAGGGTGCGTCTAATTGCTTTCTTTGTCGTTTTACAGCCAAGGCGAGAGCACGTCACTGGCGACTCTGGGAGATGCGCTTGTTAGGTAAGCGAAATCAATGCATTCTATGAAGTCTTCTTCTTCTTCTTCGTGATTTGGGAGAGGGAAAATACGCTCAGTTCTGCAGCCCATATGGGAGCACGGCGCAGCGTAATGGGGAATGGGGGCGGGGAAAGAAAGATGAGAGGATAGAGGGGGAAAGGGAGAGTAGGTTTCAGACAGCAGACGTCAGCATCATCCAGGGGCGATGTCAACGGGGCGCGTGAAATGTGTGCGGAGCGGAGCGTAAACAACACTCTGCTTAAACTGTCTGTTGTTTGCCTGACAGCGCGTGACGTTGATAAAACTGCGAAACGTACTTCGTCTATTCGCTTTGCTATAGTCGTCAATGCTCTACCTTTCCGGTGAAACTGACTTTCTACAGCGAAGCTGTTAAGAGCTACTTTCCCCACTATCATGTCCGCGTGCAGAAAACATCCCGAGGATAGTGCCATTACGAGACGTTCCAAGAGATCTAACGCAAGAAATGATCGTGTACCGTGCTTGGAATGCGCCGTCAAGAACCCCAGATGGCGAAAATAAATACGGAGGCCTCCACCACGGTGTCCCTCATAGTCCACTTTTATGTCACATGCGGGGTAACAGAGGAAAATACTGCGAATGATATTAAGTTTGCTCACTCATCCCAAAACAAACGTCGTATACAGAGCGAGAGTAGTTCAATCACAGCCCTTTCGAATCTGAAAGCGCGGAATGTAAATTCAACAGGACGCGCAGGAGATCAATAAATATGCAGAGTCACTGCCGACTCATGAAAATGGACATAACCTCCTTCCTGCTGACTCGCATTTTCTTTAGAAGCATGAAATCACCATAAGTTCCCACGCTAGCCTTCATTGAAGCCACAACTGAGATAATTTCATTAACGAAAAAAAAAGCACAACTGACTTGATGCTTACAATTAATCATTTCGCTGCTAAATGACTGTATGAAAACATATTTTGCCTTATAGACATTTAATATGGGCTGCAGGCAGGAAAAGGAAAA
The DNA here is from genome assembly GCF_023375885.2 of Dermacentor andersoni. NCBI lineage: Eukaryota > Metazoa > Arthropoda > Arachnida > Ixodida > Ixodidae > Dermacentor > Dermacentor andersoni. The sequence goes on from NC_092818.1 coordinate 63,556,577, forward strand.
GATATAGCTTGACACGCGCATTTACCTCGCATAAGCACTTTGTTTTTTTTTCAAGGCTTGCTCCGCGCTCTTGACCTAACGATACAGGGCTAGCTTTGCTTTCGCAACGTTTCAACGGTGAAAATAATTGTTTGAGCCTGACACAGATCAGAGGAGGTATTCTGTAGCAGTCCACCTAGTGGACTGTCCATTTCGGCCGCTGCTAATTGGCTGGGGCCGATCGTCTCCTCCTCGCTTGTACAGCTGCATCCAATCAGCAGCGGCCGAAATGGACAGTCCACTGAGTGAACTCTTACAGAATACACTACAGATGGTATAGATGTACTTCGACACGAAGAACGTGTGGCAAAACTTCGCCGCAAAGCTTACACATGTAGTCGGGCGGCCACGGAAAATCATGCTTCGACAGTGCACCGAAACGGAGGCGGACAACGCTCTGCACACCCCCGGCCGTTGAATATTTTCTGCGGTAGGTGGCGCCCGCAACTGCCACCTCAGCGCCCCCGCACGGCACTGTGGTTGTCTATTGCTCTCGGTGAGATCTGCACCGCATGTGCTGACGCTAATAACGGCACTATTATGGCCCGACGGTCTTGCGATCTGTTTATAAGTGCTTACTAACTACATATTATATACCTGGAATGCTCTGGAAGTTTGTCAAGTTGTTTTTAATACTTAAACTTTAAAACCTCGAATTAACGAAATTCATGATTTGACGAAGTATTTCGCTGGAAGTACAACTTAGTTATATCTAGCTTGGGCTGTATACTTATACGAGTCTATCACATTAAGTTTGTATCACAGAGTAAAAAAGAAGAGCACGCTTCAAGAATACATTGAAAACCAGCTGAAATACAAAGGACCGGCTGAAAAGAAGGTATTCATCTATGCTAAGAAGTGGATGGTAATATGTGGCTCATTGAACAAGCCTCAACAATGCAATTGCACAACAAGAAAAAGTTAACGAGATAGCTATTGAGCAACTTCTAGCAGTGACCGCCTTACAAAGGCACGCAGAGTTGTCATGCGCGTCACTAAAGCTAAGAGGGAAGTGCAGCCACGATGAGCTTAGGTGCGAGTTCTCGTGAAATATTTATGAAATCGACTTAAAGTACAAAGACGTTGACGCTGGAGCAAGGGGATCATGTATGTTAGCGCATGATGCCTGAAGCAGCACCATTCCAAGCTATTGGAAAGACGGTCCTCCTGGGGCCAGTTTTTACGCATATGAACTTGTCTTAGCGTTTCAATCGTTCCAAGGCACGAGCAAGCTAAAGAGATTATTCATTAGTTCAATGTCTACGTCTGCGGTTTGCAATGGTACTGATACATGTAATACGCGAGGCGCGTGTCTTTACGTCATTATTAAGCCTTATTTGATCCACTGAAATTAAGCGTTGTTAACCCATTGTTGAGTTTATATACGTCGATGATGTTTCAATTGCTCCAAGGCAAGATTTGCCATGAGCGCAGAATGCGCGGTGCCTGAAGCCACGCCAATTCTAGGCAGTGACAGTAGCAAGCCGCCTGTGTGCAGGCTATGGCCCTTCCTCTAGAGGAATAGGCCAAATAGCCAAACAGGACACCGCTCAATGTCGAGAAGCAATCTCAAGAAGTACGCCGAGCCAATGCCCGAACGGCTGCTAGTGAGGTAAGATGAAGGGTCTAGAAAGTCTCTACCCCCATTTACTTAATGTGAAGGCGGCAAACGGTACATTAACGGCTATTCGTTCAGCCTGTAGTGTTCAGCCAGGACGCCATCATGTCGGGCAATAGTGTAGTTTTTGTGGAGCAGAAGTCTTTGTGAGACCTTTTTAATCGCAATGAACGTGTGTTTCTTTGCAATCAACTTTAGGGCAAAAGAAGGTTTATTTTGCCGAGAAGCAGCGACAATATACCGTAGATTTGTCCGTTCTTGCCTTATCGCAGACACCGAAACTAAAGTGAAACTATCGGTGAAAAACAAAGCATGAAAAAGATTCATAGAAATGGTTTCGTTACAAGCATTGGTGACTACAATGTAGATACAGAAGTTTTGATTAAGGGACAAAATCATCAAAGAGAGAAGTAAAGGCAAAGTGTTACAATGGTATGCATGTATATGATACTAATTAGCTCAACAAGGTTAAGTGGCCGTCACTACTCCATTTTAGAAGGATGGCAGTAAAAGTTATTATCATCATCATGATCATGAATGGTAATATGTACGCGGTTTACAGTCTCCTGTGTTTGGCTTGAATGTGTCATTCGCTACGCAATATTGGTACACACGACAAATCTTGTTCAGGTCAGTGTAAATATTACATAACATTTCTTGAGCGACACCCACTGGTAGCACAAATGTATGTACTTGTGCATATGGCATGTGCAAAAAAAAAAAAAAAACCAAAAGCGTGAAATTGTATTTGTCACTTCAGGAGAGAAAGATTTTAATCTCAGAAGAGCGGAAAGGTCGGCCGGAGGAGCTTTGCCTCTGGCCTGCTACTTTGTGTATGAGGAAAAGGAGAAGGGGAAGAAAAAGGAGAGAGAGACGCTATGATTATGTCCGTTGATGGCGAACTATATGTACGCTTGGGATGTGCATAAATGTTCTGCGCTTACGTCACAACGCCACAACGCACCAAAGTCACAACGCACAAGCGCCGTCATCTAGGTCTAGAGCATTGAGGCGAGGTTAGAAATGTCAAGAACACTCTTGTGGCTCTCACCGCACTTTGACAGGAGTGGGGAAAAGAATCATTCATAAAAGTAAACACAATGACGAAAACAATCTCCTACGAAGTAGCGTGCGCTTTATTGCATCGCACTCTTATGGAAAGCTTTCAACTCCACGGACGGAAAATCGAGTTTCCTTTCACTTAACAATGAAGCTTGATTGCTTGCAACCATTGACTCGCAAACGAAATCGAACCGCACATGAATGAAGGAATATATAATAAAAAAGGCGAGCTTCTCAAAAAGGAAGGTGAGAAGGAAGGTGAGTGTACGGGCAGAATGGAGAAATGTGGAGAAGGACTTAGAAGCGTGTGCAGGACGGATAAGTTAGCAGACCCTTTACATTACGCACTGAGCTTTTGTCTAGTAGTTTTTTTGTGTATGTGTAAACACTGTTGTATGCGCATCGTGACGATTCGTCTAGTCATCTTCTCCGTAACAGAGCATCTGCGTCGTGAAACGACAGACGTCTTCGGAATAGTGGCCCTTCTGAGCGTCTGACGCGGGGTGGAAAGAACAAGGAGTGAAGTAGACAGCATGTTTCACGTAACCCTGTTCAGAATACAAGCAACCTGCCTGGGACGCAGAAAGGTCAGCCAACGCAATCTCGCCGGCATCATTCTCTAAAGGGAGAGGTCAGGTGTAAAAGAGCGTGGCGTAGCAGGAAGCCAATTCAAAGAGAGAAAGACAGAAGGAAAAGAAACAGAGCGACAAGGGAACGTTTCTGATCGAAGTGAAGCAAGGAAGCAAAAGAAGAAAAGGAGGACCACCGTAGTCATGGATTTCCGGCCCATTTTTCGGCTCATTGAAGTGGCCGTGATGGGGCACGATTTGACGACTGCGCCATTCGCGTTCACGCCACAGGGATAGAAATTTATCGTATGATGGGTATAACGCTTGCCGGATGGCTTGGCACGAAATTTGTTCTCAGCTTCTCAGCGTCTTCGTTCTTCGATGCTGGCGGTTGTAAACGCTGCTAGAGCAGGGCTCAGCAAGCGCCTGCAGATGTGTTACTGCGCGAAGTAGTTCAGCAGCATTTGACAGCGCTTTCCATGGAACAAAGGAGCGCTCCCTGTTTCGTTTTCTTGGAGGATATAGCGCAGCTTGCTATCTGAGATGATTTCACATAATTTTCTTCTGAAACGCGGAACGCACCGATTGGCCTATTTAAGTATTAATTTCATGTAAGTGCTGGGGTTGTAGATGTGTATGCTACATATTACCGCGACAGCGTTAAGGCTCCACTCTCACAGAAAATTCAATGTCGGCGTCAGCGGCATCGTCAGCCAGGGAAATATCATCCCGAACCACGCACACCGAATTAGGTAGGCCCTCCGCGTGCCGCATAGGCGTTACTTAACTAAATTAATTTCTGGAAGTAAAATGCGTGATAAAATTCGTAATGCATGGCGTACACACAACGCGCAGAATTTATAACGTCGGAGTGTATCTTGAATATACGAGGCAACGTAATTATGTTACCCTGAAATTCAAGCACAAGCCCCTTTTCAAGCTGCCGTGCGAGGTCTGTCTTGGTGACCGCGGACGCTAGATGTGGATACTAGGGAGACGTAGTGAGTGTGTTGTTGTCTTTAACATAATAAAGTGTGTTAGAGACATGGGCTTACGAACGCTTTCGATTCTTAAAGGTTAAGCTTAAGAGGAAACATTCGCTCGGACCAGGCTCCTATGCCACCTATTCAAAAATACATGTAAAACGCGGAAACGCTTTTTTGAGGTAACCACTGGGCCGATTTAATGAAATTTCTTGCATTTGAGGGAGAAAGTTAGATTCGAGTGACTGTTATAAGCAAAATTTAGATTTATGGCCTTAATATTCAAGTAGAATTTGCAGAAATTGGTAGGTTTGAAATAAATTGAAGCACGAAGTTCACAAATTTGTAGCTCTGCACCTAAAACAGATATCACAGTTCTGTAAACGGCATCCATTAGAGCATTCAAAGTGGGCAAATGTGATGTGTCAATATTTATTTTACGTGGATATGTTACATAGTTTGCAAGGGTGTCGCGAAAGTTCTACTCACAACTTGGTCGTCTCTTTGAAAGCCATCTGTAGAATACCAATTTTGTCGGCTCTAACTGAACTATCAGGTGCGATTTACAGAATCGGGATATCATTTTTTATTGCTGAGTTACAAGGTTGTAAACTTCTTAGTTTTGTTTTCTGGAAATGTCCGATTTTTATTAATATTGATTAAAATATTCAGGCCGAAATCAAAACATCGCAAACAGTAGCCACTAAATATTAACGTTTTGCTTTAGGTGCAGCAACCCTCATACGATTTCCTGCAGTGGTTGCCGAAAAAGACGATTTCCGCTGTCCCATATATTTATATAGGAGGCCCGGAGCTAAACTTTCTTAAGCGTCCGCCAAGTTTTTTTCCAGGCCTAAACAAACGCGAAGTAGACTGCTGCGCTGTTTTCATGAGGGCTGCCACACGGGTGCTTCACCTCCATAGTTTCCTTCTTATTGACTTGGAATGTTGACCGCGAGTGTAGCCGTAGCCACACGCAAGCGACGTATACCCTCAACGTTTGAAATTTTCTCTCGAGCACTACACGACTGTCTTTTCACGCCTCCGCCAGTCCACCATATCCCGTTATCAACCCGCTGCCGTCGTTTTCTAAACGGACATGCCCTTTAAATGAACGTTACGCTATTTGATTTTGCAGTGATTGCATAAATTTTATTGGTTGCGTGGAAGTTTTACAATGGACGCTGCTTGGCAACGATGAATATAAAAAATAACTAACGAATGGCAGTGCGGAGAAGCAAGCGGATTTCCCTGAGACATAACATTCGCTCCGGTAGCTATCACAAAGTTCGTAATACGTGCGGGATATTTGCCGAATCAGAACGTTGACGTTACATCTGGTTAGGTTAGCCTTGCTCGTATAGATGAGCTCTACGATTTACTTGCCTAATTCTCGCCAAAGCTGAAGCCATCTGAAGACAGAAAACTCACCCTGGAGTGCAGCGGTGACGCTAACTTCTAGCGCACTGTTCAAGGTATTTGTACAGGAAATATGCGCCCAACATAGATGTGACTCAATACATTTCCCAAAAGAAATCCTTAACCAGACTAGGACTTCACCACAGAGTGACGTGATACATACCGAGAATAATATATCCTGAGAGCAGTGCTAGTGTTAAGATTACTGTGAAATCTACAGGCCTGACTTCTGACCGAATACAAGTGCCCCAGTGCAAGGCACGTCATTAAAACGATTGCAACGTATTCTCTAAGTACCGCTTCGTTTATTAAGCTCGCATATTCCACGTTCGAATAACTGAATGCGAGATTGGGCAGGAAATGTGTGGTTATTAAGGTAACATTCAACTATCTATAAAGAACGTGCTAGAAATTGCGTCTGTTTTATAATAATGGCGGTATGCAGTGTACTTTCTCAATAGTGCCAGCCGCGTGATGAAGCGACCAGACAACATCAATCGTTCACTAAAAAAGAGAAGAACCAGAAGAAACAGAGAAAAGGGCTGATACAGAAATACACCAACTGTCAGTCGGGTCAGCGTGTGTAAATATGCGCGTTCAAAGAAGTAATTGATTGGAAAGGCATTTCTAGCGTAATATAAAAAAAATCTATCGCGCATTGTTGATAAGCACCATATTTTGAACGACATCAAACTCTCTCTCTCTCTCTCGCTCGATCGCTCTCTCTCTCTCACACACATACACATACGCACACACCATTCTTTAATATCATTAACCTATACCATTCGTTGATCCCTGTAGGAAAGACACATGTTTTTTAAATGATCATGGCGTACTCTCGCTACCGTTATAGACTGGCCGAGTGATTTATTCACGTCTGAATATGGATGTCGGATTATTGACAATCAGTAATCTTATTGTGTTGTTTAGTGAAATGAATTTAACCATTATGAACACTTACATGGCGTCAACCACGGCCATGGAAAATTGACAAGCGTATATACTGAACTAACACAGCAAGCTGGGCGAGTTGGCGAATGAACATAGTCCTAAGGGGTGGGCAGCGCAACCCGGACGAAGGACAAAAGGAAGTGGGTAATATGAGCACAGACTGAACAACAAGTGATTTAAGTTCTAAAACAAGTTATTAAACTTACAGAGAATCGGATCATGTGATGAAGTGACGTGTACAAGCGGTGAAACGGTGTCAGCCTACCTTTTCATGAAAGAAATTCGTTTCTTTATTATGCAGGAAGCCTATATTATTAGTTGGAAGAAGCGGTGGAATGTTGATTAAATTAATTTTGTAATTCAGGAACCTACACCGACCTCTTGGGCATTATTGTAGGGTGCTGCAACAATAACCACAATTAAAGCATCGAAAGGAACAGGCGCAGACTGAACTTGTACATTCAATTAAGACAAACATATTGCAAGGATGAGGAAAACATATGTGCCAGAACATTCGCAACATTCGCATCCAGCGCATTCTACTTGTCAATTGTAAAAGGGAAAATAAATTATGTGCAAATACGTCCGTACGACACCTAATTTCTCAACACTTTCTAGCGTGATCATTTCTGTGCGATATATGGCATCTGTTCATTATGCAGAAACATGTATTATTAACAATTTAGTAATTAAGAATGAAATGAAAAATATTTATTTTACACTGTTTCCTTCGCCGCTGAAGAACTTTCAAAGCTAGTTCACATTTAATGTTAGTTATGCTAGAATTATTGTTATAATTACGACTGACAAAGCGGACAACATTGTCCTGCCTGCGTTCATATTTAGAGATTTGTACTTCGCCATAAGAATCCTATACTATACAGGCACTCTGAAGCATCGGTTGTACATTCGTGATGTACAAAGTTTGTTCAAGACTTTTTGGTGGAGATTTGAAATTACATTCAAAGAAATTTAACGCATCATTTGCTTTACCCTTTACATAAGCTATGTATTAGTTTCAAGTTAAGTGAGAAGAGAAACAGACACCAACGCGTTTAATATGTTCTACGTGGCCGAGTGTCAAGCTATAACAGGAATGTAAGGGTTCGCGTTTCTTGATCAATATAATAAGACAAATCTTACTCAGATTTCATTTCTTGCAACATGCAACTACATCGTCAAGATTCCGTTGTAAGATATCAATATCTTCCATGCCTTGCATAAATTTATAAAAGACACAATCATCCGCGTACAACCGGACATTTCAAGTTAACATAAAGAGCAAATCATTAATATAAACAGAAAAAAGTTGCGATTTTAACGCCGAACAATATGGCATCGCGGATGTCATAACGTACCACGCAGAAAAAGTGCTTACGACAAGCGACTATTTCTATAAGCAAAATAATTAGTCAACCAACCAAAATTACCAGTCAGACCTAGAAGTCACCATTTAAGTTATATAAATACGAAATCAACTTGTAGGCCCCTATGGTATAAAATTTAAAAAAAAATGAAAAGGTTCTAACAATTGTCTAATACCCAATAAACCGGATCTAAAACCACGTTGAACTGAAGAAAAGGATTATTGGAGCCCAAATGTTTTATAATCCTACTATATGCTAGCTGCTCATAGATTTTACTGTTAGTGACGCTATTTTTATTACCGGATTTGAATAGTGGCACAACATTACCGAACTTCGTCTCAAACAGGAGTTGCTAATCGCCTGGGGATGTAGGAAACAAAATCGCAAGAAAGGAAGAGAAAGTTCTTCCTCATTTCTTCAACACGTGTTTGAAAATGGTTTCAGGCCAAGGAGATGAATTTGAATGAAAGCATCCTGGAAGAGTGCATGCACTGTTTCTGCAGGCAACAATGTCTACCGCATGTTCATAAATGTGAGGCGTCAGTGACAGAATTTCTCCACGAAATGATTCAGGAAGTACAGAACGACTCTGTCTGCTAAAACATACTGTCTTGTGCGCGTTTTCAACTAAGTTTATTGGGTCATCGATAATGTTTGGAATAGGAACTGAGTCCAACTTATTCGATTGAACATATTTAGGGTATTTCCTAGAATGACAGTGATACCTTTTTCTCTAATGAATTAAGAAATTATCTTTAGCTCTCCTGAATTGTCTTTAACACTGTCATTAGTTGGCCGAGGTTATATAGAACATCAGTAGTCTTTGTTACCCGGATGCCCTTGAAAAGCTGGTTCTTTGTGTTAATTAGGTTCCTTAAGTTTCATGTAATGCAGGCTTAAATAACTCTATGTTTCACTGTATTAACATCAGAAGGAATATGAGAGCTGATGAAACAAGTGAGCCCCAACTTAAAAAGACGCCAAAAGAGAGTAATGTTCCTGACGAAACATTCCCAAAATTAGGTCAAAAACAACGAAAGATTGACCATATCACGTCTTAGGTACCCTTTTCTTAAAGATATTGCTTTCGCGGATGTATTTTTTTAATTTCATATGCTTGAAAACAATGCTATCGACAACTGCCTCATGATAACTGATCCATCTCTTCATTTTAACTGACTTTTATAAGAGTAAGATAGTTACAGAAAATAAAAGCTGGTATGTTAGCACATGACCCGCTGTGCCTTGTTGAGAAATTAACAAGGTGATGTAATGTGCCTTACTGAATTAGTTCCTCAACTTCCGAATAGAGACCAGACCGCGAGTAAAACACAAGGAAGTAACTTATCCCCTCAGTATCTGGAATAACGAAGTCAAGTTCCAACAGAATGTGCTCAGAGCCTGAGGTAGTCAATGCTTCAGACAAAGCTTCAAGCGGTTGCGCACTCTTACTGTTAGGAGGCTCACAAAATACAACCCACAGCATCGTGTTGCCCATGAGACAGCTAAATTTTGCACCATACAGCTTAACACCGAAGGTTGCCAAAAGATACTGATACGTTTTTAAGTCTAATCTCAACCAGAATAAGAATGCCTACGCCACGCGAATCGTGACTTTTGCGATAGACGCTTACATGAGTTGGAAAAACTTCTCTATCGTAATCGTTGTCGTCTAGCGACAACTCGGTGCTTAAAATCATATCGTCTTTTGCAGTAGCCACGAGGTATTGAAATCACATTTTTCTTTCTTATGCTCTGACAGTTTGCGACGACGTAGACAAGTTCTTTCAGATTGCATCCTTCGCGTTGTACGGCTGGTTTCAATTGTTATTGTACTATTTCTACATTATCAGTCGATGAATTGTACTTAAACGTCTTGCCAACACAATCAACATATTAAAGCTAGGCTCTAAAATCTCATTGTGCTGCTTAGAAAATGCTACCAGCTTTTTTCTTTCCAGCCGGCCGCTATTGAAAGAATCCTTACTCATTGGCACGGTAGTAAATTTCAGTTTTTGATCTTTCATAACTACACCTTGCTCTTCTTTGACGGAAGGAAATTGTGCTACGGTGGGTCTTTTCCTTGCTGCAGAAAAATGGCCTATTGTATCACCGCGCTCAATATATGATGGTTACAGCTGTACACCCTAGAAGTAATGCAGCGTATTCTTTCAAGGTGGCAACCGCTTTTGTGGGGCATGCGTCATATTCATAATGGCAGAACACAGAGGTACGCTGAAAGATGCTACATTTAAGTGATCCAAATTGGCCGAACAAGGGATGAACCCTGGAGGCAACGTTTGGACAAGGGGAGTTGTCAAAGTATTCGTCAGAGCATTGAGAGTCGAAGCGCTTAAATCAATGAGGTATGGCGAATGATATGTTTGAAAATGTCGTCTCGTCCCCAAAGCACGTTGCGAGAGGCACTGACCGCAGTGAGAAGAAGACAATGGACATTTGTAAACGCGATGCTTCACCACAGGCGATGGCGTGTACATCAAGTGATAAAAGCGGGGCAAGTCGACTTGGGCACTGACGTCTAGCTGCTGGACGCGTTGAAATTCTACAGTCTAAGTGAGCGCCGAGAAACAGTCCTATCGTATTGGGTAAGTCGATTCCAACCGAACATCTTGAAAGGTGCGCGTAAAGGCGACTGGTCGAGTGAGAGGTTCGCAGCAAGCAAAAAAGAAGCGGACGTGCCACTAACCTGCTCTGTTGTTTTGCCTGGATGCATGCTATCGCTGCGTCCTCGACCTGACCTGAACAAGCTTGGGAATACCTAATCGAGTCAATGAGTCTGTCGAGTCAGTCGAGGTAAGCCGAGTCAGTTTGGCTTCCGACTCGATCCAGTCACGGCGGGCCCATGCCAACAAACGCACCGTAAAGCTTCCTCGTAACGAGATATGTTGAGACGGCAGTAGAATGCTTGACAAATAGGTCGTCGAGGAGACTGGTCACAAATTCCGCTGAATAGAGCTGTTGCCGTGTAATACTACGATCAAAATGCCGAGGTTGCCGTTCTTTTCTCAAGGCCCACATTCGCGAAGCCTTTCTATTGTGAGTTGTATTAACGAGTGGTCATCGCCGCATGCTTGTCTCCTTATCACATTGATTCCTGTCTTTAATGGCTGGCGTTTGAACACTGTAAGCTTATAAACATCAATAAAGAAACGCTCTTCAAAAATTGCTTTACGGACCGTCGTCAGGAGAAAGGCTCTTCAACGTTCTTCAGGCCATAGATGGTCTGACGATATATATACTTTGACATTTTAGTACCGGACAAATATATATGTGACCTCCGAGAGCTCATCTTGTTAAAGCTGTTGCCGTTCAGTCACCTCGCTTCTACTTGATGCGATTTCTTGCCTCCCGAAGACGTTTCTTGCAAAAAAAAGTCAATTCAGAAAGGCAGTGCAGGCAGGCTGCGTGTGCATCGCCGCAGGACAGAAAGCGGCGATTCGTATAAAGGCAAAGCAAAATTTATATAAAAAAACTGGGAAATTGTCTATACACCGTCCACTGAAGACGACATGGATGTGGTTCCGAGTGCCTCTAGGAAGACAGACTTTCGAGGCGGATGAGTGGCGTCCAGTTTTGAAGATCGCATTGGTTCGTTAAGGTGAAGTGGCTGGGTCAGGCACCTTCTTTCTCGCCGTCCTCCTCAGCGCTCAAAGACCGTACATAATAAGGTCGGCGTGTCGAGTGGCCCTTCTTCTCCCGGGGAGAGGAACGTCGGATGTCACGTATGAGAATGAATAGCGCAAGTACAAGCTCCTATGTCTCGTGATAAATGAGAAGAAAGGGGGTTAACCTGTTCATGCTATGACTCTATCTCGCAATGACACATGTGACACGCGTTACTAAACGAATGTAATAAAAATCGGTTGTTGCTCGGTATTTGGTTTTCTTATTTCGAAACCGGGAGAAAATGACACGCAGCTTTGTATATGGCCTGGTCAGGAAACCCCCAGAAAAACAATGCGCCGGGCCCTGGTGACATTAGTGCTGAATTTCTTATCAAATTTCAAGAATTTCTTTGTCAGTTTCCTGAGTAGTGTTTAACATAGCGGTGAGTTTCATTTGTCTTTCGGTCAAGGCCGCAGGAGCTTTATTCCAAGGAGCACTGCAATCAACCAATAAAGCGAATAAACAGATGTAGGCCGATGTCTTCATACCACGTCAATTATGAAATATTTGCAAAGGTACTTACAGATAGGCTGCAAACAGTTATTTCTCTAAATTTGTAAATTATCGCAAAACATGCGGAATTCGACGACACTCTGTACAGACCAAAATTTATATAGGCAGATCAGTCTTTGAGGGTATAGAGAGTAGTATGGATCACGTAGCTCTTATTCAGATTCACCTCGTCAAAGCCTTTGATAAGGTTAAGCAAATTTTTTTTTCGTTACCACTGTTACGGTATCGTGAGCTAGGTGATCTATTGTACAACGGTTCAGAACTTCGTCTTAAACATAATTATATGTGCGAACCATAACATTTTAGATGCAATACAGGTAAAGTCATCTATCCGTTACTGTTTGCTGCTATCGCATTTGCCTTTCGGTATATACTTCGGGCATTTTTGCTTAGGCGTGATTTCTAACTGAAGGAATAAATATTACAGATACGCAGATAATTAAAGTATTCTTCTAGCTGATTCGGATAATATTGCCTTGTTTTGCGTCGATAAGCCAATTATTATTGAGCTAATAAACAATACTAAGCGTTAACGAATGGTTCAGAAGGGACATGGATGGGGTTTGGGCGTCTAGCGGGTAATACAGCGGGTCGTTTGTGGCGCTGACAGAGTACTTAGGCAGCAACGTATACAGCGGTTCACGGAGCGATACAGGCCGGGCCAGTAAAAGCGTCGTCGTACGCTGTAGTAGATACGACATACAAAGACAACGAGGTGGCCGGTGGTGGGGGCGTCGGTGGTGGTTGCTCATAAACTTCTACCCGAAGATGTTGAGATAGAATGAGCAAAAGTTCCAGGCCTTCAGTGCGAAACAGTCGGCGTCCTTTTCTAAACGGCCACATTTACACAGATCAGTACAAGCGTGCTCTTGTACCCGCAGCGTCCGCCTACCTACAGTCACCCATTCGAGTCTTTTTGCAATGAGAGCCTGCACAGGACGTGGTCATCAGTGATAACTAAAGATGGGTGGCCGAATAAGTAAGGGTCGAACTTGGCTACGGCCTCAACCAACGCCAGGTACTCGTGTTTCGCGCTATAAAACTACCGTTCTGTGGGCGAAAGAAGGCACCTGCCGTATGCAATTACGCGCTGTGCGTTGTTCTGCTGTTGGACGAGAACAACTCTATTCCATGGCTGCTGGTATCTGTGTGACTTTCAGTAGTAGCAGATGGGTCGTAGTAAGTTAGCAAAGCGGGAGCCGTTAGCAAGTGGACGAAGGCGGTGAAGGCTTCAGCTTGCGCAGGGACCCACGAGAAAGAAGGATTTTTTTTTTAGTAGCTCGGTGAGCTGTTGGGTGGTGTCGGCAAAGTTGTTTATGAAGCGACGGAGATAGGAACATATTCTAATTAAGCTTCTGACATCTGCTGTGGATGAGGGTAAGTAAAACTTCTGGACGGCGCGAATATTGTCAGGATCAGGCTAAACCTCTGCGGCACTGCCAAGGCGGTCGACGGCAGTAATGTGTCACATCCAAAGCGACAGTTGCACGAGTTGAGTTGCAGGTTGGTACGTCGGAAAACAGCAAGAATGGACGAGAGATGCGTAAGGTAACTCGCAAATATGGCTGAAAGAACTATCACACCATCTAAATAACGTAGAAAAGTGGACCATTTATAGCCGCGAAGTAGAATCCATAATTCTCTCGAAGGTTGTCGGGGCATTACCAAGACCGAACAGCATCACCTTGAATTGATAACGGCTGTCCGGTGTTACGAAAGCGGTCTTTTAGCGGCCCATGTTATTTACAGAGATCTATCGATACCCAGAGCCAAGGTCTATGAACGAGGAGTACTTCGCTCCATGTAGTCGGTCCAAGGCGTCATCAATACGTGGCAGCGGGTAGATGTATATCGTCAATGTGTCAGCGTCATATAGTTGGTGCCGTACCACCATGCTCACAGGTGTCCTTGGCAAGCGACTGCCAGAGCAAAGTTGAACGATATCGGAGTATGTAACCGCAGTAACGAAAGTCTTAGAATTGCCACTACACGTGTTAAATAAACGTTACTTCAAGAATACAGTGTCTGGCTACATTTCTCCAATGCTATTCGTATGAGTGTTGGCACTCATCGTGAGAACATTTATGCTGTCATTTTTTCCACCTACCTTAAATGGCAAAAATTATATATTGACAATTTGACAGTTCTAATCTTATGGCTTGTGTTGCTATTCTATATATCACCGACATTACTGTAACTGTCTGTACAAGTCCGTGTAATCCTTATCACTTTTACTTTTGTAGATGAGATTCATCTTGTTTGGACGCCATCCAAACAGATTTTCTTTGTTTTAATCACATGCTCTTTCGCACTAGTCAACTGTACCTTGCCTTTAGGGTCCAGCTGTTTATTATCTGTATGTGGGATTTCATCTGGTTCTCCTTCCGTGTTATCAAGAACGTATTCTTCTGCGTTTTTTCAGTAGAAGTATCTACGTTAAATATTGATATTTCGGGTTTCGCCTTGGCTGAAGCTGGTTGAATCTGAGCTACGCATTCTTTTTTGCTGAAGTTATCAGTAATGATATCTCTCATGCACCGCAGCGCACCGCCGGCTTCGAAGACGCTACTGCCTTCATCTCATTGCGTTTATTTTGCGATTCTTTGGTTAGAGCTTCGAGTGTTCTTACATGGTATCATGATCTTTTTGTTGCGCATCTGTCTCTTTCGCGAATGTCATGCACTCAAGGTTCACTCGTGCAATAATTTTTTTTCTCAGGCGTGCTCATTCACCGCCCTTTTTTTTTTTTGTCGGTATTTGCTCTATCTGAGCAACATCGCGTCGTATATACCCAACTTTTTTGGCTACTCTTGGCTCCGTAGCTGCCTGTTTACGCTCTTCTATAGCTGCTTTAGTTCTTATTTCACCACGTACGTCACAATTCTTGCTACCACTCCGACAATGTTTTAGCAGCTTTTGTCGTTTCTCCTAATGATGACGCCCACCAGTTAATTTTATACCCAGACGCGCTCTAGGAAGTGCCTGCATTTTTGTTATGCTTTCTTTTGGCGATATCTGCAGCGCCATCTATGTCCACGCGATGTCACTCTTATTGCGCGCTGGTGCGCGCTAACTCTGGGAATTAATCTCTCACCCCGCGCGGCCACTCGTGGCTCAGAAATTGCGTATGTGCAGGAACTATTTACAATATTACGAGCACCAGATGGTCAAAACCATTGACAGCTCAACGAGCAGTACATACAAAGAAAACGTCAAACAAACCAACACCTACGACCACAACTAAAACTTCAAAGGTGAAGTTGAACACCTAATCACAAGTGTACACCGATCCGGCTGGCATTCATTTTTGACCGCAAATCTCCTCTAAGCGCGTAACCTTTTGAGAGAAATTATACGTTGAGATAATTGTTCTTTCTGCATTTCACTCTTGAAAACGCGTTTTCATTCATTGTAATGAATATGATGTAAAAAAGAACCACTCGTGGCCCAGCGCGCTAAAGCGTCGGCTTGCTGTGCTTGAGGAAGGCGCGTGGCACGGGTTGAATTCTGCTTAGCATCGGATAAATTTTAAATCTCTTGTTTTAATTGCAAAGAGCGAGATAGATAGCATTATAGGAAATGTGGCCGCAGTAGGACAAGAATGCTAGTTACATTTAAGACAATGACGGTGCGCGAACTTACAACTAAATATTTATGTTTAGAACTGACGTATCTGCACGCAAATTATAACAACGCCAAATAATCCTTTACGACAAACATACACGGAGCTATCACCGTACCTGGAGTCTAGCACAGTGTAGACGAGTCTTTTATATTATATTCGATGCTATAGCCCACACGTAGAGACAGCTCACTCCGCCAGCACCCGCTCTTGCGGTTATTTTAGCTTCCATGTTTTCGCGCAAATATTTATGACGGTTTCTGTGCAACACGCAGCACTTCTTAAACGATTGTTCGCAAGGACACTAATCACATTGCACTGATAAATATTTTTCTTGATATTGGGTTAGCTTTTCTTTTATGCTCCCTTAGTCCCTTAGTATGCATCGCTGCATGGGAATGGAATGCGATAAACCACAACTTGCGCGCAGAGATGAAATGAGACTGGTGTTTCTTCACATAGCACCTTTCCGAACGAATCTGTAGCGTTACACATCTTCGAGCAGAAACAGCGCAAATTAACAGCATGTAAGAAAGAGGCAAATAAACGGTGCCCTCTAGCAACCAAATGTTTAATCTTTTAAGCAGCACATATAGTGTGCCGCTGAGCAAGAAAAACAGGTCTCACGTCCTGTCTCCTTGCGCTGTTTCTGCTCAAGTCGCGAGCCAAGGAGCCCAAGTACGTGCGCTTCTACGTAACAGAATTAAAGTTCCGGGGAAGCAGAATATGTTGCATCCACTAGCACCTTTCCAGCTGCTTGGATGTCTCCACCACATTATGTGGGGCGGGGACAGCGCCTGAAATGTGGTGCGCTTCCCGCTCTCGAACGCTTGGAGCGGCAGGTACCGTTCGAAGCTTGTCGCAACGGCGCACTCCACGAGACGAAGCAGTGCATTTCTAAGGCAATATGTTACTGCTTGGATCTTCAAAACAGCGACGGGTTTTGGATTTATTGTTCAATTACCTGACAGAAATTGGTCAAATAGGAAAGCTTTAAAAATTGCATCCTTCCTATACAAAAGCTTAAATTTACCCGCCATGTCACCTGTAAATATTAGTATAAGGTCCACTCGGACATTTCATATTTACTTTTATCCTTTTTTTCTCCAACTCTTTTCTGGAATCTTTTAATCCCATTCCCCATCCCTATACAGAGTAGCATGCCAGCAGTTATATACGCGCCGGCAAAATTCTCTGTTTTTCCAATAAAGAGCCCTCTCTCTCTCTCTTGGATCTTCTTCAGGGACGCGGGTGCCGGATTTCCCTTCCATAGAATAAACAGTTTTTTTTTCTTCTGGATATTGTTCGCGGAACGCTTCTCGCAACTTCTCGTTCTTGATGAAGTTTTTTGTCTGAGGTTGCAAGGTGCACGCGCGAACTGGCCGCGTCGCCATTCTCTCTTCCACACCCTATACGCTGCGCTAGCTACTTAATAAGGTTTAATGCTGGTAAAACTTCAAAAGAAGTTCCGTTGTGACAATATGTCCCTCGGCATATATCGTGGTACAATGGCTATAACTCCGAATCAGGAGGGCGTAGGTTCGACATCTTGCCTGGATAACTTGTTTTTTTTTATATATTTAATTGTATGGTGGTAGGACCAGTTTGAACTTTCTGCAGTGTCGTTCGGGCGCTATCCGATATTTGCGTGATTACGTGGCCCCACGAGGTTGTAACCGGTGGTGGCCATTGCATGAAGAGCAATTGTCGCGCACAAGATGAGCCGAACTCTCGTCACTTCCGTGTCATGTACCGAAGAGCTTGGCGTATACCACCGCGTGCTTCGAGGTGGTAGGTGTGTCGCTGCCACGCAACAAGTGCAGGCATTGTGGCGTTCACTGTTCCACAATCGAGCACCGTACATCTCGCGACGCATCGTTTAGAGCCGTTAGACCTATTGCACAAATAAATCTGCTAAGACAGTTAAAGTAAAATGAATGTTCTTCGATATGCCGATGCCGCAAAAGCCATCTTCAAACAAGAAATGAGGAACGCTTGGAGTGACGTCTCCGACGTCATTGGAAGCTGTCATGAAATGCTGGATAAGAGAATAGGCAAAAGAACCCAGAATGCTGAAACTAAGCTTAGCCAGAATGCAGTCGGAAGAATGAGAAACGGAGATTATTTTTCCTTTGCCGTAGGCTTAGTCCACAATAAAGGTACGAAATGCAGAAGTCGGCACATGTGAGAACGCCATCGTGTTGCACCAGTGCCTTATTCTTTGTGTTCTACATGAAATTGTCTCATCTCAAAACTCGAAGTCCGTCGCTGTGTGTAAAACAGGAAAGACGTATCCCTTATTCAATTACTGGAAATGTTTTGGGCGCTTACATGGAAAACATAGATGCCATTTGGTATTTTAAGGAGGCGAAGAAGCATCACGTGCAGAAGAGGATACAAAGGGCCAAGCTTCAGATGGGACTTCTAGCTACGCCTAAAACGATAATCAGACAACGTGATGAAAGCAAAGAATCGACTAGGCCACAGCTGTGGGCTTTCCGTGGCACTCACGGTGCCTAAAATTCCACAAAGAGCGCAACCCCGTATGCAACGCATGCTGGGATAGAAGTTCGCTGACGATATAAACGGAACAGAAAGTGTATAAAGAATGGACCATAAAGCTAGTCTAATGTGTTGCAGAAGCAATCTAGTGCACAGTGGTTGCTTCTGTTTTCTTTGATGTGTCCTACATGACTTTCTTTTTTCGATGGCTGAATTCAGGTGGGCCATTTGGTGGTTATATAGGGCGCATATAAATGGGAAGCAGACGCCAAGTGCGCTAGTTGCGAAAGACGTCGCCATTGACTGTGCTGCATGTTTCTAAAGAGTCAGGCGGTATGAACTGATTCTGAGCCACTCTGTGGCCCTTGTTACGCAAAAAAACCCTCAGGCAAGCATTCTGGCTTGCGGTCCCGCACTTGAACGTCTGGCGACAACTCCAGTGCAAGCGCCTAATTTGATTTCTTGCTCGCGTTGGAGTGCTCTGTGCGGAGTTTGCGTAATAACTTGAGAACCGTTTCCAGCTTCTCTCGTTATTGCTACCGTGTTTTTTGTTCTCCTACTGTCTTGCAATAGTGAAATAACCCATCCTGCTTTTTTTCCTTGACTTCGTGCACACTCGGGTTTGTGTGCTAATGCATGGCAGATACCTTGACTAGCCGAAACTAATTTGACCGGGCGTTTCGTACCAGTGTTTTGGTTGATCAATACTTTCCTTGAGTATGGCGCCGGATTTTGTCAGTTTTATTCTCCCATTCTTTTCGCATCGTATTCTTCTGCATTTTGTCATTGGCTTGCACAAATCTGCGCATCCGCGACTGCCACGGCTACCCATTGGTTGCATATAGTATAAACAGCAACAGAACTGTACAAAATATGGCGCTTAATTTCTTTGTTTCATCACTTTTTTCATTCATTCATTCAGGTAGAAATTATGATGTCTACCACATCGTTGTAGCCACAAAGAATGAAAATAAACATGTTACCCTAACCACAATAACTAGCCCGCACCGCAAAAAGAAGCCTCCCAACTGTTGCTTATTATCTAATGACCTCTCATTAAAGTACCTTGCAGTAAACAGTAAATCGTAAGTATCTTCCATCACTATGTCTAGCACTCCGCTTTGTGTACCGCGACTTCTGGATTTAAGCGTGCGTTCGAGGCGCAGTTGTTATTTTTTTGGGGGGGGCTTAAAGCATTTTCGCAAGTTCTTGTAGCGGAATGCAGACAAAACGCGAATGACCGTCGAAATGAAAGATAGGGAAGACAGACGACGTTCGGCTGGCTGCCCATAGTTCAGGACCCGCCGTACTTAGTCGTTTGCCTCATCCTTAGAAAATAAACATCTTGCACATAACAGTTTGTTGGAGGTGCGGGAAAGCTCATGGCTCACAACAGACTCATCCCGGCATAGATTTCATAGAAGACGTCGCTTTGCCGAACTGTCGCCATTGACAGCCATTATGTCTCGCGACGAAGGTGTACCCCGGACACTGTCGGTAGGACCAGCCCGGCACTACCGAGCTCCACGCACAATCTGGGCCAAAGCAAGAGAGGGCGTCGACGTTTGGCTTACCTGCTACCGAAAGGGTAAGCCCGCACAATATCTGAAACAATCTGGGACGGCTAGCTAATCTCACGACCTTGGCCAGTGTTTAGAGGAGCTCAATAGCGTGTTTATACCCCTTTAGCATTGCTTCGGTATTTCATCCACTTTCCAGGGGGCTCTCTTGCTGTGCTGAGGGAAGCCGGCTCAGAACCAACAGCCGAACCAACTTGGGTACTTGAGTACGCTACACTGAATATGTGCCGCTCATCAGTTAGATGAGCGGCACAACTTTAGTTGGCGCTCATCGCCCGAGGCTTCCCCCCCCCCCCCCCCCCAAGTATACTAAATTTATCCCGTGCAGGGGCAATTGAGCCCATGTCACATCTATTGAGAAAAAACTTGTAGGAATGCGTGATCCTAGAAACGCCACTCGTGGAGTTTGCTGCGGCCCCCGCTGAATGTCGTAGCGTGTCCGGAGGGAAGCGTGAAACAGGAGCCCGACTGCCCACACTCCTCGTACATGACGCGTCTCTGGGCTGGCATTACGGTGTGTCGCTACTTTGATTCCTTCTTAATCGCGTTAACGTCGATATTCGTCGTGGGTTCGGCCGCAATTTATTGTCCACAATTGGGCATATTGCCCCCGAAGAGTTTTTCCGACCCTAAAACTGGCACGTAGAGTGAAGCCACATTTCAGTTTTTTTTAACGCATCATTTGCGCACTTCCTCTGGGGTTTGGTCAGTATGCGGCGCACGCTGCAGCATGTACAGAGACAGTCAGCACTCTCGTCGGGACCAAGCACCCGAATGACACTTTTATGATTGCAAGCCGGAAACTTGGTTCACGATGTCCAGGCACTGCTTATTTTGATCAAGTTACTCTAATTTGCATATTGCACGGAGTGAACTTCACTAGCCTACCAATTCTTCATCCCTCCTCCGTAAAGCACCGGATAAGCTAGGATAATTTCACGGCATTGAATACATTCCGTAGTCTCATATTATCCTAACATGTTTAATTGGCTCGATAAAGGCTTCGCAAGAGCGACACACAAATATCCCATCTTTATTGGAATATTCTTGGCACTGGAAAAAATTGAAAACGTGTTTTCTACATCAATGTTTTCCTTCCCGCCGCAGTGGCTAAGCCGCGATGATGTTGCGTTGCTAAGCACTATGTTGCGAAATCAAATCCCTCCTGAGGCGGTCCCATTTCGATGGAGGCGAGACGCAGAAACGCCCTTGTCTCGTGCAATGGGGGCATGTTAAAGATCCCCCTAGTGGTCAAAATCAATCCGGAGTCCTCCACTGCGGCGTGACTTGCGCGTGAAATCTAAGAATTCATTCATGTTTCTTAACATGTGGAACGAAAAAAAATAAAACCGGTAAAGCCAAACGCATAACAGTATCCTGTGTTTTTCGTTTGTTAAGATGACTGACAGCCGGAAAAAAGACCAGATTTAGGGGAAAATATAGTGGCAAACAGAAATAGTACCGTTCAGGAAACCACAAGAAGCTGTATTGGATAGGGTATGCTATATTGTTTTACTTTTAGACAGGAAGGATTATAGAGGAAACACACACACACACACACACACACACACACACACACACACACACACACACACACACACACACACACACACACACACACACACACACACGCACACGCACACGCACACGCACACGCACACTCACACGCACACACACACACACACACACACACACACACACACGCACGCACGCGCACACGCGCACACGCACACACGCACACGCACACGCACAGACACACACTCACTCACTCACTCACTCACTCACTCACTCACTCACTCACAAACACGCACACACGCATGTACACGCACACGCACATACACGCGGACCCGCACACGCACACGCACGCGCACACATGAATCATGAATAATATTGTCTGAAAAAATAAAAACAGCCTTGCAAATATTCATGCATAAACACTGTTAATTAGAGAACAGAACCTCCAGAATGAAAAAAGTCATTATAGAATTTTAGTATATTCATGCATTTTCCGAATAGCTCTTACAAAATATATACGGATTCAATATATAATTCGACGTAGGTAATTTTAACAAAAACCACAGGAAAAACACATGCAACTATTGAATTGCATACGGAAGATCCAGTAGGCCTTCCTGACTTCTTGCTTTCAAGGATCGCTCCTTCCTCAATGCGCACTGCTTCCAGATGCGGCACACCTAGCACTCGTGCATTGGTTGCCGCCTCATTTCTATCACCCTAGTGCAGGAATTACAAAGAAAGCTCAGGCGCGTCAACACACGGGGCCGTAAGGACCACAAAAGCCGTGCGTTTGAACAGATGTCTTTTTTTTTTTTTTTGCAGCGTTGCTTCACCGAGCTTCCATCCCCGCTGGCTCACGTGTTAGCATAGCAGAAGGCTGTTCCACCCCAGCCGTCAAAAAAAAAAAAGTGACAAAATTTCCTCGTGAAGAAACTAGGCAGCGCATTGTGCAAACATGTTGACAAGACGACGGAACCGGAGAAGTTTTCTAAGGATGGAAAAAAAAAATACTTTAAAAATCCATCAACTGCTACAGCGGCGTCAAGAGGCCTGAGTATCGATTGCAGCGGCTTCAATAGTTCTTCGAAGTTATTTCTCTTCGCAGAGAAAGAAGAAAAAGGAAACTGAATGGAAAATGGAGCCAAAGCCCCTTTGCGCGTGCGCAAACATTGCGGGCATGTTTGTATAGAAGCAAAGGCGGACGCCTTCGCTAGGTGGCGTGCCCGCGCGTTGTGAAGGCTATAGGGTCACGTGGTAACGATAGTGAAGGGAATTTCAAGGCTCAACAATCACAGCGAAGAATTAAATCTGATGTCATTTGTATGGTGAAGTGTTTCAGTGCATTTACGTCGCCTCACGGTCTGACCTTGTCAGCGTTGCTCTTCTTTTGATAAGTGCCAGTTTGTTATGTCACATTAAGCATATAGTCGTTCTGTCAGAAAAGGAGCAGTCGCTACCGCCTGAAGTCGTCATCGTCTCCTAAATATTGTGTATTAAACGAATTTGTGAGCATCTTTGAGAGCCAATTATGCCTCATCTTCCTCAAAGCAGTAACACAAAGGTGGCGTCTCTTTGTGTAAGACTAACCAGCTTTTTATTCACTTGTCTCTGAGGGAAATAAAGGTTGGAATTATTACGCAGGCCCACCCACAATTACCACAGTGGGTGTGCCCTCCGATGGGTTCGAGGGCACGTGAAGACGTCCTGTTGCACGCAGGAGATGCTAGGTCACGCATTGTTACCGAACCGTGCAGCCAAGCTGTCTCGAAATGCCGGGAAGAGAAAGCTTTCCGTGGCTCCAATTTTAAAAAAAATTTCGTTCCACCGAATCGAGCACAAAGATATAGTTCCTGAAACGTACATAAGTCCCCATTCCCGTGGTCAAGGTGCCTGAGCGGGAATGGGAGGAGGACGGGCTTTGCCTCGGCAGAGGATGCACATGCGTTCCTTGTTCGGCGGTGGGTGTGCCCTCCGGTGGGCACACCCACCGAGGGCACGTGCAGACCTCCTGTTGCAAGCAGGAGATTCTAGGTCGCGCATTGTGACTGAACAGTGCAGCCAAGCTGCCTCGAAATACCGGGAACCTTTGCATGGTTGCACTTGTTTTTAAAATTTCATTCCGCCGAATCCAACACAACAATATAGTTCCTGAAACGTGCAGAACTCAGCGAGATACAGCCAACATTTGGGACGTTCGTGCTTCCACGCTTGTCTTTCTGCGTGCACAAACTCGAGCATTCTGATCGCCATAAGCTATTGCCATATGCTATCAAATGGGTCATCGCATCGCATCGAAGAGGCGAATCAGAATGTATGAACTATGTTTTTTGTCACTGTGCCATGATAACAAAAATTTCGAGCAGCATCGTCACCGGTTCGAGACGCCCTGATGCAGGAAAAGTTATGTAATGACTGGAGCATTCAGTAACTAAAGTAGTTGGAACACGCTCTTTTTTGGGCTAACACACCCTGCACATTTGATACTTTGTAAAGGAAACCAATATTGTTAACTTTCCACACAATGTGCAACAGGTCCCTTGCCCCGCGAAAAAAGAAATGGCACTATACCGTTCACGAACAATGTTGTGCCGAGGCATAGGCAATCTAGCACTTCAAAATGTTTTCGGTTTGTTACGTGTGTATTCAGGTATTAGCGTAAAACCACCACTCTTGTACCGAAACAAGCTCATATTCGGCAGTTGAGCTTCTAGCTGACGGCGAGACCTTAGAGCAGTCCATAAGATACGTCATTTTATATGTGTAATTTACAATATTTGCTGGTATTTCGTACACAATCGACGAGCAAGAGAATTTGTACAGAAATTTAGACACGTATAAAATGATATTTTTTTTTCATATGTTCAAAAACAATTCGAAGGCATGGGATAAGATGACGGTCACGTTCACTGACCGCGCAATGCATGAACGCTTCGTCTAGTGACACGGCAAGATTACTACAGAAAGTGTGGACACCAGGAACAAGAAAAGGTAACATAATGACCGAAGGAAGCCTTATTTACAACAACAAAACTTGAACGAAACCAGGTCGGTGTTCCATTCCCTTGGAACGGTCACATATTCGCTATGATTTCGATTGTTTGTCGTCGCAAAGAAACTCTTACTGCACGATCAAGTATAGAGCGATAGCTTTTTAGCAAGAAAGACATCCAACGATGCACGCGAAATTGAATAAAACAGCAAAGGCAATCGAGAGATATTGTCCGCAGGGGCCAGCACAGCAGCCGAAACATAAACAGCGTTAGAACTGCACAAATGGCTTAGCATGTAAACGAATGGCTACGAGGTTGGTGCGCATCGAACAAAGCATACGGGTGAATAAGACCCAGAGCCGTGGCATCGCCCGCTCAAATGGGAGTACAAAAAATATATCCAGCCACGCCGAGTAGAGCAATCGCTAGCAACTCTCTGACGCAACGATCTTTGCTTGTTGCATGCGTTTTTCGGATCGCGACAAAGGCCTAATCCGTATTCAGGACACCGCCTCGCATTAGCCTAAAAGCCTCTGGATCGCCTGTGTGGCTGCGCATTGTTCCGTTTTATCGCTATCTGCCTAGAATTACCACAGCCGGCAATTTCGCCATGTCGGGGGTCATTGATCCCAAGCCATTCTTTACTGCGATGCAGACCTAACGCCCGTAGTGCCTACTTCCGAATGTGCAGAGCACAACGGGGACATTCAGCTGGCGAGAAATCAAACAAATGAGGTACAGGAAGAGGCGCTTATTTTTCACGTCTGCATTATTGTTATCGGAGTGATCATTGCATAGTATAATTTGCTGCAAGTTCTATGTATAGCATTCACATGGGAGGAAATACAACAAAGCCTATATTTGCTTTAAAAGAATATCTATGATATTTTTACTAAATATGTTTATTTACAGGGTGAAACGAGGTTCAGGAGAAAGCCACAAGCAAGGCTTAGCCGGCGCAAAGTACCCCGAGATAAAACGCGCGCCCTCTCCTTTTTCTTTGTCTGCCTAAGTCGTGCAGTGCTGCAACATTTTCCCCTGGGACAGACGAAGCTCGCTGAGCGAGTTAAAGGGACCTGTGATGGTGCTGCATGAGTCTGGCCACGTGAACAACCTGCGTCAGACGTGAACGCCGATTACTTGCCGTCACTTTGGCGACGACATAGTTCACATCACTCAAGCGACTGAGTATAACGAATGGTCCCGTGTAAGTGGCGAGAAACTTGCGGTACAATCCCTTTTTGCGTGCAGGCGTCCACATCCAAATATAGTCACCGGGAGTAAAGCTGACGGGAATATGCCGCACATCGTAGCGAATCTTGCTGTTGCCTTGTGAGGACAACGTCCTAAGATGCGCCAGTCAATGTGCTTCTTCAGCACGACACAGATTTTGGACGATTGAAGGATCTTCTTGGCACGATGAAGGTAGAATAGTATCCAGAAAGCTCTGGGGAGCGCGTGCGTACAGCAAAAGAACGGCACATATCCAGTAACTTTGTGCTTGGCACTATTCTACGCGTACGTTACAAAATGTAAGACGATGTCGCAGTTTTTGTGGTCAGCACCAACATACATTGATAACATGTTGGTAACGGTTCGATTCATCTCCCAGTGAGGCAATTGGTTTGCGGGTGGTAAGGAGTCGAGTGACGATATGCAGAACCACATAGTCGTAAAAGTTATTCAAAGACGTCGGCGGTGAATTGCCGTCCAGGGTCACTGATTACAACCCGGGGAGCGCCGTGACGGATTATGACGTGATGCAACAAAAATGAAGAGACATCTGCTGCAGTGGCAGATGGAAGTGCGGCCGCTTCCGTGTAGTCAGTAAGGTAACGTACGCATACTATGATCCAGCGGTAGCCAGCTGACGTCTTCGGGAGCGGGCCGAGCAAGTCGATGCCGACTTTTTCAATGGGTAACGCTGGTGGCCTAACTGGTTGCAAATTGCCTGCTGGAGCTGTCGCCGTTTTCTTGTGGCGCTGGCAAACAGTACAGCTGGCGACATACTGTTTATTGTTTTCCAGAGCTTGGGTCAGAAAAATATCTGGCGAAGTCGTGTTAGGATCCGCCTGCACGGGTACATCAGCCCGCTGCAAGTGCTTCGATCGATCCGCGGTGGTGGCGCCCTTCAGAGAACCAGCGAGGACGACAGTTCTAGCCGACCAGGAACATCCTTCGGAGAACTGGAGGCTACGGTAGCGTTAATCCACCGTGCGCCTCGTTCGGAGAATCGGCGACGGCAGCAGGGCTGGCCACGTTTGGCGCCCCGTGTATTGTTGGGTGATTTGCCGGGTCTTCATGGTCTCTCTGCAGCAAGAAGAGCTTCCCTAACAAAAGGCTGCTTTGCAGTACGTTTTCATCGCGCCCCAGGATTCGTCGCAGTCTGCTGACACTCGTGGCGACTACAGGAAAAGGCAGCTCCGGAATTTAGAGGCGCCGGCTGGGGTCAGGCGTGACTACCTGGCTACGAGGACGCGCTCAACTTGGGTTCTGAAAATCCAAAGTGCGTACGTGTGTGTGTGAGCCCTCCTCCAAAAAGGCGGGTCAACTTCGATGACGGTGGACGCTACGAATTGGCGGTGAAGTGCCGTTCCCCTCACCTAGGGATCTACGGAGAACGGAGTGTTTATAAGCTGCTGTTTGTCGACTGCTAGAGTGGGCTCGTGAGTGTGCTCTGTGATCGTGCGCGTGAGCTGTGTGCTCGTGCTCGGAAGCAGTGTGTTTGGAGCTTCGTGCTCGTATGCTGTATGCTTTGTCTTGCGTGCTCCATTTGAGAGTCACAGCAGACTGTCGAATGTATATCTTGTTCAAATGTAATTATCTGTATATATATCCTGCTCGCCTAGTCCTTCTCCCCAAGTTCCTCCCTACGACCTACAACTCCTACAACTGGATGACAGTGGTCGGATTGTCCTCAACTCTGACAACTGAATGGCAGAGGTGAGATCTGCCTACGGCTCGTAGATCGGCCTACGACTCGTAGACATCAATGGCAGCTCACGGACTTTGGCACATGGTGACCGACCGGTATCCTGATCAAGTTGGAGGCAACTTGAGATTGATCCCCTCTTGCAACTGACTAGATACGGCGGAGAAGGACTGGTGATATGGTGCTGCTTAAGTGGGTAAGCGTTTGATTTTGGCTGTAAGATTTACCAGGCTTCAATTTCTCTGTGTGTGTAGATTTGATTCGCTGGGATCTTTTACTTGTATTCTGATTTGCGTGGGTATCGCAGCAAGTATTGTGGGACAGCAGAGGCAAAGCTTAAAGTAGTGACCATGGTCCTATTGTGTTTGACGAGAGCTGACCTGTTGTGGTTCTGTGAAGAGATCGAGGTAGACGTAAAGGAGGACTTGACGGAATCAGAGATTTGTAAGACAATTCTGCAAAGTGGCAATGATTTGAATTTGATCGAATTTGATTGAAGCGAATTCTAAGCTAAAGACAGGAACGGGAATCAATGAGGCAAGAACGCCAAGAGCGTGAGCAGAAACGGCAAGAGCTTGAAAAAGAAGTGGCAGCATTGAACAAACAGATGAAAGATTTGCAGCAGTTAAACGCACGAAGTCAACAGCGGCTTGAGAAATCTGTAGGCTGGACGCAGCGAAAATGGGAGGAAGTCAATAGCTCATTTTGGTCGAAAGCCGAGAGAAGTAGTAGCACCTACGAGATTAGCAGCACGTTCATAAGTTAACTCGAAGTGCTAGCAGTTAACAATGCCTTAGTGGCAGCAGAGGCCGTTAAAGGCCAGAGTGAGAGCGACGAGGTGCTGTGCCAACAGAGCAATGTAGAGGCAGCTAGGCCAGCTGTGAATGAATTGGCACAGTTACCGCGCGTGTGCGTCGCTTGTAATGTTAGCGAGGTTGCTAACGAAGTATAGAGTACTGCTGACCCGACAGACGTGAGCACCCATGTCGAGTCAGATCTGCGTGCCGAAGTGAAGTGCCAGCTGGACGATGCAGTTGAGGGCAGTTCGCAGGATTGCGAGCTCCGAAGCTCAAGGGAAGGCAACTGCACGGTTCAGGGATCGGTGCAGCTCTCCGCCCGTGTAGGTAGCCACGAGAGCGATGATTTAGTTATTAATCATTCGGACTGTGCGGGTGAGACAGCGATCGAGACCGACGAGCTGTGTGCCGATGCACAGCGTGAGCTGGGCAATGCAGTAGAGGGCAGTTCGCAAGAGTGCGAGTTGCATAGCTCGACTAAAGACTGCTGCATTGTTCCAGAGTTGGTTGAGCTGTCCAGCAGTAGAGGCAGAGAGAGTGTTGATTTAAATGAAAATCAATCAGACTGTGCGGGTAGGAGACCGATCCGGGCCGATGAAACGTGTACCGGCCAGCACGAGGCGCGACAAGGTGGCATGAAAGGGAATTCCAAGAGAAAGCGCCGCAGAAAGAAGCTCGGTAAAGATCAAAAGACGGTGAGTAAACAAGCGCAGCCAAAGACGGCGAAAGACGCAAAAAGCCAGGGCGTGAGGAAAAGAAAGGTGCGGCAGTCGTTGACGACGTTGGCGCATCAAACACGTTCGAGCCACCGGTCAAAAAGAGACCGAGAAGCATGTTCTGCGCGGACGCGGACAAAGGGCATGATGCAGCTATGTTCCTCGTCGTTCCGTCGTTCTTTCCGGAGTGCAGCATGTAGTGCGAAGGAGCGCAAGGTGGCAAGAGAAGACAAGGTGATAAAGAGTCGCGACGCGGTCAATCAAGTTCGTTACTAAATGCAGGTGCCAGGACGCAAATTGGCAGGAGACTGTAACGTCTTGGAGGAGCTGGTAGTGTGTCAGCCCTTTTGTTGTTCCTGGATAGCCAGAATAGCGTTCTAACCGCGACCACCTCGAGTACGGCTCAAAACTATGAGTCAGATGTAAACGTTTAGAACGGGAGGCCAAAAGAGCTTCCGTAGAAGGAAAACGTGTTGTTTTGTTGAATTTTTGAGCATTTTGAAAGTTTTCGCGATTTGAGGCTAGTATTTCTTTCAATAAGTAGGGTATGAGCTTTATGTTTTGTTTGAGAACTCCAAGCTTTGAAAGATGCGTTTTATGTAAACATTTAGTCTCGCGAGGTGTTAATTAATGAGTAGATAGGCTTTCTTTTCTTGTGAGTAACCTGAGTGTCAAGGTTACCGGTGAGAGGCCTATAGTAACGCACATGTGTATTAGTTAACCTTCATGTTTATAAGTGTTTTTGAATTCTTTAACGTTAAGCGCGTAGGTTTGCAGTTAGTGCACAATTTGCACTGAGGAGAGTTCTTGTTCTTAGTTCCATTAGCGCGTGTCCCGTGCGGACGGAAGGAAGCAGAATGTTTATGACTGGGTTGCTCGTGTGTGTTTAGGGCGGCTGTGTTCTGACTTCTCTAGTGAGCGTGCGTGGAACTAACTGTTAGAAGACGCATTTTTAAGGGCTCTACTGAGTGCATAAGTTACGCAAGTTTGGTTGTTCGTTTAAGGAACGTTTAAGTCCTGTGTGGACTAAAGGAACAAATGTGAGTAAACGTGATGAAAACTTTGTGTATGACGCAAGTGCGCGTTCTGAAAAGGGAACAGAAAGCTAGCGCGATTGTGATTACGTACCTGTGGAGTTGACCAGACTGTTCAGTGGCATCAGTACGTGCGATAAGTACGCCACTGCGATAGGGTAAGAACAGGCTGTTCGTGAAGTTAGGCTGCTTAAGTTATGTTCGGGTATTGGTGGTTGAGAGCCTTCGGTTTAGTTCTGCGTAAACCTTTACTCTTTTGCAGCGCGACGGTCAGGTTTGGTCGAACTCAATGAGAACGTGAATGCTCGCTTTGGCGGCACGAAATTTTGGGGCAAAATTTGGGGTACCCAGTTGAGTGGCTAGCATTGAAATTTTGATAGGAAGCCTGGTGGGTTAACAGCTGATTCCGGACGTTTGCATGCTGAGTGGTATTGTGTTGCAGGGATCGACTCTTCCGTGCCGGTTGTTATGAGATAGTTGAATGCCTTCCAAGTGCACAGAGGTTGCAGAGAGAAAAGCCGTATTCTAGCTCGCCAGCCATTCTCTTCCTGCCCAGCGGTTGTCAGCACTGGCCAGGCGACACTTTTCGGGCCATGGAGGAGCTGTTAGGATCGGCCTGCAGGGGTAGTGCTCTGCAAAACTATCTCAGCCCGCTGCAGGTGCTTCGATCGATCGCGGCGTTGGCGCCCTTCAGAGAACCAGCGAGGACGACAGCGCTAGCCGACCAGGAACTTCCTTCGGAGAACTGGAGGCTGCGGCAGCGTTAATCCTTGATGCGCCTCGTTCGGAGGATCGGCGACGGCAGCAGGGCTGGCCTCGTTTGGCGCCCCGCGTATTGTTGCTTGATTCGCCGGGTCTTCATGGTCTCTCTGCAGCAAGAAGAGCTTCCCTAACAAAAGGGTGCTTTGTGGTACGTTTTCCTCGCGCCCCAGGATTCGTCGCAGTCTGCTGACACTCGTGGCGACTACAGGAGAAAGGCAGCGCTGGAATCTAGAGGCGCCGGCTGGGGTCAGGCGTGACCACCTGGCTACGAGGACGCCCTCAACTTGGGTTCTGGGAATCCAAAGTGCGTACGTGTGTGTGTGAGCCTTCCTCCAAGAAGGCGGGTCAACTTCGATGACGTTGGACGCTACGAATTGGCGGTGAAGTGTCGTTTCCCTCACCTAGGGATCTAGGGAGAACGGAGTGTTTATAAGCAGCTGTTTGTCGGCTGCTAGAGTGGGCTAGTGAGTGTGCTCTGTGATCGTGCGCGTGAGCTGTGTGCTCGTGCTGGGAAGCAGTGTGTTTGCAGCTTCGTGCTCGTATGCTGTATGCTTCGTCTTGCATGCTCCATTTGGGAGTCTCGCCAGATTGTCGAATGTATCTCTTGTTCTAATGTAATTATGTGTAAATAAATCTTGATCGGCTAGTCCTGTCCCCCCAAGTTCCTCCCTACGACCTGCAACCCTTACATTTGGTGGCTGCGGAGAGATCGTCCGACAACTCTTACAGTCGGTGTATTGCGTGTGCGAGGCCGAGGTGCCCGGATGTGATATCGTCATGCTAGAACGAAGGACAGCAGGGCGCAGGTTTTCGGGCACAACTAGAAGCAGTGGAGGGCCCTCAGCCGAGTAATTGCTTTTGTACAGCAAACCATTACGAAAAGTAAACGGTGTTGTTCCTGCTGGCTCATGTGCAGCTAGCCGTAGGGATTTCAAGGTGGGGTCACAACGTTGCTCGCTCTCGAGAGTACTCAGGTATGGAAAGTCGGAAGAGATGGAAACTAGGTAGTCATCGAAGTCATCATCGTCAGCTTTAGTGTGCGGCGAAGGGAGACGGGACAGGCAATCAGCATCCGCGTGAATCGTCCACTCTTGTAGTTAACGGAAAAGCCGTACTCTTGAAGGCGCAAAGCAGAGCGGGCCAACCGGCCAGAGAGGTCTCGCAGCCAAACGAGCCAACAGAGTGAATGATGGTCAGTCACTATCGTGAATGCGCGGTCGTGTAGATACGGACGGAACTTCTGAATGGCGAAGACGACTGCTAAACACTCGAGTTCAGTAACGGTGTAGTTTTTCTCTGTTTTTGTAAGTGCCTGACTAGCATAGGCAATGACATGCTGACGGCCACCGAAGATCTGAACAAGCACAGCGCCAGCACTCACACCGCTGACGTCAGTGTGCCGCTTAGTTGACGCCTCTGGATCAAAATGCCGCAGAACCGGTCCAGAAGACAACAAACATTTGAGCGGTTGAAACGCCGACTCGCAGTCAGCAGTCCGCAAGTATGGGCCGTCTTTGTGATGGAGATACATGAGTGGAGAGGCGATCTGTGCGAAATTCTTGATAAAGCGCCAGAAATATGACCAAAGGCCCAAAAAGCATCGCAGATCTTTTACCGTGTGTGGCTGTTGGAAGTCGCGAACCGCTGCTGCCTTTTCAGGATCTGGTAGTAGGCCGTCTTTGTCGAACAGAAAGAAGCCTAGTACGAGGGCTTGACGCTCACCGAAATCACATTTCTTCGAGTCTGTCTCGATGACGAATGCTGCCTTCTCCTTGTCTGAGGGGTGCATGGGAATTTACCAATATCCTGACCATAAATAAACAGAAGAAAAATGCGACGCTGAATGGAGGAAGTCGACGGCGTCCACTATTCGTGGTAGGTGGTAGACGTCTTCCCTTGTGATGGTGTTTAGGGGGCTATAGTCCACACATTATCTCCATGCGTTGTCGTTTTTCTTGACTAGGATCACAGGAGCATACCAGGGGCTACATGATTCCTGGATCACTCCTTTCTGTAACATTTCTTCGACCTGCTCGGCGATGACTTTTCTCTCTGAAGGTGAAACGCGATAAGGTTTCTGACGAATTGGCGTCGTTTGTCCTGTATGGATGCGGCGTGGCATACGAGACGCCAGTGGCATATGGGACGCTCGTTGGTCATGAGCAAAATCCTCGAGTGAGCACTCCTTGAAGCAGACACCGCTCACTAGAAGACAGCGACTTGTTGATCATGCGCTTGAAGTCGGCAGAATTGTCATGGCTGTCATCCGGGTTGGATTTGCTTCCGGCGGTCGACATATTGACTGTTCAGACGCTGACAATGGCTTGTTCGTCAAAACTTGCCAGTTTAAGTCCTAGCACCAGTGTTACGGCTTGGGTTGAAATGTTCACTGTCTACAACCGAGTACAACTGTCAGTGGTGAAACGAGGGAGCGAGACACTATCACATTTTTCTTTAGTGCGTTGTTATAGTAGGGCTCGGCTAAACCACAACAAGAACCCGTACGAGGGCGAGAAGTGTTGACAGGCACAAACATTGCAGTCTGAGGGGACGAACACACATCTTGCGACACGGAAAAAGCGGCCGCGGCCTCACTGATGTTATCTGTCATTGAAGTTCGCCCGTCGCAGCGAAGAAAACTTGCGCGAGTACCACATCCCAAAGTTGCCCCCAACTCAGCAAGAAATCAATTCCTAAAATAATGTCGTGCGTTGTACGTGCAAGCACAGCAAATTGACTTCGCAATGTCTGATCCCCTATCATAACTGAAACAGAACAAACCCCAAGCGGGCGTAACATTTCCCCGCCAACTCCGCGAAAGGTAGCGTTCCGATCCCAAGAAACATAACTTTTTGTCGAAGACGATTTTTGAAGGACAGGCTCATAACAGAAACTGCAGCCCCGGTATCAACTAAAACAAAAGCCCTCACATCGTCAACTAAAACACACACTTCGTTTTTAAGCAATTTTACACAAGGGGGTCTTGATGAAGATGAATATAATGCGGCCGCACCCCCGTAGGTCGCACCAGCTAATTTCCCAGCGGCGGCCATGACAACGAGCGACGAAGAGGTGACGGAGAGCGCCATTGTCGTGTCGGCGGTGGTGTAAGGCTGCGCTAGGAAACGGGGGAGTCACTGCGGTTTGCGTGTCCCTGCTGCAGCCGTTGGAAGGAACTGGGATACGGCCAAGGCTCGTTAGTGGGCAAGTGGGATGCGGAGGAATTAAACCGTGGAGCACGCTGCTGGCGGCGCTGGCAATACCTAGCCATGTGCCCAGGCACACTACAGCTGCAGCAAATGTCACGGCTTGTCGCGGGCGACACCGGTGAGGGGTGTCAGGGGTAGAAACGAACTCTCAGGATGGTTGTAGGAGGGAAGAGCCCGTGGAACAAATTGTTGTGGTGCATCTTGCCGGCGTCCCTGACTTGTCGGTTGCGGTGGCAAGTTGCTGCTCTCTGGAGGATCAGCATAGGTCCTGCTAGGCTCTCGGTAACTCTGACGTGCCCAGGTGGTCGGTGGCACATGATAGCGGCCGTCAAATGCACACTGATGGTACGTATGAGCATGGTCAACAACTTTAAGGCGTTCAAGCTCTTCTTTTAACCACTTGCCCATTCACCGAGGAGATGCCGTCATGGGCTGGGACGGACGCACTTGCAATAGTAGTGACATTGTCCAAGCTTCCGAACTTTGGTCCAATTCTTCTCATTTTCAGCGCTTCGAACGCCCGCCAGTGTTTCTTCAAATGAGATGGAGTAATAAGATCTTCTTTCGCTATTAGAAAATTATAAACATTTTCGTGACCCTTCGATGTTGCCCGGAAAGATAGCTCAGTCCGGAAAGATAGCTCAGTTCAAATCACCTGTTCTGTTCCTTTTTTTTTTCGCCCCTTTTTCTTTCTTTTAATGTCTTTTCCTTTATTTTATCACTGTACGGGCACCCTCCTAAAAAAAAAAAAACAAAAAAAGGAAAGATATATATCTTCAAATATGTATGGCCTCACACTCACATGTGCAGGTCATAAATACCAGGTCCTCTAGCCGAGTGCCATCCATGCGGTATAACCGAGCTCAGATTGGTCCACCTTGACTGACCAAATAGGGCACCACTGTAGGTTAAATGAGGCGTACAACTCCTGCGGGACCCGCCGTGGTTGCTCAGTGGTTATGGTGTTAGACTGCTGAGCACGAGGTCGCGGGATCGGACCCCGACCACGGCGGCCGCATTTCGATGGGGGCGAAATGCGAAAACATCCGTGTACTTAGAATTAGGTGCACGTTAAAGGACCCCAGGTGGTCGAAATTTTCAGAGTCCTCCACTACGGCGTGCATAATCAGAAAGTGGTTTTGTCACGTACAACCCCATAAATTTTTAATTTAACTCCTACGGGGACGGTAGAGTATCCGTCTCCAGTGCAAGAGGACCGTGATTCAAATCCCGGTGCCGCGCTATTCTCCACCGGAAAATACAAAAAAAAAAACCGTGTGTTGAGAAAATTGCACAAACAGGCCTGGAGTGCGGCCTGATCCCGGTGACCAGAACCGGTAACGCACTCTCTCACCAGAGCAGGATTGGCCACCCTGGTGCAGTACTTGGCCACAACCTCCTATATGAATACAACAATCGAACCCCGGCCCTCAGTCCCCAGCAGCCGCGAAGCAACTGACCACGGCGGCGGTCAGATCTGTGACGCTGCAGAGGGTGCTAAGAATACCTGGCTCCGGACAGGCCGCCATTGGAATCTGAACCTGGCAACGTTTAACGTTAGAACGCTATCTAGTGAGGCGAGTCTAGCAGTGTTATTGGAGGAATTAGAGGGCAGTAAATGAGATATAATAGGGCTCAGTGAGGTTAGGAGGACAAAAGAAGCATATACAGTGCTAAAAAGCGGGCATGCACTGTGTTACCGGGGCTTAGCGGAGAGACGAGAACTAGGAGTCGGATTCCTGATTAATAAGGAAATAGCTGGTAACATACAGGAATTCTATAGCATTAACGAGAGGGTGGCATGTCTTGTTGTGAAACTTAATAAGAGGTACAAAATGAAGGTTGTACAGGTCTACGCTCCTACATCTAGTCATGATGACCAGGAAGTCGAAAGCTTTTATGAAGACGTAGAATCGGCGATGAGTAAAGTCAAAACAAAATACACTATACTGATGGGCGACTTCAATGCCAGGGTAGGCAAGAAGCAGGCTGGAGACAAGTCAGTGGGGGAATATGGCATAGGCTCTAGGAATAGCAGAGGAGAATTATTAGTAGAGTTTGCAGAACAGAATAATATGCGGATAATGAATACCTTTTTCCGCAAGCGGGTTAGCCGAAAGTGGACGTGGAGGAGCCCGAATGGTGAGACTAGAAATGAAATCGACTTCATACTCTGCGCGAACCCTGGCATCATTCAAGATGTAGACGTGCTCGGCGAGGTACGCTGCAGTGACCACAGGATGGTAAGAACTCGAATTAGTCTAGACTTCAGGAGGGAACGAAAGAAACTGGTACACAAGAAGCCAATCAATGAGTTAGCGGTAAGAGGGAAACAAGAGGAATTCCGGATCAAACTACAGAACAGGTATTCGGCTTTAACTCAGGAAGAGGACCTTAGTGTTGAAGCAATGAACGACAACCTCATGGGCATCATTAAAGAGTGCGCAATAGAAGTCGGTGGTAACGCCGTTAGACAGGAAACCAGTAAGCTATCGCAGGAGACGAAAGATCTGATCAAGAAACGCCAATGTATGAAAGCCTCTAATCCTACAGCTAGAATAGAACTGGCAGAACTTTCTAAGTTAATCAACAAGCGTAAGACAGCGGACATCAGGAACTATAATATGGATAGAATTGAACAGGCTCTCAGGAACGGAGGAAGCCTAAAAACAGTGAAGAAGAAAATAGGAATAGGCAAGAATCAGATGTGTGCGTTAAGGGGCAAAGCCGGCAATATCGTTACTAATATGGATGAGATAGTTCAAGTGGCTGAGGAGTTCTATAGAGATTTATACAGTACCAGTGGCACCCACGACGATAGTGGAAGAGAGAATAGCCTAGAGGAATTCGAAATCCCACAGGTAACGCCAAAAGAAGTAAAGAAAGCCTTAGGAGCTATGCAAAGGGGGAAGGCAGCTGGGGAGGATCAGGTAACAGCAGATTTGTTGAAGGATGGTGGTCAGATAGTTCTAGAGAAACTGGCCACCCTGTATACGCAATGCCTCATAACCTCGAGCGTACCGGAATCTTGGAAGAACGCTAACATAATCCTAATCCATAAGAAAGGGGACGCCAAAGACTTGAAAAATTATAGACCGATCAGCTTACTATCCGTTGCTTACAAAGTATTTACTAAGGTAATCGCAAATAGAATCAGGAACACCTTAGACTTCTGTCAACCAAAGGACCAGGCAGGATTCCGTAAAGGCTACTCAACAATAGACCATATTCACACTATCAATCAAGTGATAGAGAAATGTGCAGAATATAACCAACCCTTATATATAGCTTTCATTGATTACGAGAAAGCGTTTGATTCAGTCGAAACCTCAGCAGTCATGGAGGCATTACGGAATCAGGGTGTAGATGAGCCATATGTAAAAATACTGGAAGATATCTATAGCGGCTCCACAGCCACCGTAGTCCTCCACAAAGAAAGCAACAAAATCCCTATAAAGAAAGGCGTCAGACAGGGAGATACGATATCTCCAATGCTATTCACAGCATGTTTACAGGAGGTATTCAGAGGCCTGGAGTGGGAAGAATTGGGGATAAAAGTTGATGGAGATTACCTTAGCAACTTGCGATTCGCTGATGATATTGCCTTGCTTAGTAACTCAGGAGACCAATTGCAATGCATGCTCACTGACCTGGAGAGGCAAAGCAGAAGGGTGGGTCTGAAAATTAATCTGCAGAAAACTAAAGTACTGTTTAACAGTCTCGGAAGAGAACAGCAGTTTACGATAGGTAGCGAAACACGGGAAGTGGTAAGGGAATACATCTACTTAGGGCAGGTAGTGACCACGGATCCGGATCATGAGACTGAAATAACCAGAAGAATAAGAATGGGTTGGGGTGCGTTTGGCAGGCATTCTCAAATCATGAACAGTAGGTTGCCACTATCCCTCAAAAGGAAAGTGTACAATAGCTGTGTGTTACCAGTACTCACATATGGGGCGGAAACCTGGAGGCTTACGAAAAGGGTTCTGCTGAAATTGAGGACGACGCAACGAGCTATGGAAAGAAGAATGATGGGTGTAACGCTAAGGGATAAGAAAAGAGCAGATTGGGTGAGGCAACAAACGCGGGTAAACGACATCTTAGTTGAAATCAAGAAAAAGAAATGGGCATGGGCCGGACATGTAATGAGGAGGGAAGATAACCGATGGTCACTAAGAGCTACGGACTGGATTCCAAGGGAAGGGAAGCGTAGCAGGGGGCGGTAGAAAGTTAGGTGGGCAGATGACATTAAGACGTTTGCAGGGACAACATGGCCACAATTAGTACATGACCGGGGTAGTTGGAGAGGTATAGGAGAGGCCTTTGCCCTGCAGTGGGCGTAACTAGGCTGATGATGATGATGATGAAACATTTTCAGCGATTTCTTTAAGCAGATGTTCTACTTTGCCTTCGTCTGTCATGGTGGCGCTGACGATTCCGCATAATTTCAAAACAGCCCGTATGTACGTTGTACAAGTTTCGCCAGGTAACTGAGCTCTTCGGGAAAACGTCTGCTCAGCCTTCGTTTTCTTGGTGAATTCTTCTACAAAATTATCCCACCTTGTCAGAACGTCCTCGTGGTTTTCGAACCAGAGGAGCGCGGTTCCAGCGAGAAAAAGAAAAACACGTCATCGAGCTGCTTCGTAGTGCTCCAGTGGTTGTGGCGAATAACTCTGTTGTAGTGTTTCAGCCAGTCATCAACGTCTTCGTTCGCCTTCCGCGAAAAGGTGGGTGGCTCTCGCAGCGGTGTCCACTAGCCAGCCTGCCTTGCATGATTGCTGTCTGGTTCGCCGCAGGTGGGATCGTCATTGCCTTCTGCGGAATTGGGCATGTCCGCTGCTTGTGGTCGTAAACCGGCCAAGCGTCTACTCCGTCGGACATTTGGTAGAGCTGGGTCGTCCAGGATCGTCCAGGATTTGCCCCGCGCTTCCACCAAAGATGTTACAAAAGTTGTTTATTTGCAGGGTCAACTGAGGCCCACGAGGAAGCCACAGGCAAGGACCAGCCGGCGCAGATGATGATGATGATGATGATGTCCTTGATGAGTTTGGCGCTTACCCACTCGCGGGGACTGGCCAAGAGTCGGGCAGACTACCCCGAGATAACGCGCGCGCACTCTCCTTCCTCTTTCTCGGCCTCAGTCGCGCAGTACTGCGACAATATATAAGGTTGAGTGGCCGAAGTTTTGTTAGAGCTGCCGTAGCAGAGGGATACGGAAAATTTCGGATCACTTCGGTTCTACAACATGCACCTCAATAAAAAAAAGAAAACACGAGGGTGCTTGCTTCCTGACAGCATTGAAGTATGGCCGGCATTAATGGGCCTTAAATCCATGACCTCGTGTTTAGCCTCCAAGAACCTCAGCCACTGTCTCGTCAGAGCAGTTAATAAGGTTGAAGGGGACCCTGAAGCACTTGTCTTGAAACTTTGCGAACAGACGGATAGTGCGATGGTTTGCGATAGGCTTCTGTCAACTGTAGTTTTTCAAACCAAATTGACTACGAATGCGAATCGAATACTACTTTAAAGAACAACTTCTACAAACGCAGTGTTCGAGTTCCACAATATTTTACTTGGCGCATGAATTAATTTCAATAAACAACAAAAGGATAGAAAACGCTGCAAATTCAAATAAGCTTCTATACAGCATGTACTGCAGCAAGCAGGACGCGCTCTTTCTCACCATCTCCTAAATAAATGTCCTGATTTAAAATTAAGCACATCTGTTTATCAAAAATGTCTGCTTTAGATGGGGAGAGAGAGTACTAGAGTTCCGTCCTCAGGGGGTTGGGGGAGGGGGGCATAGTCGATGGATAGCTCAGGTGTAGACCGCGATAGATAAACGAAGCCGAAAACGTGAAATTAACCTCACATGAGCGTACGTGGCAAACGAGCATGAAGCAGGAACATCGCCTCGACACCAAGACCGCTGCCAGCTTCGCTGCTGTATTGAATAAGGACAGTGTGGAAACGAGAAAAATGAACCCCTAGTTCTTTTAGTTTCTCTTATAGAGCTCGCATGCCGGTGTCGATTATTAGTTAACTAATAAATAAATATTTGGGGTTCACAATAATAACTCTTCGACTGGAGAGCCAATAATAATAAATATACTGGACTCGTTTTGAAAATCTTTAAATGTTCGCACACCTCTAGATTTTAATAAACATGTTATCGACAACATATTTGCAAGAACCTAATATGAACGTCGATTTATTGAGCACACCATTTACTCTTCACATTTCATTTCAGGTAATCCCCGCCTGTTAGTTTCGGTGGCACTTATGGAAGTGCCCTGTCTGCCATTCGTGTCGCTTTATTTTTTCCACGGTGCGTTTGTGGTAGATAGCAACGTTGAGTTTGATCTGCGTTTTTTTTGTCTTTTTGGGACAGAGTCTTCAAGAACAGCGCTGCCATGCGCCAGAGCCTGACTTAACTGAAGTAGCTGGTGACCTAGTTTGGCAGGCTTAATCTCGTAACGTATATATGCCGGACGAAACAAATTAGCATCGCGTCGTTAGGGAGGGAGAGTTTTCTGAGAATGCCGGAGTCACCTATGGTAGAGAGAGAGATAGAGAGAGAGATAGAGAGAAATATCGCATGAAAGTTGGAGATAGAGAGATAAAACTTTATTTTGTCCTTGATGGGGTTAAGGGGTGGTGGGGGTCGGGAGACTAACCCCCAATCCCCCCCTTCCTCAGACGGCGGCCAGTCCTTGCTTTCTGGCGGCGTCTTCGGCCATCCGGACGGCCCAGAGCTGCTCCTCTGGGTCCAAGTTGAGCAGCTATGTCTCCCACTGCTCGGCCGTACTAATGACGCGTGTGTTAGTGCGGGAGGTGTTGGTGGGTGAGGCTTTGGGGCATTGCCAGATAATATGATTGAGGTCGGCGCGGGCCTTGCACGCTTTGCAGAGAGGTGAGTATGCATCTGGGTACATGCGGTTGTAAAGGACGGGGTTCGGAAAAGTTCGTGTCTGAAGGAGTCGCCAAGTGGTGGATTGAGACTTATTCAGTGTTTTGTGTGCTGGGGGGTAGCGTAACCGCTCTCTGGGCCATACTGAACCAACTGGCACAACTCCATGTTGGACATCGAACATATAACTACGTGAAGAATTTTCTTACCGGTCGCACGGCCACCATTACCATCGGAGGGTTGCAGTCGCCAATTATTCACTTCGGCAGCAAAGGCACGCCGCAAGGATCGGTTCTATCCCCTTTTCTGTTTAACGTGGCCTTGCTCGGACTACCGCCTGCATTAGCTATCATCCCCAACCTCAAGCATAGCCTCTACGCAGACGATATCACCCTGTGGGTCACCGGGGGCAGCGACGGGGACATCCAAGACACGCTGCAGCAAGCCATCAACGAGGTCGTTGCACACGTAGAACCGCGCGGCCTGGCGTGTTCCCCACAGAAATCGGAGCTCCTTCTGTACAAGCCTAATTGGGGAGGTCGACGTCCAGACCCTCACCCACCCGAGATAGAACTTCACGTGCACCAGCAACGCATACCTGCAGTACCTAGCATTCGTATCCTTGGCTTACGCATTCAACAAAACGGCAGAAACACGGAGATACTCAAGCAATTAGATAAACATGTACACCAAACCACTCGCCTCATTGCACGCATCGGAAATCGACATCACGGCATGAAGGAAAGCAACCTTATACGCCTGGTAACCGCCTACGCACTGAGCAGGATCACCTATGTCGCCCCGTACCTTAGCCTCAATGCAACCGACAAGCTCAAGCTCAATACCATGATCAAGAGGGCCTATAAACAAGCCCTACATCTTCCCATCACCACCTCTAACGAGAAACTGGACGCCCTAGGCATTCATAACACCATAGACGAGCTTATTGAAGCGCACCGTATTAGCCAGTACGAACGACTTGCCAATTCCACGACGGGCAGGCACATTCTAGGCACCCTAGGCATAACCTACACCACCCAATTCGGACCAAAAGTACCCATCCCTCCAAACATTCGTGATCAGCTAGTTATCCCGCCCATACCTCGCAATATGCACCCTGAACACAATCCGGAGCGACGTGCAGAAAGAGCTAAACAACTACAAAAGCGCTACGACCAAGCCGCTGACGTAACCTACGTGGACGCAGCAGAGTACCCCAACCAAAACGTCATGGCGGTCGTCGCAGTCGCGGGTTCGCAGTACCACCTCTCCGCGGCCGCATCAATATTCGCCACGCAACCCGAAGTAG
The DNA here is from genome assembly GCF_023375885.2 of Dermacentor andersoni. Taxonomy (NCBI): domain Eukaryota; kingdom Metazoa; phylum Arthropoda; class Arachnida; order Ixodida; family Ixodidae; genus Dermacentor; species Dermacentor andersoni. The sequence goes on from NC_092818.1 coordinate 63,598,666, forward strand.
GAGAAGAAACGGCCATCGCTTTGGCCTACGCGGCTACCAATGCACACTGCATCATCAGCGATTCAAAAACGGCCATTCGTAACTACGCAAGAGGACTCATAGCACCCCAAGCGCAGAAGATTCTCTCTGGCACTCCTTCCCCAAGGCAACGCCGCGTGCAGATCATCTGGGCCCCTGGTCACTCGGGTCTGGCTGGAAACGAAGCCGCCCACGATGCCGCCCGAGCTCTCGCACACCGGCCGCATCATCCTTCTCCTGCGTCTTCCGATCCCGACCAGCCCTCTGTTCTGCATCGCGGTCACGCGCGGGACTGAATGGTCACGTTGAGCGAAATTCCCCATGAAAGTTGGAGAAGTTGAATAGAGAACGGAAATTTGAATTGCGTGAAAACCCACGGCGCTGCTGAGCGATTACTTAATACACATCTTAGTCTCAGAGGCAGCAACCACTCTTCCTGCACATTCCTAGAGGCTTGTCGAGAAATGCCTGTACCAAAAGACCAATTTGCCGTCACCACGTTATAGGGACGGGACTGTTGAAGCTTTGTGAGCGAGATTTTAAAGACAGCAAATTTGTTGTCCGTGATCTGTAACCGCAGCAACCGGTGCTGTAGACGTGTTAGTGGGTTGCTGGATTCGGCTACTTTCTACTAGCGCAAAATCGAAGAGGACTAAAAAAATCAACACACCAGAACGCAGGTACGCGCTGAAACAACGTTGTTTTGTATCGGTCCAGCTCGATGATACCTAAATGTGAGCTGTAGTTCAACTTTCCTGGTGTGAATATGATTTGATCTGCCCCAGGTAACGCGCAGCACTGAGCGGTACACAGATAAATCCAGCAGCGGAAATGGAACAGATAAGGGCGCTTTCGCTCCATGCTGGAATAAAAAATCCGTTCGCGTTGCTGGTTTTCGCGATATGGGTGTGGTCCCTCATTTTAACGCGATAGCGTTAAGGGCCCCATGTCGCAGAAAATCTGGTGTAGGTATCGGCGGTGTTGTCCATGAGAGAAAAGTTATACCGAATGACGCAGGCCCTCAGGGCGGCGCCCGAACCAATTAAATTTCTCAATGTAGAATGCGTCAGACAATTTGTAAAGTACGACTTAAAAGAATCCTACAGACATGATAGCATGGGATTGTAATTTTAGTGTACGAGAAAACGTAATTCCGTTACGCAGAAACTCACCCACAAACCGCTTTTCCAGTTGCCGTTCGAGGTCTGTGTTAGTGGCCGTGGAAGCTAGGCGTGGATACTAGGGTGACCTTGTGAGTGGGTTACCCGCCGTGGTTGCTCAGTGGCTATGGTGTTAGGCTGCTGAGCACGAGGTCGCGGGATCAAATCCCGGCCACGGCGGCCGCATTTCGACGGGGGCGAAATGCGAAAACACCCGTGTACTTAGATTTAGGTGCACATTAAAGAACCCCAGGTGGTCGAAATTTCCGGAGTCCTCCACTACGGCTTGCCTCATAATCAGAAAGTGGTTTTGGTACGTAAAAACCCATAATTCTTTTGTGAGTGGGTTGTTGTTTGTAACTTTATGAAACGTTTTAGAGGCATGTAGTTATGAACGCTATCGCGTTCCACTCCTAAAGAAGAAGCGGAAGCGTCCTTCTAGTTCTTTCTCTCTTCTTCAAAACGGCATCGCCACCGCATTCTCCAGACGTCGATTTCGTGGCGTCTTCGCTGTGTGACTTCTAGTTCGCGTCACTGCGTCTGGGAGTCCTTGAGGTTCCGTGTTTTTTCAGCGAAGCCATAAAGAACATGTCGCATTGTCTCCGGCACCAGCAGCATGGTCCGCTGCTGCGGCTCCCGCCACCACCGTTACAGCGGGGCACTCCCAGCGCGGGTACCGTCATGAATACGATGGTGCCGACACAACCTGCGGGAACGGCTGCATCCATCAGCTGTGCAAAGTGCGGACTTCCAAGTAGTCGGCTGCGAGGCACCTGCTGGCGAGCGGTGTACCGGTGAGATTGCGGTAGCCGAGACCAGTTGCCGATGGTAGCGGCGGCGGCACTATTCGAACGACGACCATCATCATCTGCGATCTCCTCCTCCTGTTATCTACGCGCGTGAGGCGACTGGCGCTAGTCTCTGTGTGGTGGCATGTCACTTTGCGGGCGTCTACATCTGCCAGTGACCTCTTCTGCGTGCACTTGTCAGAACGAGGTCCACCGGGGGGTGTAAGGCCAGAAGATGTGCATCTGGGAAGAGTTTAGGGCCTTTGGTTTCCTGCGAGAGACCTCAAGAACTCGAAGGCTGTACCACCTGGTCGGCCGCGTTGTGCCGATACGTGCGTCATGGAGGTCAGCCATGTTAAGGACCTTCGGGTTCCTGGAAGGCCACGGCGACTCGGACGTTGTCTGCTGCGCAAATCTTCGCATCGGTGCAGCTCTCTGAAAATCTTTGTCCGCCGGTGGGGGCCGCCGGGCTGTTGCTGCAAGCCACCCTGAGCCAGTGCGATCAACGCCTTCGCAGATGGAATGGCAGTATCGGAGCGCCGGCATGACGAGCTGCATCGGAGTCAGCCGAGGAAGAATACGACGACGAACACGCGAGCAGTGGGGCGAACTGGCAGTGGAATGCTCTGGGCGCGGCTGGCCAGGAATGAGGCCTGCTGGCGTGGACTGCGGAGCCACACCGTTCCCATGTAATCTAGGCCCTTTACGTAACTGTTCAGTTACAAAAATCATTTAAAGCTTCGCGTCGTCACACCGCCGCAATCATGCTGTATTCATTCAATCGTGATAATGTCGCCGTTGTCATGCGATTGTTTTCATTGCATCGTCAGCATACAGTCGTCGTCATGCAGTCGTTGTCGGACTGTGGTCACCGTGCCATCGTCGTACAGCCGACGTCATCTCAACGTTGTATCAGTAAGGTTCTCAGCTGAAGTGCATTTTGCAACTACATAAGGATTCCTTGAAATAAGTTTTGGCATATTTACTGTTTATTATGTTCAGATGAATTGAAAGCCAATTTTGCGTATGTTAGCTGGATGGTGGTGTGGTCTGTCTCCTTTCTGAGCATAACTTTGTATCCCATGTCTAGTTTCACGCCAACTACTCTACGAAATTGCTTCACGCGCCGCTGGTCAAAGGCAAGGATAGCAAACAGCATCAGCAGTACAACGATGCTGGTTGCTAAGTTGGGAGCATGCATATACAGACATCAGGAGGCATTTCAATTTTCCTGAAGAGAGAAAGAAAAATGAAAGAAAACGCCTCTATGGTATCAAGTGTGATAACTGTGTTTCGTAAATTCTCGTTCCCAGTGTTGTTGTTTCCCTTTTCGTTAGCTGAGGTTTCCGATGGGGAACATTTTGGACAAGCCCCGGAACAGGCGTCACTCACGCTCATCGCTTGCCGTCCGAAACCAATTTCTTCTTTTGCTTCTTCGGAAACACCGTTACTATGACAACTGCCTTTTTGCTACTTCATTAGGGTGAAAATCGAGATGGTGTCGTTAATGGTGTCTGCGGCGTCTCTTCGAACGCCGTGAAATAAAGCTGATCACGGTGCAAAACAAAATAAGCAGTGTTTCGGAACAGACTTCCGTTGCAAAGCTTTTTTGTAGTTCCTAAGCACAGTTTACAGCAAAAATTACGATTAATTTTAACGCCTTATATGCCAAAGCCCCAATTTGATTAAGAGGCGCGTTGAGGGGAAAGTAACGGAGATATCTTCAAAATCTCGGTAAGCATTATTGACTTTGAGTTTTGTGTTGATGTATGCGTTAGTGCATGGGCTTAGTCAGTTCTTATTTTTATTAAGGACAACGTCTTCTTTAAAACTTTAGACTTTAGATCGGCTTTATGTTTGTGGGATCTGGGTTTATGGCTGTTTACGCCTCGTCATATTGAATGATTTAGCGGCGTCTACGGCACGTAGGACCATAAAAGTCGTAAATGTAAAGCTTTAGACAAAAAGAATGCACTTGCATTTTCATGTAGAGCTGTGTACGGATTAGTAATAATGCGTAATTATCGCAAAAAGGCCGAAATGAAACCTAGATTCGCTAGATCAAACTGTGCTCACATAAGACCAGAAACAGAAGTATAGGTTTACTCAACAGAAAACTTCGGCCGATAGTGAAGATGGTGCAGTATAAACAGCAAACCACGTAGCACACTAATCACCCAAGAAGAGCTTTTCGTTCTACAATGCGAATCGCTGTTGACTGTTTTTTTTTTTCTCCCTCCCTGTCTTTCATCGTTCATGGTCTTACCTGGAGTAGCAAGCGAAGCTTGTCGCTCGGCCAACTTCTCCAGATACTAATAAACTTTCTGTCGCTTTTTCTCTCTCTCTCTCTATCTCTGTGAAAACACCAGTTAATGAACTGCTTAAAACCGACGGCCGCAGTTAGTGGAATATGCATGTTCTCACGTTGTAGGGACGGCTAGGAACCAGACTACCAAATACGTGAGTCGCAAATCTACCTCTTTATTGGGCGAACACGCCCCCAGAAAAACACGTACTCAACGTGAGCGCACAGTCATCGGTCGTCGAAATCTTGCCGACGAGTCAAGTTCGTTGGCTACGTAAAGACGACTCGTGCATTCTGCCGTAACAGCTCCCGCACGCGTACGTTCCGGATGGATGGATGGATGGGTGAATAACTTTATTGCGGTCCCTCGGATTAGCGCGCAGCGGGCCGCTCCCACTTCGGGACAGAGAGGTCTCGACGCCAGGGGGCAACCCCAGAGCATGTGAGCAAGGCCAGCTATATCTTTACAAAAGCGTCAGGCACACAATCTCATTTGACATGATTGTTTTTCTCTAAAATTGCCGACAACATTCACGAACGTCCTCCAGTGTCTAACTGTGTCACTAGCTATTTTTTTCCGCAAACCTGGGTCTCAGTGCAGTCCGTGGCTGCATGGGTAGCGCGTCGGGCGGCTGTGCTGAGGAAAGAGGGATTGAAACCAACCGTCTCACCAACTTGGGTCGCTACACATGCGGCACTGTGTACCCGCGTGCTGCTCTTCATCGAACATGTTTTTCGCCGACATGCTTCGCGGGGGCTGCGGGACTGGGTGTGTGACATCGGTATGGACCGCGCTTCAATGAATCTCTTTCATCCTGAATTCGAGCATTTTGTGTGTGCCTCTCGATCTGCGCCGCTCCTCAACGAGCCTCTTTGATACCCGCTTGGGTCACTGGCTACGTGCCTGTAGGTGTGTGTCGCTCTTGCAGTGCACTTCTTTGACGGAAACTCCCGTGACCATAGCTGATTGCCGCTTGGAATGTGCCGCTCTGTATCGACACGAAAAGATTTCTCCGACGGTCGCTGGAATCGAACCTACGCCGAGAACGTAGAGACGACGCCGACAGATGGCGCAGCGTGTGCAGTGGCAGGCAGCTTCTAGTATATATATATATATATATATATATATATATATATATCTGACGAAGACAACAAATACTGATAGCAAGGAGGACAACTTAGGGGAAACTACTTGTGCTTTTCCCTATGTTGCCCTTGGTGTCAGTTGTTGGCTGCTAATGATATGACTAATAAAAATTCGGTTAACTCTTTCTTGTCGTTTATATATATATATATATATATATATATATATATATACATATAAGGTGTCCCAGCTAACGTTAGCTAAGCTGTGCGACGACCGAAAGCAAAAGAAAACGATTAAGAAAATAAGGTGCAAGATACGATTTAACGACACACGGTCTTCGATCGCCAGATTTCTGGCGACCGAGCACCGTAGCTCTCAAAATTGTATCTCGCACCATATCTTCAACTTTTTTTTTGTTTCGTTGAGCAGCTTCGGTAACGTTAGGTGGGACACACAGTGTAAAGCGTGTGCGCTGCTCTTTCGTGAATCTCTTTGATGTCGACTTGCCAACCGGCAATCACGCCCAGATGTGTATGTGCCGAACTTGAATGAACCGCTTTGACGTCAATATTTGGTCGCTGGTTATGTACCACTGAACTATGTGCCGCTCTTCAAATGGACCTTTTCGATGGCTACTTGGGTCACTGGGTACGTCCCGCTAGGTAGGAGCCGCTCTTCATTGAATTTCCTTGGCACTTGTAGGTATGTGTCGTTCTTCAATGACAAAAGAAAAGAATCCTGCAAGACTCATCTTACGATGAACGTCGACGTCAGTGCGATTAGCATTGAAGCAATGCATTCAATAAGCATTGCATATTCACATTGAATATTAGCAGTGACGAAGCGCATACATGTATGAGGCGTGTCAAGGACGCGTTGGCTGCATTAGCATCACTGCAGCGAAGCCCCTGCATGGAGCATGTGTAGATATATATTCAAATAAGGTTGTGCGAATGCAGGGTCTCGCAGCTTATTCGTGCCAAACCTTAAAAATCCGCGCATGATTTACGAGAATATAACTAACTTCGTATTGTTCGCTGTCCCCTTGAGTAACTGAAATTGTTTATACTATAAGCCTGCATAACTAATTAGCAATTATTAATTAACCACCTTTCAAATGACTGATTTACACGCAACACTTTCAATGTAGAAGTTGCACAGCTTATTGAGAAAATCCTAATATTTCATTTTCGTGATGTTAGCTGCTGTGGCTTATATTTTTCTGGGCTGCAAACAAAGTGAGCAAGATTTTAATATTACTACGGGACTGCACGCTTTCGCGTGGCGCAATTAGTGTCCTAAACTTGCCATTACCCAGTATCGACGCGGAACGCAGACCGACATCATTAATAGGGCTCAAGGCAAAAATTAGAGGCAATGGCCACCCCCGCCATCTCTAATATATGCCCCCCCCCCCCCCCACATATCTTCAACCCTTCACGGTGCCTGTAAACAGCAAAAGAAAGAGAAAAAACAGACAGAGCTTCAAGTATTGACATACATTATTTATCGCCCATTCCATCGCTTCAAGCAGCGAGATATCCAGGCAAACGTGGAAGCAAAGACCAATGTATTCGAACCATCGCCGCTGCTCAAAGCCTGTTCATGTGTTCGATCTGCTTGCAGCGTCGATCATTAGTTCTTAGCACGTATGTGGGCACTAATGCCACTGCGCGTAAGCGTGTAGTATAACATGGCAATTTTAATGCATTATCATTCTTAGGGCACTTTACGCACTTTCCGGGGGCTATATATGTATCTATGTCTCTTTGTATCAACCCGTTTTCCCGCCTACTTCGATCACTGCGTAGTTCGTGGTCGAATGGGTAGCGCATCCAGCTGCTGTGCTCATTTTAGAGGGTTCGATACCAACCATCGGACTAACTTGGCTCATTGAGTATGAAGCTCTGTTTATTCTTTAATTTTTTCAGGTGTCGCTTCCTTTACAGCCGAGAAAAAGATAGCGGTAGTGAAATGGTAGAGCGTCCGCCTCGTATGCGCGAAGTACCGCATTCCAATCCCGGTGCTGCGTGCCGTTGCTACTATATCCGATAAACTATACGGATAATAATGCAGTTAGCATATTTAGAATACTTATTTCCCTTTTCTGAAGTGTCTGTCTGTCTGTCTGTCTGTCTGTCTGTCAACCGTTTTCCCGTCAACTTCGATCACCGGGAAGTCAGGTGTACAATGGGTAGACCATTGGGCTGTTCTAGTGGAACCGGGTGCGAAACCAACCACGCTACCCTTTTGCGTAAATGGGGATGCGGCAACTTCGGTTACTAGGTAGGTGCCAATAATTATGCGCAGCTCTTCCATGAACCTCCATGCCGCCTACTGTATGTGGCGCTTTTCGATGAACATCTTCGATGTCAACTTCGGCAATTGTTAACGGGCGCCTAACGGTCGGCAATACTTCGGCGTCATGCTCTGTCCACACTTCAACCAGGGACATAGCCCGAGTCGCACTCTGCCGAAAACAGGGATGGCTTGCAATAACATTTAATACCGAAATTATTAACGAATTTAGGAACGCGTTCTTGTGCGGACTAGGCGCTGACTATGGAACATTTAGGAAGACGGTCCTAAATTCGTTATTATTTTTGTTATTCAATGTTTGTGCAAGCCGCCCCAGAATTCGACCAGTCGGCACGTTAGACAACGATACAGACAGCTGCTGGAAGCAGGTTCATTCCTGCCGTGCCAGTCGTCGAGAACATTCCTGCTAACGTCATCTTAGGGAACAATTATTTGCTCCGCGATGATATCGTGATCAACCGTTTCACAGGGAGGTATTCAACTTAGGCGTCCCGACTTTGGCACCGCCTCAACTAAGAGCCCGTAGGGTAAGCGTTCAAATTGCGCCCCCCCCCCCCCACCTTAATATGTCAACCCTGCCGCTGAAGTTTCAGGTGAGAATTCTAACTGCCATTACATTGTAGATGTCAACCATAACGCCAAAACTAGGCCACAGGACTCGATTAATGGCCACATCTAGCGAAACAGCGAGTCATGGAACGTATTCGCTAAAGAAAGCTTATCCAAAGCCTAACGGAAAGACTCGGACTTGCTGTTATTTTTTGCACACCTTCACGAAGAAGGCAAGCAGGGTAAATTCGTTCGAGAAGGTGATATTTTGTTTCGTCGCCACTGAAGCAAAAACAAGCAAGAAGAAAGTCTTCTTATCGTAATCCCTCGCTTTGGGACTCCCGCGTTTTGGACAGCACCCACGCGACTCAAGATGTGGGACACATCGGTCGGCGAGCCATCCTCCGTAAGATACAACAGCGATTTTGGTGGCCTAAAATGTAAAGTGACATCGGTTACTACGTCGGCCATTGCGACATGTGCCATCCGTGGAAACAACTACACGGAGACAGGCCGGGACAGAGCGTATAGTGAGAACAATAACTGAAAACTGCTCTCAGATAACGTGCGCCAAGTTTCAGATTCCAAGGTACGTTCTCGTCGCTTCCAAAACGCTGAAACGTGGAAGAGGGATAGAGTTCGTACACAACAAAATCACCGCCTCTTTGGACCTCACCGCGCGTGTAACAATGAAGCGCAGTTAGAGCGACGTGTTCATGCCCTGACCGAAATCTTGGGGATAGCTTCGGGAGGGCCTCCGTCGTAACCGACCACCTCGCGGATAGCCCATGGCGAGTCTGCCAGACTCGCACATTAAGTCTAGACGAGACGAGACTACCAGTTTCGGCGTGCACGTGTCGCGACTCAAAACAAGCGACCATGCTGCGCTTTCTTCTGCGTACTCCTAGTGTGGTCGAGGGTGAGCAAGAGAAAGTGGCGCTTACACATGAAGGCAATGTCAATGGGAGAGAGACGGCGAGGAAGAAGAGTAAAACAAGGTATGAAAGGGAACGCTGCTCCGTCTCGTTTCCTCACTATATATATATATATATATATATATATATATATATATATATATATATATATATATTGCGATGAGGTTTATCGGGCTCGTCAAGCGACAGCCAGAAACATAACGACAGCAAGGTGGCTCTGCTAGATCAGCGAACTGGCCGCGCGACACGCGAGGGCCGCAGTTCTTGGCTCGGGAACTGCGGCGACTAGTTTCCCTGTTTGGTGGTACTGAGACGACGACGCGTTAGAGAAAGCGAACACCGTCGTAGAGATGGCGAGCGGCGATCATGGGCAGAGGCGGCGCGGGGAGAAGTCGGATGCGATTCAGGAGGCGACGAGAACAACGGAACTGGAGGGGCGTAGTAGTTTGCAGGTTAATCAGCTCGGAGTAGCCACGAGCGACGTCTAGAGAAGCGGACCACATGACCAGGGATGCCAAAATAGAGATTATGCGTATAGAACATATTACCTCAAAGGGAGCACGTGCAGTAGGAATGCTGCGTAGATTTATTAGCAATAGATCAGCGTTGCGCCGGCATGCCCTCATTATGATATATTGCTTGTAGGTTCGCAAGATAATAGAGTTCAGCTGCGTTTTGTATTCTGGCGGACCTGCATGCAAAGTTCGGCCTCTGTCTCTATCAGAAAGAGGGGCATTACGTTTAGGTTCTGGGCTTTCTCGATTTCTCGCTAATGATATCTTATATCAAGAAGCACGCCTGTCTTCTCTTCTCATGCCATTTCTTATACTAACAGTACAAACTACCACAGAGAAGACAACGATAGGTTTTTATTAATGAATTGGCCTCATTTTTTGCCTATAAGTAGTATCGCTCACGTTACCTTCAAGTTGTATCTGTACAATAGCTATTGGACTCATTAAATGTTCACCTATGCGATGTGGTCTTACTAAATTCCTATATTCCAATCGCTAAAATTGAGTTCGATGATACTTTTCCAAACTATGCTAAACATTTTCCCTATCAATATATCTGAACAGTATTTTGGAAGACCGCCTTGCTCACCTGGATACAAAGACCATTATAGCAACAGCTGCTTCCGTCTGTGAAGAAAAGTCAGCTGTGGGCATTATGAGTTGGTCTTTTTCCATTCGGCTGCCTGACTTCACGCCTATATTTCAGGTGGAATTATTGGTAATTGTCTTAGCTTGACGCAAAAAAACCATCATCTCTGTCATCAGCCGTAATCTTAACTGATTGCTTGTCTGTGTGTTCTTCACTAACCACATCCAACTTGTCCGATTCATTAGAAACTTTCTATTCTCTTTTCCCAAGACACCTACGTCTCGTTCGTTTAGTGTGGGTGCCAGGCCCCAAAGGTCTAGACTTAAACGAATATGCAGACGCGCTCGCAGTAGCATCCCGCGATGGTCCTATAATCTCCTTTTTGCCTATGCCTGGTTTCATCACTGCGGCGCGATTCAGAAAGTATAGTACTCCAAATAACTGCGCACAATCATTGTTATCAACATCTGATTGCCTGCATTAGAATTTTCTTTGGAACAACAAGTGATACACCACTAGGAAAATTGAAGTAACGATTACGAGACTACAGTGCCGAGTTCCTCAACTGCATTTTTACCTCCACAGGTCTGGTCTGGCTATATCGCCTTTGTGCTCTTTGCGCAATGGGAGTGAATCTCTTCAACACTTCTTTATGACATGCCGACAATTCATTATTCGACGGAAAAGATTTGAAAAAGAACCCTTTAAAAAGCTTGCCTTTAATTTGACTCTTCCTGTACTTCTTTCCTTTGGGGCTAGCGTACTAGGTTATAGCCACAGAAACGTTTGTGAAGCCCTCTGCATATTTCTGCGTGAGGCAAAAAATTCCATGCTAGGGTTCTTCTTTATACTTATTATTGTCACAAAATTTTTTTTATGTAGTGCTTCCATAATTGATTATTGATATATGTGACAGTAGACACTTTAAAGCCCGTATGCAAGATACTTAATTAATTTCACCCTAATTTATTACAAAAATATTGACAACAGTTTTTTCACCACTAGATTCATGGCCGATCCCCCAGTGTGGGTTGCGCCATCGTACTAGGGAAGAAGAAGCAGAACGAAAAGGTCCTTTACTTTGCCAGGGTCTGGGTGATATTAGGCTTTGCTAGGCTTATTGGTTGATCCCCTAGTTATTCTTGCACCTGCTTCATCCTAGACTGATGTCCAAAAACTCCTCCGGCAGGGGCTTTTCCTCTTGAACGGCCTCCATTCCGGCAGACGAATTACCTCTGGATTTGTTTCTCCGCAGTGGCATGAGTAACATCCCGGTGGCTCTGGTTCTTTCCAACGGAGGATCTATACGGCTGACGAACCCCCAGGCTATCCAGAAATCTCTACGTGCTGCTACGTCCACGTGCCAGAATATCAAAGAAGTGAGACAGTTTGGCCCTGGAGGTATCGTGTGCAGATCACCGGACCAGACCTGCCTCGCGGATTTCCTTAATTGTTCATCATTCGCGTCACTGCCGGTGAGTGCCTTCATAGCTTTTACTAGTGCGCATTACAAGCTTTATTAACAAACACAAAGTCATATAGCATCGCAGTTTGGTTTTGTCGCAGGAAAATCAACAGAAACAGCATTATTAACCATGAAGGAAATTATATTAGAGTCATTTGAAGAAAAAGAACTAACTCTCGGCGTTTTCGTGGATTTTTCCAAAGCATTCGACTCCATAAATCACAAAGTATTATTCCTTAAACTTGAACACTATGCATTTCGCGGCACATTCCTTCAGCGTTTAATAACATATTTAGAGCACCGCCAGCAACGGGTTGTAATTAACAATTCTTCATCGCACTTTAGATCCATTCATTCTGGGGTGCCGCAAGGCAGTATTCTCGGACCTACACTCTTTCACATCTATATTAACGACATTATAAATATTGACAACAGCGCTAAAAGTGTAATGTATGCAGATGATGGCAGCATATTTTTTAGGGCTAAAACACTTAATGACTTGACATTAAACGGTAAGGAAACTCTGCGCAAATTGGTCGAATGGAGTACTGAATCTTTATTGAAAATCAACGCTACCAAAACTAAAGCTGTACTTTTTAGACCTAAGAACAAACCACTAGAACACTTACCTACACTAACGCTTGGTTTTCAAAGCATTGAAATAGCGGAGTCAGTAAAGTGTCTAGGTGTGACACTGCAGTGCGATCTTTCATGGGACATACACATCGACAATCTGGTTAAAAAACTTGCAAAATGCACGGGCATGTTATACAGAGTCCGTTCTCTACTACCTCTGAGTGTTAGAATATAAGTTTGTAATGCAGTATTTTTATCTAACCTTTCATATTGTCATCTGGTGTGGGGTACAACAACATGCTCAAATACATATAGGTTACAGAAAATATAGAATAAGGTCATTCGTATCATTGCGAATGCCCCGTTTACTGCTCACACTCAACCTCTTTTCGCATCATTAAAAGTAACACCAATTAATGACCTATATAATTTATTGCTAAGTAAACGATATGAAAGAAAACGGAAAAATCATGACACATTCTTTGATGACACAGCTAACTTACGGGTAATTACTACCCAACACGTAACAACGACGTCTGGCATGTGCCATCTTTTCGTACTAATTACGGTCGTCAAATGCTCCAACATATAATTCCAAATCTTTTTAATCGGCGCAATGAGCACTGAAATCGTAACAATACGGGTGTTTTTTACTGCAAGTTTGCCCCTCCTTCCTCTTTTTTTCTTCTCTCATTGTTATTCTTCGTTTTGCATTCTTTAGTGTTCCTGAGCGTTTCGTGTTAATTCTGCCGCTTTCATTTATTTGTTATTGCAATAGGATGTTCACTAATATTTATTGAATGTGATGTTTACCTATGCACTGTAGTCTTTTTTTATTACTATTGTTCTGTCCGTGTTCTGTTGCTGTCGGTTTTTATGTACGGGGGTGCGCCCCTCTGTCAAGCCAGTCATAGGCTTTTTGGGTGCACCCCTAACATCCCTGATGTTGAAATAAAGGTATATGTATTTGTATTTGTATTTGTATTTGTATCCCTACTCGCCTGACATGCACTAAGGGAATAGTCAGATGTGTCGGTACTGATCTCTCTTATGCTCTCTCTCTTAATCTCTCTTATGCTTCCATCAGAAGCATAAGAGAGATTGGCTAGGAGTGGAGCAATTGCTTTTTATAGATGCAACAGAGTGGTAGACAATAAGAGAGTCCCAACAGAATCGGTGATTGCAACATCCGCTAGAACTTCCTGTCCATCAAAACTAAAAATGGGGCCCCTTGTGTTCAGAGTTGAACATCTGGTCTTGGGTTGGTTACAATGCCGTAATTGCTGGTGATACGGCCACAGTGGTGCAAGATGCAAGTCAGCGTCGTTGGACATGTAAGGAAGAGCACGATCAAAGTTATTGTAGTGCCTAAGATGAACGATGCTGCGTCTGCGGTGGAAGTCACTCAGCCAATTATTCTAACTGCTCTGTTATTGCTCAAGGATTGCAGGTGGTTGAAATAATTGATAGACGAATTTGCTCTAGGTAGGTGGCGATAAGCATTGCGAAAGAAAGGGCGCTTGCCTGTGTGGTTGTTACAGGCAGATGAACTCTTACGTCAGACTAATCGCTAACAGGAACTGTAGAGTCCGCTGTGGAAAAGGCAGTTACAAAAGCTATAGGTCGTCTGGCAATGAACCTTGGGGAATGTATATCACAGGCCATCTCTAATCACTTATGTCAAGTGATGCAAGCTACTTGTCTAAGTCATCCAACAATCCAAACAGTTGATCCTAAGCCACAAACTAATCAGATACTCAGCTCAGATACCCATCCTTCTAATGAAGGTATCGAACCTTTGGCCTGCTCTTCTGTGGGGCCTGCTACTGGTAATCTGGCCAACGCGGATTTGAAAATGACAGAAGTGGAACCAAATGCTCGAGCTTATAAAAGAACAATGTCATCAATCAATGATTCCTCCTCCGGTCGTCCCTCAAAAGCTTAGAAAAGTCAGCCCAATGCTATACCAAAAGGAAGCATTATAGAGAAGGCAGTTTCGACTGCGGCACTTTCTAAACCATCGGGTCGTCGAAAGGGCTTCGGTGGAACTGTCGTTCTTTACATTCTGCTTTAGTAGATTTCAACTACTCAACTTAACCCCGATTTCATTACTTCACAAGAAAGGTGGGTAAATTCTGCAAACTGTTCTCAAATAAAATTTTACAGATCGTTTCGTCCAGGCCATCCTTCTAGAGGTGGGGGATTAAATACATTTATTTCGTCTCAAATTTGCCATAAGGTGAAAATTTCTTTGAGCTTTTTACTCCTCAATGTGAAATCCTAGCGATACAGCTGAATCTCCTGGATGTTGCCCGTTTACCATTGTAAATGCATATTTTCCTTTTGGCGTACAGGGCACACGCATTCTGGACAGGGTTCTTAATTCTTGGGGACGGGACATCCTACTATCAGGTGACTCCAATTCTCACCATATATCATGGGGATTAGGAAAAGATTTTGGGCGACACCAGATTATAGAACTCGTCACTGGACGATGGACTAACGTGTGTAAAGTGTCCGGATCTATTACGTTTATGTGGGGTCCATCTTACTCTGATATAGATCTCACTTTCTGTGGCCTGAGTGCCTCCGTATCTTCTTGGTAGGCTGTTGAGTATGCTACAAGCAGTGATCACCTTCTAGTAATTTTAGAAGTACAACGCCCTGAAACATATGAGAATGATCAAGTTCAAACTTTCATTAATTACAATATTTAAAAATGTTTACGAAATGTTCTTTCATCTCTATCTGATGCATGCACTGAACAAAAACCACGATTATCTGTTCCACTTTGGAAAGTTCTGGCAAAAAACCTCAATTTGAGATTCATCTGAATAAGAGGAATTTATACAGCTCTTGGTTGAATGAAAATTGCGCTCGTGATTACAGAAAAAGAAAAGCCACTTGGAAAAAATTATTATATAACCGCAATGCCCAAAATTGCAGCGAACAAATATTTTTCGAGCCGTCTTTCAACATACAGGTTCAAAAGCCAAAGATGAATACGACTGCAAGCATTTTGGTTTGCTATATAATAATAAAAATATTCCTGCGTTGTTCAGCTTTCTCCTCAGTAAGAAACTTTTTCCGCGTACATTTAATATTGACTCTACTGTCTTAGGGAATAATAAAATGAACCAATCACTAGAAGAAATTGCGAATGACTTATACATGAGATATTTTTGGTTTTGCCAAATTGTTCTAGCTGACGAAGTGCATCAGGTGATTTTGCACAAATTACCATGTTAGAATTGGTTGAAATCGTGGGGCAACTCACAGATTCAGCTCCCGGCGCAGATGGGGTAACGTCTGCCATCATAAAAATTTAATTTAAGGAAGATCCTGATGACCTCTTAGCTATTATAAATCACTTATTAGATTTTCGTGGATTCCGTCTGCATGAAAAATTGTTAAAATGATTCCAATTCCTAAATATCATGGGGAAGGACATACAATAGATACCATTAAACTGATCGTGCTAACCTTAAATTTCGTGCAATAGTTCAAAGAGAGAGAGAGAAAATAATGCAGAGAAAGGCAGGGAGGTTAACCAGAGGTAGTTCCGGTTGGCTACCCTGCGCATGGGGAAGGGTTAAGGGGGATAAAAAGAGAAACCCAGTGGAAGGGGGCGATAGAAAGAAAGAGAAACAAGCACGAACAATGCGCGTACACTACAGAGCGGTAGGGGGCGGCATTTTTAGAGTCTGTCGTGAAGCGCCGTAGACCGCAGGAACCTTAATAACGCGAGTAAGGCCTTCAACGCGGTTGTTCTTTCGGAGCATTGGCCTAAAGCTTTTAGCTCTGATAGTGGACGATTGTCCAACTGGTCCAGTACTATGCACATCACTTGTCTCTGAGCACTATATCGCGGGCAGAGTGTAAAAATGCAGCGTCCTTTAGAGCGTATAATAGTTCTTCAGGCGGACGACATGAACAACTTCTGGTCGTACGCGGCGTCGCTGGGGTGCAGTCATGGCGTCAGGGATGACTTCATAATCCAGTTCACCTAGCCGACGAAGAACCTTGTATGGGCCGAAATAGCGGCGCAAAAGCTTTTCACTCAATCCACGGCGCCGAATGGGCGTCCAAACCCAGACTTGGTCGCCTGGCTTGTATTCCGCGTTGCGTCTTCGTAGGTTGTAGCGTCTGGTGTCGGTTCGCTGCTGGACTTTGATTCGTAATCGGGCAAGCCTTCGAGCTTCTTCTGCGCGTTGGAGGTAGGCGGCGACATCGACGTTCTCTTGTTCTGTAACATTGGGCAGCATGGCGTCTAGCGTGGTCGTGGCCTCCCGTCCGTGGAAGAGCCTAAAAGGCGTCATCTGGGTGGTCTCCTGCACTGCGGTGTTGTAGGCGAAGACGACGAATGGCAGGATGACGTCCCAGGTCTTGTGTTCGGCATCGACATACATGGCGAGCATATCGGCGATGGTTTTGTTCAGGCGCTCGGTCAGTCCGTTGGTCTGCGGGTGGTATGCAGTTGTCCTCCGGTGGGTGGTTTGGCTGTAACGCAGGATGGCTTGCGTTAGTTCCGCCGTGAATGCTGTCCCTCTGTCGGGGGCGCCGTGTCGCAGAAGAATGCATTCCACGAAAAATTTGGCGACTTCTGCTGCTGTTCCGTTCGGTAGGGCTTTTGCCTCGGCGTAGCGAGTCAGGTAGTCGGTCGCTACGATGATCCATTTATTTCCAGACGTTGACTTTGCGAAAGGGCCAAGCAAGTCCACGCCGATCTGCTGAAAGGGTCTTGCGGGGGGGTTCAATAGGGTTCAGGAATCCTGCTGGTCGGGTGGGAGGTCTCTTTCGTCGCTGACAATCTCGGCAGGCTTTCACATAATGTGCGACATCGGCAGAAAGGCGGGGCCAGTAATACTTTTCTTTAATGCGGCGGAGAGTGCGAGCAAACCCGAGATGTCCCGCTGTCGGCTCGTCGTGGGAAGCCTGTAGAACTTCTTCGTGGAGACAAGCAGGTACAACAAGGAGGTAGGCTGTTTTGTTCGCTGCGAAGTTCTTCTTCACGAGGGCATCGTTCTGTACACAGGAGGAAGAAAGTCCTCGCTTGAATGAGGCAGCGGGCGAAGAAACGCCGCCTTCCAAGTACTCTATGAGGCATTTTAGGTCAGGGTCCGAGCGTTGCTGCTGGGCAAAAGAGCTGGAGCTGATGGGTCCCAGGAAGGCGTCTTCATCGTCGTCCAGTGGCGGCGCATCTACAGGGGCTCGTGAGAGGCAATCGGCGTCAGAGTGTTTGAGTCCGGACTTGTAAACCACGGTGACGTCAAACTCCTGGAGGCGAAGACTCCATCGAGCGAGGCGGCGAGAGGGGTCCTTCAAATTGGCAAGCCAGCACAGCGCGCGGTGATCGCTGACCACCTTGAACTGTCGTCCGTACAGGTAGGGGCGGAATTTCGACGTAGCCCAGATGATGGCAAGGCACTTCCTCTCAGTCGTCGAATAGTTAGCCTCGGCCTTGGAAAGGGAGCGGCTAGCGTATGCGATGACGTTCTGCAGCCCGTCGCTTTTCTGAACGAGGACGGCGCCTAGGCCCACACTGCTTGCGTCGGTATGCACCTCTAGTATCAGCGTTTTCATCAAAATGCGCGAGGATCGGTGAAGACTGTAAACGGCGCTGGAGTTCTTTGAAGGCTTCTGCTCGCGGCGCTTCCGATTGAAATGGCACGTTTGCCTTCGTTAACTGGGTCAGGGGCTCGGCGATGCGCGAAAAGTTTTTCACAAATCGTCGGTAATCTGCGCACAGTCCGAGGACTCTGCGCACAGCTTTCTTATCGGCCGGCGGTGGGAACTGTTCAATAGCGGCTGTTTTCTGTGGGTCTGGGCGTACTCCCTCCCTGCTAACGATGTGGCCTAGAAACGGCAGCTCTGCATAAGCAAAGTGGCACTTCTCGGCTTTCAAGGTTAGGCCAGACGACTTGATCGCATCTAGCACTGTCCGAAGTCTATTGAGGTGTTCTTGAAAGTTCGAGGCGAAAACAACGACATCATGTAAATATACCAGACAAATTTGCCACTTTAGGCCTGCCAGCACTGTATCCATCACCCGCTGAAACGTCGCTGGTGCGGAACAGAGACCAAATGGCATCACCTTGAACTCAAAGAGCCCATCAGGAGTGATGAATGCTGTCTTCTCGTGATCTCTTTCGTCGACCTCAATCTGCAAGTAGCCGCTCTTCAGGTCCATCGATGAGAAATACTTGGCGTTGCAGAGCCGGTCCAGTGTGTCATCGATGCGGGGGAGGGGGTAGACATCCTTCTTTGTTATGTTGTTTAAGTGGCGGTAATCAACGCAGAATCGATGTGCGCCGTCTTTCTTTTTCACTAGAACAACCGGTGCAGCCCATGGGCTGTTTGATGGCTGGATGACGTCGTCGCGAAGCATTTCTTCCCCTTGGTTCCGGATGGCTTGTCGTTCTCGCGGCGACACACGGTAGGGGCTTTGACGGAGAGGTCGGGCGTGCTGGTCGGTTATGATGCGATGCTTAGCAATTGGCGTTTGTCGGACCTTCGGCGATGACGAAAAACACTGGCTGTAACTTCGAAGCAGATTGCGGATCTGGTCTTGTCTGTTCCGGGGCAGGGCTGGGTTGATGTCGAAAGTGGGCGAGTTTTCATGGTCAGACGAATCTTCTGCGGATGGGTCGGAGAGGGCGAAGGAATCCCGTACGTCGGATATTTCGTCGAAGAAAGCAATCGCCATTCCTTTGTTAATGTGCCGGTATTCTTCGCTGAAGTATGTCAGCCGTACTTCGGTCTGGCCGTTGTGGAAATGTGCGATGCCTCTTGCGATACCGATTCCTCGGTCTAGAAGCAACTGCGTGCTCCCCTCGATGATGCCTTCAGAGTTAATGGCTTTCACGGCACCTACGGTCACGAAACGCTTGAACGGGGTGGGACGTTCACTTCTTCTTTCAGGATGCTCAGGGCAAAGTGATTTCCCAGAGTTCTCATCGAAGGGATGGCCTCGTTCATTGAAAGCGTGATCAGCTTGGATCGCAGGTCGATGATCGCCTGATGCTCACTAAGGAAATCCAAGCCCAAGATCACTTCGCGGGAGCATTGCGGTAGCACAACAAAGGTCGCAGGATAGGTGTGTCCTTCGACAGTCACTCGCGCTGTGCATCGTCCTGATGGCGTAATGAGGTGGCCACCTGCGGTGCGAACTTGTGGGCCATCCCAAGCGGCCGTGACTTTCCTCAGCTGCGCAGCGAATGTTCCATTCATCACTGAGTAATCGGCTCCTGTGTCAACTAGAGCAGTGACTTTCCGACCGTCGATAGCCACTTCTAAGTCGGATGTCGTGGCTCTTGCATTGCACGTCGCCCTCGGCGTCGGGTTACGGCTTCGTCGCGTATTCGAGTCGCGGGTGGGGTGTATCGTCGAAGCATTTCTGGGTGGCGGCGTCGTTTCGAAGGCAGTTCGCGTCGTGGTCGTGGTTGTCATTTTCTGCGGCGTCGGTGCAGTAAGTGGGGCTTCTTCATGCTGCGTAGCGGGTGTAGCGTCTTCATGGAGCGTTGTCCGTGGAGGATCTTCGGCGTTTCGTTGGTGAGCAACCTCACCTCCAGAGGTTGCCGTCTTTAGTTTTTCCTACGGGGGCTCGGGGACCTTCCCCGTACTGCGGCTGCGTAGCTGCGGCGTGGCGACCCAAAGCGCGACGTTGACGGCGATGGTGAGCGCGAAAGGCGGTTCGGCGTGTACTCCTCTCGACGCAGGTACTCGTCGATTTCCTGCGGACGTTGGCCGAAGCGTGGTCGTGGGACGTCAACGGCAAATCCTCGAAGACCGATACGTCGGTACGGGCAGTGACGAAGAATATGGCCGGCCTCACCGCAATGGAAGCACAACGGCCGGTTGTCGGAAGTCCTCCAGGCGTCGCATTTCCTGGGGCTTGAGCGTTGCTCGTAGGCTGGGCGGGCGGGGGCAGGGAGGCGGTGTCCGGGAACAAGTTGTTCATGTCGGACAGGATGTAGTGGTTGTCGTTGGGGCTGAGGAGTGCGTACTACAGCGGTGTACGTCATGGCCTGGGGTTCTGTGGCCGTCGGGGTGCCAAGTGCCTGTTGCACTTCAACCCGTACCACATCCATGAGAGTTGCTGCTTGGGGCTGTGCGGAAGAAGGCAGTAATCGGCGTTGCTCCTCGCGAACAATTTCGCGGATCACTTCCCGCAAGTTGTCGCTGGTGGTGGTCGTCGTGTCCGGACGGATTGCACAAACAGAGGAATGGCGGTTGTACTGCCGAGCCCGGACGTCGAGGGTCTTCTCAATCGTGCTGGCTTCTTGCATGAATTCCTCGACTGTTTTTGGCGGCTGGCGGACGAGGCTGCCAAAGAGTTGTTCTTTTACGCCGCGCATTAAAAACTGAACTTTCTTTTCCTCGGTCCTCTCGGGGTCGGCGCGGCGAAATAGGCGCTTGATTTCTTCGACGTAACCACGGACGGGCTCATTTGGCAGCTGGATCCTGGACTCGAGGAGTCGTTCGGCTCTTTCTTTCCTCATGACACTGCTGAATACCTTCAATAGTTCCCTCTTGAATAGCTCCCATGTCGTTAGGGGCGACTCGTGGTTTTCGTACCACGTGCGTGCGGAGCCCTCCGATGAGAAAAATACCTGTCCCATTTTTTCCGCATCATCCCACTTGTTGAACGATGCCACGCGCTCAAATTGGTCCAACCATTCTTTGGGGTCTTCGCCTAGGGATCCATTGAAGGTTGGCGGCCCCCGCGGCTGCTGCAGTATGATCGGCGCCGACATCTTCGGCGAGGTCGCGGTACTCGTAGCGGCGTCTTTCCGCTTTCTGGTGCGCTCCGGCAAGGTCCCGAACTCAGGATCATCTCCCTGGAGACGTCGGCTGGCTCGCTGAACTGCTGGCTCATCCTCGGGGGCGAAGCGCTAAGGGCTGGCTTCACGACTTGAAGGACGCGTCCAGAACACGGAAGGCTACCCCGCACCTCCACCAGATGTCACGTAGTGGTGACGGCAGTCGCAGGAACGATGAGGACCGACAAAAGTTCGTCGAAAGAAGACTGTTTATTGGGCTGACTTGCGCCCACAATGCCCTGAATTACCCGGCGGCGGCGAGGCGACCAGCGTGCTCGGCGGTCGTCGAACAGAATGCCCGCCGCTGTCGTCTGCGATCAATTTAAAGCGCGTCTTGGCACGTCTCAACTGGGCGCGTCTTACGTCGCATGGCGGCAGCGCGTCTTGCGTTGCGTCGCGTGGCGGCAGACTTGAAGAGTGAGCAAGCACTGCACAGATTCGCGGGTGGCAATATGTGCGAGCGTCTCGTCGATGTTGCATGTGTCGCACGTGGGGCTGTTAATCATTCCAATGAGGAAAGAATATGAGTTCGTAAAGGCAACGCCTAGCTACAGACGGTAGAGCATGGTCTGTTCACGTCGTGGTAACCCAGACGGGAGGGGAATCCGTATGTCCGGAGACAACGAACGCAACCGACACATGGTGAAAACATTTGAGTCCCACAGGGGCAAACTACAATCACGAGACATCAATCGCAGCCCAGCCGCAGCGTCTGTTCGCGTAAGCGGAATGAAGACTCGTTGACGACTTTCATGTGCAGATCGGGCGGCTTCGTCGGCGTGATCTTTCCCGCTGATGTTACAATGTCCTCGAAGCCACTGAAAGATTATGTTGTGTCCCTTGTCATGGCTTTGATGATATATGTGCCGAATTTCTGAGGCCAGTTGTTTATTGGGTCCGTGGCGCATTGGGCTTCCTATGCACTGAAGGGCTGCCTTGGAGTCACTGAACACTGTCCATTGTTGCGGTGGCTTTTTCTTAATGAAATCAAGTGCAGCACGGAGCGCCGCGTGTTCTGCACCCGTTGATGTGTTCACACATATTGTTCTTAATTTGATTTCCTCTATTTTTGCCGGGATGATGACTGCAGCAGCAGAGCTGTTGTGTTTTTCTGAACCATCTGTGTATACATGTTGCCGGAACATCTGTGCACGCTGTGAATGTGCTCCAATGTTGCTTGTTTCAAAGCTTCCAATGGCGCTCCAGCTTTCTTTCTGATTCCTGGAATTGTCAGTTGCACTTGCGGCCGGTGCAGACACCACAATGGATCTGATAATCGTGTAGCGGGCATAAATTCTCATGGCAAGTAGGACTGATGTCTTACAATAGTTTTGGCAAAAGTTGAAAGGGGCCTTTTTGCTGGCAAGCAAGCAAGATGGTGGGAGGGAATCCGAGTCAGGTGTCGGATGTGTGCTCTCAGGACATGTGTATCAATGTAGACTGTCAAAGTTGCGTCTCTGGCATTGGCCACTGTCGCAATCGATGACGTAGTTTTGGGGAGACCGAGACAAGTCCTGAGTGCTTGGGCTTGCACGCTCTGGAGTTTGCTGATATTCGTAGTGCAAGTATTTCCTAGTACAGGCAAGCTGTACCGCAGGAAGCCCATAAACAGTTCTTTCTATAGTTGCAACATTGACGGTACTGTTGCGCCCCAGGACTTCCCGCAGCGAAGCGCAAGAAGGTCCTCAATGACGGCTAAACGCTTCGTCATGTACGAGATTTGAGGGCTCCAAGACAAGTCTCTATCAACGATGACGCCAAGAAATCGGTGCGTTCATCTATATCGTATAATCTGGTCATTAATCCGCAAAGCATACGGGGCCATCGCTTTGCGAGTAAAAGCAACGAGTGCACATTTCTCAGCGGAAAGCCCCAGGCCTTGTCTTCTTAAGTATGTTGACACAGCCGTTGAGCCTTTCTGATGTCTTTTTTTTATTGCGATAAAGGCTTGCCCTTGAGGCATAATTCTTGGAAGTATATGTGTATTATATGTGTGCTGTGAGGCCTGTGTTGTGTATGAATTGAAGCAGTGTTTTGTGGAATCTGTTGTCATGTATCGAGCAGTCATAGCTGGTCGTCACACTGTAGCCGAGCCCGGCTTGCAGTAGGAGACGCGAGCGTTCCGATTGTAAACCCGTACATGTCCACATTAGGTGGTATGCATCTGCTTCCACCACAGGAACGGAGCAGTATGGACACGTAGCACCCAGTGGTAAATGCGACCAGTTCCACCTTGAGACAACAGCCGGTGTAAGGGCCACCCCGGCCCGAAGCCTCCTAAGCACAACTTCCTCCGCCCTTGTAAGGTGAAGAGGGAGGGAGCAGACACACGGTGGGATAAGTGCGCGTGTGTCCTGCCGGAGAACATTTTTACGGGCTCGCAGCGAGTTACGGGGTTGAAGTGGGAGAGGAATAGGTGGAGGATCAGGATTAGGAGGGCAGTGTGCCTGCTGCTCAGCAGCAATGTTGTGAGGGTTCGCTGAATGGCCTTGAATCCAGTGTACCTTGACGCAAGTAGCTGTTTTACTATTCATAGTGTGTATTGTCTCGCAGATTTCCATCGCCTTATCAAACTTCTTGAGTTCCTGAATAGCCGCTAAAGAATCAGTGAAGATATCTAGTTACTTGATGGTAGGCAGCTTAGATGTCGCATCTTGCACAGCGTTGTGGATGGCTTGAAGTTCCATTAATAGAGCGCTGGCTTTCGTAGATAAATAGCGCTGGTGGGCGCTGATGAAATTATGTGTAGTACTCAGGAATGATATCCTTCCGTCGTCTAGGAAAATGGCAGCATCCGTGTAGACTTTGCAGATGTTAGCGCATGATGCATCGACGATGTTGTGTTCGTCAATAATACCTGTTGTATCGCTGCGTCGTAACTTCGTTGGCTTATTAGTTGTGATGCTGGTGAATTCCCAGGGAGGCATTGGATAGGGCTGACTGTCAATACGAGAGCCGCGTTGAAAATGAGTATGCAACGCAGCGACAGCCGGAACAAGTTGCTTTTTTATTTCACGTGCTTTTTCACGTTCCAAAATTAGCTCTGCAATTGTGTTGAGCTGGGCATGTTCCTGTAAGGTTGGTATCGGAGTGATGCGGGGCAGTGCTGTGATCGTGCGCATAGCATCGCGATTAATCGTCTCCAACTGTGCCAGCTGTGCCAAAGTCAGCCGTTGAAATTGTGCCTGATATAAAATTCGTGGCTGCAAGACTGCACGCACCAACCGTCGAGCTACGTCAGTACGAGCTCCAGCTGCTTTTGCTGGAATGCGACGAATAAGGTGAAGGGTTTTTGTCGAACTCTGTCTGATTTTACGGAGCCAGTGTGCACCACTGCCGGAGTGGCGAATACCGAGACCCAGTATGCGGACCTCAGAAGCCTCAGGGATTGTCACTGCGCCGAGTCTAAATGCAAAGGGGTGCTGCGTGATTTTGTGCGTCCTTTCTTGTTGGCCCCCACAACACAGCTTGATTTTTGGGCGGAAATGTCCAACCCTGCTTTCTGAGCGTAGTTGTTCAGAACATCAAGGGCTTCTTGAAGCTGTTGAGTTTGTCTAGATATATCTTCATGCACGGACCACAAAGTGACGTCATCCGCATGATTAAGAACCTCACGTCTGGAATCCGATGCAGTTGCCAGGCTAGAGGTATTAGAGCAGCGTTGAAGAGAAGAGGAGCCAAAACCGAACCTTGTGGGACTCCTTTGTTCGATGTGAAGTATCTTTCTTGCCTTCCATCTACGCTAATCGCCAATGTGCGATTCTGAAGGAATGAGTAGATGAATCTTATCACCCGCGGTGGAAGTCCCCGGTCGATGAGGTTGGCTATAATGATTTCATGGTCTATATTGTCATAAGCTTTCGTTATGTCTGTTGCTACTACCGTGCGCACAGCGTGACTGTGTGGTGAAACCTGTAAAACATCGTCTGATAAGATAGAAAGTCCGTCTTCAGTTCCCAAGTAAGAACGGACTCCAAT
This sequence comes from Dermacentor andersoni, assembly GCF_023375885.2. Taxonomy (NCBI): domain Eukaryota; kingdom Metazoa; phylum Arthropoda; class Arachnida; order Ixodida; family Ixodidae; genus Dermacentor; species Dermacentor andersoni. The sequence goes on from NC_092818.1 coordinate 63,623,772, forward strand.
TTGAGTAGGATGATATTTATCGTGGCGTTTAAGCCACCAGGAAACACGTGTGGCCAGCATCTTTTCAGCGAGCTTGCAGACAGTTGAGGTTAGTGAAATTGGGCGTAAAGACTGCAGGCTATTTGGAGACTTTCCTGGTTTCGGAATCGCGACAACAATTGAATGCTTCCAATCAGGTGGGACGTTTCCAGTCTCCCATACTTTGTTAAAGGGAAGCTGAAATACTTTTCGAAAAAAAAGATGAGTTCTCTGCGGCATTCTACAGTTTTGAGTTCCCTGAACACGAATATCCGGTTCAAAAAGGGCGGAAACAAACTAAAGCGGCTGTTTTTCCAAGAAAACGCGCACCAGCGCCTCAGGGCATCGCGTGAACGTCGCTGTTGCCCGTGATTGGTCGGGGCCGCTGTGACGTCATTCGCGGCCGTCGCCAGTCGGCGCCGCTTTTTCAGAGCGAAGCACGCTGTTCTGTTCTGGCTTCATAGCTGAGTCAAAGTTGTTCTTTATTCTATGGCTGAGTTGTAAGCATTATGGAACATTCTCGCTGTCTCGGACAGCTTGTGTTTTCGCCGTACATGTTCGAACCGACAGCCGATACGGAAAACGATGGCGGCAACGACGATGTTGAGTGTGCCAACAGCGAGAGCGATGTGTGCACCTTCTCGCGCGTTGGAAATCTTAGCTGGTACGTAGGTTTTTTTTTTTTCATGTAGCTGCACGTTCCAATGACGGGAGAAAAAATGCGCTAAAGTGTCACTGGGAACTTGCTGCTGGAAGAATGCCGAAGCACTAACTTCTCATTAGATTGTAAACATGGGTGCAATTACGCGATGTCAAGCACCTTGCCGCTGCTTGTCTAAAGTTCCGTGGTTTTTTGCGTGTTGATACACGATCGCGAACATAAGTGCCGCGTTTGGCTACTTGAAACTCTTCAACATCATCCGCCTGTGTCAGACTGGCTGCTTCAAACTCTTCGATTGGTGATGGTAGTTGAACAGGTTCATCAGGGGCTCGGTTCTTTAGGTGCTCTGCTAGAACCTGAAAGAGTGCAAGGCATGGATGTCATGAATTTCAGTATATCATGCATATCAGCAAACATGACAACAGTTGGATTACTTCCAGTAATTGAAATACTTTTTGAGTAATTTATGTGATGGATTAGTTGTCTAGTGATTTAGCAATGTGAATTATTTGGTGTCTGTAATTTCATGGCTGAATAATTTGCTAATTGCGCTAAATATGCACCAGTAAGTTGTGTACGGTGCCAGAACGTTGGTAGTGTCATGAGGTGTCGTGGAGGAACATGGGGGGGGAGGGCATAAAATGTTGGCAAGTGTATGTTACCTTGAAGAAAGGTTGGCGTCCCTATAAACTTTGCTTTTTGCTTCTTGTATGCATGAAAACTTTTTGGAAGCAATCGTAAAGTAATACCAAAGTATTCGTGTTGTAATAACAAAGTAGTGAGTAATGTAATATAATTACTTTCAAATAATTTTGTGATGCCTGATACATAGCGAGTTCTCTAGGTACAAAGGCAAGGAAACATTTTTTGTGCAGCAGCGATGCCTGTATTGGCCTAGACGACGTCGAACACTGACAAATTAAATACCTCACAACGTTACTTCATTATTTGAGCCCGTTCGCCTTGCCGCGGGCGCGGCTCTGCCGACGCTTGTTTTTGCAGCATTTCGCTGCTGGTCGCAAGCTGTGAGTGCGAAATCTACGGAACGAAGTTTTTACACGCCGAGTTCAACTGCTGTATCGCGAGCATGAAAATATTACCGTAACGCCTCATGTCATGCGATTTCAACACGAATGCTGAACAGCTAAACCTGCGGGCACCGCGTGGTAGGACGAATAGCAAATATCACGTAATGCACAAGCGTACCCCCGGTCAGTTATTTCACCGTATCAAAACAGCACCGAACAAACAGCCGTAGTACAGTGTTCCGTGACACAGCGGAGGGGAAAAACAGGAAGAAAACGGCAAGCTGTTTGCACGCATGTGCATATTCTCGGCTGTGCCTCCACCTCGCTTCGTCAAAGGCCGCTGTAAGGCCGTTTGTTCGACACTCAGGTGATCATCTGTTTAAAACATTGCCCGTGTGCACAATAAAACCCTTACCTCACCCTTTCTCCTCTTGGCGAAGGCTGCTCTTGGAGGTGGCGAGGTGTTTGTCTTGTGGGAGAATATAGACAGAACAACGCCGGGCTTCAGTCGCACCGATTTAATTGGAATACCGATTGCCCGCATCGCTGTCAAGCTCCGATGATAACCACTGTCGCGGAAACGCTCCGAGCACAGCACAGTTGATTTCGTCGGCACGAAATTATCTCTCCTCACTGCACGGACCCACTGCTGCAGGTTTCTTGTCCTTCGGGAACATGTGAAACACCACATCGTCTCGGCCGCCTGTGTTCGCACAGCCGAATGTGCGCAGAACGAGGGCAGGTTAGGCGCCCTTGGCTGTAGGCACTCACGCAGCACAGAAAGGAAGCACAGTTCACGAAAATCGCAAAAGAAAACAAACGTCAGCGGCGGCATATCTCTCGTGGCGTCTTTTAGTAAAGCGCAGGACGGGTAGAAAGCGTCGTTTAGTAAAGCGCAGAACGGGAAGAAACATGCCAGCACATGCCAGCACGCCGGTCCGGCAGTACGGTCCCCGCGAGTGACGTCACTCTTGCCGGTTCTCTCCTCTGGCAACCGCCTCACCCGGCGCTCCGGGAAGCGACGGGGGCGTGTCCGCGGGGGGGATTTAGAAAGCTATTTCTGCTCCTTATATTAACAAAACAAAGAAAAAAATTTCAGAAACGTAAATGGATAAGTCTGTTCTTCCCAACCACAGCAATTCATGGAAATTGAAAACCGCTTCAGCTTCCCTTTAATAGCCTGAAGAAGTGCGTCGAGAGCTGCTCCTTCCATGTTCTTGAAAACCTCACAAGGAATACCATCGGGACCAGGTGTTGTTCGTTGCTTCGAAGTTTCAATCGCCGCTATTAATTCGGCCATGCTGAAAGGGCTGCATATTTCGGATTTGGAAGTTGTGTCAGATTCATCAATTTCGGGGCAGCTTATAGGCGACGCGTGATCGTATTTCGGGAAAAACGCTCTAGCAGCGTGTTCTGCAAATTGATGTGGCGAACTCTGCATCGCTAACCTAACGCTCGCTGCAGGGTCAGGTTGCTTATGACCGCGCTCCATTGATCGGAGCGTAGGCCAAAGCGCTCTGTTTCCAATGCCCGATCCAAGATTCTCGCACCACTCCTACCATCGTCGTCGAGAAAGTTGCTTTTCGTGCCGACGCGCCTTCGCCGCTATATGGTTAGCACGTGCACGGCTACCTGGTGCATCGGGATTCCTCGACGCATACACTTCTGCCTGACGTCGCTTTGCCCAAAGTTGCAAAAGGGCGAGGTCCGGTTGAGGTTGTTCCTCGTCAACTGTGGTTACAGTGGTGTTCCTCCGTAGCAGTTCTTACAAAGCGGAAAGAATTTCTGAGGGCTCTGAGGGTACTTTATGAATCGAAAGATTCCCGAAACTTATCCCAATGCGTGACAGTTACTCGTCGTCGAATTTTCTTTATGCATGTTCTGTGCAAACCAATCATTATTGGCATATGATCACTGCCCCATGTATCTGGTTCCACACGCCACTGCGGCATTCCAGGACCCAACCACCACGTGAGGTCTGGAGCGTTTGTTCTAGATACTGCGGGTACAGCACAGGTAGCCACAGCGTGATGGTTCAACAGTGTAAAAGTGGCATCGCTCATGATGTTTTTAACTTGGTATCCTCTTCGGGAGTTGTACTTGTACCCCCATTCTGTATGTAGGGCATTCTGTATGTAGGGCATGTAGGGCTCCAGATCAATCACTGTGTGAGCAATATGCGATGATATATAGACTGCAGCTTTTCCCGGAGCTGAAGCCATTGTAGTAGCACGTCTATCTCTAATAGATGGGTTATGATACCCATTAAAATTGGACAGGGAGCATAGCTTATTATGCTCTTGAATAAGTAGTGCCCATACATGTAGCTTATTCTATTGAAGCTTGGTTTTGAGTTCTCCTAACTTGGAGCTTAGGCCCCGACAATTACACTGTAGAATTCCATCCTGTGACAGCTGCTGTAGAGAATTAGCCATGATGCAGGCAATTCTGAATCAGCAACGCTAGTTGAGCAAGTTGATCTAAAACTGCTCTCCAAACAGCTTGGTTGACTTGTGCCGGACGGGATCCAGGCGTAACGGTGGTATTTGCAGTGGTTGATGCGTCACGTGTTGGTCCTGTTTTCTGACGACGCAGAATTACCAATTTTTTATGTTTGCGTAGTCGCTCGATCTCTCTGGCCAGTGCGGCTATCCGAGCGTCAATGTCATCATGGTCATCATCCGACTGATACAGAGGTTCCGGTAATTTCTGTTTCTTTGTCTGTGACTGCTTGCCACGTTTAAGAACAGAAGAATACAGTTGTGTTTCTTGGGATTTTGCGTCTTCTGCCAAGAGCCTCTGTGGCTCTTCTGCAAGAACCTCATAACGATTGTGTGTTGTTACTATAGTCGTTTTTGGTATAGCCTTTCGTATCCGTACTGTGGCCTTCTGTTTAGTCGGACAATTTATGCTTGTCATATCGTGCTCATCAGATTTACATAAGCCAAATCGATATCGTGGTTGGCCTTCTGGTATGAGCTTTTCTGGATCAATAGTACGCTGTGGGTAAAATGCCTGCATGTGTCCACGTTGAAAGCAGCGGTAGCAGAATATTGCCCGAGGGAGGTAGGGTTTAGGTCGCAATATGCAACCATAGTAATAAAACCGTTCTGGAATACATTGAGGGCCCTGTACCGTCACTAAGCATGTACGGCTTTTGCCCATGAATCTATCTGCGAGTACCCTGTGTGTCGTGGAGGTCAATTCACGACATATTATCTCAGGGGTGTCTTCCGGGTCAATGCCATAGACAACACACCTCTGTATATTAGGGCCCGATGCAAAGTAGCACTGCACAGGTAGGTGTTGATCTTCTGACAGCGGGATAGATGTTAAAGTGCACATTTTCTGCACATCACTGAGAGATTCCAAGTGCACAGTGGTCGAGTTGGTAGATTTATATGTTGCGAACCCTTTGTATCCAGTGGTTTCAAGGCATTGGTCGATGACCCTTTGGACATATTTTGTGGCTACTGAAGTTATGTCGTAGCATGAAAGGGGGCGTATATGAACTCGATAGGATTGAGAAGAGGTGGGCGTTGGGTAAGACAGAGAGAGCGGGCGTAGGGGAGGCCGTGGAGGAATTGTCTGGGGTGGCCCTTACCTTTTTTGCCGGTTGCTCCGATGCGATGGCGTCTTGTTGAAGCACGTTGATAGGGGGACCTCGCTTGGCTGCATTCGTCGAGCCGCCAGAGGGTTGCACGTCCATAGGGTCACCATTGTCCATCGGCACGATTGCGGATAGGTTCACATTCACATCACGAAGTGGACTGTCCTTCGGTGTTGCATCTTGGGTATTTGAGCTATCAGTTGCACACTTCGGCTGCATGGTTGGCATGGATGTTGTCACGCGCAGCAGTCCAGTGGAAGGTACAGATGAGGAGCGTACATCTGGCACAAACACTTCGTCGCGCGAGCGCGGCGGCGCGGCCGCACTAGGCCTAAGCGCCAGCCGGGCTTGTTTTGAGTCTATTAGACGAGCAGGATCAGTAGGACAAGGCAAAGAAGAGTCCTCACCAGAGTCCACACGTCCCCATAGGCTTCCGAGGAGCTTCGTATCCGGATAAGGGCGAGATTGTCTTTGCTGTCGAGCAATTTCCAAGGAACCCAAAGAAACCACGTCTGCGTGGACACGTCGTCGTCTTCTTCTGAAGTCGTGCACGGACTTGTACACGTGTCTCGCCTGAAGCCCATATGCAAATATCGTCTGCATATACAGAGAGCTGAACGGTTTGCGGTAACGAATCAGCGAGACAAATGAGCACGAGGTTGAAAAGGGTAGGGCTGAGTACTCCGCCTTGCGGTACACCACGACTGGTATAGCTATTCGGCGTTGGTCCGTCTTCAGTCAAAATAAAGAAAGATCTGCCATTCAAATAGTTACCTATCCAGCGAAAGGTGTGTACACCAATCTCTACAGCTTCTAAGGCGGCCAGAATCGCATGATGGTCTACATTGTCGTACGCGCCATTAACATCAAGGAATAGAGCCGCACTGATTCGTTTCAGATGTTTCTGGTGCTGTACGTGTGTTACAAGGTCGATAAGGCTATCTATTGACGAGCGGCCACGTCGAAAACCAGCCATTACCTCTGGATACACGTTGTAAAATTCCAAGTACCATTTTAACCGTGTAAGGATCATTCACTCCATTACCTTGCCGACACAGCAGGCCAGTGCTATTGGACGGTAAGATGACAATTCCAACGGGGATTTGCCAGCCTTGAGGAGCGGAACAAGCCGATTGAATTTCCACGTTGTAGGGACCAGGCCGTCACGCCATGATGCGTTGTATAGGCCAAGAAGGGCATCTCTAGCCTCTTGACCAATGTTTGGAAGCGCAGAGTATGTGATGCCATCGTGTCCTGGAGACGAAGATCGCCTGCACCCAGCAAGAGCGGCCTCCAGTTCTTCGATGGAGAAAGGAGCGTCCATACGAGGATCTCGGGAGCAAGGGGGGGCAATGGGAATAAGTGCGCAAGGTGAATACGTGAGCGTCGGACCCGCGATCCTTGCACAGTAATCTTCGGCTACCGCGATTTCTCGGCGTCCTTGATGTAGGGCTAGAGAGTTAAGTGGACGACGCTGTTGAGAAGCTGTTCGAAGTCCACGTATTGTTCTCCAGACAACCGACAGAGGTTTACGCGGGTCGAGAGACTCACGAAACGATTTCCAGCGTTGATGTTGCAGTACAGTAAGACGACGCTGAATTTTCTTTTCAATGCTTCTGGCTTCTCTAAGGTCGTAGAACGATTTAGTCCATCTATACCGTCGCTCCGCTCGCCCGCGGATTGCGCAGAGGCTCTGCATTTCCGAATCAAAATCTGTGTATTTATCTAATGGCCGCAATGAACGCATAGCATACTGCATAGCCTTGGCGGTCTCAAATTCTAGTGTGGTTGAAATGCCTTCGTGGCATGCGTCTTCCATAATCATTTAAACAAGGGGCAATCTACTGTTTGTTTAAAATTTGATGGAACGGATTTGGTAAGGCCTTTTATCTTCAGGTAGGTAGGAATGTGGTCCCTTCCGCGGGTTTCTATATCTGCGAGCCAATGGACGCAGCAAGTGAGGCATCGCGAAACAAAAGCTAAGTCTAAACAACTACTGTACGTCCGGCCGCGCAGAAACGCGGGACTGCCATCATTTAGACAAGAAAGTTCATGGTCGCAAGCAAGGGACACGAGGTTTCTTCCTTTGAAATTTATCTTGTTGCTTCCCCAAAAAGGGTGGTGCGCGTTGAAGTCCCCAACAGCAATCCATGGACCAGGTGTCGCATCTATAATGTCACTCAGTCTCTGCCTATCGAAACGACTTGATGGAGAAAAGTAAACGCCCGCTAAAGTAAACACAAGTTTTTGTTTTTTCACGGTCAAACACACAGACTGATTACTGTCATGTGGCCGCACTGGATGAACAACGTAAGTCAGTTGACACCGTATGTAGATGATCACTTTGGTAGGGTCATTACAGGTCGATGATACATGAGGTTCATAGCCTGAGATCCGGACGGGTTTCTGTAACTTCGGTTCACAGACGAAAAAAAAGGGGAATTGATTGGTGAACACGTTTTGGCGAAAATCAATGCGGGATTTAAGGCCACGGGCATTCCATTGCTTAATAGAAGGTTCCTTGACTTGTCTGAAGAACGGCTGACGTGGTAGAGCCATTGTGCTTGCTATTTGAGGCTCGCAAGAACCGGATCCAGGCCATCCAGCACTTGTAGTGCACCTCGAGCTGATGGCGTCTGCATGTCATTTACCAACACGCGAATGACTTTCATTAGAGATTTTATTATGGCTATTACTTGTTTGTCTTGACCTCGCACGTTATCTGTGCCCTCATTGGTGCGTCGGTAGTCCACCGTCGACCTTTGTTGGGCTAGAGGACTTAATGTCGAAAGTGCAGGCCAGTCCGTTGCAATAGAGGTATTCACCGCGTCACCAGACACCGTGTTGTTAGTGTGGGTGAGCGCCTTGGGAGTACCAGCCTCAGGAAGTAGCGTCTGTCTTGCGACGGTATCAGTATTTCTAGTAGACGAGGATCGTCTGCGGTGACGGCGTACACGACGCCGTCGCACTTTGGCGGCGGCCTCTCTGTGAGTTGAGTTGTCTCTCACCATTTGTTTTAGGACTGACCGCTCTGTCTTGTGTCTCGGGCAGTCTTTCGACGATGCTTCATGGGGACCAGAGCAATTGGCACACTTGAAGTGAGTCGCACGGCAAGCATCAGCGCTGTGCTGCTCAGAACATCTCGCGCACACGGTCGAATTTTCGCATATGCCGCTGACATGCCCGATCTTGAAACAATTACGGCACTGAAGTGGTCTTGGAATGAACGGTCGCACTGGATGACAAAAAAATCCAACTTTCACGTGGGACGGCAAGCTACCTCCCTTGAAAGTTATCCTCACACAGCGTGAATCTCCTAGGCGACGGATTTCAATAATAGTTCCATCTGCTGTGGCTGGTTTGACCAAAATAGGCAGATCGTTGTCGTCGATTTACTCATTGACATCATAAATCACACCTGATATAGTATTGCTGTCCTGTGGTATTATGGTGCGAATATTTATCTTGCCCATCATGTTCACTGTACTCAAGATATCGAATGCTGCTCTGTTCTTGACATCAACCGCGAGAATGTTCTTACGGGTGTTATTTCTCATATTCGTAATCTCATTTGGAACAAGAGCCTCCAGTGTGACAGATATGGCTTGCCTGTTTAGCCGATTCAGGTTGTGGGTCGGCGTCTCGGGCAAGAAGAGGATGGTATGAGCCATGTCATTGGCCTTTGCTGCCGCCGTCGTCCTTGCTGAAGACGAGGAAGCAGTGACAATTCTTTTTCCTTTTTGCCTCACAACTGTCAAGTAGTCACCATCATCCGACAGATCTTCTTCTGAAGCAGAGTAGTACAGCAAGGTGTCCTCGCTGCCTGCGTCGCTCATCAGGTGATTGCGCTCCCTCGGAGCGCTTGACGCTGTGACGTCGGTCTTCTCCGGACGTCTAGCTGAATCCGCTTCCATCGCCGAAGGTCTCGGGAGTGGCGCCTCGCGAAAACACGCAAAAATACTCGCAAAATCAGAGCAGTAGAAAACGGGGTTCCATATGAAAAGAATTCCATATGTCCGTATAGTTAAATTTGTAGAAAACAGACTTGCTTAATCGCTGCCAAATTGAGTACCGACCATCATGGGCAGTCGGGCATGCTCACGTGGACTTGGTAGAATAAAATTAGCATGGCGCCAAAGGCAGATAGGTGCTCTTGTGACACTAGGCATCTACAAAACCTACGATAGTGTAGAATACGCAATTTCATTGGATATATTAGAAATCTGGAGTTTCCGAATTGTCTTGTAAACTGTATATGGGAATTCCTAAATGGGAGGAAGTTCTACTACTTTCTAAGATACTTTTCTGCGTGCATCCATAATCGATCACGAAGTGTTCCTCAAAGAACAGTCCCTTCACCATTATTATTTAACGTTCTATTGAGTTCCATTCCTCGATATCCAGATGTGCAAACATATATTAAGAAGGCGACATTGCTTTCTTTGCATCAGACAGTGATATTCACACTCTATCGACTACAGAACTACCCCCACGCCATAAAAACCTGGTTAAACAAGTTTCGGCTTTCACTTAACATTTGAAAGTGCTCGATATCGCTATCCAACCGCCTGGAGACTATACCTCAAGTGGAGTGAGAGCAGTTGGCATGCTACGTAAACTATGCAATAGTCGGTCGGGGACGCGGAGAGACCCGCTACTAATGATATATAAAATGTATGTGCGGCCTATTTCAGAATTTGGATGTGTACTATTTTCTGGTGCGTCAGCGTATAACTTACGCCCCCTTGTTCTTCTGGAGCAGGAAACCCTGCCATTGTGCTGCGAATTACCTAAATTTGTTGCTAGTAGCGTATTACACAAAGAAGTCAGACTGCCCTCAATATTCTGCAGATTTCTTTTGCTGACGGTGCAAACATTCCTAAATATGTGCGAAGGCGCTATTAGAAGATTGGAAAACATAGCGATTACGCAGGCTGCATTATTCTTCGGAGTACAATGGCTCTGGCTCATATACCACAGGTGGTGTTCGTACAAACAGATTAACACCTTAAGTATACACATTTGGAAGGTGCCACCTGTTTGTCATGTGTGAGGGAGTCTACTGGTCATCTATGATGACATCTACCCAAACAATACAAACTTCTCTCTCCTAACACATTAAATGACCCGCCGTGGTTGCCCAGTGGGTAAGGTGTTAGGCTGCTGAGCACGAGGTCGCGGGATCGAATCCCGGCCACGGCGGCCGCATATCAATGGGGGCGAAATGAGAAAACACCCGTGGTACTTAGATTTAGGTGCACGTTAAAGAACCCCAGCTGTTCCAAATTTCCGGAGTCCTCCTCTACGGCGTGCCTCATAATCAGAAAGTGGTTTTGGCGCGTAAAACCCCATAATTAAATTAAACATAATAAATGTACTATTACAAGACCATTTATTGAGTTTAGGTATATATATGGTCATTGCAACAAACTGCTGACAATGTGAAGAAAAATCTGGAATTGGCATTTTTGCTTCTGGTCCAGAGTGGTCATTCTCATTCAGAATTCCGGACTACTTGTCCATATTTCTGGCTGAATTTCTAGCTCTAGTGTTAGCCTTACGTAAACTAAATTCATCAGTATTGACGGTAGTCATAATAACGGATTCATTATCTTTACGTACATCGCTCACAACAAATATGGGTACCAACCTTTTGCGTACACTTCGTGCTCTAGTGCCTGCCCAAATAAATTTAATCAGATTACTGAAACAGAGTACTTTGGGTGCCTGTTCATAAGGGATTATACATGAACAAAATGGCTGACAGTCTCGCAAGAGCGCCCCTCAATAGCCCTGCACTATCATTACGTCATGCATCAGCTTACCTAACTACTGCTAGATTTTTTTAACCCAGTGATAACAAAATTTTCAGAATATTGGCACTTCGTATTCCCTTGGCACAAAAATTCCTTTCACACCAGAAAAACTGAAGTAATTTTTACCCGATTACGCTATCGAATACCACTATCAAACTTTTGTCGTCACATGGCTGGTCTGGCACCCTCCCTTATGTGTCCAATCTGTGCAGATGATGAATGTATAGATCATTTTTGCTTATTATGCCGCCGTTTTTGTTCTTCAGGAAAAGCTTTTCAGAATCAAACCTTCGGGCAAGTTGGTTAGAATTTTTCGTTCCTAAATATTCTTTCTCTAGGAGCCTCCTCTCTTGGAAACTACTACAGGAATGTTTGCGCAGGCGTTGAGGACTTCATAATTGTTTCAAGCTGACTCTGTTAAATTATTCACACATTATTTTTATTCATCGCCACCTGACACTTTTATCAATTTTTGTATTACCAGTATATTCCCAATTCCATCCAAATCTTGGCCAATCCCCCGCAGTGGGTACTCACCGTCGTAGAAGGATATCCTATCCTATCATATCTGTGGTAGATGCAGATAACAATTATTGTTATAGACAGTGGTCCTAACATATATTTATGAGCATATTGCTAACTTTCTCTGGCGCATTCGGTCACCAATGTGGCAGAAGAAGCGGCTATTCAGCGATAAACGTGAACAATCAACGCAGCGTGTTTTCAATTAAAAGGTCGAGTTGGCGTCCACGAGGAGAATGTGCGGACACAGTTTAAAGAAGGTGCGCAAGTGCTACAACCTTTGCCTCTAAGAAAGCGGGATTTGGGCATTTCCTTATTAAACCGAATCACCGAAGTCTTCCGTTAAACTAGGCATGAAGCTTTCTTAACCGCTTTCTTTAGTGACGGCTATCCAGATGAAGGCTCATTATGAACGCATGGTTTCTTCTCGCTTCAGAGCCGCGTCAGCGCCAACCGGTGGTGCTTCGCTGTTTTGATGAGGATTTGCCTCCGTGCTTGGCAAAGCTATAACGTAGAACCATCGGAAGCTTAGAATGTCCTGAGGGCGGCCGATCTGGTCCCTGGAGACTTCGCTTGTGCGACAAGTCTTGACGTGGCACGTGGCAACAGGACGTCGTGTCGTATTCGGCTCGACAGGTCCATTCTTGACACCTGTCACTAAAAGCGCCGGAAAGCTTTTGTTCTCTACTTGTTTGAGGCTTCGCTCCTTGCTCGAACGTCCACACGGTGTTCATACCTACAACGAAAACAGTAAGCTGCGCTGACAGCAAACACTTTTGTACTCTCTGCATCTCTCTTGCGAACCTCTTTTACTATCCTAGGATCATTGTCGTGAAGTTTTTTATTTTTTATTTTTGTTTACGTTTTTGTGGCACTTCTTAAGGCACTATAACACCTCTGCATTTGGAGCTGTCCATGTTTGTCTTCTGGGTATTGTTAGTGGAAGCTTGCCTTTCTTTTTTTGCTTTTACTATGGTTCTCTCCACGCATAGTGTGCTGATGTGTTTAGGTGATCGTGCATCCCTGCCGGGATCGTCTTTGTCGCACATTGATATTTTTTTCGGTTTTCTTTCTTATCCCGTCAGCTTTACTCTGATGTTCCTCTTCACATGTAAGCTCCTTGAAAGCTCCTTTGGTTTCCTCACATCAAAAAAACAATTGTTTTCCATGTTTGCAACGCAGTGAAAGTTACAAGGGAAAGTGGCCGCTGAGAGCAAAGGTTATCTTCTAAACACTCGCGACCCTTTGTTTCGCTGCTGTCTTTCGGGATGTACAAGCCTCTTTGCTCCAACCTCTCCACAGTGTAGTATGACGTCACCTGTTCTTTCTCGAATGTCAGTTGTCATTCTTCTATGTCTACTTTTTCTTGCTCGCTACTCCTTTAACAAGAAATACCACGCAGAAGAAGCAACGAGCAAGAAAAAGGGAAACAGGCTAAGGTCTTATAGAAACACATTTCAATGGGAGATAATGCTGGGTCGAGCAAAGAAGCCGACAAAAGCGTACCAGGCTGAAATTTTCAACCTGTCGCATTTTGCCGTACCTTTTGTTTAGCAGCATTGCATGCGTGTAGTGTCAGCCCATTGCAAATAAAGATCCGTGTAGAGACTGAGGCACAAGAATAATTCGTCAACATTTATTTGCCTTTAACTGAAAAAAAAAATAACCCGCGAGTATACTCGTGGTATAACGAAGACGCCAATACTAGAGTAACCGGGGTCAGCGCTTCCAATCAAATAAGGGATGCACATCTTAATCTCACACATTGTGCGAATGACGCATCATCAAAGTTACGTTTCAAGCGCTGCGGGGGCAACTAAATATAGCTGATCAGGGATCTTTCAGGTATGAACGTTAGTATATGTTTTTGTCTGTTTCTATCTGTTCCAATTAATGAGGAGTTATATTATATGTGGGCAGGCCGCACGAGAAACTTATCTGTGAAGTGGAGTGTGGTGCCATCTATAATTAGATAGAAGAAGCCACTCATCTTTTTTGGTCTTTATAAGATAGATGACATTGCCGTCTTATTCACAGGTAAGTGGCATTTCAATCTGGCGTCGTCACTGACGACGTGCACTACTTGTGGCCGGACAAAACCAGCCAATATTGCAGACATAGGACTCAACAAACTCTGCGGTGAAACTCAAATGTGATTTGTTAAAAGAGATTGAATGATTGAGGCGTTTAGTCAGAAAAGGCCCCAAGTACCTTTCTCCCGTACAGATACAGCCCACACCAGGAACATTCTTACGGAATGTAATGTCCAGAAACGGCGTAGAGGGACACCCCATGATGGCGAGTGGTAGGCTCATTTAGACCACCAAGCTTTTTTTAGCGTGCACCTAAATTACACAGAATATGGCAAATTAGTTGAGCGGAATCGCGAAAGATGGAGGAAGTTGATGAAATTGAAAAACTGTCATTCATCAAAGCCCAAAGCCACAAAGGTAACTCTTGCGCGTTTCTCGGAAACATCAACTAATTACACAAGCGTTTTTGCACTCCGTTCCTCCGGAATGCGGCCGCTGCGGCCGCGCATTGAACCCCTTACTTAGAGCTCAGCGGCAAAACGCCGTAGCCACTGAGTCACCACGACGGACACAGTAGGAACGTCTGTAGTGCGACCAGGAGTTTCAATGCTACATACAAGTGAAAGTCGGTTGTTACTGCATTTATCGTAGTTATTACAGCTGCATGGCCTTTTGCAGTGAAGCTGCGTATGGGTACCCCGGCAAATTTTCTGCGTCCGTGCGTGTACACCGTCGCGTCTACAAAAAAAAAATTTCTTCTGTAGAGCCAGTGTAAAAGAGAGCCTAGTATTGTAGGTTCATTAGCATAATTGTCAAAAAACCTATGAATGATGGTCCATTGTCCGTCCTAGTGCGTTCATCGCAAGCGGCAAGTGTCGAATGTTTGGTGACCCATTGTTCTCGGCGCGGCGTTCGCTCGCCGCCGCTAGCGGGCGCGCTGCTATAGCAACCGTGTCCGTGTAAAGGCCGTAATAAACGTACACGTATGTATCGTCCAATGTGTGTTCGTCTATACAGTGAAGTCGATGTCGCCTAGCGGCCTTATCGCCAGTTGTTCTTGAGCGGTTCCTTGGGGCGGACGCCTATCGTGCAGACAAAAGCAGCAATGTGTCCTTCTAGAACGACGATGGGAGCGACAGTGAGAATGGGCGCGCCGGTAGCGGGAAGCTGCTAAGAGCGATCGTGCGTTCGTCGATGAAACTGGCCCGTCATGTATACCAACCCACGAACGCCCGCAGCGTGCGCGTCAAGAACGATGGCGTCAGCAGAACTGGGAATGTCAGGGCCGGCGGCGGGACGCTGTTGAGGGCCGTCGTAGCAATTCCCTACCCGGCGGCGATCCACAGCGTGCCCGTTACGAGCCGACGTGCGAACAGAACCGGGAACGTGAGCGCCGGCGGCGGCAAAGAAGCTCTGGCGAGACGCGTCCTTGATTGCATATATATAGTCGTACATATATATAATCTCGTCATTTTAGAAGAACACATAACAGCTTCGCTGGTCAGAGCGGAAGGGCCGATGAATTTTTTGCATAGGTTCTTTATAATTGTAATTGCTGAAATAAACCTGAATAATCAAGCTCACGACCCTGCAATTACGCACCGTTCGATTATTGTAATTACACATCGATCCTGTAATTACACATCGTTCGGAAGTACACCAGCAATATTGAGGAACATTTTTCTGAAACTCTCGTGATCATTCTAAAAACTTCGCGCAAGCTAAAGGTGCATATATCGTGTCTATTCCGCCTTAAATAGTGTAACATAGGCAGCTTACAGAACAGCGATATTCTGTCGATGAAGCATATGCACGAATTCGTAAACTTTTGTGGTAAGCCGTTATAAAATAATTAACGCCCAAAATAAAAATTCTGCTTGCTGTGGACGGGATTATTTACCTTTCTCTCCTAAAAGCTAAAACAAATTATTGCATTCGGTTCACCGGTTGTCAAGCGAGAGCATTTCTATAGTTTACAAGCCAAGGAATTAGGAAATCAGAGTTGACCCAAAGCTTACCTTTTTAAACAGTCCGTAACATGGTTGTTCAGCTATTCGCTGTTTATCACTCTATCTAGGAGTGCAGTGGTCAATATGGGTGAACACACAGTAAAGTGGTTTCTCGGTGCACGTTTTAACAGGAATTGCAACATGAAATTGCTTCTTCTAAGCCCCTGCCACCACAAGGGACCGCCATTTTGGCAGGGCTTGTGCAGCGTGAGGAAGTGCGGGGCGACCACTGTGTCGTCTACTCCAAAACATTCCAAAATTACGTGCGTACAGAGCCGAGAGAGGGCATGCCCAGCGCTATGCGGGTTTTCCAGCCGAAACCACTGTGCGTGAAGAATTTTCAGGGAACTGAGGAACAGCTCCTGATAGCTCCTGGATCCTTTGCATGGCGCATTGTACTCGCAATTATTTCGCTCGCGCGATAACAGCAGCACTAACTTGAGAACGCCTGCAGAAACTATCTGGGCCTCACCGCCGAGACGTATACGAGAAAGAAATCACAAGGTTGTCACGAAAATACGGCAACCATGACGTGCGTCGTGAAGACGGTAGGACTAGCAGTGGCAGACTCGATGATGATGTGAAAAGCATGTATATTTACAGTGAGGGTGAGTGAAGGGTCGAAGGTTGGATTCGTGGCGCGGGTGTGCCAGCTGGCTTTTCTGTCGGCAATCCCGAGGCGTTTCTTCAGGTCACTAGCAGTGGAAACACTGCACAAAAATAAGTCGTAGGCCTGCCTGGCACACGCAGCGCAGTCACAGCGTAAGCTGGAGGAGTGGCTCCATAGGAGCAACCATTTTCGGCACCACGCACTACAGCATCTATGCGACGAAGTCTCGTCGCGTCGTTCTTACGAGAACGAACTGAACTGTCCGCCCAGCGTCGACGGCGAGCTGTGACTTGTCCTGGTCTCTGCACAGCGGTCTGGTGAGCCTGTTGTTGTCTGGTTACAGCCGCACTCGTAGCTCTACGATACGCTTCTTCAGCGGCGGTTCGTACCATGCGAGAAGGCGCTATGGCGTGTATAGAAGGGCTAGGACCGGTACACAGACTACATGACACACATTTCACATCCGTTGACCAGTGGCACGGTACGTTGCTGAAGAAGATCATAGTAATGATGGTTTTCTTGCGTCATATTTGACAGCCTCCCGAGAAACATGCACCCGGAATACAACAGAAACAGAAGGTAAGCGAGAGTGCAAGGACTACGTTAGACCTACGAAGGACCAACAACAGGAGAAATTAGATACACCGACGCGGCAAAGCACAAGAACAGGGCGGTCCACGCGTAAGCGTGGCCAGCGGTCAGGCAGAAGAGATAGCAGCGGCCTCGGTGAACACTCCATACATCGACTCCGCGGAAGAAATGGCAATAGCCTGTGTAACCACGACGGGAAAGCGAGAGGACGAGCGCATCACAGTCGTCATGGACTCACAACCAGCATGCAGAAATTACCAAAAGTGCCGCATTCACAAGCAAAGCCTGAGAATCCTCGAGAAACTGGACATTTCTCAAGAAATATACATTGTCTGGGTCCCGGGACACGATCCCTGGGGGTTAATCTACGGATCACGCCACTGCCCGAGATCGCATTCTTCGGGCTATCCCTACCGGATTCATGAGCCCCGGCAGACCCAGAGACAAAGGCGTCCCGAAAAAGATGCACTGACATCCTGAACCACTACAGACTGGGTAGGAGCACCTACGCACCCCCGCATTTTAATCTGACCAGAGAAGACGCGGTGATGTTCCGGAAACCACAGACTGGCAGAATCCCACACGGCACCCTGCTGCACGCCATGTTCTACGAGCTGCACTTACAATCGTGTCTTTTGCTCTGTGCCAGATACCCTCTACCACATGATATGACAGTGTGGCCACAGCCCATCCACACCACACATCACCGGATCAACCGTTCGGCAGTGGGAGGCCCAGAAGACAAGTTCGAGCCCTGAAGACTACCATTGTCAAATAAACAGGGCCAAGCTATCAGCTCTGGCCCATAACATTCTGGACTAGGGACGCCGCCCACCTCGAATGATTCCACGGTCAGCTCATTTCTACAAATAAACTTCATTCCTACTCCTCCTTCGAGCATAGAGAGGGTTGTTGCAACCGAGTGTCCGAATATTTGAGATGTTTATTCACCGTGGAGGAGTGAGGGAAAGTGGGGCTGGGCGTGACATGCAGGAAGTTTTAAGCGCGCGTTTATATTTACATTTTGTGCAATAAAGATGATGAATACTGAAGGTAAGATGACCACGTTCATGTTCCCGCTGCTGTTTCACCAAGCGTCCGGCTCTTCTTTAACCCCTCCATCGTCCTGATCTCGTCACTTTGCAACAACCCGGCATCAGGAGATAAATATCAGCCCCACCAATCCAGAAGTTCGTAGCTATTTTCCTCTGAGGAGAGCTTCAACTAAAACACGCGCACATCACTATACACGAACAGGAAATGAGGGAAGCACAATTACGCCGGCTCTGACGCTAACGTGGTAGTTTCGGCTGAGGTCAGGTAAACGAAGGTTCCGTTGTAAGTTTCCCAAGCCCCTCCTGGCGATTTATAACTGTTTTCCATTAATTATCGCAATTGGAAATTGCTCTGACGAGTTCGTCGGCTCGTTCACTATTGTCGCGTTCTCCGTGAGTGACTGGTTTCACGGGGTAAACGACCGATCACAACAGGGTGTACAAATTGAAAGGGCGAAGAACATTACAAGGCAAAAGCGAAGCAAAGCATACCCAATGAGCAGACCGCATGCGTTCCATTATTAGCAGTTCAGAAGTCCAGTATTGGTTGCGCATTGTATAATTACGAAGCTTACTCATCTGAAAAAGGTAGCCTGTAGGTAACCCTAGGCAAGAAATAACAAAATGTGAGACTTAGGAGTACTAACGGATATACAGGGAGGTTGACCAGGCTGACCCTGGTTGGTTACATTACAACAGGGACGGTGAAAGGGAAAATGGGCTCTAATCCTTGCTGTAGAGGCGGTTGGCCAGTGAAGCTGCGGTGTTATCTGATCCAATCGACTCATATGACGTGGGCTTGAACTGGGTCCTGTCAAGCCTGAGCACGTTACTGTTGTGCATATTGACGTTGCTGTTCTTCTCATTGCTCATCGCATTTGCGCTGGTCTTCAGGCGTCATGAATGGGCATGGCTTGCCGTGGCCAGGAACCGCTGCGTCCTGCCTAGTCTGAGCACGACGCCGTTGCGCATACTGACGTTGCTTTTCCCATCGCCGCTCATCGTGTTCACGCTGCTCCTCGGTAGTACCAGTTGTGCGTGGCCTTTCCATACCGATATAACGCCGGAAATGAAATAAACTGCTAGGCGGGTTGTACATTTACAAATGAGAGTGTAGTGGCGTCACTCCCTCCTTCGTACGCTACAGTTGCCGCTTCCCAGCAGCTGCAGCTTAAGCAAACATAGTTTTTTTGGGGGGACGGTTACGGCGAACACTATACGCAATGGTGAGCTTTGTAGTTCTTTTTTTTTTCCTCCGCACGGCCGGTACCCCCGCTGCCGCGGATGCGCGGAGGCAAGCGCCATCTATTGGTGCTGCAAGGAATCCAGCAACGCACGTGGCGCGTCCCTCCCACTGCGATTGGTTGAGCTTTAGGATGGGAGGGCGAAAATATCCGGGGACCCTAGGCATATACAGCTTCTTTGTAGAATATCCGAGAACTCTTAGGTAGTTCTTAGCAGTTGTGAATGCGAAAGCAATAATGTCCAATTGAACGCCGCTGAGAGGTCCTTCGAGTTATGAACTCTTCGCGAGCAAGCGAGTGCGTCGAAATGCTTGGCTCGTTTTCATTTGGCCAGAGCGAGGGTGACATAGCGTCGCGGCGATGCGGTCTCCTCTCACAGAACTCCTCGCGCGCTGATGTTCCGTTTCAACCACTGTGCTCTGTCCAGGCGCGCTCTTGCTGTGGCGCCTCAGCCAATGGGAATTTAGACTTTTACAGTGGCCGGATGCCGGCTTTTTCACTCAATGAGCCATTTGGCGCTTTCACATAAAAGACAAAAAATAAAGCGATAAAGATAGAAGGAACCTGAGGACGTTCATATATGAAATGGACAACATTCATTTGGGCTAGATGGCTCATACTTGAATTAGGAAGAAACAGCGCCAACTAAGACGATTACGAGAGGGAGAACGACACAGGACAAGCGCTTCTTCGTTCTCCCTCTCGTGATCGTCTTAGTTGGCGCTGATCTTTCCTAATTCAAGTATGGCCCATCTAGCCCAAATGAATGTGTCCTGAACCATGTTTCAAAAACACAGGGCCCTTTTTTATGTGTTGACGCTTGTCCTGTGTCGTTCTCCCTCTCGTGATCGTCTTAGTTGGCGCTGTTCCTTCCTAATTCATATATGAAATATTCGGTGCAGCCTGTGCGCTGTCCCAATAACTGATGGTACAAATGAACGATAATTTATTAAATGAAATAAGTGGAGTTATGCTTACTGGCGCATATGGCCAATTACAAGTTGCAAAATATCAACGCTGCTTCTTTATTAATAAGCAATAAGTGTTCAGAAAAGTCAATTGGCATGTTTAGATAATATTGCAGCCGGATTTGTCTTACAATTTTGAAGACACGAGAGTTGTAAGTATGGCAGGCACTGTACACCTTTATCATAACCTTGCTCAGCTGAAAGAAAATTAATATTTCTTACTCGCTTGCAAATATTGCATCTTGCTCAGCAAGATATCACAGGAGTGAGTACACGAAATATTCCAGACCGGACGAAGAGAACATAACAGATCAAAATTTCCGTAAACATTTTATTCAATCAGTCTGGCAGTAATAAAAAACATAATAGGAACACATAGCGAAACGATATGACAAAACTGAATCACTGGATCGAGAATGATAACAAGATTCAGAGTCGCAGCTCTAAGGGCTTAAGGTGCGGGAATGCATAGAGATATTTTGGTGTCAGATTCGTTCGCGGGCAGTTTAGGCTATGGACCGTCAATGACATTGGAAATCTCAATTGCATGAGTCAACGTATAAAAGTCTACTGAAGATCCAAACAGAAAGAAGTATAGGTTATGTCTACGTCGGATGCATCAGGTAGAGGGGCTAGCGAAAACAAAAGGCGTTTTGATGAGTGCCATTTCATTAACAATATCGTGCAATACAAGTGCATAAGGGCAAGTGCGTGTATGCGCCGCCAATTGAATGCGACATCTGCTAAGCACCATATATAACTGCGTGTCCGGGCAAGCAATTCCAGCAATATGACACAACCTTGAAAAGGTGGTTGAAAAATAAGGAATATGCCGACCACAAATAAATCTGACGCTTTTAATGCGAATTTAATCAAAATTAGTAACATCAATAGAATAGTATGGTGACTAGACAACTGAAGCGTACTTGAGCAACGGCCTTGTTTGTTATTTATAGGCGGTTAGCTTACAACCTCTTGTGGCATCCCGAAAGTCTCTTTTAAGATAGACTGATTTTCTAGTAATTCTTCGTGCTATTCCGTTGATGTGCTTAGGCTATTTTAGACCGCGCATGAATGTCAGCCCAGCGTATCAGAGCTAGTCTACTGACGCCAATTTAAGCGAATATTGAAGGTAAGCGAACTGTAGTGGTTGCTTTTCATTTGAAAAATTCATTGAAACTGTTTTCTTAAAGCTAAATGACATTTTCCACACATTGGTTCATGCCAAAAAAAAAAAAGAAGAGAAAACTTTGTTTCACTCTGATTGGTCTAGGATATCAGTTAAGCTAGAATAGAGAATGAGCAGAGCCATAGAAATATATTCTTTTTTATTAGAGGTGTTCTCAGTTACTTGAATGACGTCATCACTCTAGATAATTAGCAACAGCAACCCCAGGTCTGAACCTTGTAATATACCAGAGGTAACAATGACGCCGGTTTACTGAACCTGGGTAAATGCAACTGGCTTCCGGAAGGTAAGTAGTCCTTTAGCTTTGTGTCATGGCATACTTACCGAAGGTAATAAGAAGCCTCTTATGACAAACCACGTCAAATGCATTACTGCAGCATCAATATGCTCTATGAGATTCTGAGGAGGCAGTATTACGTGAGAAATGTGATATCGTAGAAAAGCCTGAATGCAAGCCATATTGGGCTTCTAAGATAATGTCATGCTCGCATAGAATCAGTTATTTCGG
Source organism: Dermacentor andersoni (assembly GCF_023375885.2). NCBI lineage: Eukaryota > Metazoa > Arthropoda > Arachnida > Ixodida > Ixodidae > Dermacentor > Dermacentor andersoni. Next base: position 63,645,634 of record NC_092818.1, read on the forward strand.
GGTAATATAACCTTGCAGTTTACATGGTGTTGTTGCTAAATAAAGTGCTCCGTAATCGTTACCTAGCAAGGTGTCCTATCAATCGTTACCTAGCAATAAAGTGCTCCGATCGTTACCTAGCAAGGTGTCCGACTTGGCTAGCTGGTAATCAAAAGTACTGCGGAAAGAGCGCAGATGTGACACAAGGACGAGAACGACTCGTGAACAAGCACTGACCTCAAATTGACAATTTATTCGTAGCCAAAGAAAATTTACACGCATACACACTGATATCAGAACATTGGTTGCATGAAAACGTTAAGAAACATTAGGGCGGTACTCATCCACGATGAGTATTCAGGTATGCGAGTAGCTCAAACAATTTGTCTGCGAGGCACGTACTTCTGCCGGGATCCTCTCTAGCGCTTCCCTGTGGACACGCTGCATCATCTAGCGGCGCCGCCCATGCATAGCATCCGTGCACCCGTACGCGCATAGCCCGTGGCCTAAGTTGGCGTCAAAGAGATCGATTGAAGAGGGCCACCTATCAAGTGGCATACACCCAGTGGCGCATACACACGGGAACAGTCCACATTTTTGGGCTGCCCCACCTCCCCGTGTCCACTACTTTCTTGGGTACATGCATATATAGTTAGATGGCCTTTCTATATGGAGAAAAAAAATGGTCCACCAATGACATGTATGCTAATCGCATCAAACGCCGGTAAAATTATAATCGCCTGCTGCGGGTGCGGATCTGAATACTGGCGACCATCACTCGATGATCTCTATACTGTCATATCATTCCCGTACGTTTAGTGTAAGAGGTACAATCAGTCGGGAGTACTGGAACGAAGAGCCAGAAGACGTTGGTTCCTGCTACGGACATTTTTCGCATGCGCGCGCAGACGCTCACTGGGGCATCTGCTGTTTGGCTCACATAACACGAAACGCAAGACATGGGAAAAGTTGCCCGTAGGGATAAGACGCGCTGAAAGTGTCGAAGGCTTAGCAGTGTCGTCAGTGCTCACTTTGCTGTGTACTCTTGCCTTTGCTGGTTCACGTTTTATTCCTAACTTGTAACAGCCTGACAAAGTCTTACCTCTTCTTATTGTGGCTGTACAATATCTTCGTCCTCTTCAAACTTTCACCACTGCCGTTCTGCGTACGTATTCAGATAAAGTGGTAATACACGTATGAATCTTTTTCGGATAAGGTTTCAAATCATAACGGTGGAAGTAAGGGATAAAACTGGGACACAGAGGGAAGCTCTTAGAAGCATCAATTTATTAGGGATTCCGTCTATTTTCTTTAAGCAACTCGGCCGAGGCGGCTAAATTAAGCAACAATATCCTAAGTCAACATTCAAGCTGAGAAAAAGTATGAAGGAAGTAAAAAGTAACTCTTTCAAACTGTGAAAAATAATGGCAAATTAGATTCGTCATTTACTTAAAAAAATTATCTGCCGCATTCTATACATGGGCCTTTTTCAGTTCCAACGCCTAGGCCAGACTATATTTGTGATCTTAATTTGCGCCATACTACCACCGCAAGCGTACAAGAAACCTCAAAATAGAGGAGTGGGGGTGCAGGGTTCAGCACCATTTTACCGAAATGTCGCAGTGGTTTATAAATTCACATGGTCGTCAGCCGATCGTCAGTGTTCTTTTAATAAATTTCTAGATGAATAAAACGACTCCTACTTCTTCAACATGCTTACTAGCTATTTAAAAAAAAAAAAAGCTATCCGAAGGTCTATTTCACATACTGCTGAATGAAAGTAGTGTTCCGTCAGCGGTATTCAGTGCCGCCTCTGCTCATTGGAGAGGACAGCATCACTAACGCGTGCGCTCTGTAAACAAGTGAATTCCATATAGAGTCGCGAGTGTGACGGCCGGAGCAAGGGAAGAAGTGGCCGGGAAAGGAACAATAGGCAGCGCAATCCACTTACGAGGACAAAAGGCCTTCTTTCGGCCGGCGTGCTGAGTCACAAACAATGCGGGACCCAGGGATTCGGCTGAGCTGCGGGATCAAATAAGGAGCGAAAACTAAATCAACAACAACGAGAGCTATCGTGCAGGATAACCGGAAAGTGGTGAAAGCGGGTTACTTGGTTAGTGTGAGGGAAGTAGTGGAAAAGTACGAAAAGATAGCGAAAAGAAAATACAAAAGCGAACGTGTACAGTCGAGAAACGGCTAAAGTTAAGTTGTAATTTGCTACAAGAGCTACTCATTTGACAGCGTTCAAGTGGTACCTTGCAAAGAAAACAGCAAGAAATAAAACACCGTCAGAACTGGAGGGCGGGAGAGCGTTTTCGAACAGCGGAATGGCAAACTGCGCGGATGTACTCATGGTTCTCGTTCTAATGAAGCATTTGCGCTTTTCTCATTATCTCGTATCCGACGTTTGAGCCAAGTCGTTTATACATGAAGGTAATCCCGCTAAATTCTTATCTTTATTTCTTTTAACTTCTTTTTTCAAATGTGCAATGTCTGTTTGAGTTTGTTTTTACTTGTGACGAGTCTACCGATGTATAAAAAGAAATATCACGGGACCAAACATTATTGTTCAAGGGCTTTCACAAAACATACGATGGGGCATACGCATTAATAGCGGAATACGAACGGCCTACAGTATCATTTATACATTTTAAATAAAACCAACGGAAAATGATATGTATGGAGAGAAAATGCACACTAAAGCATGATTTTAACACAAGAAACTGCAGCATTCGTTAAATATTAGTTGTTCATAAGCGGACATATATAAGTTTACTGGAACACAGTAAAAATACGCTCATGGGACGCTATTATTTAAATAATTCCAGGTTGTTTTTATTATCGTTCTTTCAGCAGAGATAGGTCCCTATATGTCGCGCCGGCCAGGTCCCAAACCTCTCGTAGCGCTTATCCTTGATAAGTACAGAAGTAGTCTGATGTCTGACTATCATAGTTAGTGTGTATAATAAAGAAGAAACTTATGGCGCTGCGAAGTCTGAGTTGTTCGAGAAGAACAGACGAGGGATATTGCATTTAAACGCAATTTGTCATTGTTTAAAAAGTGAACGTTGCAATGATCAAGATCATAGATGTTATGCATATTCGAAACTGAAAACCGATTATTTGGGGTATGTGTCTGCACACTTGGGCCTGATTCGCTAAGTTCTTTTCTGATAATGCCCATCCTCCCCCCCTCGCCCCCCAAATCTTTTCCTTGGAGGCTAACGCACGGAGACGCTGGCACTTTGTACCACCATTGGGATCGGCGCAGGTCCAAACGAAACGGATTCCGGCGTCCCTTCGCAAGAGATTGCTGTCGCCGTCACACGATAGTCGTTCCCGTCGTCTTGCCGTAGCTGTCGTCTTAACAGACGCTCGCCTTACGCAAAGGCGTTAGTCCATCTCGTAACGTTTTGCAGAACCCCAAACCAACATTTGCTCTGCTTCTCCACCTGCTATGACGCCCTGCACCTTCTACTGAAATATTCTATTATAGAGCAAAACAATCGCCATGCATAAAAATGAGAAACTTACAACTGAAACTAAATGCTCTAAAACAACTTATTGTCTGACTCACTGATAATTCGCTCAACATTTGAGGAATGGGATATTTTATTAGTCAATACAACGTTGTTCGCCATTGTTATTCAGAGTAGTCCTGAATTCCATAGTTTTGCTTGATGGTGCTGCGGTAAGCGTTGTCCCTTGGCATTCTGAGCTATTGGTCAAAATTTCCATTGTTACTATTCTTGTGTGGAAAATGAACAAGTTTACCGAAAGCAGGTAATTGTTTCGAAAAACGTTATTGGCTGCGAGGCATATCTACATTTGACGCACGAGAGGGAACGGCAATATATGAACTTCTTTGAATAATGACATGGATTGCGTATACAAGTTCTGGAAGATAATTAAACGCAGAATTAAATTCATTTAAGCGCATAATCTATAACTCTTTCCTAGATGCGTATAGTAGGTCCAAATATGTTTTCGTAGTAGACATCCATGATTCGCCAGCATTTGGCCAAAAGACAACAAAACACGATAGATCAATTATTTTAAGAACACAAATACGAAGAGCACTCCCTTGTTCTAATCGGTGCGATGAGAGAGAATGTAAGTTTAATGCACATGTTTGTTATGGTGTAATTTTCATTGTAGAAGACAATCTAGTGTAACACCCAGATACTCAATAGACTGTATGCCTGTTCAAGTGAGCTTCCCTTGAAGTGTAGCTAAGGCTCAATCGAGAAATTGTAATTAGAAAGAAACATAATCGACGATTACGATACTTCCTGATGCAAAACTTGAGCAAATCTGTTTAGGCGTTTTGAATTCCCGACATATTCAGGCAAACAATTTGAATATGAACGGAAGGTGCTCTAGGCGGCGACGCTGAGCTTCTCCTCGGGCAGGTCGTCAAGCAGCAGCGGCGGGCGAAGCACTTACTTGCGTCGCTCATTGTTCACAAAGACAGCGTGAACACGGGCGTACGGGGCTTGGGCGGCGCGCATTCTACAGCGGCGGCAGCGCAGGCGAAGTAGCGCATGCGCAGGGGGTCCGAAGTCCACCTCAGAGCTTTGTTTCCATATATGGTACCAGCGTACATGCTCGCCGCATGCCTTAGTGATGATGTCATCGGCAACCGGGTGACGGCACACGCTACTCTGGCGCCATCTCGTAATGAGTCTCCACCGTGGAGCGCGTCTCGTGCGGCACTCCGATTTCCTACTCACCCTTTCGCCATGCTCTCCTCCTCCGCTTTCCTCCTCATGTTGTGCTCTGCCATGCCCCTCCACTTCCCTCCTCGCGCTCTCTTCGCTGTCGCCGTCTTTGTTCCTCTGTTGCGCTCCGCGTTCGCTCCTTTTTTTTATTTTTCGGTCGTGGAGCACGTCTTGTGCGGCACTCTGCTTTCATCCTCTCGCTTTCGCCATACTCTCATCCTGCGCTTTCCTCCTCAAGTTTCCGCTGTACCCTCCTCCTCCGCTTCCCTGTAAGCGATCTTTTTGCTGCTGTCCGCGAGTCTTTTATTTTCCTTATCAATAAAGTTTTCTACTACTACTACTACGCGTTCGCTCTCTTTCTTCAGCCTTCGGTGGGCCCACTGGTTGTGTCGGTTAGGCAGACGCCGAGGCGGACGCTCAACGCAGGAACGGGTGCCCAAAAGCTGCGCTCTAAAATCTATCTATACATATATTTTTTGTTTAACGTTAATTTGTTTCTTCGAAACTGCGATAGTGACGCACTTGATTGTTTTGCTACAGCAACACTTTATAACTAAAGGCAGGCCCTTATTAGAGGGTCCTCTTTGTGATTAGCGTGTACCAAGATTAAATGGTGCGCCCTACCAGGCATCTTTACTACCCCTACAAAACGGCGATTTATGATTCGCAATTATGGGAATCCAAGTTGCTTTTTCGGCTGCTTACGTCCAGCTTCAGCATTAGAAAAGGGTTTAGCGGTCTTTGGCAGTGCAGAAGTTGCCAGAAAGGATCACGCACATTTTAAGACAAGTTTATAAGGGAGTTGCCAGCACCCAACAGAAGCAGCATCGCGTCTGCATTGTTGAGTGGTGGTTAGAGAATCTGGCCTCCACGCCAAATTGCGGGGTTTGAATCCATATCCGCACGTCTGCTTTAGAGTGCAGTTCTTAGGCGCCCGTTCCTGGGTTGAGCATCGACGTACTTGTAACCACGCGAGCGTACTATAGCTCGCGCGTTCGTCGTCTACTATCTACCACGGCTGGCTCGTTGGTGCCCCTCTAAGTAACCGTACGAACGCGCTCCTGCCACTTCTCGGGCGCACGTCTTCTTTCACAGCTTGCTTCGATGCCGCTCATCATGCCAGCGTTCCCACACTGCCCCTCACGCTCTTGCCACTGCTCTCTCCTTCGTCGTCGTCGTCGTCGTCTTCCCCAGCTGGCTCCAATGCCGCTCAGCATGCCAGCTTTCCCGTATTGCCTCTCCGTCTGCGAAGGTGCCGACGGTACTGACCCACCGTCAGTCGGTGCGGTGATTTGGGTATCAAATCCTTTGCCTCACTATATCGCCAAATAAAAAAATTACCGACGATTACGTTACTTCCTAATGCGAAATTTGAGCGCAGCAAATAAGCTGTTTCACCTTTTCGATAGATTGAGGCAAAGAAATCGAGCAACACATGTATGCGCTATCACAGAATTTTTTTTTTATTTTTCACACGTATTCCTTTAACAAAGACTCCACTAACAGTTCTTGACAGTCATGAAGGAAGCTTTGTGGTCGGAGAAATAGACTGATATATGTTCGACTTGGTACACCAATGCTTGATTCTCAAAGACGAGATCTTTACAAGTGCCTCGCGAGGTTGTCACAGCCGTGGGACGCGTTACGAGCGAGAGGAACGGGATGTTCTCCCGCATAAGTGTTAGGAAATTGCTGTTTGTCTTTATGTCAACATTAAAGTCCCATCGGTCGTCTCGCTCATGGCTCAGAAAGAACTGGCAGATAATTTCGCAGTGGCGAACGGCAGCGGCAATTTCGGCTCGGGCGGTGCACATATACAGATCCGCCGCCACCGATCTGGCTCTCTGATTGCCACCGCACAGGGCGAACGGCAGCGGCAATTTCGGCTCGGGCGGTGCACATATACAGATCCGCCGCCACCGATCTGGCTCTCTGATTGCCACCGCACAGGGGTTGCATTGGAGGAGGAGCGAAGAAAGGAATTAAGTTCGAGCCGGCGCTTTGACAACCGGAGACTCGCAGGAAGAGGGGGGAGGGGGGCGGCGTGTACACCCAGCGGCAAACGATGGGGGCAGAAGCGCGCGCAGCAAGCGGACAACACGATAAAGGGAGGAGGGAAGAGATAGCAGCGACTGACTGATGCCGCTGACGCCGATAGTGAGTCAACCCCAGCTGCGGAGTTGGTTTCAGGGACAACGCCGCCGATGCCGACACAAACAATAAGATACCCTCGCTTCCGCAGCGCTAGGAACCAGGTCTAGCCGTGGGAAGGTGGTCACGTATTCGTCGACGTGCCGGGGCCTACGTGAAATAACCGGCGCGTCGGCAACTGAAGAGCACCCTATCCGCCACACAAGAACAGGGGGGGGGGGACCCTTTCCTCCTCTTTCTGCATGGCGGCGACGGTGTTCTATGCAGTCACGTTATCTTGACTCTCTAGCGGCGTCAGCGGCATCCAGCGGTATCAGTCGGTCGCTGCTAGCGCTGGGGGGATGAAAGGGGGGCGGAGCTGGTTACGAGGGCGACGACAACGCCGACGACGACGCGAAACCCAGGAACGGACGCCAAAGAGCTGCGCTCTAAAACACGTATAATGCTGCGCTCAAATTTTGCATTAGCGAGTATTGTAACAACCAATTTTTTTTTCTTTTTGCTTTTCTTAGAGCGGTGATTCCGTACACACACAAAACGACGCATCGCTTAAAAAATTTTGTATTGCAGGTGCGATGTGAATGTACTTTTTTTTTTTTCTGAAAGAAGTGTCAATCCACTCCGTGAAGGTGGATGACCAGCGAAGTTGTGTATGTGGGTCCGTTAATGGCGAAATGTTCATTGCCGTGTGTCAAATTCCGTACGCACTTAAATGTAAGACGAGGCGCAACTAGTCGCTCCTCCACAATGTTGAGCCTCGGAAGATGATGAATTATCGCCGTGTTGTGTTTTATTTTTTAATGCGTTAGCATTTATATGCCGACCCAACGACAAAAACCATCCATCTGTCCGTCACGTAACACGATCACTTTCAATATAAAGCCTGCAGCAGCGTGCGAATTTATTTTCGTGCTGCCTGTCACGTGAACGCGAACGAAGCAGCCAGAACACAGCGCTCGCGAAGCTTTCAGCACACGCCGCACCCTGCCACTTTCACAGATCGCTTTCGAGATATGGGCCTACGCGTCTCTCTTCAACGCGTAGCAGCGAAAACACAGCGCACAGAGCTATCAGCAGTTGGCGCCCTCTGTCCGCATCGCAGATTGCCGTCAAAATGTGGTCAGCGCGGCCGTACCATAAGCAGCAGCCGCCTGAGCACGTTTGCTCACGGCTCAAAATGGTTCGGCGTGGGCGGGTAATGCGCTAAAGAGCGATAATGGACTATAGTGAACGGAACGCCATCAGCACACCTGGCATTGGCACCTGCAGCAATTTTCCTGCGTTATCAATGCATCTTGCACCAGTTCGCGTCGCCGCAGCGCTGACGTTTGTGCAGGTAGGATCAAGTTTCATAACAGTGATAGTGACACCGGGATGCGCGGAGATTAGCAAGTGGCACAATACTTACGCATACTTAGACAACTCCAAGAGGAGTTTCTGCGTAAATTATTTCGCTTTGTACATGCTGACTTAGCGTTGTTACAAAATGTATGATGAGTACTAACCAACTCGTCAACCTTGCTATCTCGCTTCAGTGGTGAGCGGAAAATTGATGATCGTTGCAGGTGTCCAAGTACTCACGAAGCAATGCTTCATCCTCCGCGTCTCTCGAAAAGATGCGCGTCCGATTTACCACTGTCATCACGAAGCCATGTCCCAGTTGAATGTTACAGAAGAATAAGCGAGCATCGTTAGGAGGACTTACTAATTTTTGGCTTGTTCTCCAGTTTAATTACTTCCTAGCTAAATACGAGCACTCGAAATGCCGCGTGTCTGGCGTGACATTTATTCTGCGAAGCGCGTTCAAGCTTCAACAAGATTGCGGCGAGGAGAGAAGAGGTAGCAGGGGACGCAGAGATCCCGAAGGACCGAATGAGCACTCTCTCCAGTCCAGTCGCCAGCATAAAAGCCTCGAGGCGTCATCCCGCGAGACAATAAGAGTGCCGGCTAATTAAGGCGACGGCTGCACGTTTCACCTCCATCCAGGCTCAACGTCAGTCCGTGCTCTCTGCGTACGCGTGCCTTCGCTCCTCCTGATTAACCAAACTGCGCAGAAGCACACGCATTGAGGAAATAAAACGACAAAGAGCATGACATCGCGACTTTGGTCTTTGTCTGATACCAACATTGTCACATTTTCGAAGCGACTCCTCCTTTGTTAATTGGCGTTTCTTCATAATATTTTTTTCTTCTTGCACATCGTTTGCTGCTTTTTCGAGCGTTGCTTACTGCCAGACCAAAGTACCACAGCGTAAGTATGCGCTGTGCTGCTGGGTCACGCGCGAACCACTTTGTTTAGTGATTGTGGTTTCCTTCGTAGCATTCAACTTCAAGCCAGGCGTTCGATTCGGTGTGTTGTCGGACGCGGTGCTGTAAGTTCATGACAGCTTACCTTCCGCAAGTCGTTGCGTGTTTTCCGCATTGAGCGTAGACGCGTATTCACGGCTCTTCAACGTCAGAGCCTATTCCCGTTGGCCGCCATTTTGCACGATGAGCGGAAGAAGAAGTAAAATGTATTGCACGACGAGTCTAGTCCGAATCGTCCACGCTTGTAAAGGTGCGGCACTCTGCGGTGTTGGCCCGTCGATCAAAAGCGTTCCGACAATTGTAGCTAGCGGGTATAGCCAGTCCGCAATACAACTTGGTCTCACTGTTGAGAAATATTTTTCAATACAGTGGCCGCTGCGCTTACAGTTGTTCTCAACAGCACTCGTGCTGCTTTACTTTTTCAAATACAGGAAGTTTCGTCATAATAGACAGGGGTCCTTTGCGATTACTTAGACTTGAAATGACGCGTAGTTTGTCATTACTTGCGAGGAACTTCCTTGGTAAAGCACATCGAAAACAATTACACCGGCAAAACTTCATGTCGGTGGGATTTCACTATCTCCAAGACCAATAAATTGTGAACTTTCCTTCAAAGATTCGGGTTCCAAATCCATGAAATAATCAGCAAAACTTAGACTTATACACAACTTTGAGTTTTTCCATTATAGTCTTGTAGCGTTTATTTAAAAAAAAGTAACCTATAAAAATAAACCGGACCCAATTGTCATTGCATACTCCATTATTTAGTAGCAAAGTGATATTAAAAGCGATACTACCGTTAGTAAAAAGGTAAAAGTAAAGCATTTCTTAAAGACTTCAGTTCATAAAAGAATAGCTATAGAAGGAAAGACGGGCAGATATTACGCCTATATTTGACGGCGATGTGGAGGTTTGCATTTTGCAGAAAATAGAACATATGTAACCAACAGCAAACATAAAATGCTGAAATGTTGAATGTAATGTCAGGAGTCGCAACAAAGCCAATGGCACCATAGGTATTTTAGCCCAATAACTCATCTTTCACGTGCAAGACTCGTCAGTCCTTCAGCAGAAATATTGGAAATAGTCATTGTGCGTCCGTACACAGACACAAAAGGAGACAGTCAAAAATATTACAGCGAAGCCGTATATGCCTAGGCGAAGCACTTGTGGTCCGACCACAGAAACCCTACTGCGGGGGCATAAGCCATTGTTCAGGGAAGGTATGAGCCGTTGCATTGTCAGGTGATGGACGGACAAACTTCTCGTTGGGTAGGCATAGAAATGCTTACGCATTTAAAACATGTATATTTATCTACGTATTATTGCAGAAAAGGGACACGGGGGGGGGGGGGGGGTTAAAACAATGTAATGATGATATAATTATCTCGCAGCAGAGCGCGCGCGCAGCAGCCTCTCTCCAGCTTCGTAGTAAGTTCAAAAATGTGTCCCTTTCTTTAATTAAACAAAATGTGCGGTCCCATTGTGTGAGTTAGTAACCGGAGTGCATAATCGACTCATAAACACTATGATTAAGGCATTACAAAACACAAATGCGTAACATCATTCAGAAAGACTTTGATAAACCCGCTGAATTAGCACAATGAACCGTTCATTAAACCCCTCCGTGATGGTGATGATGGGAAACGTAATGTGTCACATGTCAAATAAACGATGTGATAAACCCAAGCCAAACGGGTGCGTAACCGCATTAAGAAACACATAGAACTAACCAATAATTGAGAAAGAGTTTGATATAACGTCGGAATTAACACAGCGATAAACACCGGGGCCGCACATTTCAGCTTCGATGGTTTACCATCTGTGCGGGGTGCATGGACGTTTATTTTCTTTTGTGGGGCTCTTTAAGGTCATTCTAAATATTTGTAAGTTGAATGCCCTAACGTTCACTTTAGCGAAAAGCACTGTCGCCCAATGTTTTCTTTGATATGCATTCGTACAATAGATTGCATACGGCAAAAATGTACCAAGTCATCTTTAGTTATCTCAAATTCACAAGCCAAGCTCAGTGCTCTTGAATGAAGGTGGCTGACTGGGCTAGTTGAAGATTTATTCTTAGTTAATGAACAGCGCAAAGGCGTACTCAGAAGTAAACTGGGACGAAGGAGAGTGCTGACTTCCAATTGAGGATTTGTTATTAGCTGCACCGAATTTATACAGTCAGTTGGCAATGTCAATCTCAGAAACGTTTCTAGTGACAAAGAAGTAGTAGAATATAGAAAATGGAATAAGCTTGAAAAAACGTGCATCATCAAGGTCACTTGCCGCCCTATGCTGGCTTCCTTCACAAAATCCAGTTTATATACCCAAAAAGAGAACGGATGGCTTGCGTCGCGGTACAAGCTCGGAAGGGTAAAAAAGCTTCGGCTTTGCCAGTTCAAGAAAGCTACAGAAATTGTGAGAATTGTCTTCTCGTGCGTAGGCATTGTTTGGCTCCGCTGTGACTTGGTATTCGCTCAGTTTTCCTTACTTGCTTTTCGTCGCTTATGCTCATCTACCCATGGCCTTTCCGGTGGCAAGGAATGCTTAGGCTTTAGTGGACGATTATCAGATTTTAACGCAACAGCGCCAAGAGCCCCGTGTAATAGAAAATGCGGTGTCGGCGTGAGGCGTCGGCGCCGGGGATCCTGTGAGCGAAAATGGTCGTTGTTGTTGTTGTTGTAGCCTGTGGCACGTGTGGCTCCTACCCACGATGGGGGATTGGAAAATGGTCGTGCATATTTTATACGAAGCTACACTTCTTCTACCACTAAACTTGCTCATACCTTGTCTTGCAGTTATCACAATCTTATCCCTCGGAATTTCGAGAATGACAGCCCACAAACAACCGTCATGAAACAAAGCGTTAGGCTCACCTTTGTATTTAATTCAAGCAAATGGCATTCCCCTATCACAGACACGAAGGCAAAAATTTAGATTAGAATTTGTTTTCCAACTCGGGGAAAACAAACTAGCTCTAGATGCATCAACATATTTGTCACCCTTAACTAGCAGGCCTACCCGACACCACAATGAAAATGCTCTAACCCCATATTTTGCTCGCACAGGCCTATTTAAGTTTTCTTATTTCCCGAGAACCACTAGTGTATGGAACTACCTTATCAAAGCAAGTGATCAAACAGTGAAGTAACCTATCTGAGCCTGTATTATTGTTGCTATTTTTTGTTGCTGTTTCCTTTGTATTTGTATCCACCACCCTGCTTGGACCATGAATCCGCAGTACTGTATAAATAAAGATATAAATAAAAAAACACTGACAACGCGTGCTTTTCATGTTAAATCTTCTCAGGCTGAAATATTAAAAGTGCTAAACAAGAACAAAAGATGGGCCCACGCCCGAGACCGCATTTCTATCAGCTTACCTTCGTGCACAGCTTTCGCTGCCAGCGTTAATTTACCGTTAAACATTACGGTTACAAAAGCTGCAGTTGCCGCGAAGCATGAGACGCAGTCAGGGGTCTTTGAATGCTGTCGCGTTCCACTCATAAAGGCGAAGCTTGAGCGTCCAACACATTTTTCTCGCCGCATCTTGCCCCATCAATGCAAACGTACCACTCAGTCGGAACGCCAGGCACAAGCGCGCTTCGACGCCGCAGAGCGGTCAAAAGGCAATACCAGCTGCCCCTGTAGCGAGTGAGGCGTTGCGTGAGGGGAGAGGGCATCACCGTGACGCGGTGTCACCGTCGCTGTCACTCTCACAAGTCTGTGTTAATTATGCGCGCGTTCCTTGTCCACGCGAGTTATCGCCTGCTTATTGGGATGCGTTCTGTAAGAGTCCACCTAGTACATGTCCATTACGTCTGCTGCTGAAGTGCTGATTAGCTGTGGCGCCTCGCTGCCGTGGTTGCGCAACGCAGCGCAGCCAATCCGAACTTCAGCAGCAGACTGAATAGACAAGTCCACTAGGTGGACTCGTACAGAATACCTCCCCTGATTGTGCCTCGGCAAGGCACAATGAAAACGCGCCAAGCATCTAACTGCGCTATCTTCCCTGTGAGGTGCTCATAAATGGAAGGTCGTTCAGCAGAGTTCATTTGGACATTGGGCCACTCCAAAATCTCTAGTTGAAGAGATTTTGGAGTGGCCCCTAAATTTGAAGTTGGCCCAACTCCACATTTCAGTTGAGCGAACCAAATTTCGAGTAAACCCGCCCCCAAATGTAAGTTGGGCCAGCCCCCACCCTCACACTTCTAATTGTCCCACCCCTAAATTTAGGTTGGCCTACATGCATACTTCAAGTTGACGCACCCCCAAATTTCAGTTGGCCAATCCCCAGATTCAAGTTGGCCCACGCCCAAATTTAAGTTGGCACGTCCCAAAATCTTAAGTTGGCTCATCCGCAAGTTTAACTTGGCCCACCCTCAGATTTAAATTGCCCCACTTCGAAATTTCAGTTGTTCCAACCCCAGATTTCATCTTGGTCCACCACCAAATTGCAGTTGGCCTACGTTCACATTCCAGATTGGCCTACCCCTAATATAAACTTGACCCACTTTTAAACTTAAATTGACCCACCCCTCAAATTTCTAGTTGGCCCACACCCGAATTTCCATTGGCCCAGCTCCAAATTTCATGTTCAGCTAACCCCAATTTTCAAGTTGAAACACGCCCAAATTTCAGTTGGCCCACCCCTACTATACGCATCCTTTGTATTTTCGAATGAATCCTACGTATCTGTATGGGTATTCTAAACATAAAATGCTTTTAACTCCCGTTGTCGGCGACCCTCACGTGACCTTCAGCCAAAAACCAGAGCCGCTATTCGGGCACTCAAACGAGAACACCCTGGTAAGTTGAGAGAAGAAAACGAGGTCATCTGGGCAATCAGTCAAGACAAAAGATTATGCGGTCTTTGTCCCCGGACACTTTTGTCTGTCTGTCTGTCTGTCTGTTCTACCCTCAAGGCTTTTCGGCATTATAGAGGGGAGTGGGGAGTGCAAGAAACTGGGAGGAAATATATTACGAGCTTACACACAACATTTCCAAATTATGCAATGGGAGCTGAAAGTTTGATAAATGTAGTAATAGAACATGGTATAATAAAACATTAAAAATAACCAACAGCAGTTCGTGGAAATGCTTGCTGTTATACAGTGTTAGTTAGCGCTTTTCGAAAATGTACATTGTTAATATTATAAACCTAAAATTAATGTAAACCCACTCCCAACACACATTTGGGGTTGGGTTTACTTGAAATTCGGGCTGGACCTACACAAATTTGGGGGTGGGCCAACTTGAGATTTGGGGGTAGGGGGGCAATGCCTAAAGGAACCCTGCTGAATGACCTTCCATTTATGATCAGCTCACGGGAAAGCGAACTCATTCGTTCCAATCTTTTAACGTACACGGCAAACATGAGTGCAAAACATATGTCGTGTTACATGCACCAATTGTAACTTTATGCTGATGATTAGTACGGTGAGATAAGTAATGTGGTCGCGACATGAATTTCTGATGAAGAGTGGGGTGGTGATACAGCTTATGAAGAAAGGCAAGCAATCCTTCAATGAATTGCCAGTGGCTGAAGACTCCGATTTGATTTCATTAAAGATACGCTCGCAGCAGGGTTGCAGTTCCAAGAGATAAAACGAGTTGCGTTGTTTCGGATTGTTTAGAAAAGTTTAATAGTTCAAGGGAAAGCATTAGGTTTCCGTAAAAGCGGTCCCAATAGCTGCAGCATAAGGTACTTTGTACAGGACCACATTACATACGCCAGGTACTGCCCAAACAAGTTACAGAAAATGTTGCTTCCGAGTTCTTCTTTATGTTTGTTCACAATAGCACTCAAGCTGTAACTTCTAGTTTGCTGAAGTTTTATTTGTCATTTCCAATAGGGGCGACATTCAAAAGGCAGATACAGGGCACCATACACTTGATTGTCATCTATTGGCGCTGAGAAAGGGTTGTCTTTTCAAAGCTAGCGGTACGCGACTTCCGTGACTCGAGAGATGACGCCACGCTGCGTGACCAAGCCGGCAGCGTCCGGCGCTGCAGGTGGCTGTTTCGCCGAGACGACACTGGCGTTGAGGTTCAGATCAAAACAGGTTCGTGTACTATGGTGTATTATGCTGGGGTGTGCAGTTGTGGACATGCGCTATGCCTATTTTAAGATTGTGGCTAGTATTATCACCTCCAACCAATGTGCTTTGCCGGCAGCCATTTCGGGCTCACATCTGGCGCCGTATTCTGAAACGATCCGCTTCGGCTATGCTATCGCCCCGGTGATAGTTTCGCCGCCAGGCGCGCGCTGATTGGCTGGTTGAGCAAAATCGGATGGCGTAGTTCATTCGACTTTGCTAAAACAGCCAATCAGTGCGCAGAGATGGCGAAGGCGTGGCCGAGGCATTAGTATCGCCGAAGTGGATCGTTTCAGAATATGGCCCCTACTCTCAATTACGGGTGAGCCAGCAATGTTCTTATTTTTACGCGCACGCGTTACTGGCCAGCTAGCGCAATCGGCGAATGTATGTTCGAAGACGTCTCGAGGTGAAGAAAATTGCGCAGCGGGGAAAGCACGAAGGAGCGGGCTAACACATCTAAATGAAATAAAAGTTATACCATCTTTTGAATATTGCCGCCGTCCTCCTCCCTCTGCGCCTTCCTTCGACTCTCGGCCCTACCATTTGCCACGCGCCATCACGTGCTCTAACGCTTTTTTCTTGTTTGTTTTTTGCTTCCGCCGACATCGCTGTGCCAGACATTGCGAGCGTTTCGTTCCTTCTTTGTGCTTTTCTTGCGCAGTTCCGTGTTCGCGACGCTCTGTTGTTGTACCTTAGGGTACAGCACACGTGCAACTGATGGCAAACGACTATTCCGAATTCCCCATGCCAAACGAGACATGGCGCGGAGGAAGGTGTGACTTAAAAGAATCAGCCGGGCTGATTTCAACCCAACGCGATGGTCCCGGATTCCCGGCTCAGTGAGGTAACCGAGCGATTCTTCGCTCATCACTAATCTCATATGCGTCCACTTTCTGTATGCGGCATCGTTAGTTTTTCGCTCTCCTAAGTGCCGCATGTTAACGCTGCGTTTATTTACGACTTTCATGCCCGAGTTCAATCAAGTCGTCTTCAAACGCACCTGCTTATTGTCGACTCAGCAATAGATTCCATGGCGTTGTCTTTATGCGGCCTGAATGTATGCCAACAGCCCCTTTTGAGTGCATCGCCGTATATGTTACGAAGCGGTAGTGGTACGTAGGCAAAAAGGGCCGCTCACCTGCGGAAAGACAAACTCATTGGGGTAACTTTGCTCCTTCGTTCTTGAGTTGTATGCGACTGTATACGCTGAAAAAAATTCACCCAGAAACACCCCCGGGAGTTCTTTAAGCGTGCGTAAGCATTGTGCCACTCGCTCATCTCCACGCAGCCCAGTGTCATTATCAACGACGTGAAATTTGATCAGGCCTGTAAAACGAGAGCACTGTGCTCACATGACCGGATGCGGACGGCATGCAGCGTCAGGTGCGCTGATGACGTTCCAATCATTATAAGCCGTTCTCGCTCTTTAGCGCCTTATCCACCGGCGTCGAACCATTGACAAAACGTGCGCGGGCGGCGGTCTGGTAGGGAACCGCCGCCCGGGCCGCACCTTGAAAGCGAGCTGCAGTGCGGACAGAGTGCCAGCTGCTGTTAGCTTCCGGCGCTGTGTTCTCGCTGGGTTAGCGCTGAAGAGAGACGTGGGGGCCCGTATCTTGGAAGCGATCTGCGAAAGTGGCATAGTGATGCGTGTGCTGAGATCTCCGTGAGCGCTGTTTTCTCGCACTCTTCGTTGGCGCTGAGGCGAGAGGCTGTACAAAGGTGAATCCACTCGCTGATGCGGAGTCTATCTCTGAAGCGGTCATCTTACAGGACGGACGGAGGGACGGTTTTCTCGTCGGGTAAGCAAGAAATAGTCACGCATTTAACAGAGCAGGAGAAGTGCTGTGTGTGACGTAAGTACATCACAGTGATGTCACATCCTACACCGAACGCTCATGCGCATGTATGAAGAAAAGAAAATATTGGCTCCACGTTTGAGTTTCTACAGCACAACATTATGTCACATAATAGACGATATAAAGAAATGTGGAAAGCGACAGCACTAAAAACAAATTATTTCAAAGAAAGGTTATCCTACTTAATGCCTACACTACATTTTAAATATGCGAAAGCCGGTATAGATTTTCTGCAGCGTACACCGATAGAATTGCAAAATTCGCATATGCTATGTTTTCAGAGTGCATTGCTTCTTTGACCTCACTAATACTCGTTGCTGTGCTTTGTTTGTTTATGAAACTGAGATATCCGCTGTATCTTTTGTTTCTTTCCATTTCTGTACGTTGTATATTAATGTAATTGCCGCTGTTGACTGTGTTGCGCAAAGGTAGCTGTGGGCCTTTGTCAAGCTGCCTCTACGTAGAGCAGCTTTTACCTACACCTTCTTTTATCAGTGCGATGACGAAAAATAAGTATTATTATTGTAACTGTTATTATATAACTGGGATCATAATTCTATCAACTTGCTGCTTCACTTTATATATATGACAGATTGCGTGTTGCGGGCGCGTTCATTCAGTTATCCCGTACTCGAAAACGAACAATCCCTCAGAAAAATGGCTGGTGTAATGAAGCAGACGCGCCCCTGCGTATGTGCCGTCTGAAGAGGAAGACGAAGGGCCGTGCCGTGATCGCGAGCGAGCCCCGTGCTACGGACAGCCCTTGCAGTGCTTTGATTTATCTAGCGTTCCACACCGTTGTGAACGACTATAAACCTCATCGCATTTGGTGGAGGTTGCTGAGATCCTTCGCCTCGTCCTGGAGCTCCGCACTCGAACCCTGCCAACAAGATCGCCCAGCACAATGCCTGATCCCGCCGCCTCGTTGCCTGCGCCCCCGGCTGCCACTGTCATCTGCGCCGGCGTCCCTTGTCAACGCGACCCACCCATTTTCAGTGGGACCGCCGAACACGACGTGGAAGACTGGCTGTCATCGTAGGAACGTGTAAGTGCCCATAACAGATGGGATGACCAGTCTAAGCTTACCCACGTGCCTTTCTACCTAGCCGACGTAGCCAAACTTTGGTTTTTCAACCACGAATCAGACTTTACGAGCTGGTCCGCGTTTAAGACTCTGTTTGCTGAAGTCTTTGATCGCCCAGCTGTGCGTAAGCTACGCGCTGAACAGCGTCTACGCCAGTGCGCACAGCAGCCTGGAGAGACATTCCACAGCTACAGCGAGGATGTTCTCGATTTGTGCAAGCGGGTAAATCCCAGCATGTCAGAGGATGACAAGATTAAACACATCCTCAAGGGCATCGAGGACAGCGCATTGCAGATGTTGCTGGCCAAAAGCCCAACTAGCGTATCAGTCCTCATTAACCTCTGCCAGAGCTTTGACGAGCTGCGCCGCCAACGTTCCATCGCCCGCCAGAACATTCAGCACGCCGATTCCGTCTCGAGCATCGCGGTTTCTACCGAAAAAACCAACTCGACCCTCTCGCAGCATATTAAAGATTTTATTCGTGAAGAGGTGGCCAGGCAGCTCTCGCTGCTCCCTCACAGCGACGCACCTACGGCAGCTTTGCCTCCAACACTGCAGCAAGCCATCCGAACTCAGATATCTGAAGCGCTTCCTGCAGCTCCTACAACACCCCTACCCAATCCTGTGAGTGTGCCGCTGGCCCATACCACCTTTGCCACTCACCCTACGTCGCTGCCGCTCAGTTATGCTGCCGTGGTTGCGCGGCCACCTGCACAGACAGCTTCCTTTTCATCGCCCATGCACCCGGCTTCATTTCCAGTTGCCCGACCGTCACCACAGTTTTTGCGTCCCACTGAGACGTGGCGCACTCAAGACAACCGGCCTATCTGCTTCGCCTGCGGCATTGCTGGTCATGTAGCGCGCTTCTGTTGCCGCCACGCCCCAACTGAGCGTACCAGCTTTGACACGCCCAGCTACGCGCCACAATACGCCGCCCCACCTCCATTTTCACCGCGACGTCTCGACAGTGATCGCCGGTCGGAAACTCGGCGCTCTTCTTCCCCTCGTCGGCGTTCGATTTCGCCCCTGCGTCGTCGAGTTCCCACTGAAGAGGGAAACTGCTGCAGTTCCTGAGGCAAGAACTGCAAATACATCGACGTTCTCAAGACCTCAATCTTCGCCGCAAAATGTTATTAGCATTTTTATAGAGGGAGTACCCACAGTCGCAATAGTCGATACCGGAGCAGCCGTTTCCGTCATTCACGAGAGCTTTTGCCGCAAGCTACGAAAAGCAGAGGGTGCTAAGAATCCCTGGCTCCGGACAGGCCGCCATTGGAATATGAACCTGGCAACGTTTAACGCTAGAACGTTATCTAGTGAGGCGAGTCTAGCAGTGCTGTTGGAAGAATTAGAGGGCAGTAAATGGGATATAATAGGGCTAAGTGAAGTTAGGAGGCCAAAAGAAGCATATACAGTGCTGAGAAGCGGGCACGTCCCATGCTACCGGGGCTTACCGGAGAGACGAGAACTAGGAGTCGGATTCCTGATTAATAAGAATATAGCTGGTAACATAGAGGAATTCTATAGCATTAACGAGAGGGTGGCATGTCTTGTTCTGAAACTTAATAAGAGGTACAATATGAAGGTTGTACAGGTCTACGCTCCTACATCCAGTCATGATGACCAGGAAGTCGAAAGCTTCTATGAAGACGTGGAATCGGCGATGGGTAGAGTGAAGACAAAATACACTATACTGATGGGCGATTTCAATGCCAAGGTAGGCAGGAAGCCGGCTGGAGACAAGGCAGTGGGGGAATACGGCATAGGCACTAGGAATAGCAGGGGAGAGTTATTAGCAGAGTTTGCGGAACAGAATAACATGCAGATAATGAATACTTTCTTCCGCAAGCGGGATAGCCGAAAGTGGACGTGGAGGAACCCGAACGGCGAGACTAGAAATGAAATAGACTTCATACTCTGCGCTAACCCTGGCATCATACAAGATGTGCACGTACTCGGTAAGGTGCGCTACAGTGACCACAGGATGGTAAGAACTCGAATTAGCCTAGACTTGAGGAGAACGGAAGAAACTGGTACATAAGAAGCCGATCAATGAGTTAACGGTAAGAGGGGAAATAGAGGAATTCCAGATCAAGCTACAGAACAGGTATTCGGCTTTAACTCAGGAAGAGGACCTTAGTGTTGAAGCAATGAACGACAGTCTTGTGGGCATCATTAAGGAGTGTGCAATAGATGTCGGCGGTAACTCTGTTAGACAGGATACCAGTAAGCTATCGCAGTAGACGAAAGATCTGATCAAGAAAGGCCAATGTATGAAAGCCTCTAACCCTACAGCTAGAATAGAACTGGCAGAACTTTCGAAGTGAATCAACAAGCGTAACACAGCTGACATAAGGAAGTATAATATGGATAGAATTGAACAAGCTCTCAGGAACGGAGGAAGCCTAAAAGCAGAGAAGAAGAAACTAGGAATTGGCAAGAATCAGATGTATGCGTTAAGGGACAAAGCCGGCAATATCATTACTAATATGGATGAGATAGTTCAAGTGGCTGAGGAGTTCTATAGAGATTTATACAGTACGAGTGGAACACACGATGATAATGGAAGAGAGAATAGTCTAGAGGAATTCGAAATCCCACAAGTAACGCCGGAAGAAGTAAGGAAAGCCTTGGGAGCTATGCAAAGGGGGAAGGCAGCTGGGGAGGATCAGGTAACAGCAGATTTGTTGAAGGACGGTGGGGAGATTGTTCTTGAAAAACTGGCCACCCTGTATACACAATGCATCATGACCTCGAGCGTACCGGAATCTTGGAAGAACGCTAACATAATCCTAATCCATAAGAAAGGGGACGCCAAAGACTTGAAAAATTACAGACCGATCAGCTTACTGTCCGTTGCCTACAAAGTATTTACTAAGGTAATTGCAAATAGAATCAGGAACACCTTAGACTTCCGTCAACCAAAGGACCAGGCAGGATTCCGTAAAGGCTACTCAACAATAGATCATATTCACACTATCAATCAGGTGATAGAAAAATGTGCGGAATATAACCAACCATTATATATAGCTTTCATTGATTATGAGCAGGCGTTTGATTCAGTCGAAACCTCAGCAGTCATGGAGGCATTGCGGAATCAGGGTGTAGACGAGCCGTACGTAAAAATACTGAAAGATATCTATAGCGGCTCCACAGCCACTGTAGTCCTCCATAAAGAAAGCAACAAAATCCCTATAAAGAAAGGCGTCAGGCAGGGAGATACGATCTCTCCAATGCTATTCACAGCATGTTTACAGGAAGTATTCAGAGACCTGGATTGGGAAGAATTGGGGATAAGAGTAAATGGAGAATACCTTAGTAACTTGCGCTTCGCTGATGATATTGCCTTGCTTAGTAACTCAGGGGACCAACTGCAATGCATGCTCACTGACCTGGAGAGGCAGAGCAGAAGGGTGGGACTAAAAATTTATCTGCAGAAAACTAAAGTAATGTTTAACAGTCTCGGAAGGGAACAGCAGTTTACGATAGGTAGCGAGGCACTGGAAGTGGTCAGAGAACACATCTACTTAGGACAGGTAGTGACTGCTGATCCGGATCATGAGAGTGAAATAATCAGAAGAATAAGAATGGGCTGGTGTGCATTTGGCAAGCATTTTGAGATCATGAACAGCAGGTTGCCATTATCCCTCAAGAGAAAAGTTTATAACAGCTGTGTCTTACCAGTACGCACGTACGGGGCAGAAACCCGGAGGCTTACGAGAAGGGTTCTACTTAAATTGAGGACGACGCAACGAGCTATGGAAAGAAGAATGATAGGTGTAACATTAAGGGATAAGAAAAGAGCAGATTGGGTGAGGGAACAAACGCGCGTTAATGACATCTTAGTTGAAATCAAGAAAAAGAAATGGGCATGGGCAGGACATGTAATGAGGAGGGAAGATAACCGATGGTCATTAAGGATTACGGACTGGATTCCGAGGGAAGGGAAGCGTAGCAGGGGGCGACAGAAAGTTAGGTGGGCAGATGAGATTAGGAAGTTTGGAGGGTCAACATGGCCACAATTAGTACATGACCGGGGCAGTTGGAGAAGTATTGGAGAGGCCTTTGCCCTGCAGTGGGCATAACCAGGCTGATGATGATGATGATGATGACGAAAAGTGACTACAGTTCGCTCTGGCCTGGTGCTCGCCACTGCCAGCGCGCAGCGAATTCACCCTTCAGCTGTATGCACGGCCCGTGTCGTCATCAACGACGTTCTGTACATTATCGAGTGTTTCGTGCTATCATCTTGCTCTCACGACCTCATCCTTGGTTGGGATTTCCTGTCACGTCATCATGCTGTCATTGACTGTTCGCGTGCAGAAGTGTCGCTTTTACCACTATGTGAATCACTTCCGACCAGCTCTCCTCACTTTGCCGACAAACTCACTGTTGATGCTGTCACAACCATACCTCCTGAGTCGTCGATGGCTGTTGTCTTGTCGTCTGATGCCACATCTGATGCCACTGTGGTGTTCACGCCATCCGATGTGTTTACTCAACGCAAGGGCATTGTTCTTCCGTTTGCCGTGCTTACTGTAACATCTGGGTCAACTGTGATGCTGGTCACCAACTACTACCAGTACCCGAGCAGCCTACTGCGTGGAGAGATCGTAGGATACTTCCAGGCGGTCGACTACGTCGACGACCTCGATGTTCCTACCGACTCCCTCCGTCATGTTGACGCCATCGCTTCGGCGTCCGGCTCATCACCTTCAGTGGTTTTTGACAACGCCATCGGCCCCGCTCTTTCCCCACCTCATCGCCGCCAACTTCTCGCTCTCCTTCATCAGTTTGTCAACTCCTTCGACTGTAATCAGACGTCACTGGGCCGTGCCACCGGTGTTTCTCACACCATCGAAACCGGTTCCCACTCCCCCTTGCGACAGCGCCCGTATCGTGTCTCCGCCGAAGAGCGCCGACTCATCACGAAGCAAGTGGATGACATGCTCAAACGTAGAGTCACCCGTCCCTCTCAAAGTCCTTGGTCTTCACCTGTCGTATTGATGAGAAAAAAAGATGGCTCCATTCGCTTTTGTGTCGACTACAGACGCCTAAACAAGCTAACGAGAAAATACGTTTATCCACTGCCTACGTTGAGAAATACGTTTATCCACTGTTTATCCATGTCGTGAATGATTTGACACTTAATGAGCTTCATCACGTCTTGCGATGACAGGGCTGGACCAAAGCCGATCATGTTGTACGGAAACAATCCTTGTTTCTCGATGTGCTCGGACATTCGATTGTGTATGACATGTTCCACTACTTTCCCCATGCAGGATGTGACGGAAATGGGTCTGAGGTTTGAGACACTCGGGGGCTTGCCAGGCTTTGGAATGAGGATGACCGAGGCCATTTTCCAGGACTCCGGGACAATCACTCGTTCCCATATTCTATTAATCCCCTCTGTCAACCATTCTATAGAGCAGTCGTCCAGGTTTCTGAGGGCCCGGTTGGGGATGCCATCAGGACCAGGGGCCGACCTGCCATTTAGATTTTGTAGAGCTTCCCCTACTTCGCATGCCTTGAAGGGGTTATCTAGCTCGGGGCAAGATGAGCCTTTGTAGGGGGGATAGTCTTCGTACTCGAGTTGCCCAGTGGGAGATACTTGCGAGCGAGTCTGTCAAGTACGGTCTGCAATGTCTCTGATTGTGATGCCTGGTGTAGAACCTTCTCTATCACTTGTCTTTGGTTTGACTTGATATTGGTATCATCGAGCAGATGCTTGAGTAGGTTCCGTTTAGCTCCAACTCTCATCTTGCCATTCACGGAATTGCAGACCTCATCCCACTGTTGTCTGCTCAAAGTTTGGCAGTGATCTTCTACAGTTTTGTTGAGCACCGCGATCTTTTTTCGGAGCCTTCGGTTGAGTTTCTGCCCGTTTGATCTGTTCAACAGTGACGTTTCAGCTCCTAAAAGATGAGCGAGGCGGCTATCCATCCTGTCCACCTCCAGTTCAGTTTGGATTTTCTTTGTCGCCGCGCTGATATACTCCTTTCTCTGTTCAGCCCACTGCTCTAGGCTAAATGCTGAAGCATGTGTTTGTGCTCGCTCTTTCCTAATCTTGCGAAAGTTATCCCAATCTGTAATAGCGAAGAGGAGGAGGAAGTAAACTTTATTGCCCTAGAAAGAGTAATTCAGCGGTCGGGCTGGATGTCTTCATCTTCTATTGGTTGATGCCGATCTCCGGCCTGCATGGTTGGCGCCCCTATTCCAGGGCACCACTGAGCGTGGCTGCTCGTCGGGCATGATCCACCAGCCTCCGTTGGAGGCTAGGGTCGCCGCTGGAGAGCACGCTCTCCCACTGCTCCGCACTCGGATTTTCTATTTTGTGGAATGCCTTATTCGTATTGCACTCCCATGTGATGTGATAAAGTGTGGGTATTGCGCCACACCACGGGCATGTGTCCCTGTATTGACCTGGGAACATTTTGTATAGTTTATGTAAATTTGGGAAAGTTCCTGTCTGCAGCTTTCGCCAGTAAACTGCCTGTTCTTGAGTGAGTGTATTGTGAGGCGGGGATATCTGATCCTCGTCCCTCTATGGTAATTTAGTATGCCAGAGTACGTTGGTATCACTGTCATGAAGTCCTCGGGATCTCTGTTTAGGTCCGCTCAGTTTGTATGCTCGCGAGCGATCCTATCTACCCTTTCGTTGCCCTCAATCTCAGTGTGCCCCGGTACCCAAAAGATGGTGTGTCTAATGCGTTTATTCTGTTGGCCAGCGCGGAGGAAAATTTGGAGCGCTTTTAGACCGACTCTGCCGTTAATGTAGTTTCGGCATGCTTCCTTGGAGTCTGTTGGAGGTTGGACCAAGATGCCGATTCCACATTCCGTATGAAAAAGAGCTCAGGTGTGGTATCCCTAGAGGAGAAGTTGCCGATCCTGGTCGGAAAAGCCGGATCTGTTATAAGCGTGAGGTTATTATTGACTGTAGTTTGCCATAGCTCAACGCCCTTGCGGTTAGCTTATTGATACCTCCATGCTTGATGCGGGGCGTTGAAGTCTCCGGCCACCAGGAGTGGGAATGTCTTGGCCTTGCTTGTAGTCCTGTTGATAATTGCCGCGCATATTTGCCTGAGGTCTTTGGGTGTACTGTATATGTTAAGTATAGATATACTTGTCTTGAACTGTACACTGGGAATGATTTCAACCAGCGAGTGTTCAACCTTATTGAATTCAAGATTCAGATCGTGGGCTATGAACGCAAATTCGTTGGTGACTAATGTGCTGATTCGCCTCTTCCCATCACCATATTGGGTATGCGATCTATAGCCTGGTAGGGTGGCCGTATCCGTGAGCGTTTCTTGTAATAGGATTACATAAAGCTTTTCCGGGTGGGTCCGAATGAACTTTTGGGGGACATTCCTTTTACGATGGAATGCCCTACAGTTCCACTGCCAGATATTTTTTACCCTGTGATGTGCAGCCATGGTGGGACGTAGCAGTTAGCTTGTATTATAAAATGCTGCGGAGCGCAGCCGCTGCCGAACTTTCAGTGTTGGTATTATTCAATTTGTCCAACGATGTAACTGTAGCCATTGCAGAAATGTGGCGCTCCAGATTATTGCATGTGATTCCTAGTGCTCTGACCGCCTCCGCGAGTTTGTCAATAACAATTTGAACTTTTTCGAGAGATTCATCAATTTTATCTATGGTTTTTTCCAATTTACGAACACTGGCGCTCTTGTCTGAGGCATGAACTGCCAGCGCCCTCTTCTTGGGTAGGCCATTGGCAGTCGGTTCCGCTACGGGGATTTCCATGGGCGTTTCTACTGCAGGGGCCTGAGTGGGTTGAACTGTCTCTCGCTTGCTGGCTTTTTTGAGTTCTGCAATTTCTGCTGTGAGCTGCTGCATTGCGTATTTTAACGAAGCGTTTTCTCTTTCCAATTGTGCAATCCTGTTGTGCTCTGGCGATTGACCCCCGTTATCTTTTTCGGTGATTCTTTGACCCCGTCAGCCCATGTGGTACCACAATCAGCAGGCTCCTGGATCTGAACTGCAAGTCCCCTGGAACTAGAGTGGCCCCTGTAGCGGGAGTGGGTCCCGGGGGCCTTGCGGCCCCTGGAAGACGAGAGTTCCGTCGAGCGACCCCTAGAAGGGGCACGGTCCTGGTAGCCGTCATCCTCGCCGCCGGCGTTTCGGGATCGGCTCCTGGATCTGTGTGAGCTCTTGAGGGCCGGCTTGAGAGGGGTTGGCGACCCAGTTGGTTGTTTGGATTGTTCGCGGTTGCGCTGTTCTTTTCTCCGTTGTCTAACTACAAACGGAATTTGGAACCTTTGCTTGCAGGTTCTGTCAGCCGTGGGATGAGGGCCACCGCAGATGGTGCACTTCGGTGTACATTCGTGCTTATCGTCCGGTTTGCTAGCGCCACAGCCGCGGCAGATTGCATTTTCAGGGGCTGGGCAAACGTCAGCTCTGTGGCCAAGCTTTCCACATGCATAGAAAACGTCAGTTTGTCTGCGATAAAAGAGCATTTAACCAAACTGGGACCGCATTTTACGTAGTCCGGGACTTTGAGTCCATCAAACAGGATGACTACCGTGCTTGTGTTCTTGATTCGTCTCACCTCGAGGGCGCTTGGATTCTTGGGTTGAATGATGAGGCGTTTGAGCTCTTCTCGATCAATGGTGGGATCAATGTCACGAATAACTCCCTTGCATGAGTTTTCGGGGGCTGCGATATGTGCACTAACTTCGTAGCTTGCTTGTCCAATAAGTATAGCTTTCACATTGGCGTAGGCCATGGCGTTGCGCTTTGATGGTGTGCTTGCCACCAATATGTTTGGCACCATGTTCGGATATATGATATCCTCCGCCATATCCGCCTCCGTAAGTCTAGCAGCCGTAGTGAGGGCTTGGGCAACTGTGAAGTGGCCCATCTTCTTGATGTCCAGTCCTCCACAGGAACGGATTATGATTCGAACATGCTCTTTCGGTAGTCGAGGCAATCTCGAAGCAGTCGTTAGCCGTGACTTGACAATCGCCGGACCCTGGCTTTTATTCTTTCGGCCGCTCTGCCCGAGCGGTTCCTGGATGATGGGTTTTCGCTTGTGTGATGCCGTGGTCCACCCAGCGCTTTCACTGACTTCGTCGAGAGAGATATTCTCACCCTCAACGGTGATTTGCATAGCCGTAGACACCGTGACTTGAGCGTGCGGAACCGCGCTGAGTTCGCCCGCGGAGCCTCTGCCGAGCAGAGGTCGCATAGAAAAGTCCTCGACCGATTGGGAAAATGTCCACCCTCCGTTGAAAACTTGGTATTGGCGGAATCCTTGCAACTTTAGCCGTCGATTGGTGCCGACATCTTGAAGATTGAAGCAAGTCCTCGACCTTAATCATATAGAGAAGTAAGAGAAGCAGATATTCACGCACGCTATCGTTTCTTCTTCGTCCCCCCATCCTCACTACCTAAGAGGAAAAAACGAAATCAGGAAAGAAACAATCTATGATAACTCAAAGGAAAGCTTATTACTTTTCGAAGCGAGATCGGGATGCCTTAGAACACGCACCTATAAAGCGAGGGATAAGAAGGAACAAGAAGCATGTGCTTGCTGCGGTAAAGTTAGGGAAACTATGGAGCATGTTTTATTAGGATGTGAAGACGTCTACCCAGAGGTCGATTTAGGCACTACTGGCCTCCTTGAAGCCCTTTGGTTCAGCGGGAGCAGTGGAAAAGTAAACATGTCCGCAATAGGCATTAGTAGGAGGCGATTGGTGGATTGGTGGACAAAAAGTAGAGAAACGACAAAAAGCGGAGACGTACAAAAGCACAGTTAGCAATAGGGGATCAGAAAATTTGGGTGTGGGAGGTCATAGTGTTTATTTTTTTATTATTTAACTTAGGTAGGACATTAGGCAGAATAATAGCAAGAGCTTGGTGGCGTAACCCACCGCCCCGTTCCAAAGGGGATGCCCATAACATCCATCCATCCAATTGTGGACGACTTCCTCCGTTCTTATTCTACCAAGCAAAAAATTACTAATGGATGCCATCCGCGGACGAATAGTCTTACGGAGCAGCTTAAACAAACAATTCTGATGACCAACAAACAATTTCTGATGACCATGGTGACTAGGATACTGTTCTCCCTCTTGTCTTATTCGCGTACAATTCATCACGCCACGACGCTGCACGTTACTCACCATTTTATTTGTTGTGCGGCTGAGATTCAGTATTGATTTTTAATAAAATACTGCCTACCGCTCAAGAGTCCATCACGTCGTTCAGGTCAGCCGCCCAAAACGCTTCAAGTTTTTTTCTGCCTGAAAAGCAGTGGGGCGGCGCTTCCACGCCAAGTGCAAATATGTTACGCAGCTCTGCACAACGCTGACGAAGATAAGCACGAGCTTAGCTCTGAAGAAGTGTACGCTTCAATGACTAGCCCGCTGTAGGCCTGGCTTTGTCAATTACTGTAAATTATTGTACATTCCGTAAATTAAAAAAATAAATTATGCAATTTTGTGTGCCAGAACCACGATCTCGTTATGAGGCACAGCGTAGTGGGGGAATCCGGAAAATTTCGACCACCAGAGTTTCTTTAACCTGCACCTAAGTCTACGTACACGTGCGTCTTCGCATTGCGCCCCCGTCGAAGTGCGGCCGCCACAATGTAAATACGCTACCCGTCTTGCTTCTTCTCTCAGCAAAAATATTATTATAAACCGAACTTAAGGGGAAGCTTTAGCTCCTACATGGGAAATCAACAATCCTTTCTTCTGACAATCACTGCACCAGAATTCATGAGTTATGTTTAACTTAAAAGAAACAGGTAAATTGAGATTTCAGAAAGCGAATTTTTATGTAGCTTCCACTTATTTTAATTCTCAGAAAACGCAAAATTTTAAAAAAACAATAATTTAAGTATACGACTCTGTCCATGAGGAACTAAAAACGATATCGGAATTCTGTAAACTGCACCTAATATGTAATTTATTGCGGACAAAAATGATATATCATATACCACCCTGGCATACACCTCTAACTGCTGAAAATGGCATTCGCAAAATCTTTACAGGCATTGTAACAACTTCACATAAGTTATACCAATTTGTCCGATTGTGATGCTCCAAAGGATGCAGTTCAAAGGGATGCGATATCAGTTTTTGATACAAAATAACGGATTTGTAAACTTCGTACTCCTATACTTTTTTCAGATTTACAGACTTCTGGTAATTGTTGTCAATTATGCCATTGCCTAAATCAAAATTATTTTTGCAGCGATCACTGTGATCTAACGTTCTCTCTAGAATGCATTCATTCTCATTCAGGTCGGTTGAGCGGTTGACCGACTTTCTCATAAAATCATTTATGCGTTTTACATGTGTTTGAGCAGCCGGCATAGAAAAAGAGCCCATGCTAAAGCTTACTTTTATTGCATCACAACGGTTTTATAGGAAACCCACGAAACATAACGCTGACTCTACGGAAGCCCGCAGCCGCAGTGGTGTACAAATAAGAAAAAAAAAGAATGAAGAAAGGAAACCCAACGAAAGATTCGCGGGCACCGTTATCTCGGCCAGACATCTCAGCCGGAATGCCGACGAGCTGTCTGGTAAGGTGTCTAGCAAAATCGTCGATTCATTGCAAGTCGAGGAAGTAGCAGGCTATCTTCAAGATAAAGCTGATACATAATCGCGCCCATTTCCAAGTACCGAGGTGAAGCAACGTCTCAGGGTGTGCTTCTTTATATTATGTTTTCTTTAGTTGTGCATCATGGCATAAGTCACGGCGCGAGTTTCAAATCTTTAAGGTCGGCATGCCACGTGGTGGCGAAAAAAGAGACTAAACGTGCATGCCCAGAATTCCTGCCTATGTGTTCTTATAGAGGAAATTTCCGGGCAGTCCCGTTGTGAGCACGAGTTGAAGCGAGGCGATCAGCCTCTACATTTCCAGCAATACACATGTGTGAATGTATCCACTGACCAGTGAAGGACACCCCACGAGAAGTTATTTTTCAGCGGACTGTATTATATACTGCGTATAATTGCACCATTGGCATCCTTTCTCAACAGCCTGCTAAGGGCAGCACGGAGTCAGCAAGGATGACAACCTTCGACGCGCTGATTTCTTCCTTTCCGTACTTCAGAGCAACATTATTCTCTGCCAGCTCCGCAGTTGTTGATTAGGATGAATGAGGTATTCGAAACCGCCTTCTTATGCCAGTCGAAGGGCAGAAGGAAGCTGCTGTAGCGCAGTGAGCGTCGCTGCTTACCGATGCGTCCGCAAATACACTAAGACGGTCTCCACATTTTTTCAAATAAGTGCAGCTTGGCCAACCGGAATAGTGCGGAAAGAGGCTGGTCAGATTTTCTGCGTATATCGGGAATTGCAAGATGAATAGGGAAGGGGCATTTGTTGTTGTGTTCTTTTGGAGCTGTCAGTGAGGTTGTATCTTCTGAATTGCCAGCAATGGCAACGAACAATGCCGCCATTTTCCCCATGCGGGAGAACCGTCACTGAATCAGCCGATTAAGATGTGGTTGTCCATCTGATGCTCGGTGCAGACGCTGTAGGTGATATAACGCTCTCCGGTTTGCTTGCAGCCCCAGGGGCAGCTGGCGTGCTGCAGTGAGTAATGGAACAGGCTGCGCCTCTCGAGGTAAGCCAAGAATGACTTGGAGGGCAATATGATTGTACCGTTCCAACTGAGACATCAAACTAGGCGGCACGTTCAGTATTGACAAGGCATATACCGCGCCAAAAAGTACAAACGATTGATATACCTGTACCGCTGTCATCTCGTCACAGCCGTCGCCCTTAGTAGTCAAGGTGGCCACATATCTGAGTAGGGACTATGATTTTCGCCGCACAGATGTGACAGCTGGGCGCCATGATAGGCGATCATAGATAGTTACGCGCCCTGGTAGCGGTGTTGCGGTACCCAATCTATTGGTGTATCTCCGCGGTATTGCCGGCTTATGATTCGACGTGCACATTGTCTAGAATGATAAGCAATTGCGGCTGACTTAGCGGGTGAAATCTGCAGACCAACTTCATCTATGCACTCTGATGTGACATTCAGGGCTCTTTGCAAGATTTCACGAAGGCATGGACCGAGGTGCGGAGGACCGCTAATCACAAGTGCGATGTCATAGCATAAATTGCTATGTCTATTGGAAAGTCAAATTCTTGAGGCAATCACCTTGGAAGTCCAGCAAGTACGCTGTTGAAGACAAGCGGCGATGAGACGCTGCCTTGCGAGACACGATTCTTAACAGCGCGAGATTCACT
The DNA here is from genome assembly GCF_023375885.2 of Dermacentor andersoni. Lineage (NCBI taxonomy): Eukaryota > Metazoa > Arthropoda > Arachnida > Ixodida > Ixodidae > Dermacentor > Dermacentor andersoni. The sequence continues at coordinate 63,677,069 of NC_092818.1, forward strand.
TGTTGTTTATCCAATGCGCACTTTAATTTTGCGCTGCGGTAAAAAATGGCGCACAAAACAAAACAAAGGACCCGGTATTCCCGCCGTCATAAGTGCGAAAACAATCGCTTTATGTGGTACCGAATGAAATGCTTGCTGTAGGTATTGGAATGGTATATATGCAGAGTGTTTCTTTTCTAGAGCAGTTTCCAGCAATGGCCAAAGCTACCGTGCATTAACCCCTAACACAAGTGCAAAGGCTGATGAGCTGATTAGACAAGAATGGAGGATAAGCATCGATGAACTGGCAGAACATGTGAACATCAGTCACGGTACGGTTCACACGAGAATTCATGAACATCTCGGTTATCGGCTAGTGTGTGCGCATAGGGTGCCCGAGATTTTGAGCTATTGCCAGGGACAGAGAGGTCCGGCGCTGCCTTGACTCATCTGACCCGCTATCGCAATACCGGTGACAACTTCTTGTCTGAAATTATCACCGGGGACGAATCATGGTTCTACTATTATGAGCCAGAAACACCACGGCAATGCTTACGGCGGAAATAATCGAATTCATCACCACCAAAGAAAGCAAAGGCCGTCATTTCCGTCAGAAAGGTGTTGTTCGCACTTTTTTATCTTGAGAGGCTATTGTTGACTGAATTTGCCAGACTTGGAGAGACTATCAATTGTTTCCGATATTGTGAAACCCCGGATCGGCTGCGTGTCGGAATGAAAAACAAACAATAGAAAATTGACGAATCGGGTCATCATCCTCCACGACAATGCCCGTACCCACGTCGCAGATGTTGTTAACACAAAACTGGCCAACATTAAGTGCGAAACGCTGCAACATCCGCCGTACAACCCAGGCCTGTCGCCTTGGGATTTCTACATCTTGGGGCAATTGAAGAAAACAGCTCAAGGGAACCTTATTCGCGTTGGACGACGACGTGAAAGAGTCAGTTACAGACTTTTTGAAGCTGTAGGATAAATGGCTAAACGTTCATGGAGACTACCTTTAAACAAAGTACCCCGTTTTTCATATATTCGCGTTGGCTCACTTCCATTTGACTCGCCCTCGGAGATTTTGCATAACTCCTGCTGTTGATATGTGCGCCCGGTTGCGACTATTTTTTAAGTGAAATTATTCAATACACTCCTGCGCAGTACACATGAACAAAGGACAGCGTCAATTAGATTTTTTTCCTGGCCGTCGCACATGTACGAAAAAGTAAACATGCTTCTTGAATGCCAAAATTTCATTGAAATATTTGTCCTCAACTTATTAATTTCATGTCTTACCCATTTTTCATATCAGCGGCATGCTGTGCTTTGCTGATTTCGAACCGATATAGTTCAAAAGTTCGTGTGAAATTTCCTTTACTTATTACATGGACAGAAAACATGGAAACATTGATATCAGTGATTTCGGGCAAAAGTTTTTGAACGTAGGAGTATATTCATTTATGAACAAATACATATTTTACTTCTCTTGAAAGTGCGTTGGGTTGAAGAATAGACTTGCGGCATATTTGGCTATGGCAATGCAGTTATTATTCATGTACTTGATCCCTCGACAAATATTATAAGGAGGGAGCCCAGCTGCAGCGTGAGCCTCCCCCCACCCCTGAACGAAATTTCTGGCTACAGCACTGGAATGCCACTGCCTCAAGGGGCGTTTGCAGATGTAAATGATGGCATGCGACACCCTTAACTATTATACCAACACCGCTTGACGAGGCGAAAGCGTCGTGGCGGCATATTGTCTGAGAAAGTTAGTGTGTGAAGGATTGGGGTGTGTCTCTGGCACACACAGTACCCTTAAATTGAACTTGCGCATGAGTTCCTTAATGTTGTCAGCATTGTGTATTAGACCTCTCCCATTCCGCTGCATTATCTGTGTGGCATATTGGAGATGTTTTGTTGGTAGTGTCAGGAGAAATCAATTAGGTTAGCTCACGAGAATTTTCCAGACGCCATGATACGTGATTTTTTTTTCTTGGCGCGCTCCACAAAGCTACGCCGTTCCTTCGGCGTCTGAGACTCCGGGGTACTGTTTGTTACAGCCGTCGCCGCTTCAGGGGCGCTGGATGACACCCGCTCGACGGGTACGTTGGGGTGTTTTTCGGGCTTGTTTGCTCGAGCACTGGCCCTGCGACCGGCAGGCCCGGAAGTCTGCTGGCCCTACGTGGCAGGGGGCGGAACACGAGTGGCTATTCCTGCCAGGGGGGTCGGGTGCCGTAACCGCCGTCACAATTCATGTGACTCGGGCAGCCGCCGGAAGATGTGGCGCTGCCCCCCTTCGCGTCACATCACTGTAGGACGGATTCGATTGATTGCGAGCATAAAAACACTTACGCGCTACTGGCAAAGAAATGTTTAGTTTGACCGTGAGTTTGATTATTTCCTTTTCTTTTTCCCATGACAGGCTTTGCACGGGCTGGGAAGCCGCGCTGCTCAGCCCCGCAGTAAAGTTTTGTTCGTCCTCTGTTGTCCTCGCTTTTCCGTTGGAACTTGAAGCTTCTCGGACGATGATCGGTAGTTGTTGATCAAACGCAGACAGGAAGCGATGGAGATGAGATGTACAAGAAATATTTATAGTTAAACTTTTCTATATACATGGCAGGTAAAACAAATACATTACAGACTTGAAGAATTGAGAAACAAAGTCTCACTCTTCGACTGTCTCAATGACTGTTAGAGCCCAGACTCATTTTAACGTACCTAGTACGGAGGCTCACTGATCTATCTGCAATTCTGATCTCAGCCAAGTCTAACGTACATGGTAAGGAGCCTCACTGATCTATCAGCAATCCTGATTTCAGCCAAGTCTGAGGGACAGTATGTCGTCCTGATTTTTATAGCTCAAATATACAAAGAAAACAAGGCGGTAGGGCCATTGGCCCGTCCCACAGGTTCAGTTGCCAATCAGAGTCAACCATTTGTTAAGCCACAACCCAAAGGGTTGGGCTTACTCTTAAAAATAAACATATTGGAAAACAAAGCCCTTTTCCTTCTTCCCTAAAACCCCGTTGCCCTCTCATTTCTACGTAGTTAGTGACGGGCTCAGCAAAACACGCCAGGCCCGAACAAGTTATCGCTAGACCACCTCAAACCGCAAGGGCATCTCTAGGCCGCAAATGTCTCGGAAGCAGGGGCATCGACACCCCGTAGTGCAGCTGCACTCAAGGTTTGTCCGCGTGGGAGGCTGATGACCGTCCTTGTCCTTCAAACTTATTGTCTACAAGACAAAGTTCTCCGAGTGCGTGTTTACAAGACGCCGCCGTCCGAATTCACTCCGCACGTGCGCACCGCATCTCTACAGCGTACACTGTAAGCTGCCCTTCGACACCACACAGGCAATCGCACCCAACTACCAAGGTTGACGATTGCCTTGCGGACGCGTAGAAGAATAAATCCCCGCTCCGTACATGCGGCACGTGGTCAAGGTTGCTAAGCCCTTCTTAACCTCGGCGGCTCCTCCAATTAGTCAGGTATTCGGGAGCCAGAACAACAATACCGCGTACAGCGGTCCCCTTCAAGGCTGGTCTGTGTGGACTCGTGTGACCATCGGCGGACTGCCAACACCGTGCGCACAATACCGACTTCCCGGAATCGGCATTCGCCCTCCTGGCGCCTACCGCGACGCGTCACCCAACACCGCGCGGTCTCTCTGACCCCTCATAACACATAACGGTTGCCCCGCTGACATGGGGGGGGGGAAGTGAACCCCCTCTCTATCCACAAAGCACGTGGCCGATTCGTGACACTTAAGAACACGAACAATCAGAGTGACATTACACCCACCCTCGAGGATCAACTATGGGCCGTCCAGCGGTCCGAGGATGCCGCCAGGACCCATGAACTCCTGGCCGTCACCTAGGCGGGGCCTTTGGCCCTCCTCGCCAACTCGCCAGGCACGCAGTAATGTTATTTCCTCCTCCTCACCCCATTATTGGCGTGACAGCGAATGGGCGTGGTTGTCTCCGTCACAGTTAGCACAGTGGGTTCGAGAAGCACATTTGTCATAGGTGTGTTCTTTAGATGCACATGTTGAGCAAGTGACACGCCCTCAGCGGCTCTTAGACCCATGGCCAAATCGCTGAACCTTCAAGCATCACCGCGGAATGGGAATGTACAGCCGTACGCGAAATTTGCAATATCCAGGCTCTATTGAATCAGGCAGTTCACTTGCTCGAAACGTTATTGCTACATGCTTTGCTGGAATTTTCTTGTCAACGCGTCTTAACTTAATCCGTTGCATCCTTACCACGTTTTGGTCTTGCCATCCATACAAGAGCTCCCTTTCAATGAGTTCAAGGAGGTCGTGGTCAGAAATGACACCACGCACAGTTTTCACGGACGGTGGGGGCCCACAGAGACAGGAATGTCGCCAAACGCATCAAGTTTTGTCAGTTTGCTGTATTGAAGCTTGTCACGCACTTCCAGAAGAATCTCGCCGCTTTCTATCTTAGTTGCTTTGTAAGCAGAGGTGATTGCTTCTGCGACATTTTGCGACAACAAATAGGGACATTGTACGGACTGTCTTGGCTTTCTGTTGTCTATGTATTACATGGTTATTTGGAAATATTTTTTTTTGTTTCATGAGAAAGTTGGTTTCATCGGTGCGCCTAATCTTCAGGAAGCAATGAGCGAGTGGAGGGAAACTAGAAGTCGTATATAGCATTACTGTATTAGGCAAGAACGCCCGCCGTCCACCTAAGAGCGCAACCTGCGGTCGTCAAAGGTTTAGAAATATCCTATTCTGCGTACGCCAGCGGTACGTTCCCTCTTTAACCTAACATATATACCCAAGACTGGATATATTACACAAGGTTAACCCTTGCCGTCCAGAAAATAGAAAGGTAAAGAATGCATAGAAAGCCGGAAAGATAGAAAAGTGGGTGAGGAAGACGAAAATTGGAGAGTAGGACAGGAAAAGTCGACTGCCTATCCTGCAGGTGGGTCAGTCTGGACGTGCTATCTACGTGAAAAAGAGACCTAAGAGGTGTGGTACCTCCGCTGGGGGGCCTTAATGGTCCCAACACCCGGCATAGGCGCCCCCTTTCCCCGGACACGGCTTAGCCCCGCACGGCTACACGCGGTAGGGTCTAGTCCTCGTGTGTTCGAGCACGTTGTGTCACAATACACTAAACGCCTGCTGGTGCAGGCGCCCCTGCGGGGGACCGATCAGTGTTGGACTATACCCGACGCCAACAGAAATACGACAACGCTTCGCGTTTGTCTGCGCGCGTTGGGAATCGTCGAGCATCGCTTTTCCGCTGGCAGATGAACTCTGCGTGATGAGAAATATCGAAGGTTCAACGCCTAACAACTGCTGCGCCTCAGTTGCGCTGGCACTTATCTGATTGGGAATAATGTGCAAGTGCTTTCTTTTTGAAAAAAAATAAGAGCACATGCAACAAATGGATCCGAGCCATTACTTGAAAAGATTTTGTACCAACATCGTACACCAAGGCAAAACTCTTTTGCAATCCATGAGCTCCGAAGAGGAAAGAAATAAAATAAGACAGGTCCTGTCTCAGGTTTTTTGTAGCCTGAAATGCAGGCATGCTGATGTGCCTTAATATTTTGCCCCTCCAATCAGCTCGCCGGTGTAGGTAGGCGCGAGATTTGAACTTGTGTTGTAGCGAGCCGCAGAAACTGCGGGCTGCCGACGCGCATCACAACAAAGCTACGAATCTTTTGTAACAGTTTTAGTGAAGCAGACGCGCCCCTGTGTTTATCGGTGGCACGTTGAAGAAGTTGACGAAGACCCACGCCGTGATTATGGGAGTGTCCCTGTTGTTGGCTCACACTGACACACACCGACCGCAAACACAACTTTCAAGCTTACACGCCACATGCAAACGTTAGATTATCCCGAGAACAGAATGGACTTCGATAATGACCATGGTCGAAAAATCTGGTCTCGCTTTCCGAAGGCCAAGACCGACAGCGAGATCTTCAGCTGCGCGGTTGTTCTGGCATCGTTGACGTTTGGGGTATGAGTCCCAGTCATGGAGGAAGGAAAAGAAAGAGGAGGGAGCATACCGCAACGAGATTGAAGGTTAAGACTGGTAGGCAAGCGGTGGCCCAACACGTGATCACACGTCGAAGAGCGCGGTTGGTTTTAATGTTCCCACTCTGCAGGCAGAGCCACGGCAGGAGAGCTGAACAAGCACGCACCAAATAAAAATTACTGACGTAGCTACTGGGAACCAAACGTCACAGCAAATCGTGATTCTTGCTCTTTGATCTCGACGCAAGAGGTCACGTTTTGGGGCACCACTGTGCCTTCGCGCAGGGTTCGCGTTCCGGCTGTCTGCGTGACGTAATGCTCCCTCCTGTGTGCCTTCCGCCATGGTCCCAGCGCTCCTTTGCGAAAAACAGCACATGACTTGAGCCACACTACTCAAATAATCCTAAGCATTCCTTCCTTCATGATTAGCGCTAACTATGGCCGTTCATATTATCCGTTTTAACTTCGATGTTTAGAGCAATCAGAGTTAAGGTTGTTTACGAATGAAATAATAATTTTGTGTTAATTAGCGTCACGCGCATAGGAATTCCTCCGATGGTACATACGACGTATACAGCATCGGATGAAGAAGCGCCGGAGGCGTCTTGTGAGGATTGTCACTTCGACGCAACCCGAAGCGTCTACTATATTGTAATTAAAAAGCATGCTGATATTAAAAACAGTCAGAGAAAATTAGTGGTGAGAAACAGCCTGAAGATGACCTTCAAACATGCCACTCGAGAAGGCAAACGTCGCATTTCAGAACGTAGCATTGCTACATACCCATAGCGAGAATATTAATCGTGGTAACTTGCTCCTCATTTACGTCGCCCATTATGTTTTCGCGTAGGTACGCGTTAAGCTTTTTGCCGCTTCATGTTTGGAGCAGAAAGCATCTTATGCTGATCCGCGGCCAAAAAGAATTCTGGAAATTATGTTGCCTGTCCTTTTCGTACTTTTCCAAGCGAGGACAAAGCCGAGGTGAAGCATCTGATGTAAAAACGAGGCGGGAAGATTCTTGAGAGCTTCCTCGGGCCCTCGAAGAATCTACGACAACCTAGGAGGTGCATCAGGAGAAGGTGGGCTTCTCAAAGCTTCATGAACTGAATGTTCGCCCCCAAACAACGTTGCAGCCTGAATTGTAGATTGTCACTGAGAAGAAGACGTGCACTATGTTTTTGAACTTTGTTGAGGAGTGCACGCCATGTCTGGAAACAGCTTTGACAAATTTAGATACCATTTAATACCCTGCTACTATGTAGCCCAGATTTAGCAGAGTAGGTTAGGCGGCGCTGTTTTGTCAAACAGTATTCGTTATATCAATAGCTTACTCAATTTGTTAGAAAAACTGCGCATGCTTTCTCATCAACCACAACATATTTCTCGGCTCATTGATTGAGTTTTACCTCTTGCTCAAAAGTTAGGAACTTCTCTTGATTAGAATCGAAACAGAAAGTGGAGCTGTTCAAAGAGCAGTTACTGCTCCCTAAAAAAGAATGCCTTCAGTACAGCTCACCTGTCATGGTACTTGCATATATCTGCGCACAATAGTAGCGCACGCCTCTAACTTTCAGTGAAGGACCAGTGCGCTTGCCTTGCCTGATTCCCGTAAACTAAGCGTATGCTTGTCTATAAAAATGTCCCCATAAAGAGAGCGCTTATAAAGCAGCTTTCTTGCTTATGTTGCACGAAGAATCAAGCAGCTAGGGACCCATAAACACTGTGTAACCATAATGCTGAATCAAATTAACGTCAAACTATTCCTTTCAACTTCCAGTTTAATTTGTTCTATACACGAACGCCATTCTGCTGCCTAATCGCAACTGAGGCTGTTCACATATCCAATCAACCGTTAACTAATTAGGCCGACCAAATATGGAGCGGTTTCCACTTGCTTGTCAAGCAGTAGATTGGGTGCTAGACGCAGACGACGTGATACCCTGGACCACAACAGCATCCCTCATTGAAAGAAAGAACGGCTACAAACTGCAGCTCACCTCATCCAAGAATATATCAGCCAATGGGGACTACAATGCTCCCCCAAGGAATCTTAACTCCTACGAGTCTGGCGAGGCCGGGGTAACTCCACGGTCCCCACAGACACAACAGGAAAACTCGAAGTGCTCCTGAACGGCGCCCTCATATTAGAGAAGGGATTCCTCAGGGTGCGGCGCTAGTGGCTGCAGTCTAAACAACAGGCAACCCCCACCTTTACGCCTCTCAAAATCAGTGTGAAGGCAATATACCACATGATGTCCCGCGCAACCTCCAAGAACAGAGGCATGAAGGAATTAAATACCCTGCGACTGGTCAGGAGCTTGGTCGTGAGCCGATTCAAATGCAGCCTGCCCTACTACCATCTCACACTCAGACATGAAACAGGCCGACACACTCTTGAGGATGGCTTTCAAGACCGCTCTCCATCTGCCGATTAGTGCATCGGCTGAGAAATTATTGACGTTGATGTTACACGACCCCCACAGCGAACTGACAGGTGCCCTTTGCGTCACGCCACAAAAGACTTACAGGGACTCGCACGAGCTCACAGATCCCACGAATTTAGGCTGCCAAGTTACAACACGAACCCAAGAAATCTGCTCGATACCTCGTCACGTCCAGGACAGGTATCACGTTTCCCCGATACACGCGTCACGGAACATTACGCGCGTCACGGAATGCCTTCCCGGCCGTCACCATGGGTAGGCCGCGGGTGCAGTGCACGGCAGAAGAGGCTGCCCTAAGCTAACGTAAGCTTCAGCGCGATCATGCCCGCAAGACCCGTCCTGTGTATCGGCAACGACATCCAGAAGCCATGAGACACACTTGAGCAGCCGAGATGCCTACTTGTCTTGTGATCGTCAGCGTGTACATAAGACTGTAGACGTCTCGTTGTGACGCGGAAACGTCTCTGGCAGAAACGATGAAGACCTTAAAGCCACATAGTACGATAGCAGAGCATCTGACCATCTGCCACAGTGATCACAAGGCTGGCACAAGTGTAGAGTCGTCCTTGAAAGTGTGATTGTATGTGCATAATCAACGGAGGTACAAAGTGAAGGTTATACAGGTCTACGCCCCTACATCCAGTCATGATGACAAGGAAGTCGAAAGCTTCTATGAAGACGTGGAATCGGCTATGGGTAAAGTCAAAACAAAATACACTATACTGATGGGTGACTTCAATGCCAAGGTAGGCAAGAAGCAGGCTGGAGACAAGGCAGTGGGGGAATATTGTATAGGCACTAGGAATAGCAGGGGAGAGTTATTAGTAGAGTTTGCGGAACAGAATAATATCCGGATAATGAATACCTTCTTCCGCAAGCGAGATAGCCGAAAGTGGACGTGAAGGAGCCCAAAAGGCGAGACTCGAAATGAGATAGACTTCATACTCTGCGCTAACCCTGGCATCATACAAGATGTGGACGTGCTCAGCAAGGTACGCTGCAGTGACCATAGGATGGTAAGAACTCGAATTAGCCTAGACCTGAGGAGGGAACGGAAGCAGCTGGTACATAAGATGTCCATCAATGAGTTAGCGGTAAGAGGGAAAATAGAGGAATTCTAGATCAAGCTACAGAACCGGTATTCGGCTTTAACTCAGGAAGAGGACCTTAGTGTTGAAGCAATGAACGACAATCTTGTGGGCATCATTAAGGAGTGTGCAACAGAAGTTAGTGGCAACTCCGTTAGACAGGATACCAGTAAGCTATCGCAGGAGACGAAAGATCTGATCAAGAAACGCCAATGTATGAAAGCCTCTAACCTTACAGCTAGAATAGAACTGGCAGAACTTTCGAAGTTAATCAACAAGCGTAAGACAGCTGACATAAGGAAGTATAATATGGATAGAATTGAACATGCTCTCGGGAACGGAGGAAGCCTAAAAGCAGTGAAGAAGAAACTAGTAATTGGCAAGAATCAGATGTATGCGTTAAGAGACAAAGCCGGCAATATCATTGCTAATATAGATGAGATTTGGATGAGATAGTGACCGCGGATCCGGATCATGAGACTGAAATAACCAGAAGAATAAGAATGGGCTGGGGTGCGTTTGGCAGGCATTCTCAGATCATGAACAGCAGGTGGCCATTATTCCTCAAGAGAAAAGTTTATAACAGCTGTGTCTTACCAGTACTCACGTACGGGGCAGAAACCTGGAGGCTTACGAAAAGGGTTCTACTTAAATTGAGGACGACGCAACGAGCTATGGAAAGGAGAATGATCGGTGTAACGTTAACGGATAAGAAAAGAGCAGATTGGGTGAGGAAACAAACGCGAGTTAATGATATCTTAGTTGAAATCAAGAAAAAGAAATGGGCATGGGCAGGACACGTAATGAGGAGGGAAGATAACTGATGGTCATTAAGAGTTACGGAATGAATTCCAATGGAAGGGAAGCGTAGCAGAGGGTGGCAGAAAGTTAGGTGGGCGGACGAGATTAAGAAGTTTGCAGGGACAACATGGCTACAATTAGTACATGACCGGGGTAGTTGGAGAAGTATGGCAGAGGCCTTTGCCCTGCAGTGGGCATAACCAGGCTGACGATGATGAATCAACGGCAACGTGATCTAAAATGAAGGGTATGAAACCTAATAAAATGTGTCTTTATTCAAGTGCAACGTTCAAAATATACAACCCTGAACACGCAATCAAATCACATGTGCATAGCATCGGGTCGCGCAGCGTTTCTTGGTTTCGTCGCGTGGTCGCTGGTTTTGGACTTAGAATTTGATTAGTTTACATTGGGGAAAGTTTCTCGTTCAGCTTTCTTTAAGAAAGAGGCTCTGACTTTGTCACTAAGGTTTCTTGCATAAAATTGCGAGAGTTCTGGTGAATAAACAGTTGGAAGTTGGCACTGGCTTGTGTCCTAGGTGTCTGACTTCATCGCCATAATCTTTGTTTTAATTGCCACAGAAGGGGTCGATTGCGATACCAAGCATCCCATGGAAAACGAATGACGTAGGATGCAGCTGCCTGGCGTAGGCTTCAGACAGGCATTTACACAAACCTAGACATATTACATCACATGCACTCCGCAGCCTACATGTGCGAATGCTCGTGGTGCGGGGCCACGCCAATCCTACATTAAATCACATGGGAGTGCTCGATACACAACATAGAACACTACAACAAAAACACCACGAGGCAGCAATGAGAGGCACTGCTGTGCATATTGGCCCTCGACGAACAGCTCCAGCTGATCCAGCCAGCTGAGAATATCGCAAGAGCCAGCTGAGCCCTGGATCAGAGACGCCGACAATTAGCGATTATTCTGAGGATTCTTTCTTTAAAGATTAATCTATCCTATCGCGGCAAAAAGCGCAATATTTAATAATTTGCTCGCAATCCGTTCGTGATGTAAAATTTAGAGCATTCAAAACGAAAAACAGATACTTTAAGAAAGAAACTGTTTATTATCTTGCTTGATGTAATGAGGTGTTCAATTGAGGGAAAGTGTAGGTACAATATTGCCCCGCATGTTGCCTGTTCGCATTCTACAGGGGACAGAACAACAATACCTGAAAGAGGAGGCACGCTGTTGACGCGCCCGAGAATGGCATGGCAAGCAGCTCGCTGTAAGTGCGCACATAGACAGCCGGGCAGTAATGGTATTGCTAAATTGCGATGATACGTTGATAACAATACGCGGCGCTGGCGCGTTTCGCTGCGCAGGCTCCTGTGCTTTAAACGCGGAAGCACTGTGCTGCTCAGGGAGCGCTTATGACGCCAACACCAGTTTTTCTGGACATTCTTTTTGCATGCTGTTTTTGGGCATTTCATGCTAGCTTCCGTTCACTGATTGCCATCGAGCAAACTCGGCTAAAACTGGGCGTATCTTGCATAGCGCCACGTGTAATCATTCTGCATGAGTAAACCATTTCTATGCGTGCCTGAGTGGATCACATAAGAGCAGTATCGTTTCACTCATTCATAATGCCGATAGTCCATCTGCTGTCAGTTAAAGACTTGTAATGAAGGGCTTGAGTGCGTGTTTGCTGGGTGGTGTATTTTAAACACTCTTTACATTGTCGGGGTGACATGTACAGCCAAGGCATGTAGTACCAATAATGAGACCAATTATAGGCTACTTCCTGTTTATGCATATGCATGTTGTCAAATTAAAACTATGCGGGTTAGCAAATAATCTGAGTGAAATACATGTATCGTACTCAGCCTTCTATAATATACAAAATATGTGCACCGTCATAATAGATGTGACAGAACGAAGTTCCGTATCCAGCTCGTGATGGTTAATAGTTTTCGCAATGATTTGCACCTTCTACAGTCGTTCGCTTACGATGTACAAATTTGTGCTGTTAATTCAAATTGCTTCTGCAGATTGATACTTTCGCAACGCGTGAAATCATCCTGTTCCCAATAAAAATATGTGAATAAATTCAAAAGCGTTGAACTTTTAGTGGGTTGAGTCTTGGCTGACTCAGAAATTGGCCATATTTAGTTGATCCATGTCACAACACATGAACAAAAATTACGAACGATGGTGCCAGGAAGTTATTTTCTTCATGCTAGCCGCCACTGCATCTGCGGAATAGTTGAACTGTGGTGCTAAAATTAACCACATGTTAGATATTTCAAAACGACTAGTATCTCGAAATGATGAAATGTAACACTTTAACAGCGAGGACTGGTAGTTAGCAACGGCAGTTTGCTACATAAATACTTCTCACTATACTTGCTTGGCGCTGTTGTTCACACACGATGTCCCAGCGCTTTAAAAAATGAATAGAAGTTGACAAGGTAAATGTCGCAGAAAAAAAGCGCTTCGTAAACACGGCACAGGTTCTGCTCCCTTGTTTGACCAATGCAGCCGGGCCGCCAGCGGACTTGCAAGAAAGCACGAATACATCCCACATGCATGCGAAGGCGGAAAAGAGGACTACCGGGGCAACACCTCTCCCCGGCGGGCACCCTCTCCCTCTACCTTACGACCTTATCAGTGACGTCACGAAGGCATTGTTTCGCTTAAGAATGTTTCACAGTTGAATACACGGCATTCGTCAGGGGTGGAAACGGCGCCGCCGCCGCATATCGGCATGCGACCGAGCGTATGAAGGGAGGTGGTTTAAGGAATTTGTTCACTGTGGTAAATAGTGTGACACTGGCATGGAAGATTGAGAAAGAGAGCATAAAAACCTGCAGTAACGGCAGATTTCATTTTCACGAGCACGAACGATACCAAGATCGCCCTAAAAGAGAGCCCACAGCTCCGTTCTGATTATTTTGGAGAAACAAGAATTTTCTCCTTCAATTTACCAGAGCTCTCGAAAGCAGGCATAAAGAAGCTACGCCCAAAACAAATGGATACGCCTTCTTCGCCTGCGCCACCTGAACCAGTGCGTCGCGAGGTGCTGCACTCTGCCCTTCCTTTCAACGGTGCGCCAATGGTGTTATGTGAACCGCGCCGTTCCTTTCAAAAGTTGCTGCAAATGTGCAGGGCTGGTTCACGATTTTGTTAATGTCGGTGCCGACTTTGTGCAGATGTATAGATGCGCAACAGCAGCGCAAGAGGCGACAAAGCACACATGCGCAGGCACCGTTGAAACCACGCCTACATCCGTCTTCCGTGTCTATGCAAGCACGGGTGTGTTTGTGCCTGCGGAGCCAATAATAACAGCGGTTCAGAACTTCTCAAACTTACGCATTCTGTGCACATTAGTCTGAAAAAAGAAACGCCGCCACCGCGTCTGCACTCTAGCATTCGTTCAGATTATTGCACCCTGCCCGCACCAAAAACTCGAGTTGGACAATTTTTGAACTTGTCGCGAACCGCCGTGAACTGGTACACAGTGCTGCAGGGGAATCGAACAGACCTAATAACAGCGGGACCCTCTGCCTTAAAGTCGGGGGCAAGGCGCCAGTCGGCGCCACTATCCAACTTGCGAAAGCGCTTGGCCATACTGAGCGAATTAGTCCTTTTACTATAGATGCGAAGAGAGCAAAGAGACTGTTTACAGAACAGTGCGAACAAAATTGTACAGCAAATGGTGATAACAATAGTAATAAAAGAATTTTTTAGCGAATGCACCGCATCGCGAACGAGGGAAGAAGCTCGCTGTGTGTCATGTTTTGTGTGCTATTAAGACTATTTGAAAGTCTTGGTAATCTGCCGCCGATAGCTTGCAAACCATAATTTGTTTAGAGAGTCGAATTTCCGATGGTTCTGTGCTACGTGTCTGATCACTTGTAAAGTACGTGTTTTTGTAAATTGCTAAGCGTTGTGAAGAAATGCTTCCGTGCTTTCGCTGTGCGTCCTAACTGTCCTACAAAAATATACTCGAACGGGTGTGTCGCAATAATACATTATATTTGGTCAATAGGGTGTTCGTCGGCTAAGGCACAGGTACCTCGACAATAGTCCTTAAGAATCCTCTTTTGCAACGCATCTATCGTATGTAAGTTTTCATGCGCCGTGGTTGCCGAAGCTATGTGAAAATTCTCCAATCTATAATAAAAGATTGTGTTCTGTATCATCATAATGCTAGATGGCAGTATGTGTCAATTACAGTCAGTAAGACCAAACGTTTGCGCCATCTTGGTCAGCAATAGATCGGCGGGGACATTCCCTGACATGTTTTTTTTTTAAATAGGACGCCTATCACGTCTCGAAGTAAATGAATGTCAACGTACGGTGATGTAAAGTAAGTATATTTATTTCCATATATACTCTTTTACTGGTTTACTGCATCATATAAGTCAACTTATTAACTGGTTAGTTGTTATTACTGGTTTAATGTTTGCGTAAATGCTTAATTTAAAGGTTGTATTAAGTTGCACGATATTCATTGTAACATATTAAATAGAAGTGGTTGCAAAAGCTTGCGTGTAGTGCCTATGAGAATAAAGAAAGGGAGTTGGAGAGCGGGACAAGAAATCGGACTGTTTCCGTCAGTTTTTCCAGACAATAACTTTTGAGAGAAGTGGCCTTCTGGCGTATGCCACATCGTTCAAGTTCTCTTAACAAGAGATTGTGAATCATAGCATTATAGGTTTTTGACAGGTCTACAAATATTCTGGGCACATCATTTCCGACTTAAAAGTGGCAAAATATTGGTTATTTCTGAGAGAGCAATACGTGCTGAGAACTAGGCATTTCCGGAATCCTTGTTCAGAGTTTGATGTCGGATTACGTTTATGCTGAACTCTTTCCAAAACAACTTACTTCTTCCAACATATTAAAAAAAAAAAGCCGAGCTAGTACATAACTCGGCCGATATAGCCTCCCATTATATTTTTACTCCCTTCTTTTATCAAAGCATTTATATGTGCTACAAAAAGGTGCAAGTGCGCAGACAAGAACGCGTGCAGAAGGAAACTGAAACCATAAACGCGAACTATCGACTGAAAGGTCGCACCATGGCGCATAAGAACGAAGCCCATGATTGACCTTTGGCACTGTCATTCATGATCATGAGCAGCTAAGTTTTGTGCCTACAGGCGTTTCCGTTACTCTGGTACTTTCGGTTCATAGTGGGCAAAAGTACAGTCCCATTTCCCTTACTTGAGTCTGTTTCGGTACGCTTGCCTTTTGCAAAGTTGAATCCCTACCAACTAGCTGGACTCTGTCGTTCTAATGTTGTACATGAGCTTTCGGAAAAGCATCCCAAAGCATATACCAATCTGCATCCTTTGGGAAAGATACCCTTGATCAACCTTGTATAAGCAATGCGTGTAATACAGGGTGCTGTTAAGGTACTTACGTGTTCATTCAAATAACTTTACTGAGTGCCCCGCCATCAAAACAGCTGAAGGAAGAATACTAATTACAATATCTATCTATCTATCTATCTATCTATCTATCTATCTATCTATCTATCTATCTATCTATCTATCTATCTATCTATCTATCTATCTATCTATCTATCTATCTATCTATCTATCTATCTATCTATCTATCTATCTATCTATCTATCTATCTATCTATCTATCTATCTATCTATCTATCTATCTATCTA
The DNA here is from genome assembly GCF_023375885.2 of Dermacentor andersoni. Classification (NCBI taxonomy): domain Eukaryota; kingdom Metazoa; phylum Arthropoda; class Arachnida; order Ixodida; family Ixodidae; genus Dermacentor; species Dermacentor andersoni. Next base: position 63,693,047 of record NC_092818.1, read on the forward strand.
TCTATCTATCTATCTTCATCCCACTCCCGTCATACCGTTATCGTCATACAATTCTTGCTGTGTCATTGTAGTCTCGCTTTCGTTTTACCATCATCCTCCAGTCATCCACTCACTTCATCCCACTGTCGTGTTGCTGGTGTCGTCACATCGCCTTTGTCGTTCCATCATCCTTATTCCTCGTTCTATTGTAATTATTTTGACGTCATTCCACCGTGATTGTGCCACCATTCTCCTGCCATCGTCACCAATGCGTCGTAGACAGAAAGTCACTGCATGCATCTATTGTGATGCCATCACCGCCGTGCATTCATCGTTATTCCATTCCCCTCCCACAGCCCCCACGTCAACGTCATTAGGAATGTCGTTGTACCGTCGTCGTGATGCCCCCGGGGTCCTGCAATTGTTGTCGTTCTAGTTTCAACCGCTTACTCGTATCATGTTGTAGACACGCCATCATTTCGACACGCAGTCCCCATCATATCATTGTCGTCATAACATCACCATCACACCACCGTTTTACCGTCGTCTTCGCTCCAGTAACGTTGGCACATTCTCGTCCCAAATTTTCAAGCCACTAGACATTCGCAGACATCTACGACCAATTTGACATGTTTAGCAGCAATGAACTTATTTTCTACTTAGCTTTGAAGTGTTCTTAGCCCCACGACAAATCGAGGCCGGAGAATCTCTACGCTGTATGCCTAGACCTAGTCCAATTCTTTTTTTTAGTGGCGCTGATAGCGTTCACGTCGCGCTTACGTACTGTACTGGCATTTTTCTGAGATGAATCGCTATTCAGTTTATCAGATACTCCTGTGTGCAACCTTTTGCCTCGTTAGCTCATCCAGTGGATTTTGTTGCTTCAGTGCTGTGCCGATGTTGTTTTTTCTATGCACGATGTCGAGTGTACTCTGTGAATCGATTTGCGAGTTAATTTCTTTTCTTGTAGTGTACCTGCAAATTTCGTTTATATGTGCTATCCATTTCCCCTACTGTAATGCCGACGCGGCACTGTTTGGTATGAATAAATAAGTAACTAAATAAATAAATAAATAAATAAATAAATAAATAAATAAATAAATAAATAAATAAATAAATAAATACGTGGTATGCCATACATATGTACGCTTACCATTATGTGAGGCCATTGGTGAAATGTTCGCGTTATATTTCGCATTGGAGACAAGAACAAGCCAGGTTGTCTTTCATGCATGTTTATTGCAGAGAAACCGGAAGTATATGAATTCAATTAAGTTTAACGTTTAGTTGTATTTGTTTAGTAATGAACGCTAAATCTCCGCACCAAGTATAATGTACTGAAATATAAAAAAAGCACAAGATAATTATTGAAGTGGTTTATTTCAGTTATCTTTTGAAATATATTGCTGTTAGGGCACTGAAAGAAACAATACAAATACATACCTGTACCTTTTAGTACAGGAGACGTTGCTACAGAACTAGAAGATGTGTCATATCGAACCCACACCATTAAAATTTGCGTCAAGCGAAGCTTCGCTAAAATATTTGAATAAAAGTCCATGAAAATTGCCCATTATGCCTGCAATTTTATTCCCCTCTACGCGTAAGGAACGGTTCACGTTCTTCTTAAATCGCAGAAGCAGTCTAGTTTGCTTCGCGGTAACACTTAGAGCTGTTCGTAAGCCTGTTGTAAGAGTTCTAGCTTAATGCTACTTCTGCACATACCCGTTAACGCTGGTTTTTACGATCTCCGTACTAGCTCCCCCTCCCTTCACCACCGCTTCCGCCCAAAAGCTCGTATAAGACATAAAGATTGTGTTGGGCAATAAAAATTATTGAAAAATAAGAATAATTAAAAAAAAACTAAGCCCTGCCTGCTGCACCTAAGTATTGCAGGCTACGCGCATAAGACAGCGGATACAAAGTCTTCGTGATCTGCTTAGTTTTTGTTAAACGTATCCGGAATCGGCAAACATGATTGCACTGTCTCCAGGGCTGACCAAATTTGCATTTACACGTACGGCCCCATTTGGTGTGAACATTTACGATGTTTACAAGGTTAGCCTCTCGCTTCATTTATGAACGCTTCAAATGCGTAATTCGTCAACCAGTGTGCTGGAACCTGGAAACATGGAGCCACTATCTGGCCGAATAAAAACTGCCACAATAAATTTCTCTCACCAGCTTTTCTAAGGAAAGGAAATGAGTACAACCGCGCGACTATATAATTAAGGACACATCTCAAATTTCCCGCCTCAAACATAGCCAGTATATTAAACTAACAAATGCGCGAACAAATTTTTAAATGCCAATTTTTTTCCGAAATAGAACACTGATTGGAATGCCCTGGCCGGAAATTCTCGAAGGCTACAACCAACCATTTAGTGTATTTTGTTGACAAGCTTTTCGCGATCCTTGTATATTTTTGTAAGATCGCTGTTTATTGTATTTACTCATGTGGTCCCCTCCTGCTTGGATAGATGTTCGCAGTATCTTGAAAATAAGTATAAATAAAGTAACACCGAATGACAGTAAAATGTTGCGCGTGAGATTAGTGTCTGCAGTAACCATACTTGCACGTAACCAATTACATGTACAAAATTACATCCAAGATGGCTTCTGACTGCAAATTGCATCTGTTTTGCATAGGTAAGCGCTGAACACTGATTTATATTCTGTCCGTGCTGAAACTTGCGCGGCTACCAAACTCGGCGTGATTCCTGTCACTGTATATATTGAATGCGAAACCCTTATATGCGCCATTACGCGAAAATCTGGCGGTCTTACCAAAGGATGGTACCAAAAATCGCCGATGGCGTAAACAGTAAGAACAAGCCAAAAGTGCTCGGGTTGACATTACAGTACTCAGGTAGGTTCTTGTAAACAACGTAAGGAAATGGCTTTGAAGAGAACATTTGGTACATTTTGGTCTTGGCGGGAATCGAGCCCGGGACTCTGGGGTGGGACACAAGATCACCTCCCCGACTCCTTGGCGGGTCGCCGTTTCTGGCTGACTAGAGGTGGGGCCTAGTGCGTGCGACATTAGGCACTTGATGGTGCAGCCAATGAGAAGGATGTGGCGCCACGTCATGAGTGTATAAAATTAGCGTATTCGTGACGTTCCGAGGTCTACAAACAGTATAATGCTTTGGCAATGCCACACGTGAGCAGTCTTCAGTGTCGCTGCCGAATTTTTTTTGCCAATATGTATGGATAAAGAATCTGCAATAGCTTTTGAAACATTAAGACAGTAAATTAAATTTGAAATACGCAATTTCTAAAAACGCTAACATCCAAAATGACACCTGGGTCAAAGTGAAAAACTAGCAAATGCAATCAGGTCATAGCGCGATAAAGTGAGGGAAGCACGGAAAGTGAACGAGCAGCTACGAAGGAAAAGAAAGGAACTCCGTTAAAATATCGAAGAGATAGAATGCACACAAGGTCCAATAACGTAGAAATAAAGGGTGTTCCTAATGAAGGCGGTGAAACTAAAATTGTGCAAAACGTTTGTGGTGCTGTCGTTGAACAAACGATCAAAATGATCGGCCATCAGGGAAGAACTTGGGCGTCGGAAATCCAGGACTGGTTCTTGTCAATGAGAGGATTACAATACCTGTGGATTAACTGCTGGGTGGCGCAATACGAAAGAGAATAGAAGAGAAATGGTTATTTCTGTGGCTAAATATAGAGAAAATCTGTGTCCGCAAGCCAGAGCCCTGTGGGTCGTTAAATATCAATGACCTACGAGATATTTAACCCGAAACAAATAAACTGCTTTCATAGCTGCGGAAAACGGCTGTCTCTATTTGAATGCAAATAGATTTGCTTAGGCTTTTCTTGCCAGGAATAAACATTTTAGTGCATTATACCTAATATTCGCAGTTTCAGAAACGAAATAGAAAGGTTAGACATGCTTCTTTGTATGTTGGCTCTAAATTTCATGTGTTATCATACTGAGAGACATGGGTAACCATGAATGATGTTCTCCCACGATTGGAAGGTTACAGATATTATCGGCTACACACATATAAATCGCGGTAGCTCCACCACAATTTTCAGTGCATTACAAAAATAAAATACTTCTGCTCCATATTCTTCTTTAATTCAACGACATTTTGGCGAAATTTTGCGATTTAACGCTTGATTTGTTTACTAGGCAACGCTCAGTGTAAGTCAATCACATTGGCAGTAACCGGGGACAGTTAACAACTTACTTTATTGACGAGACAAGCTGTAGCACGCGAGTTAGCTTTAAGAATATGAATTTGGCGCGAACTGCAGTAGAACGACCCTACATCGTATCATGCAGCAGCCTCACGAGTTTGAATTACAAGACAAGAAAACCCGAGTGCTCAGTGTTTGTTTTCTCGTCCAAGCGCTCCACGAAACTTTCCGAATTAAAAATCAAATGATGCGGTTTTACGTGCCAGAACTACGATCTGATTATGAGGCAGGCTGTAGTGAGGGACTCCGGGAATTTGAAACACCTGGGGCTCTTTATGCTGCACCTAAATCGAAGCACAAGGGTGTTTTCGCATTTCCCTCCATTGAAATGCTGCTGCCGTGGTCGGGATTTGATCACGCGACCTGGTGCTAAGCAGCCAAGCACCGTAGGCACTAAGCAACTGCGGCGGCTCCACCAGGTGTCGGCCGATGAATTGAGCAAGTTCTGATATGTCTCATTGGCTGAATCAACTGAGGACATCATATAGGAAATATCACACAGACGATTTCGGAAGCATTTAATTGTCTCAATCGGGAAAGTGTTCTCCAAGTCCTTGCTACAAAGAAGCGCTGCGCGTTAGAGGATATAGTTGCTGATCGACCACGATATTCTGCTCAAGATCTCTGTACATAACAACACCACCCTACTACCCCTTCCCCCACCCCGTCATCTCCAGCGCACACATAAAGCGAACTGGAGAATTTCCATCCTTTCCCCTTTTTCCTCCTAGAGCAAGTTTTCCGAGTCGCTTCTGATGTCCTCACAACAAAATAGAGCAATGATGACGAACGAAATTCACTAAAAGCTATTGCTAGCGCAGATCAGCAACGTATAAAGGGCTGCAGAGGACAGACTTGCTCGTTCGTATTGCCGTATTTCTACGACGCTAAAGAAATAGTCAGGGGAAAGTAAGGAAGAAGTAATCAATCGCTTTTGTGTAATTTATTTTCGTGCGGTAGTTATGGGTAACTGTTATCAATTATATTTTCCAATGAAGTAATTCTAATATCTTGTTTTGTAATGTGTAGTGGATTGGCGTGCAAAGCTGCGCATATCTAGGAATCGCGACTGCGAGGTACCATTAGTAACCCCCGACGCCCGTCGGGGTTATAATTGGGCCGGTGAAGCAGGTTGTCGCGAAAGGAGAAAGTGGTGAGCATGACGACGCAGCGTACGAGTGGTTGGTGGCACTGATGAACCAGAAATCACGTCTATAAGAGAGGTGATCAAATGGTCCTTCCGCTGCTCAGACGCGATGGTGGTAAGGCCGAGCGAAGGAACGGTAAAGTGGGATAGGGAACAGCAGGCATTGTCGTCAGGCAAGGGAGAGCGCGAGAGGGCATCGGCGTCAGAACGCTGGAGTCCGCTGCAGTATGTAACGCGGATATCGTAGTCCTGCTGGCGAAGTTCCCATCAGGCAAGTAGGCCTGAGGGATCTTTGATGGACGACAGCCAACATAGTGCATGGTGGTCCACGACAGGCATGTCTTCCATTTTAACCACGCAAGACGGTGTTCAATATACTTTCAATTGTTGCTGGTGCATAAATTAGGCCGAAGGGCATAATATTGAATTCGTGCAGCCGATCCAGAGTTACGAAGGCAGTTCTCGGGCGATTGAATGGTGCCATAGGAAGTTATAGGAATATATAAGAAAAAGGTGGGGAGAAGTAATTACCATAGCTAAGTGCTCCTGTGGAGAACTTAGCTACGTTAGGGTGGATGTCTCATTTTCTCTTTATTAACTAAGCTGCAAGTGGTCCGTAGCGTCAGGGCGGAAGATGGAGGATAGCTCGAATGCCTGCATTATACGTTTACACTCTCCACTTTATAAGGTTGAGGGAACTGGCAATGGATTCGTAACAAACAAGGATGTAGTGCCGCTGGGCATGTCGATAACGACAAATGGCAACGCGAGATTCCTGCGGTGCTGAACGGCCTCAGAGGGTGTAAATAGCTCTGTGGAATCACCAACACCGGCCCAAGACTCGGGGACGAACGCCTTACTGCTGGGTGGTATGTGCGACTTGACAGCGACAAACAACTTTGCCAACGCGTGTTCACAAGACGCAGAACAGAACGCACAGAACGCCATCTCGGCACCAGCATAACCGATAACAGCATGAGGGCAAGAGAGAAGGTGCCAACCGAGGATGACATCGTGCGAACAGGCCGGTAGCACAAGAAACTCAATCGGATAAATGACGTCTTAAATGACGGCGCGCTTTGCAGGCGGCTGATGGCTGAAAATGGTGTGCGCTGGCGGTACGAAGGAACAATCCGTTTGTCGTTCTGGTAACCTTCCTAAGCAAGCGGCAAAATTTTCTTTCTGTTACTGAAACGGCAGCACCAGTCTTCATAAGCGCAAGGGTACGAAAGCCATCTGCAAAAACTTCGACGAGGTTTGCTGGAGAAATGTGAGGAATTAAATTTTTCTACAACGACGCAGTTCGTGCCTCGGGAACAGCAGCATCTAGTTTTCCGCGTCAGAAGGGCAGGGTCAACGAATTATATATATAGGCGAGAGCAGACGTTCGGGCGAAGAGGATTGTTTTAGCCTCGCTGAATGGTTAGAGCGTCTGGATCGTACGCAACGCTTACTATCAGTTTGAAAAGGAGGGCTGCAGTGACAGAAGGGTGCCACATGTGCTGCATAACTGCGAAAATAACATATGGGGCGATTGTCCGCAGTGCGCTATGGATTCGAAAACGTGGGGACTGGTCGGCCTAACCGAACTGCTGGTGGCCGAACTGGTCCTGACGCGGAAGGATAGATTGGGTGACGGGGCGACCCGGCCGCGACGACTTGGGCGTACGACAAAGACGCAGATTACAGAGCTGGTGGACGAGTGAAAGGCAAAGTGTCTGTGACGTCTTTCTGTATGCCTTTTCGTGTGACTGGGGCCAGATGTTGTGCCTCTGCTGGCTCGCTTGTGCTCGATAAAATGAAGGGCTGTCGGGCGACCTCCTCACGCACGAACAACTTCATCTGAATCAACACTGCATTATGGTCGCCCAGAGGCCGCGAGCGAGTCGTGCTGTTTCCGAAGGCGCTGCGTTTGGGCTCGTTGCTTGCGAACTTCGTCGAAACTAGGGCACATGCTGTCAACATCTGTGATGGTTTTTGAGCCTTAGGCTAATAACTGTTGAAACGTGTGACTTGCTATCCAATTGATGATGTGCTTTATCTTATCCGACTCGTGTATCGAAGGGGTGAGACGCTTACACAAGTCGACGACGTCACGAATATAACCGGGTTCCTGTTCCTGTTCTGCGCGAAGCTTGCGTACCGCGAGGCGGCTGAAGATTTGCGAAAACGTCTTGAATGACGCCGAGTTATTGATCCCCGCTTCGTGATTTCGGAACTAGAGACTGGCGACGCGAGTGAAGTAAAATAATACTTTGGTCAGCCTAGTTGCACCGTCCCATTTGTTGACTGCGCTCACCCTCTGGCAAGTTGCCAGCCAGTCTTCGACGACTTGGTCGTCCGTCCCGCTTAATATCGGTGGGTGACGCTGAGGCAGCATGTCGGCAGAGACGGTGGCTTTACTCTGCGAGCCTTGTGAAGTGGTTTCTTCACGTTCCGAGCAGAGCAGTCACACGCCCCGGAGTATCACCCACACGCTTGTGAAGGAGGAAACACAGAAACCTTAAACTTATACAGAGGGACGAGAGCCAAATATCCCCCACCGCACAAAGCTCTAACGAAGGAGGAAGCAACGAGTTGGCGCAGATTGCAGACAAACTCCTTCCCAAATTTATACATCTTAAACAAAATGTACCCAACTCAATACAGAGACACCTGCCCATGGTCAGGCGCCACACCCACACTATATCATGCCACATGGGAATGTAAACACAATCAATCATTCCACCAACACAATAACCCGAGTGCGGAGCAATGGGAGAGTCGGCTTACCAGCTGCGAGCTCACGGCCCAAAGGGCCTTAGTGCAGCACGCAAGTGAGGTAGCTAGGCTCATGGAGCCCTGGAATAGGGGCCCACCCTTGCCGGAAGAGGCTCCAAGTCGCCGGCGTCCAAGAAGAGGACGGAGACCTCGAGACGCTAAATCCTTGAAGGAACCAAATAAAGTTTTTCTCTCTCTCTCTCTCCGGCACACCTTCGTAAGTCCAGGTTGGGAAACTGCGAGATTACCCGGCACCTTTCACCGAACTATAAGGGGGTTTATTTAGAAGCAGGGCTACGCAACCAGCTTGGCCCAAGATTGTGGGTCGCTATATGGCCCTCTCCCTACAATATATTGTCGCGGCACAACGAAGATGGGAGACGAGGACACATACAACAAAACAGCTTGTTTTAGTAGTCGAGCTCAGAGATTATTTCTTCGTCTTCTAATCTCCGCTAGGCCAATGCACGAGATGTAGCCTACTAAAACTCCCGTCGTTGTCTTTTTCGTCGACATAGAAGAGACGCGACATTTCCCTCCCTCTGAAAAGGCGCATTGCCCCGATGCTAGAGGAGGTTACTGGTATGAAGTTCCTCGCACAGTCACTCGCTGACATACCGTTTCATGCGTACTACATGCGTCATTTCAGGCCGGTGTTGGCGGCGCCTCGTACAAAAGGAGCTGTCTGTGACCACCTCGTAGGTGGCGTCGCTTAGGTGACGTAGTACTCGATATGGTCCGAAGTATCGCTTTATTAGCTTCTCTCATAGTCCTCGTCTTCGGATGGGCGTCCAAACCCACACTCTGTCGCCCGTTTCGTCGGTTACTGTTTTATGGCTAGCATTGTAGCGGCCTGCGTCGTAGTCCTGCTGTTGACAGATGCGTATGCGTGCGAAGTATCTAGCTTCTTCGGCGCGTTGTGTAAAAGCATCCGCATCCCTGTCAGACCAATCGCATTCGTGTGGGAGCATTGCATCCAACATCGCCCGTACTTCTCGCCCGTGAGCAAGGCTTAACAGAGTGATCCGTGTTGTTTCTTAGAAGCCTTGTACGCAAAAGTAGTATGAGGCAAGATCTTGTCCCAATTCTTGTGTTCGACATCCACATACATGGAAAGCATGTCTTCTATAGTTTTGCTTAGGCGCTCTGTGAGTCCGTTAGTTTGTGGATGGTAGGCTGTTATCCTGGGGTGAGTCGTTCCATTAAGTATGAGTACATTACATAAAAGCGCGGCCATGGATGCGATTCCTCTTTCAGTGATTACGAAGGTTGGCGCACCATGCCTCAACACAACATTATCTATAAAAAATCTCACCCCTCTGCTGCTCTGCCTTGTGGAAGAGCCTTTTGTTTCGGCGTAGCGAGTCAGATAATCAGTCGCGAAAAACACCCAGCAGTTTCCTGCATTAGACGCAGGAAGTGGGCCCAAAAGGTCCATTCTGATCTGGTCAAATGGTGTGCGTGGGATCTGAGCGGGTTGTAGCAGGCCGGCTCGTATTGCTGGGGGTGACTTGCACCTCTGGCAATCGAGGCAAGTCCGTACATGATGTTTCACGGCTACGGCGAGTCATGGCCAGTAGTACCTTTGTCGTACTCTGTTCAATGTCCGCGTGTACCCCAAGTGGCCAGAAGTTACCTCATTGTGACATGCTTCGAGTACTTCAGTCCGAATGGGTGTAGGAGCAACCAGTAAATAGTTTTATACGATGGGTGAAAAGTTCCTTTCGTAGAGACCATCGCTACGTAAACAAAACGACGACAGTCCTCTTGAAAAAATTCTAGAAGCCTTGGGCGTTCGTCCGTCTAAAAAATTATTAAGGGTGGCCGGAATAAATGCCCGAATCGCCCGACATCCCTCTAGTCACGTTATCTTGATGCTCTTTTAGCGTCTCGCTGATGCGTCTGCCAGTTTGACCAACCGACGTTCTTACGCACCATATTCTAATTCATATTCTAATTTAATCGGCGCGCGATTGGGTGTGGGAGGGGGGGAGGTTCAGATAAAGAAATCAGCCGCGCCCAACGATTCTGTGTCTTACGGCATGAAATCATTGAATTATAGGTTGCTTAAACTATTTATCTCTGTCTAGAAATAGCCTACATACCGTTGAATTCTCAGCATCTCATCATCATAAAAAATCTTATGAACCTCTTACAGGTATCTGTCGAATTTCATTGTGTTATCACGAGTGCAACCCTTGCAGGAGATGGTAGCCAGACTGTAAACAAGAGCCCATGTGCTTGACTCGTATGAACACCTGATGGCAGAAATGAAAATTGTCATGAAACAGTGTGATGAGGGTGCAAGAGGTCGGCTGGGCATGAAGCAATATGGGATCAGGAAGGTGGCTCTTCTGATTATTGAAAATTCCGACTATTAAAAACGCCGACTATTAAAACATTCCCTAGTGTAAGTTTGAGTGCAGCAGTGAAGGTGTTTCATTTGTAGATATATTAGCTGGCACGGACAATCTGTCTGGTGCGGCACGTTGCAAACGGAGCGAAGTAGAGAACAACTTCTTCGCTAATCGGAAGATCGCGAGAGGCGGCGCGCGGGTGACTCGTGGGCGCGATTCAATACAGCCGCCGCCGACAGACATCCACTGAAGCAGCGCTGTTTCCATACAGATGGCGCTCGCTACTATGGCGCCATCTCGTAGACATCATCACCGCAAAACCCGCCTTGAGCGGAACTACGCTTTTCTTCTCACGCTTTCGCCATAACTTCTTTCTTCAATTTCCGCCTCATGGTTCAGCTGCACCCTCCTCCTCCGCTTTCCTGCCCGCGCTCTCTTCGTTACACTGTATTTCATCTTCCGCAGCGCTCCTGCTTCGCTTTCATCCTTCGCTGCGTTCGTTCACTCGGTTACGAGAGAGAGCACCGACGCTCGCTGCAGGAACGGCCGCCTAAGAACTGCGCTGTAGAAAGCGAGTCGTGCCCCCAGACATCTGAAGCATTGTGGCGACACTGAAGTGGTCATTGCTTCCTGGGAAACAATAGGAAAAAGGAGGCAGCAGTGCTTTTGATGGCTCGAGCTAGTGTTGCGAACTTGCTAATGTTGAGCACTTGCTAGCGTTGAGTAGTGTTTGGTGAAAACAGTGGTGACGCGGAGGCCCAGTAGGGTCGGAGGATTTGCAAGCTGAGGCCTCCAGAAGTTGCCAGGGTTAAAAGAGACCCCACAATCTAGAGGCCAATTGCAACGACACCATCCTTATTACGAATGGCCATGAAAGACCTGAAGTCACGGCTACCATGAGCGGAGGCTACAGGTGTTCAGCGGGAGTGACTCGTGGGCTACCGGCCGGTGTGTCCTTTTGAACACAGCGGTTTGATATTTACTCAGAGCGTAGAATTTGTGCTCAAGACAGGAAGCCCGCTGTACGAAGCCTTCATCATCGCCAAGGCACATAACTGGGTGGACCGCGAGATCCTATGGGTAATGCTGGAAGAGTTAGGCGTGGCCGTTGAAGACCTCAGGCTACTCAAGGCCATCGGCAGCAATGTGGTAGCAGAGGTGGAATGGGATGGATATAGGACCACGCAACTAGCTAGGCGACGAGGCTTTCTTTATAGCTGCCTACTGCCGCCACTACTGTTCATTGCGCATGTTACCCGGTGGTCGAACAACTAGAAGATTAAGGATGTGGTTTCACTTTCAGACCACGATAGGAGAGACAGCTACTGGTGAACCGTGTACTGACTCTGGTGATTGTCGACACCGTTAACGTCCTTGCTGGTTCGACAGGAGAGTCTCAGATACGCGTGAATGTACGCGACAGGAAGGTGGGGCCACCGCGATGTGCTTTAGCCCTACCAAGTGTGTGTTGTTGATGTGAGGGACACTCGTCGTGGGGCCAGACACAATGGGCTGCCTACAGGACGAGTTCATCCACAATACCAACTCGATAAAGTACTTGGGGATACGCTTGACTACAAGCCCAGGCTACCTCTCGGCATAGGAAAGAGAGCTAGCGGAGATGGAGAGCAGCCCCTTAAAGGGATTGCTATGTTAGGTTACTGTGGTCGTATAGCCAGTGTGAGGGGATTCGAAACCTGAGGAGGATGGTGGCATTGCGAGGCATCATGCTCGGCAACCTTGTGCTCTGCCTTCCATCGGGCTTACGGGAGTTTTCAGAGAGCCGTCAAAGGGAAATAGGCAGACTGGCACTGGGAATTTACAAGCACGCGCCAATAGCAGTGATACTGGGGGAGATGGGGTGGTCATCTTTCACTGCGAGAATGGCGGTGGAGCAGGCGGCATATATAAACCAGCTGTTCAGAATTTTAGAGAAAAATTTCGCACTCCGGGTGTAGCTACAGCATGTTGGCAGACGGGTCGACGCGATGTATAGGGTGAATGGCCGCACTACGTCGGCTCCTTGTACTCCTGAAGGTTTGTCTTGAGAGTGGCAGAGTAGCCTAGAGGCATGACGAGCAAGGAGGCGCGGCTCGAAGTACGACAGATATAGGCCGCGGCATGGCAGAAATCTGCCAAAACGGAATTTCCCTCGCAACGTGTTGCATCTAGAAGCTCGCGAACGCACTGAACTTTGCGACAACTGGAAGGGAAGTGCGCTGCAGGCAGAGGCGAGAGCTGGCGTTCTTCATACGTGTATATGGAGATCGGGCTTCACAAAAGGTATTGCAAGAAAGTGCGCCGTCTGTGGAAGGTCTGACGAGGCCGCTCAGTAATGTCCTCCTCGAGTGTTCAGGTATTCCTCAGACAGCCTGCATACCGGCTCTGCCAGCTGCTATTGGTGCCCACACGGGAGAAGAATGAGCTATCATTGATGCGACCAAGCGGCGCGTTGAGTACTGGTAGGAGTATCGAGCGCAGCGTGGATGAATCTTTTAGTTTTCGTTTTTAGTTTTGCCTGTGTTATCTTTTTTATGTGATAGTGTGCTTCTTTCGTTTTCCTTTTTTTGGTGGTGACGCCGGTTTCAGCACTTACTGCGGCTCGATACAAAGGGCTCGACCACATTTACCGTCATCAGCGGTTTATGTTCCAGTAAACGGGAAGCAGGAACATAAGAACGTCGAACACGCGAACAAACACGGAAATAAACAGATAAACCACAACGGTCCTTTTTCGTGCATATCTCGTACACCATCGAAATTGTACGCCTGCAGCGCTGCAGGTGGCATTTGTCTTAATGTCAAGGGCTCGCGGGCCTTGGTTCAATTGGTTCAAATCCCGGCCGCGACGGCCGAATTTCGATGAGGTTCAACTACAAAACCGGCCCTTACAGCGCAGTGACTGCACGTGTAAGAAGCTCCAGTGCTCTAAGGTACTCTGGAGTCCAGGCGTGCCCCATATATATATATCGCTGTGTTGACATCTAGCACCCAAGAATGAAATTATCATTCATGTTTAGCGAGCCAGCAATCAACTTTCGCGCGCTGGTTTCCTTAGGACGCCAGCGTTGCGAAATGTGTGACAGGTGGTAGGTCGCTATTGTGCTTACGGAACGACGATTGTAGCACCTGCCGCTTTGCGCCAACGTTCTTCGTATGCTGCTGGCCAGACTACATGTACGATTAGCACCGCGAGCGAGCCTATGTGGCAATAATAATAACAAAGAAAAAAGTAATCGTCCCCGAAATGCTTATGCCAGATATACTCGCCACAGGCTGCCTATGGTTACAACGGGATAGTCATCCTTTGGTTAGTCTCCGGCCAGTGTGCTATAGAATAGCTGTTTGGTCTACTCTACATAGGTGCATCGTAATTGGTTCGTTCGAAATGCAATATGTTTCTGTCTGAAAAGTGGAAAAAAACATTTTGTTCGTTCTCATCAAACGTAAGTTCTCAGAAGCGCTGCACTCATGGCTTGGATAAGCCAGAAGAGCCGTCGATGGCCACACATTCACCCTTCTCTGACACTGACAGGCAAATAATTTTGTAGGCCGTCTGTATCTTGCTTAGTTTTTAGAGAATCAATTTGTTACTTCATTTTGTATGATTTCGCGCATCGTAATGACGACATAACATGACAGAAAAATTTTCAGCTACGTATTTCTTAGTTAGCCAGTTGCAGGATTACAATGGGCATTTCGAAAGAAGTTTGCCAGAACAAATTGTGCATAATTGGAAGGTTACTTACCTGTGTCAAACGTAGGGTAGAGCAGTTTTCGGGGCGATAAAGATATATACTGTTCCTTGCCGCCTTATGGGGTATCTTTCTTGGTTCAGGGCTGAAACTTGTGGCCACCGTGTAGCCTTCCGGCAAGTTCCGGGCATACACAAAGAACGTCTGCATTTTCTTAAGGGCAGCAACTTTTCCATAGTTCACAGAATCTAAGCCACTGGTACCGCTGCCCTCAGTGTCAATAGACACCTTTGTTCTAATAAGAAAAACAAAAGTTTGATTAGTTAGGCACAATCACTCCACTGTGTTCCTTTGCAGATAAAAACTTGTTATAAAGAAGGAGCTATTCAGTTTGTATTTCACGCTGTCTTTTTGAAAGTCACACGTGCATCGTCCAAAGAAATAACTACACCCGGGGTCAATCAAATGTTTTTAGCAAAGAGGCCGGGTCTGTTCAAGAAACAAAAACTCCCTTGTCAGCATTCCCACATAATATGGCTTATATCACACATTTTTTTCAATACACCGCAGGTTAACTGTAATAGCATTCTGCACAAATGAAACAACCTATTTAAATAGGAAGAAAGGAGTATTGTGCAGCCTTACAGAGTCACGACCATGTTTCGACTGATACCTTTTAATTGAGCAGTTGCAGTAGGAATTGCAGTTGCCTCTCCAAATAAATCCCACAGGTATATGAATGGTCCATTTGAAACACTGCGCACATACAGCGCCCTTGAGCACGTTGCAAGAGATTTTTACAAAACGTAATTCTTCCAAACACCAGTCACATCGTCAAAAGCCCAACCATTATTGCCCCCTCCCTTTATTCTCGCTCAATTTGGTCTTGGCTGCGATCAGAATGCCTTCAGGGCAGCGACTATAGTTCTGTGCTTTCCATAAAACGCACTGATAAAGGTCAGGATTGCTGGCATACGAAATTTACTTCCAAGTACCTTATTAGCTTTCACACGTTAAACACTGCATTCACATTACGCACATTGTCTGTTCGCAGTTTCGGGCCAATACAAGGGGGCCTTTTAGTCAACCGTGTTCACCAGTGAAATCTGCTACAAACATTGTGTAATGCATAAAAAACAAGGACCTCTCCACAATTATTTGCAAGGCTTTTTATTATGCTAAGAACATTACAGTTTTGACACAGATTGCAATTATGTCTCCTATTTCAAGTGAACATAAAGTTGGCATAACGTAGATATATATCAGGACATTGCGAAACATAGCTGGTAGCGGCCACATGACACAAATTATAAAAACTTGCTTAACAAATACTTTGCTAAGGGTGTGCTTCTTTGAGACGAATTTCACTTCGCAGTGACATTCCCATTAAAACTGCTGGATATAGAACCAACGGCCGAATATCCTGTCCTGTGACGCATTGGGATACGTACAGGCACGGCCTAAACGAATCATCTGGAGACCTCTTCGCGGAAATGCTACGTAGCAAGAGATTGGCTACCGCTGAGCTGAAGCTACCCGACCACTTCCCCGCTCCGGATCTAAAGCTCAAAAATCTATGTGCTGCCCGTAGAAGAGCGGAACGGAGGCTGATGAGGACGAAGGGCTACCCACCACTGAAGACTATATATAACAGGATTAACGCAGTGATTCGACGTTATACAAAGAAACTAAGAAGAGGTCAATTGGCATCATTTTGTGCAAGCCTATCGGTCTTCACGCCAGTTGCAAGGATATGGTGGGTCGCTAATAAACTTTCTGGAAACTTTCGACCAAACAAGCCATTTGAAGCCCTAGCATTGAAGTTAGGCAAGACACACGCTTGTCTTGCGAATACCTTCGCTGAAATATACTCTTCCGGCAGGTCAGCCGGCACAACCAACCCGCCTCCGCCGCTATCGTCGTCTCTAATGGATGCTCCTTTCACACTCAGAGAGCTGGAACTAGCTATGAGCAACCTCCGACGTCTCTGTGCGGTGGGACCTGACCTTATCAGTAATCAGATGCTGACTAACCTACCGGTTGAGAGACGGCGTGATTTGCTGGTATTTTTTAACCAAGTCTGGGCCAGTGGGGCTATCCCACATTTATGGAAGGTAGCATGGGTGGTACCGGTTCTGAAGCCTGGAAAGAATCCTGCAGCTCTGGACTTATACAGACCGGTATCACTGACCTCGTGTGCAGCGAAGCTAATGGAGAAGATGGCGTGCACAAGACTCACTTGGTATGTCGCGCAGGGTCGAAAACTACCATCGTGCATGACTGGGTTTCGGCAGCGTCTAAGCGCTCAAGACAATGTGCTGGAGCTGCTAAGCCACATAGGACAATACAGTGCGGATGGCCTGTCGACACTTGCTGTTTTCATGGATGTTTCTAAGGCTTACGACTACGTGTCTCAAAGAGCCATCATCAGCCAGTTACAAGTTATAGGCGTCACAGGTCATCTCTTGCACTTCATACATACGTTCCTCAATGATCGTCGCATCAGAGTTCGTCTTGCCGACACTTTGAGCGATGAAATACGTATATTTCGCGGTGTGCCACAGGGGAGTGTTTTATCTCCCTTATTATTTAACACTGCCATGAGTAGCCTCCCAAGAGTACTAAACCATCGAACACCAGTGAAGATATCTATATATGCCGATGATATCTGCATATGGGTCTCCGGCTACCAGCATCGCCGCCTCACACGAATAGCCCAAGGAGCAGTAAAAGCCATTCAGGGCCACTTGGCAACGATTGGATTATCACTATCAGCAGAGAAATCATCATTCGTACTATTTCCTAGAGCGAAAAGAAAATCTACAAGCTTGACACTGAATTTGGACGGATACCAGATTCGACAAGTCACCAACGTCCGATTCCTGGGTGTCACCTTAGACCACAGGCTACTCTGGCCCCGCCGTGTTGACCACGTTGTGGCGTCATCGTCACCCAGGCTACCTGTGCTCAAGCGAGTCGCTGGCATACGCTGGGGCAACCACCCGACGTCAATGCTATGGCTACATGCAGCGTTGGTTACCAGTCGAATCCTGTATCAGCTACCTCTGATGTCACCCTGAGACAGCCAATACGAGCGCTTAGAAGCCATCCACAGAAAAGGTATCCGGCTTTGCCTTGGAGTCCCTCAGCCAGCGTCAAACAAGAAAGTGCTCTACGAAGCTGAGTCACGCCCTCTACGACTTCAGGCTTCCCAGGCTCTGATGATCCAGCTACTACGACTGAGTGAGCCTACGCCCGGTAGAGCCCTCTTGCGACGTACAGGTAACAGGCCGCGCTCACATTTTTATGCAGCATTGAGCACGCTTCGCGTATTAGGATTGCGCTGCTCGAGACAGAGAGAAAGGATAGAACCACTCAGGACATTCGAGGACATCACCTGCAACTTAAGTGTACCACGATTGCAGTCAAAGAGCTGCATTCCATCTGCAGAAGCCAAGTCATTAGTCCTGGAACACCTGAGCACGACTTACCCGAATCACCTACAAGTATACACAGATGGCTCTGTCACGGCAGACGAAGACCACTGTGCAGCTGCATTTTACATTCCCTCTCTAAGATATACGTGGTCGGGCCGTCTGGACTGTATAGCCTCGTCGATAGTTGTGGAAGGCGTAGCAATAGCTTCTGCTCTGCGCTAATTAGACTTTGCCGCCGCAAAATGTGGTTGTCCTTACGGACTCAAAGGCCGCATTACAAGTATACCGTGGTTTGCCATCCCTCAAGTTCCCACGCAAATCACTGGCCATCGTGAAAGAACTCAACAACAAAGGCTTCACAGTAAAGTTTCAGTGGATTCCCTCCCACATTGGTATCTCAGGAAACGAAAAAGCTGATGCGCTTGCATACGCAGCGCTCTATCATCCTCCCAAAATCAAGGCTCCAAAGAGTAATCAAGTGCAAAAATCTGACATTCGAAATCACTTTGCGTCGCTTTGGGTTCCAGCGCATATGCCCTGCGTAACCAAGAGATTGCACCGAGAGGAAGACACACTTCTATATCGAATAAGGACAGGATCAGCTGATACACCCGCCTGGTTATTTAAAACGGGGTGAGTCAATTCTCCGAACTGTACGGCATGCAACGAGACAGGAGACATTGAGCATGGTTTGTGGTCCTGCCAGCAATTCCAAGATGAAAGAGACACTCTCCTGAAGAATCTGCAAAACCTGGACCTTCCGCATGCGCGCCTGCAACACCTTATATTTCCCGAGGTATCAGTTATAGCCCACAAAGAAACTTTACGTCTCCTCATCGAATTCATAAGAGAGACTGGTTTGATGGACATATGGTGAAACCCTTCAGCGGTATTGTGCGAGACGCTCGGGCGGAGCAATTGCCGACCTTGTTCGCCAGGCTAAACCCGCCTGTTGCGACAATTCACTACCACCACCACCACCGTTAGCGTCCTCAAATGTTGGCGAGGTTTCATTTTTGTGCCATTTGCAGTTTTGCTAGGGAAACAGCTTGAATTCTCGCCACTCAGAAGACGCACTCCTAAGGCTTGAACACTTGAATATTATTTATCCGCAAAGGCGGCCAATAGCTTGCCAGCTTTGAGCTCTTATTCTGTCCATTACTTGGAACACTTCAACCTATACTACCAGATAGATACGTCCGTAAGTGTCATTCACCTTTACCGAAATCCTCGTCATTTAACTCGAGCAGCGCCGTGTCCTGTTGGACGTGGGCTACCAGGCATAGGGATGCAGTGACTTGGAACGTTTCGATTTTCTTCGTGCGATGCTCTCGGCTCGGGGACGG
Organism: Dermacentor andersoni; assembly: GCF_023375885.2. Classification (NCBI taxonomy): domain Eukaryota; kingdom Metazoa; phylum Arthropoda; class Arachnida; order Ixodida; family Ixodidae; genus Dermacentor; species Dermacentor andersoni. The sequence continues at coordinate 63,711,995 of NC_092818.1, forward strand.
CGTTAGGCCCTAGTCATGTTTCTGCTCGCGAAAAACACACCATGCGCAGATTTTCCACGCACAGACGAAACTTTCGCGTCGTGTACGAGAGCGGGTTGCTTCCGAGGTGCCCTTGGCGACGCGACGCAGCAAAGACTTCGGGTGCTTGCTATCGATGTGTTGGTTACGCCGTTACAACGAAATTGTAATGAATTAATTAGGAGCTTTTTTGTGAGGTTTTATGTGCCCAAAGCAATTTCTGATTTTGAGGCACGCCGTAGTGGAGTACTCCGGAAATTTCGACCACCTGGGGTTCTTTAACGTGCACCCAAATCTAAGTAGAAGTATGTTTTCGCATTTCGCCTCCATCGATCTGTGGCCGCCGTGGCAGCGATTCGATCCCGCGACCTCGTTCTCAGCAGCCCAGCACCATAGCCACTAAGCAACCACGGCAGGTTAAGTGCTGTGCACGTATTGGGACTTACCCGCCATGGTTGCTAAGTGGCTATGGTGTTGGGCGGCTGAGCATGAGGTCGCGGGATCGAATCCCGGCCATGGCGGCCACGTTTCGATGGGGGCGAAATGCGAAAACACCCGTGTACTTTGATTTAGGTGCAGGTTAAAGAACCTCAGGTGGTCTAAATTTCCGGAGTCCTCCACTACGGTGTGCCTCATAATCAGAAAGTGGTTTTGGCACGTAAAACCCCATAATTTAATTTATTATTGGGACTTCCGTTTGCGAATGTTCAAAGAACCTGCCAGTGCTTCTTAGAATGCGTGCATTATTTCGTGTATTCACCTCTTCTCCTGGAAGAGGGATACAGCAATTGCATTTACCAGGCGATTTAATAACTGAATATTTTTGCCTAGTAAGTTCCAGACCAACTCTTACGCTTGGACGGCTAAGCCTGTCAGTCTTTTGGCGAAAGTCATTTACGTCACAACTCACAAAGACGATGTCGTCTGCAAACCGCATGTTGCCGATATATCCATCTGTCCCATTCTAACAGCCTAAACTTCTGAACATGCAGTGACTAGCCCACCGGAAAGAGACTGTCTACTTGCCTGAGCTCTCTGTAGATAAGAATTCTTTCGCTTGGCGTGAGGAGAATAAAGGCAGGTGTGCAGTCTCTACAGGCATCTTCTAAGTCAGTCGCGTATCGTTTCGGAGCTCAGTTGGCTACACAACACCATGCATGAGTGCAGGTATCCCGACTTAATAACATGCCTGTTCGTAGTATATCAAACCAAGATAGGAATGTAGGCTGTAGACCGCAGATTTTTCAGTTACTTCATTTGTGACATAGATGAGATCCACTGCATACTTATTTAGTATTACACTTACATTCAACCAGAGGGCACTGCAGTAGGGCTGTTATTGAGCGCTCATAGAAAAGAAAATATTGCACATGTTACTGAACGTGTCAGAGTATTAGCAAAAGCACGGGCCGATAGCTTTTCAGAAGTCCAACTCTTGCATTACCCGTCCTTTAGATATCCGTCAGTTTGATCAACAGTTCTATACATTGCAAATTTCAGTTGAAATTCTTGTACAAGAAACATCATGCACCGTCCGAAATGACGAATCAACTTTAACAACTTGCCAGGTTTTACAATTTCTCGCAGACTGGGGAGTCTAGAAATGTAAAGCTTTGTCGGGAAGTATCGTTGCAGTTCATCTCCAGGGGCCCTAGGACTTATAGAAAGACCCCGAATGTGCACTTTGGTATACTCGGCAACATAATGTTTAAGCGATAGCAGAAGAGAGGATACGTAAGCTTATCTTGGGCAGCTAACGTTGCGACCCATTGTATAGGCTACCTAAACAATGCCTCAAACAATGACAGGTGCTATGAGAGCATGTTATTCTAATAATTGTGTTCGGCTTGGATCGAGTGAACCTTCATTTTCGCCACCCAGGGTTGTTTTTGTCCATCGGTGCTTCGGCTGCGTACGTACAAATTATTACGAGAAGGGCTTTCCGATGGGTGGTGTTTTCACCAAGACAAGGATACACATTCAGTGACAGACGGACCTTCAACCGAAACTTGACTGCCTAATCCCTTAGATCTTGAAAATTGCCTGTATAAGTGCCATAATTCGTTACTGTACGGTATTGTGTAACACTGCCCATTACAGCACGGCATTGAACATGCACTGAAAAAGGGGGTGCAGGCTTCAGAGCCTGTTGAAGAGACACTAGACCAGCTTGCTTGCATCTAAAAGCTGGTCGAACGCAGTGACAAAATATGACAAGGCTACTGCATGCTTCCTGGCTTGACAACCATCGCTTCACGAACTTAATGAACGCAGTAAAAACAAACCAGATGCCTACTGCAATCCTACCTCTACAACAGGAACCCAAGTCTTCTCCCATTTGTGAAGCTGCTGCATTCAAGCATAGCCAGAACATCACTATGACTATTATTGACGCAAACTGATGTTAATAATTTCACTTACGGGATCTGACTTACAAATTTTGGGAACTAGGAACCAGGGGTGATATGCAGGATGCGCCGAAGTTCTCGTTCGCGTGGGTTTTACCCGAGTTTGCTCGAAGGTAGTCAGTGAACGAAGATATCATGGAACATGCAACAACAGCAGACAAAAACAGAATCACCCCCCTTTCCAGTCCGTGAACATGGTCGCACAGCGAAGCTGTGTTAGTTACACCGACTGTTACACCATGCAACTCAAGAGAGAGAGAGAGAGAGAGAGAGGAATATAGGAAGGCAGGGATTTAACCGGTCAAGAGTCTGGTTGGCTACCCTACGCTGGGGGAAGGGAGAAGGGGAAGAGAGAGAAGGGAGATAGAAGGTGTAGATACGTGTACGGACAGTACTTGAGTTAAAGCCGCTCTCGCAAACCAGACGTTCTGAGAAAGCACAAAAGTGCCTTTACTGCCTTCTGAGCCAAGGTGGGGACGGTGTTCTAGTACTGTCTGTTCACTCAGAGGACGATTATCGAATTTCCTGAATGTGTTGGACGAAAATTGTCTCTGTGCTTGAAATTGAGGTCAGTGGCACAATAAGCGGTCAATGTTCTCCTCGCATCCGCAAACGCCACATATAGGACCATCAGCCATTCCAATTAGTTCTGAGTATGCATTCGTGAAGGCAACTCCAAGCCACAAGCGACACAGAAGAGACGCTTCGCGTCGGTGCAGACCGGCCGGAGGTCTGAGTTGAAGTGACGGGTTTAGTCTCGCGTTGTGCGTAGATGTAGAAATGGAACACCAACATGCACAAAGCTACGTTATTTCAAGTAAAATGATTTAAGAAATGCGGCCTATGAAAACATGCTGTTCGGTGTAAGTGATTTGCGTTGAATAATTAAAAAGGTTGTGCTCAACAGCTTATGAAAAACCATGGTGCCCCAGTTGTGCAAATGAATGATGGCTATATCTAAAGCCGTCCACTCGCCTTCGTTGCACCGATAATAATCAAGACGTTGGGACTCTTGTAGCATACACTGATGCCTCCGTTAAGGACACCATGATTCATAGAGCTCTAGTGAGCTTATTGATACCAGAGGCAGGTCAGACGTGCTCGTACGTTGCCGATCCTGCACCATCGGCCTATCTTGCTGAGATTGTCGCCATATGGGAGGGCTTGGCCGTGTTGCTTCCTTCTGTTCAAGCTGCTCGATATACTCAGCTCATCATTCGCACGCGCTCGACTCAAGCCACCCACGACATACGTAAGGTACCTCGGTCCACTCTACTCCCAGATAGCATTCAAAGCGTCTCGCTGCCACTACGAATATCCTGATACCCGTCCAGTGGGTGCCTCGAACGGCCCTACCGGGTCTCTTTGAAGCAGATTTGGCAACCCACCAACAAATTACAATGTATCCTCTGCCGCATTTTCCTAAAGACGGCCGCGCAAAACTGACCTGGGAAAATAAAAACCTCCGACGTACCACACAAGCTCTGATGGCCCTGGTGGGTTAACCCGCCGAGAGGAGGTTACGTTAAGGAAGCTACGTGTTTGAGTCACGCTCACCCTGTCTGTGACCGCTCTTTGGCAACAACTGTACCACGGTCCTTGCGAAACATTTTGGGACTCCAAATCCGAAATGTGACAGTGACACACCTACTGTGGACGTGCTCAGAACTTCATTTAAACCTTCTCTGCCACGTCGGCGCAACAGGTCTTTGGCCTGGCCACCCACCCAACCTTGAACGTTGGATTCATGGACCATTCCATGGTTCACCTCCACATCTCTTGCACGAGTGAAACCTGTTTGTGTATTTCTAATATGCTTTGTATTATGCCTAAGGGCAAGCTTTCGAATTAAGAAGAAAAAGCCGTACACGTGCCACATTTGCATTATGGCAATAACGTGCTCTCGCACCTCTGTACGAGGATTTGTGCGCTCTAGCGTTGCTAGCTGTATTCCATGGGGTTGAAGACACTTGTTTTCACGTTTGAATTGTGCATGGATGGAGTCCTTACTGTAGAAAGTTTGTTGTTACAGTGCTCTCCTGACAGCCATTCTTTTTGTTCCCATGCATTATACCAGAGACAGTCGCTGTGTTAGATCAGCAAAATATGCATTACGCGAGGGAACGTAGCTTCCCCGTTCAAAATCTTTGAAACGTCCAGTATCGCTTACCTTCTGCATCTCTTATCCTACGTATTGCAGAAATCCCCACTTTTCCTCCCCCAAAATACACTCTGCGGCCAAAGGACATCATGCATATTAAGGGCACATTTTCAATTATCACAAGACGATCGCAACGCTTGAAAGACAGCAGGTGAAGACCGCAACACTGTCGAAGTGCATAATTGGCTGAGATGCCAGTATCTTGCAGCTGTTAAGTGAGGGACTGACTGCATTACGCATTAAAGATGATGATGTTGGATCGTGTCCCATTCTTCATATAGCCAACTTGGCTTACATAATTTGGCTACCTGAAATAACCCTCCTTCGTAGAAGTAAAAGAAAGCGCCATATCCCATTTTGAGTAAATTATTTGCTGGCTTATGTGTGTCTTTTTTTCATTATCTGGATCCTTACAACACATTGTGTGTGTTGTTATGCTTCTTAGTTTATTGCCATCACGCTATTAATTTCCGACTATTCTCCATTATACCGGTGTCACACGACTACTTTAGATCGCGGTCAAGCCCGATCCGGATGGAAATTTTCAACTGTGATTGGCTCCCTCGCGCACCTTGCACAAGGGAACCAATCGCGACCGACAAATTCAATCTGGATAGGCTTTGATCGCGAATAAAAGGGCACCTGCGACACCTGTACTGCTTGCATTTCGCTGTTTCTTCCAGTCTTCACGTATCTGCCACTTTTCCTACAATCTTGCTGTAATAAATTCTTGTCTGCTATTTTCATGTTCTTGGTGTTCCGGCCATCTGATTGATAATGAAGGAACAGGACAGATTTATTTACGATACTCATTTTGGTGTGAATTATTACAGGTACATTCTCACAAACTATCGATAAAGTTCTGCTTCCTCATAACAGTTGGCATGATTGTTGCGCTATGTAACAGTTTGAAACATACGAATATGAATTTAAATAAAACTAACATTAAGTGAAACAGCTGTGTGCGCTCGTCGTCGCAACACATAAAGAGCGCCGCAAGCGCTTGCATAAAATCACTCGATGCAGGCAACGTTACTGGTCCCACAGGAACATTAAAAGAAACGAAAATGAAATTGTGGCCTCCGAGATTCGGCGGTATACAGCAGCCATCTTGGAGGCTGGTGAGTTCCACCGATTCCGCTAGGACCACTGAGAGCCGAAGTCGGCCCCAGGGGCCTACGGGAGTGTCCACTTTTTCCGTTTACTATATTACACTATGGTCTGGCTGTCTACCTGCACACTTGCTGTGAGGCGCTTGTCATGCCGTTCTCGGGCGCGTCAAGGACGTGCCTAGGTGTTGAAAAGGTGCTGCGCGACTGGGAGCGGAGAAGAAGAAACACAAACCAAAGCACAAGCGCTAACAACTGGTTTTATTTACACCGAAACCAACCTTTTTATGCACAAAGGCTTGCCATGGAATACAGCAGTTAACACAGTCACACATGATCACAGGTCACACATGATTAGCCCAAAATCAGATACCGCAAACGATTTACATGTTCTAAATCCGCAGAAAGTGTAAAAAACAATATATGGTCCCCGAAATTGGTTTGCTATCACCACGTGTGCCAATGCTTACGGCTAAGGCGAAGTCATTATGCAGAAAAAACAATGAAAAGTGGAAACATGTGCACAGAAGAAGAGATCCATCCACTTGGCTAGAGCAGGCCTCTGCGACGAAAATGCAAAAAAAGCTTTAAAATGGGGTGAACCATTTAGGACCTAAATAAACCTTTCAAGAAACTCGATATTGACACGTGTACTTATCTTTATCGGGCGACCACGTTTCGCCGCTTAACAACTGTAATCGCACAGCGACGGACGCGCCTGCATGTATCCGACGTTTCTGGAAAGTTATCGATGATTCTACCCGGCTGTCTGTTGTCGCCGAACCTTGTGTTATCTGATTTCATCGCCTGACGCGAATGGCGTAGAACATTGTGGAATACGCGCGGGTCCCAGCGATTAGTCTGGAACATTCGACGACTGCTGTATAAAAGCCGACGCGCTTGACCCGGTGAGCAGATTTTCGACGATCGCCGAGCGTGTTCGCCGCTATCGTTGTGCTATAAGTGTAGCCTGTTTTGTGGGCACAGGTTCGCCCAATAAAAGTTAGTTTTGTCGTTCACAGTACTGCTACTGTGTTATTCAACGTCACGACCACGTGACATCTGGTGGAGGTGCTTGTGCGTTCATGTACCGAACGCCCCCGCACAGCCGCGATCCAAGCCCGAAGCCCGAGGACAAAACCAACGTCGCCCAAGACCAGCGAGCTAGCCGCCGGCTGCAAGGACTGCCCCCAGAGCACGGACTCCTACCTGAGACGTGCAGGAAGATTGCCACCAAGTCCTCCCCAATGGCAGCCCCAGCATCCCCCGTCGTGCTGCAGCAGCCCAGGGAGCCCCCCACGTTCCGCGGTTCAACATTCGAGGACCCGGAAACATGGCTCGAGACGTACGAGAGGGTCGCTGCATTTAACAGCTGGAACAGCGACGACAAACTGCGACATGTCTTCTTCGCATTGGAAGACGCTGCCAGGACGTGGTTCGAGAACAGAGAAGCCACGTTAACGACCTGGGACCTTTTCCGAAGTGGCTTCCTGCAGACATTCACAAGCGTCGTACGCCGAGAACGAGCCCAAGCACTACTGGAAACCCGAGTGCAGCTGCCCAACGAGACCACCGCGATTTTTACAGAAGAAATGAGCCGCCTATTCCGCCACGCCGACCCGGAAATGTCCGAGGAAAAGAAAGTCCGGCTACTAATGCGTGGTGTTAAGGAGGAACTTTTCGCCGGTATGGTACGAAACCCACCGAAGACTGTCGACGAGTTTCTTCGCGAGGCCACTAGCATCGAGAAGACACTCGAGATGCGAAACCGGCAATTCGACCGCCGCACCAACGCTACAAACTATGCCGGAGTTCAATCACTGGCCTCCGAAGACCTGCGCGAGGCTATCAGGGCAGTCGTACGAGAGGAGCTTCAGAAGATCTTCCCGTCGTCGCAGCCTCAAGTGCCCTCGATCGCTGACATCGTCAAAGATGAGGTTCAGCGGTCGCTTGGAGTTCCGGAGGTGCAACCTCAATTACCGCAACCCCAACCCGAAGCGATGACCTACGCCGCCGTCGTACGCCGTCAAGGCCCTCCTCAGCGAACGCGCCAGGGCCCTGTAACGCCGCAATTCCGTCGACCACCGCCGCCGCCGCCGACAGCGCGCCCACCCGTCGCCCAGCGGAGCTACCCGAGGAAGACCGACGTTTGGCGCGCTCCTGACCACCGCCCGCTCTGCTACCACTGCGGGGAAGCGGGTCACGTCTACCGACGATGTCCATACCGGGAAATGGGACTGCGAGGTTTCGCCGTTAACGCTCCGCGCCCGCAGCAAGGTGAATGCCCTCGCGATATCGCTGACTACCTCGCGGCTACTCAGTGGAGTTCTCGACGACCGTCGCGTTCACCATCACCAGGCCGCTACCTGTCGCCGCAGCGCCGACCATACACTGGCCCAGCTCGGGGCCGGTCAGCGAGCCCATATCCGGAAAACTGAAAGCAGCAACCGATGGAGGTGCGGTTGCTGTCCGTCGAACTGTCGAAGATCCTCCGCCGCCGACGAAGACGCCGAAGAAACTACCTCGACGACATAACGACACGCCGCCGTCCCGACGAAGTCTGGAAGGAAAGAATGCGACGACGAAAGACGACCTGACGACGTCACATACCAGCCACAAGTCAACGCGACGCAGTCGTGATCCGACGCCAAGACCGAACTGTAATGCAAGACAAAGAGCCACCGACCTCGACGTGCTTCTCGATGGCCACGCAGTCACCGCCTTAGTCGACACAGGGGCTGATTACTCCGTCATGAGTGGACACATCGCCGCCCAGTTGAAGAAAGTTAAGACTACGTGGGAAGGCCCTCAAATTCGTACCGCCGGAGGACACCTCATAACGCCGACTGGAATGTGCACGGCAAGAATTACCATTCACGACCGGACTTACCCTGTCACCTTCGTTATCCTCCAACAGTGTTCACGAGACGTCATTCTCGGCATGGACTTCCTCAACCAACACGGCGCAGTCATCGACCTGAAGTCGAAGTCAATAACTCTGTCGGAAGACCATGCGATACCGTCGGAGAACCCTCGTAGTCACCCCGCCTTGAGTGTGCTCGAAGATCAGGTGAGCATCCCGCCTCGCTCCAGCATTGTTATTTCGGTCGGCACCGAAACACCCGCTGACTTAGAAGGTGTCATCGAAGGCGACCAACGTCTACTGCTAGACCGTGAAATTTGCGTCGCAAGAGGGATCGCTCGACTGCACGGAGGAAACACGAAAGTGTTGCTGACAAACTTCAGCCAGGAGTACAAGCACATCAACAAGGGCACGACGATCGCATACATCGCAGAAATTCTGGAAAACAGCAATGCGTTTGTCCTCTCGGATTCCGCCGCATCTACCCCGACGACCATGGTTGCCGAACCAGACTACGACATTAATCCAAGTCTCCCCGTGGTTAAGCAACAGCAGCTCAGAAGTCTGCTCCGGCGATACAAAGGCTGCTTTTCGACGTCATCGAGGATTCGACAAACACCAGTCGCCAAGCATCGCATAATCACCGAGGAGTACGCTTGACCACTTCACCAGAGCCCTTACCGAGTTTCGCCGCGAGAACGTGAAGCTATAAGAGAACAAGTCGACGAAATGCTGCGCGACGACATCATCCAGCCGTCGAAAAGCCCGTGGGCATCTCCTGTTGTGCTGGTGAAGAAAAAGGACGGAACCCTTCGTTTCTGCGTCGATTATCGTCGTCTGAACAAGATCACGAAGAAGGACGTATACCCTCTCCCACGGATAGACGACGCATTGGATCGGCTCTGCAACGCTAAATACTTCTCCTCGATGGACCTCAAGTCTGGCTATTGGCAAATAGAAGTCGACGAAAGAGATCGTGAAAGGCCGCCTTCATCACCCCAGACGGCCTCTACGAGTTCAAGGTTATGCCATTTGGACTGTGCTCGGCGCCTGCAACGTTCCAGCGCGTGATGGACACGGTTTTAGCAGGATTGAAGTGGCAGACCTGTCTCGTTTACTTGGATGACGTCGTTGTATTCGCCGAAAATTTTGACGATCACCTTAGGCGGCTTGCCACAGTACTAGAGGCCATCAAGTCATCAGGGCTCACTCTGAAGCCAGAAAAGTGCCGCTTCGCTTACGATGAGCTTCTATTCCTAGGCCACGTCATCAGCAAATCCGGAGTACGCCCCGACCCGCAGAAAACAGCTGCCATCGCAAAGTTTCCGCAGCCCACCGACAAGATGGCAGTGCGTAGATTTCTTGGCATGTGTGCCTACTACAGGCGATTTGTCAAGAACTTTTCACGCATCGCTGAGCCGCTGACACAGCTAACTAAAAGTGACGTCGAGTTCAAGTGGGAAACGCCACAGGCCGACGCATTTCAACAACTCAAACGACGCATGCAGTCGCCGCCCGTACTTGCGCACTTCGACGAGCACGCCGATACCGAAATACACACTGACGCCAGTAGCCTAGGCCTCGGTGCCGTCCTAGTCCAGAGAAAAGATGGACATGAACACGTGATAGCTTACGCTAGCCGATCATTGTCAAAAGCAGAAGGCAATTATTCTACAACCGAAAAGGAATGCCTCGCCATCGTTTGGGCCACAGCGAAATTTCGCCCTTACCTATATGGCAGGCCATTCAAGGTGGTCAGCGATCATCACGCGTTGTGTTGGCTAGCTAACCTAAAAGACCCCTCAGGACGGCTGGCACGATGGAGCCTCAGGCTACAAGAATACGGCATCACTGTAACCTACAAGTCCGGACGAAAACACTCAGATGCCGATTGCCTATCCCGCGCCCCCATTGACCCGCCGCCGCAAGATGACGAGGATGACGACGCCTTCCTTGGAATAATAAGCGCGGAAGACTTCGCCGAACAGCAACGAGGAGACTCGGAGCTAAAAGCCCTAATCGAGTATTTGGAAGGGCACACCGACGTTGTCCCAAGGGCATTTAAGCGTGGATTATCTTCGTTCACGCTTCAAAACAACCTACTCGTGAAGAAGAACTTCTCACCAGTCCGCGCCAACTACCTTCTTGTTGTTCCGTCGGCGCTACGTCCAGAAGTACTGCACGCCCTACATGACGATCCGACCGCTGGGCACCTCGGTTTCTCCCGGACGCTATCGAGGATACAAGAAAGGTATTACTGGCCGCGCCTAACCACCGATGTCGCCCGTTACGTCAAGACATGCCGCGACTGTCAGCGACGCAAGACACCACCGACAAGACCAGCGGGATTACTACAGCCGATCCAGCCTCCTTACCGACCTTTTCAGCAGATCGGGATGGACTTGTTGGGACCGTTTCCGACATCAGCTTCCGGAAATAGGTGGGTTGTCGTGGTGACGGACTATCTCACCCGCTTCGCTGAAACTAAAGCTCTACCGAAAGGCAGCGCAGCCGAAGTGGCTAAATTTTTCGTCGAGAACATCCTGTTGCGACATGGTGCTCCAGAAGTCCTCATCACCGACAGAGGAACGGCCTTTACAGCGGAGCTCACTCAAGCCATTCTTAACTACAGTCAGACAAGGCACAGGAGGACAACGGCCTACCATCCGCAGACGAATGGTCTTACGGAGCGGCTGAATAAGACCCTCGCCGACATGCTAGCGATGTACGTCGACGTCGAACACAAGACGTGGGATGCCGTCCTGCCGTACGTAACATTCGTTTACAACACGGCGGTGCAAGAAACAACACAGATCACGCCGTTCAAGCTGGTCTACGGCAGGAACCCGACGACGACGCTTGACGCCATGCTGCCGCACGTAACTGACGAAGAGAATGTTGACGTCGCTAGCTATCTCCAGCGCGCCGAAGAAGCCTGACAGCTCACCCGCCTGCGAATCAAGAGCCAGCAGAGGACCGACAGCCGACACTACAACCTCCGACGACGCTTCGTCGAGTACCAGCCTGGCGACCGTGTTTGGGTCTGGACCCCGATACGCCGACGAGGACTCAGTGAGAAGCTACTCCGACGCTATTTCGGACCCTACAAGGTCATCCGACGTATTGGCGCTCTGGACTATGAGGTCGTGCCAGACGGCATTTCGCATTCACAGCGGCGCCACGCACGATCTGAAGTGGTCCACGTGGTGCGCCTTAAACCCTTTTACGGACGCTGACGAACTTCGTCATTTTTGTTCTTTTCTTTGCTACGAGTGCTTTTGTTTATTAACTTCGTTTGTTTGCAGCATCGGGTCGATGGTTTTTAAGAGGGGGTATTGACACGTGTACTTATCTTTATCGGGCGACCACGTTTCGCCGCTTAACAACTGTAATCGCACAGCGACGGACGCGCCTGCATGTATCCGACGTTTCTGGAAAGTTATCGATGATTCTACCCGGCTGTCTGTTGTCGCCGAACCTTGTGTTATCTGATTTCATCGCCTGACGCGAATGGCGTAGAACATTGTGGAATACGCGCGGGTCCCAGCGATTAGTCTGGAACATTCGACGACTGCTGTATAAAAGCCGACGCGCTTGACCCGCTGAGCAGATTTTCGACGATCGCCGAGCGTGTTCGCCGCTATCGTTGTGCTATAAGTGTAGCCTGTTTTGTGGGCACAGGTTCGCCCAATAAAAGTTAGTTTTGTCGTTCACAGTACTGCTACTGTGTTATTCAACGTCACGACCACGTGACAATATCAGCCTCTTTAAAGAAATGGATGGCTCGCTCACACAGTTCCCCACCCATCTTTCAATACAAAAAAGCTTCTTCGAGTTCTCTCTTGGTTCTGTCTCTTGCTTTCCTCAGAAACTTAGTGTCGTGAAATTTTGACTTGCAGCCACACAACTTGAAATGTTCGGCCAGACAGCCACCTGTCTTATTACGTACATTAGGATTATTTTCCTTGGCCCTCTAACTGAAACATCTCCCGGTTTGCCTTATATACCAGGGACCACAACCCAAGGGAATTTCATAAACAACATTAGCCGTACAGTCTGTGAACTTATTTGTGTGCTGAATAGTGATATAGGGCAACTTCTCTTTGTTTGTCATAGCACACATTTTTGACAAGTTACACGGCGCAGAAAACAAGAGCGGAAGAAGCAATCTTCTTGATGTGGTTTGAAGGTTTATGAATATGCGGAATCACCGGCACCAGCCTATATTGGTTTCGAGGCTTACTTTCCAGATTAGGGCTCTTAATCTTTCGAAGCAACGCTTTTTAAACCGCTGCAATTAATATCGATAGGCTTCCGGCTTCTTTCAGCTGCGTCACCTGGAGGCCGAAGCTTTCGCTCATTACGTGGAAGCACATCTTCGTTATCGCTGAATGAAGGAAGTAATTAGAATTAGGGTTTCGACAAGATTGGAATCGGCACTGTTAAACGGCAGCAGCTCCTTCTTGGACCTCGCGTTATATTACGAGCATGTACCGTCGTCATTAAATAGCAACATTAGGTCTAGGAAGTCTATTGGCACTACTTTGAAGTTTCCCAAGTGGAGCTAAACGCAACACTGTTGGAAGAGAATACCTTAACAATTTCATGGACAAGAGCCTGCAGATCATTTTCTGGAACATTTCTTAATTTTACGAGAAAATCATCAACGTACCTGTATATTTTAACAACGCGAGGATCCTGCACATGTGAGCGGATGCGTGTCCCGACTTAGGCAAAAACACGTCACAAAGAAGCGGAGGCACAGCTGAGTCAATACATATTCCTCAATTTTAGAGGAAAAACTTTCCCTCAAACTTCACAGCGGTCGAGTTCAAATAAAATTCTAAGAAACTTAAGAATGCGTCATTGAGAATTCCTGTAGCATTCTCACAATAAGTTTATTCCTAGGCCGCTAGCTTTTCTTCGAAAGCGCTTAGCAGCCCTTGATGCAAAGCAGAGTAAAGCGATTTTTCCACATCAAATGAAAGCACAATGTGCAACCCAAAACTCACCCCGAAAATTTCACAATGTCTGAAGAATTCGGCAATGAGCTACTTAGCACAGAGATAAATTCACAGACTATATGGCAAATGTGTATCGAATTCCTTTGGGCCGTTGTCGCCGACATATAGGTCAAATGGGAAGATGTCTCAATGAGCGGGCCAGGGAGCATAAACATATCGTAAGTAATAAAACAGGTAGATTTCTTGCTGAACAATGCAAGCTGTGCGGCTGCAAGGAAAGGCTTCACGGCACTGAAGTTTCTGACGAAAGCAAGAGACAGGAGCGCGAGAGAAATTGAAGGAGCTTTTTTTACTAAAAGATCGGTGGACCACTGCGTGAGAAGGCCATCCATTTTTGAATGACACTGAGATCGAGTTTCTTGAAGGTTTTGTTTACGCCATAAATGTCTCATCCCTTTTTAATGGTTTTTTTGTATTTTCTTCATAGACGCCTACTAGAGCCAACAGTTTGGTTACCTTGTTCTATGGGCATGTTCCTTGCCTTCATTATTACAGGGAAGCTGTAAATGGCTAGCCGATTAATCCGTCCGTGCGCCCGTCCGCCCGTCCGTCCGTCTGCCTGTCCGTCGCATGTGTCCCGAAAAAGAGAGAAAAATAGGTGCCCGATTAGCCAACTCCACCTAGATAGCACAAGGCCTGCGTACTCCAATCCATGCCGTCATGCTACCTGGCCCTAAATTTCCTGGTAGCATCCCCTTTAGATTCTATGTCAGTCGAGCCAGGTAACATGATCTCATGGGTCGGACTGAAATGGCCCTTTTCTACTTGGGTGGTGTTGGATTAGCTGCGCCAGTCGTGACGTCATTGCTCCACGTCGCAGCCGTGCGCGCGCCCATCAATTTCTCTCCGGCCCCTGAATGGGTAGGCCACACGTCATACGCATTCTTGAGCAGCAGGCAGCTGTCGATCAGCAGCGCCGCGATCATGACCGGGAACGCGCTCGTCTGCTTCGGGCTGATGCTGCAGCCCTGGCACAAGAACAGCTTCGTACAGCAGAGTGCAAGCCGCAACTGCGTACCGAGGATCCGGCAGCCTACGAAGCCGTCCTTTAATGAACAGTCGGGATTAACCCAGTGAGAAACAACGGGGCCGCACGTTTCAACTTCGCTGATTAACCATCAGTACGGAGTGCTCGGGCGGCGATCTTTATTCTTTTGCATAGTGACTTCGCCTTAACCTTAAGCATTGAGACACGTGGAGATTGTAAACAAAGTTCAGTTAACATCATCATCATCATCATCAGCCTGGTTACGCCCACTGCAGGGCAAAGGCCTCTCCCATACTTCTCCAACTACCCCGATCATGTGCTAACTGTGGCCATGTTGTCCCTGCAAACTTCTTAATCTCATCCACCCACCTAACTTTCTGCCGCCCTCTGCTACGCTTCCCTTCCCTTGGAATCTATTCCGTAACTCTTAATGGCCATCGGTTATCTTCCCTCCTCATTACGTGTCCTGCCCATGCCCATTTCTTTTTCTTGATTTCAACCAAGATATCATTAACTCGCGTTTGTTCCCTCACCCAACCTGCTCTTTTCTTATCCTTTAACGTTACACCTATCATTCTTCTTTCCATAGCTCGTTGCCTCGTCCTCAATTTAAGTAGAACCCTTTTCGTAAGCCTCCAGGTTTCTGCCCCGTACGTGAGTACTGGTAAGACACAGCTGTTATAAACTTTTCTCTTGAGGGATAATGGCAACCTGCTGTTCATGATCTGCGAATGCCTGCCAAACGCACCCCAGCCCATTCTTATTCTTCTGATTATTTCAGTCTCATGATCCGGATCCGCAGTCACTACCTGTCCTAAGTAGATGTATTCCCTTACCACTTCCAGTGCCTCACTACCTATCGTAAACTGCTGTTCTCTTCTGAGACTGTTAAACATTACTTTAGTTTTCTGGAGATTAATTTTTAGACGCACCCTCAGGCTTTGCCTCTCCAGGTAAGTGAGCATGCATTGCAGTTGGTCCCCTGAGTTACTAAGCAAGGCAATATCATCAGTGAATCGCAAGTTACTAAGGTATTCTCCATTAACTCTTATCCCCAATTCTTCCCAATCCAGGTCTCTGAATACCTCCTGTAAACACGCTGTGAATAGCATTGGAGAGATCGTATCTCCCTGCCTGACGCCTTTCTTTATTGGGATTTTGTTGCTTTCTTTGTGGAGGACTACGGTGGCTGTGGAGCCGCTATAGATATCTTTTACTATTTTTACATATTTTATCTTACTGTTTCTGTGAGTTTAGTAGGATCCTCTTAATCATTTGCGTTATCTTGTTTCTGGGTCATCATGTATGACAATATCTGTGTTAACTGTGGCGTTACATGCAACGCATTTAGGCATTAATAGGCTGGTTTCCGTGCACAAAAAAAACCCAATTTTGACAGCGCTTGTTATGTGATTTGTGTTCCTTTGTCTCCGTCCCTGCTGTGCTACACCTTTTGAATAGCTATGAATCAACTCACCGAAACCAAAGTATTGCTGCTGTTCTTTGGAGCATTATCTTTCTACCTTCCGTCGCATGGGAAAAGGGCGCATGCGGCGTATTCTTGCGTCTACACTATCCCTTAATGGAATATGTTAAAATACAACAATAAAGTAACATTTTGTTTCTCAACATATGCATTTTTTCATTTTCAGTGTTACAATTTTCTGATGACAGAAGGATATCGAGGAGATTATTAAATTTTGGACTTTTTGCCGTGAGTGGCGAGAGTGAGGTTAAAGCTTACGAGCGAATACGTTCTAGAGGGTCCCATGCACGAGGGAGTTCATGAGGTGAACAGCCGCTAGGGGCGATGCAGTGCTATTCTTGATTAAGTTGTTCTTTACAATGATCTGAACATTCCCTGTTCTTTAGGGAAATAGCAACACAGCGCCGCGGGATGGCTCCGGCGATTAACTAATAGTGGCGCTCAGTACAACACCGATGACATAGCGTTGTGCTCGTTCCATTTTGCCGATCAAGGTTGTTGAAGCCTCTCAGCTGAGTACCGTTCCGCTGTTGCCGAAAAATAAGTTCGGCGCGGACGAATCGTGATGGGTGTGCGCACAAGGGTTAAATGTCCCGCGTGGGGCCTCACCTAATGTTTTTATTGATAGGCGAACTCGTTCCAAACTCGTACATCGCGAAACCCTCCCAAGTTGAACTCGGGAATATGACGGTGGCAGCAGGAGCCTGTGTCAGCGCATCCAGCGGCAGCAAGCGTCATTATGACTGCATCGACCCGATCACCTACATGACCGGCGTAGAGTTTCAGCGTCAATTTGGCCTTTCGAAACGTCGGTGCGCTGGCTGTGCGACGACTTAGGCGGAGACTCTCGTCCGTGGAGACAGCTTGGCGGGTAAATTACTCTTTAGGAGCACAGATTGGTTTGATTAGGCTGCAGAGGAAGAGTTCGTGCGATGGCTTCGGTTCCCTCCGGATTCAAGTGCTGTGCGTCTATCACAACGGAGCTCCAGGCCAAGTCTGTCGGCGTCATCGAGGTACTGGGGCACCTGCAAGGACGTGGGATTCAACCTGGACCAAACAACCTCCAAAGTGGTCACATTATATAGTGTTACAAGCACGGGGAAAAGGGGTTTATTTAGGCGTGCGAGAGCAGGAACGGCAGGCTACGAACAACAGGAATGGCCGCTGCACAGTCTTTGTATTTCTCTTCTCTTCTCGTCTTGGTCCCCGCGTCCCTTTTACGCGCTTGGACGTAACATATACCTCTCCTCGCAGACAAAGCCCACTGGGCGAGTCAACTAGCTTGTCGTGGCGTGCATGATTTCAACCGTGCGACATGCGCGACTTGTGTCCTAGCAGAACGTCTACCAGTGTTCGTGAGGCGCGCGAGAGTATAGTTCACTTCGCTGACTTTGTCGATGGCAATATACGGTCCATCGTAGTTTACCAGAATCTTTTGGCACAAACCGCGCTTCCTTGTGGGAGTCCAAAGCCAAACGAGATCACCAGGGTGATATGTAACAGGCCGATGTCGTGCGTCGTAGCGGGCTTTGGTGTTTTCTTGTGATGCCAAAGTCTGCAGACGCGCAAGTCTCCGAGCCTCTTCAGCGAGGCATAGCGTATCGGCCGCCGTAGGATTATCGGGGTGATAAAAAGGGAGGACAGTATCGAGCGTATACCGGGGCGGCCGAGCATATAGAAGGAAGAAGGGGCTGTAGCCGGTTGTCTCGTGCTTGGCGATGTTGTAGGCGTAAGTAATAAACGGTAGAACTTCATCCCAATTCTTGTGATCGGACGCAACATACATGGAAAGCATATTGGTGATTGTTCGATTAGTGCGCTCAGTGAGGGCGTTCGTTTGCGGATGATACGGCGTCGAGTGCCTGAGGTGCGAGTTACATAAACGCACAAGCTCTTCCACGATATCCGCCGTGAATTGATGTCCCCGGTCGCTTATAATAACACCAGGTGGTCCATGTCGCAGAACAATAGCGTGAAGTAAGAAGAGCGACAGTTCGGTGGCAGTGGCTGATGGTATAGCCGCCATCTCGCAATAGCGTGTGAAATAGTCGCCGCAGACAATTATCCAGCGGTTCCCCTTAGATGACTTTGGAAAAGGGCCTTACAAATCAATTCCAACTTGCCGAAAGGGTGAGCTGCGAGGCGGCACCGGTTGAAGGAGACCAGATGGGGCAGTGGTTGGGCGTTTCCGACGTTGGCACTGTATGTAGCTGGCGGCATACAACTCAACCGAATGACGCATTCGGGGCCAGTAAAAGCGTTCTTCAATGCGATAAAGGGTGCCCACAGTGCCTAAGTGACCGGAGGTAGGGACATCGTGCATAGCCTGAAGGATTGCTGGACGGAGACGCTCCGGCACCACTAGAAGCAAGCGTGCACACGTGCTTGAGTAGTTCCTTTTGTACAGGAGCCCGTCGCGTAACCAGAAGCTGCTTGTTGCACTTGAATGGGCAGAAGTGAAGAGTGGCTCCAATTTCGTGTCTGCCCGTTGTTCTGCTTTGAACGCATCGATATCTGGAAAAGCGGATGTCACAGAAGCGACGAGATGATCAAAATCATCTGCGTCGCAGTCCGTCGTGGTAAGCGGCATGCGAAAAAGGCAGTCTGCATCAGCATGTTTTCGGCCACTCTTGTAGGAAACAGTGTGCTATATTCCTGCAACCTCAAAGCCCAGCGCGCAAGGCGACCACAAGGGTCGCGAAGGTTCACAAGGCAGCACAGGGAATGGTGGTCTGTGACGACTAGGAATGGGCGTCCGTACAAGTACGAGCGAAATCGCTGAACTGCAAAGATTACAGCGAGGCATTCATGCTCTGTCACCATGTAATTTCGTTCAGGTTTGCTTAATGAGCGGCTTGCGTGAGCAATCACGGGCTCATGGTCGTCATAACGTTGGACCAAGACGGCACCCAGACCGACGCCACTAGCATCTGTGGGGATTTCTGTCGGCGCAGTAGGATTGAAGTGGCGAAGGATAGGCCGGGAGCACAGCAGGAACTTCAACTGACGAAATCCAGACTCGCACTCGGGTGTCCGCTCAAACCGTGCGTCTTTATGTAGCAGATTCGTCAGAGGATACGCGACGTCATCAAAACCAGGAATAAATCGGCGAAAGTAATAGCAAAGACCCAGAAAACTACAAAGCTGCTTCACTGACTGCGGTGCACTGAATGCCTCAACAGCTTCCGTCTTGAGGGGATCAGACCGGATACCGTCTTTGTCAACAAGATGACCCAGCACAAGGGTTTGACGGTCACCAAACTCACATTTCTTGGATTTCAGAACCAGGCCAGCGTTTTTGATGCAGTCGAGGACAATATCGCGGCGCGTATTGTGCTGATTGAATGTGCGCCCGTATATAGCAACGTCGTCAAGATAGAACATACAGATGTTCCATTTTAACCCACGCAGAATGGTGTCCATGAACCTTTCAAAGGTTGCTGGAGCGTTGCAGAACCCAAATGGCATCATATTGAATTCAAATAATCCATCCGGGGTTATGAAGGCTGTTTTCTCCTTGTCTGCCGGGTCTATCGGGATTTGCCAATATACTGAGCGCAGGTCCACTGAAGAAAAATAAGAGGCCGAATGAAGGCAATCAATTGCATCATCAATCCGGGGCAGCGGGTAGACATCCTTCTTAGTCACGGCATTTAATCTTCGATAATCGACGCAAAATCTCCAGTTACCGTCTTTCTTTCTACGAGTATGACCGGAGCTGCCCAAGGACTCGAGGACTCTTGTATTATCCCATTTTTCATCATATCACTCACTTGTTCCCCGATTATCTTGCGCTCGTTAGGCGACACGCGATAAGGCTTTTGCCTGATCGGGCGCGCAGATCCCGTATCGATAGTATGGCGTGTTCGTGACTCGAGAATCGAGAACGCTTTGTCCGGCTGCGCAAAGTCAAACACTGACAGATGCTTAGAAAGCATATCCACCAAGGTATGGCGCTCCCTTCTACTGAGCGACTTGTTTATCATCGACAGAAGCTTTTTGTCTGAGACGTGGTGAAGGTCAGCAGGTTCACACGACGGGTCAGCTGTTAGTACGGCTACGGACGAAGACGTGCATTCTGTAAAGTAGGCGAGTTTCAAGCCGTCTGGAAGCAGGACGGATTCTGCCGAGTAGTTGGCCTTCCACAAGCCAGCACGCCCGTTGCCTATGGATACTACACAATGAGGGACAAAAACGTTCTTCTTCACACAATTTAGATGCATTGGCTCTACGGAGGCATCGAAACTGTCTGGAACTTCACCGCGGCATACAACGGGCACGCACACAGAGGTGGACGCAGGCACAACAGTATCTGCAGACACACAAAGTTCACCTTGACTGCAAGTCTCCTCTAAGAGCGCGGATGAAACATGGCCATCGACGCAAACTTGCCCCGTGCAACAATCAACGGTCGCACCACACAGCCGCAAAAAAGTCGATGCCCAAAATCACTTCGTCCGTCGATCGGGGAATAACTACAAACTCCGTCGCGAAAACTCCACCCGCCAAGGATACTTCAGCAGTGCACACACAAACAGGGCGCCACGGCTCGCTGCTCACTCCACAAAACGTTGCAGCCTCGTCCCACGGAAATACAAGCTTCCGCCTTAACCGACATTTAAAACCGAGACTCATTACGGATACTGCTGCTCCGGTATCCACTAAAGCCATTGTAGGGACACCATCAACAAATACATGTACTTTGTTCTTAATCATAGCAACTGCAGGGGCATTTCTGTCGATAGCACGTGTCGAGCGACCTCACCCCAATCGGCCGCGCTAGCTAGTTTTCCGGTTGTGAAGGCGAGGAGCGGCACACTGGCGATGGAGATTGACGTAAACGCGGTGCACGAGAAGTTGGCGGTGGCGTTAAACTCCTGTCAGATGCCGGCGAGCGGCTCCGACAACTTCTCTGCCAGCAATAGTTGCCGGGAGGGACGCCAGATGACCAAGCGGTAGTGTACAGCTACTGAGTTGTCCTCATAGGAGGTATGGTCCTTGTTGAAGACCCCGATCGACCATTCCACGCTGTTGGGTGACGATTGCAAAACCTCGCTATGCGGCCTGCGACACCGCATTGGAAACACACCGGCAGATGCCGCAAATTTCGATGTTCTTCCACGTAGTCACGCATGTTGCTGTCAACTGCATAGCCAGCAAGTAGGTGACATTCATGGCTAGGCACGAGCCGTCGGGAGGCGTGCGTGCGGCGAGGGCGTTGGTCGTAGTCATGATCTTGATAGCTTATGGTCCCTCTCGTTTGTGGGGTAGACCTATACTCGACGGTCGCTGAGTGAATCGTGGGTTGCCATGCGGTCGAAACGGCCGTGTTTCACATATCGTGTGGTAGGTACGCACCAGTGATGCAGGGTGTGCAACGGTAGATCTCTTCTCGATGGAGCAACTCTTCGCGAACAATCTGCCGTATTGGAGATGGAAGGTCCACACACGAGCTCAGGTCTACACTTGCCACCGTTGTGACATTATTCAGGCGACCAAACTTCGGTATTATCCGTCACATCTTCAGCGTCTCAAAAGTCCTGCAGTGGCGAATGACGTCAGACACGGAATCCAAGCTTTCCTTGCCGATCGAAAAAATTGTAGAGCCGTCTTCGGCTATTCCGTTCAACAAATGTCCAAATTTGTCATCTTCAGACATTTGGGAGTTGACTATTTTACACAGTTTCAGCACTTCGATATAAGTCGTACAGGTCTCGCCGGGAATGTGAGCTCTTTGCGAAAGCGTCTGGTCAGCGCGTTTCTTTCTTGCGCTAGAGTCTCCAAAACACGCTCGGAGCTCCTGGACGAAAAGCTCCCATGAAGTGAGCGTGTTTTCGTGATTCTCATACCAGACGAGCGCTGTGTCGGTAGGGGAAAACGCAACATTGGACAACTGTGCGGTCGAGTTCCAACCGTTAGACCGGCTCACCCTTCGGCAGTTCGTGAGCCACTCGTCGACATCTTCTCCGGCTTTTCCTCCGAAAGTGAGTGGCACCCGGTAGTATTGCCACGGAACACCAGGTGCTGGCCTTGAAGCCGCGTCAGATCCTTCGGGAATCTGGCAGGCGTATTCAGGCATGTCAGGTGAGGGTGGCGGAAGTCCGGCAAGTCGACGGCTTCGACGAAGTTGTAGCAGCGTAGGCTCCGTGGTTCCGAGGTGTAACCCGCACCTCCACCAATTTGTTACAAGCACGCGGAAAAGGGGTTCATTTAGGCGTGCAAGAGCAGGAACGGCAGGCTACGAACAACATGAATGGCCGCTGCACAGTCTGCGTTTTTCTCTTCCCTTCTCTTCTTGATCCCCGCGTCCCTTTTACGCGCTTGGACATAACAATAGGAAGACTAAGTATAGGCGGTGGGCTGCCTTCCGGTGCAACAGGTGACGAAAGCAGTTGTCGCAAGTTACACGGTACCGGTTCACTGCAGGGGCAGAGAGGCGAAAGTTGTTGCTTAGTCCTTAGCCCCGTACGGCCTGTGCCGTCTGTGTCTCCAGGCGGCAAGTGATTTGGCTTACCTGCACTGCGTGAGCAAAAATTGGAGAACGTTTAAGCTTCGCCTTCAAGAGTGGAACGCGAAAGCGTTATCGCACCCCGTTCGCACCACCAAGGGGTGTAACACTCATCGACCCGCCAAGGGGTGTAAGACAATTCACTACAGCGCAGCGATAACTTATGAGGCGCCCCACATCGGACTTTGCACCAACAAATCACGCGGTGAGCGCCGAGCAACGCAGCGTTCGGTACGGCAACGAAATGTGCGCCTGAGCAAGCGGAACGAACTAAAGAACTCGGTGTCTCGGAGGGACCAACTATCTACGCGAGCCAAACATCGCGATCGGCACGGACAGCCGGGCCGCGACGTGCCGTGAAGGCGGACGCGATCATGTGGCTGACGCCTCGATGAGATCGTCCTCTATCTCGCTTGGGAGCAGCACGCAGACGCATCACTCCTCGGAAGCAGCTCGGAACACATCGCAGGGGACGCTTTCCCATCAGACGCGCTACGGCGCAGCGATCACGGCAGAGGCGTCCTGCATCGGACGCTGCACCTAGGAATCGCGCTGTGAGCGGAAAGAGGAGCCGCGCCACCTGAGCACGAGCGTTCGAGTGACGCACGCTGGAAGTTGGAAGGGGACAGAGCGAGAAAACTTATTAAACGCAAGGGTATTGGGGCACGCATGGGTAAAGGGGACCTCGCACCATTGCCCGCACGGCCGAAAGGCGAAAAGTGGGCGAGCGGCGCGCCATGTGTCGGGGCAGCGCCGCAGAAATCGAGGAGGGGGTCTTCTGTGTTTGCCGAAAAATGGCTCTGCGTGTGCGCAGAGCGCAGAAGAAATGTAGTGGAAACGTACTTCGCTACTCGTGTAACTGCGACTTCTGTAATTTACATGCTCATAATTACCGATATACACCGCAGTATAACTTTCTACGGGAAGTTTCTAAGGCAACACCGCATTTACTAGAGGCGCTTTTGTCACGTTTCGAATCATCGAACTCGTGGCTCAGTGGTAGCATGTCCGTCTCACATTCCGGAGTCCCTGGTTCGATTCCCACCCAACTCATCTTGCAAGTTGTTTTTTCTTTATGAAGCGCCTTCCGGGATTTATTGCTCACGGCCAACGCTGCCGACACCGATGACACCGGCTTTTCTGCGACACGAGCTCCTTAACACTGTCGCGTTAAAAGCGGACACTTGCGGCTGTGGACTAGCGACAATTGCTTCCTCTGTCGGAGCCCGCCATCACCGACTAGAGGAATTCTATACCCGTGTGGTCGAGCGGGACGAGCTCCTTTCGCGACCCCTATCAGATGGCTCCGGGATGGAAGTGCAAATTGACGAGCGCCTTCTACACGGCAAGCGAAATTACAATCGAGGGCGCTAATGACGAGCGACAATGTTACGCTGAAGCGCCAAATTATGGCGGCGTTGCAGCCCGTGGACCATGGGCTTTCGGCATGGTCGGCGCGATCAAATGGAAACTGCAACCTTTCAAGGTCCACCTACGCGGCGATGCTATGCCCATTATGGCAGCCAATATTAAACCGGGGACCATTATTCACAGATTCGAATCGGCCGCATACAACTGTATCCCAAATTTGGTGGAGGCTTACGTGGCGAGCCTCAATCGGCATTGGAGGACGGTCAACCGCAGCCTGAACGTTTCGGACCTCATCACGGGCACTGAGACGCAAAAAAATAAATTTATTGTTAAAGAATTGCCTGTGGTTACCCTTTGGTTAACCATAGTTGAACTGCAAATGCAAGAGCTGCATGGCTACGCTTATGGTGTTAGCTTATGGTTGAGCGTTTGGTTTAGCTCTATTGTATAGACGCGACAAGACACACTGTTCAGGTAACAACTAGGCTAGGTAGCGACTAAGGCAGTATCTTATTCCGACGCTCTTCAGAACTCAAACCGGTCTCTTCCGCAGTTGGAGAGTCACTCCAGGACGTAGGACGACTTCTTCTAGCCGCATCTTCCTTACGACGCTTCTCGAGTCGTGAGGCGCGTTCTTCTGGCGTCTCTTGAGCGCGTTTTCTCTTGGCTTTTTTCTATAGTTGATGCGCCACTTTCGCGCTCTCCATAACGACTAAATACACTGAGGCGAAGCGCATATATATACACCCCGCGAGGCAACACCTCCTCTCCCTCTAGCCCAGCGGAGCACATCTGGTGGAGCGAGAGGCGACGGCAGCGGCGTCTACGGCAGTGCCATCCGTGGCAGCGGCGTTGCTAGGCAACGGCGGCTCAAGGTAGTTCGTCGGCCACGGCATACGGCTTACGGCGCGACGAGCCGAAATGGCTCGCTGGCTGGCGTAGTAAAGCTTTCGCTTTAAAAGTGAACAGTCACCTCGTCTGCGGCGCGTACAGGGTAACTGCACCGCTGCTGGCGCCCAACGTAACTTGGATGTGGCGGCGGTTAATTAAAGGCCACAAGCGCTGCAATTACCAGTTGTTTCGTTTCTTATAATCCATGGATCGCTCGAGGCTACCCAGTATGAATACACTTTCCTGCGGTTGTTAAAAGCCATCGTTCGGTGCTACCCAGCATGAAGGTGCTCACAACGTAAAAGCGAATAACGCGTAGTTTTCTGTCCGTTCGCTTGTGTGAGTGCTTTCCGGCATTCCTGCGTGCTTACATGGTAAGTGCGCGGCAAAACCATTTCTGCCGACGCTCATTTGGCCTTGCAGCCTTACTTTAGCGCGAGCAACGAGTGATCTGTTGAAAGCCCAATGCGAAATCCAGGCGCACACCAATCTGTGCTCGCAAATACGAGCGCAAACACATAACGAACTGCGCAAAGCCAGACGAAAGTGGAGGGGGAGCGGTCCCTCGTGGAATAACGCGAAACGTAATAAATAAAAAATTAGTCAATATAACTTCTGTGTACATCTGTTAAGCCCTAAAATGCTTGTAAACCACATTAAAGGGACTACTGGTATTTTAATAAATGCAATTATTTTATAACTTGGTTGTGCATGTAATGCACTCGGTGGAACGACAAACAAGTGAATGAAGGCACCGACCATGCACCGATGGTACGATCACGTCAGCCCCAGTTTCTTGACCACCTATAAGACACCGCCCAAGGAAAGATGGCCACCCACAGTGAATGCACATAAATCAACAAAACAGGAGGCGTGCTGAGGGAGAAGCTTTCTCTTGGTACCATTAATTGATTTTTTTTTCTTTGGGCGTCGCCTGTTCTTGCGAAGACACCGAGTTTCGCCAATCTCAGCGCCTCCAGCATAGCACCCCAGGTGCATATGTGGTATTTTTTAGATTCTCTTACTCTCAGTAAAACCCGCAAATGTTTACTTTCATTCGTATGCCTTGAGGTGCTTGATCGAACTTTCACATTATTCTCAGAAATCGTCTCAGCAATTACTACTCCAATCATGGAAATTACTCCAGTCATTAAAGCAATAACACAGCTTAAAAGAAATAAAACAGAAAGTCAAGTAAACAAGCTAACACAAAATGCAAAGCAGGACTTACCCTTCCTCATCCTTTGTCTCTGCGTTGCCCCTATTTTAATTAAAATTACCTCAGGTTGTATTTTTCTTCTACACTAATAGCTAGCATTTTTCTTCTACATTAAAAGCAAGCAGTGGTTCTGAGGCTGCTATGCCATTTTGTAGAGCCCTCCTATGCTCATGTAAACGGCTAAGAGAAATATGACTTAGTACGTTTACCGGCTTTATTCTTCCTGGCTAAGCATAATAGCTGGCAATGTCGCTAGCATTGCCACAGGAGAAAGAAACCGCCACCAAGAGACTGACACCAACAAACGCAAAACGACGCAGCAACGCCATCAATCCTACTTTAGACAGTTAACACCAACTAATCTACATCAATAGGCTGCATTGCGGAAATTCCGTCTTGCGCTTAGGTCAGTTGCTTGATGGTTTTTCGACTGGATAGAGCATGTCAGTCCCGTATTAATGGTGATGATGCTGATAGTTTATTTGAATCACCTTTGAATAGGAGTGATCACCCGTACTTCCGAAAAATATGGTTCCATCTAGTGATACTTTCTACATTGTTTTAAGGGCAAACAAACCGACTTTAAGGATGTTTCATTTAAACGCTGCTTTTGTTTAGGTAATTTCCGTTTACCGCGATCCTACTATGATACGTAAAGTAAAAACAGTGTCAGTGATGAGCAATTTCTGGCGTAATTGTGCCAAGTGTAAAATTTCAATCGCATAAAGTGCACTGTGCCCTTTAGTTTACTGAAGCCACTGTGACCTCTTGCTGTGGACGTCACAGCTTTGTCTAGATTTGACCAGCCACTCTATTTCTTGTTATTTGACCGCGAAGAAATACGGTGACTACAGTCAGTGTTCAGTGTAAGAAACAGACGGAAAAGCGTAGTGAGAGTGGAAGGAATAATGAACGATGCAAATGCAGCAATGACTCACATGAATGTCAGACGGGCATTGTAAATACGCGTTAATACCGCACCTCGTCGCAGCTGTTTTGCTAATGTCCTCATCAATGAAACGCGACATTCCATTACCGTATGCATTAGATGTACTGTATCCCCGTCTACGACGCGGCGCGTAGTAGTCAGGGCGAACCCGTTGAGCTGCTGTGAATGTTGTGCACAATCCCGCAAAAAAACAAACAAAAAAAAAACACATTCTTGGGTTCTTACTGCGAGGGAGCCGGCAATAGTAAAATGTTTCCACCAGAAGAAAATGTTTTCACTGACTCGCTACAACCAAAAATAACACTGGCACCTGTACAATTCCCCATAATGAATTGATACAGGCCATTTGGCAGCGCTGCATTTAATTTCTGGCGCGAATTTGTGGCAGCTGTATTTCACAATTAGAACCTAATGAGAATACTTACTCTTGCTCCGGTGTTTCGCACTCGAGGAGGGCAATTATGCTGGAGCCAGGAGGTTGGCTAGAGTAAGGTAGGTCGTAGTGCCATGGCTGCCAAAACACAAACAAAGAACACGTGCTTTCATACTGAGCAGTACTGCGTTGACAAGAGGGAAAGTAAAACAACGGTAAAGACATGAACAAAAAAAGTACATGTATCAAATTGCAAAGGCACAGAGGGCTTGCAACCTGAAATTATAAAAGCCAAGCTTAGTTTCCAAACATCCCCCTGGGTAAACATGCCGTCCTGATCACTTTTTGTGGCATGTCTCTATGAGCAAATGCAGCTTTCATTGCCCGACGACCTTGTGGAGAGTAGAGGGAGCCCAGCAAGCGCAAAAGTTAAAGGGAAGGCAGTCGTGTGAGAGTTGGAATTACAATCTTCGGCTGAAATTCGAAGCTGCCCGTGTAAGATTTCAGCCCGCGCTACCAGTTTGAACTCCCATTCCACCCTGCATCTTCTTTCACTCTTTGACTGATGCTCGCACGTGGTTCTATTTCTCGCTAGACTTACTCTACAGTTCGACCGGGCCAAGAACTTCGCCTCCGGCTGCTCGTCAAGCTGTTCGGTCGGAGCGCAGAATATCTGGCGAGCCAGCTGTTAGAACAACCGCCCGGCTGTTCCCTCGACAGCTCCGCCTTCAAGCACCTGCTAACGCTCTTCGAAGATGCGGGGATGTTGTGCAATTTGTAAATGCGCAGACTGCCCGCATCTGACAGCCAAGGGTTTTGTGTCCACGTCTGCTTTCTTTCTCTGCTCTTCTGTGCCTGCTATGTACGGCTTGGCCTTTCCAAGGCGATGAGCGGCGATCCCTGAATGGTTGCAGATAGTATCACCATTTCGTCTTCATCAGCACTCTCTCGATGAAGATGTCTTTTCCGGGATATGTCTCGAAGGTGACGCATCAACAGGGGCCATCGCTCGAGAATATCGCCCCTGAATAGGACGTACCTCTGCTTTTTGTAAGGCGTTCGCTTTTGGTGGTCTTTCCGAGGAAGTACAGGACGCATTGGTCATTTTCTTCGTGGTGCGTTGTCTTGCTTTGTCTCATCAGAGCGTTGCTTAGATCAATTTCAACCGTACACGGGATCAGCAGCCTATTTTTACGTGCAAGTGTGCGTGTTGTTTTAGTTGCTCTGCTCCATTTATTATATACACCGCATGCCTTTAGAAAGCTCCACATAAGCGTTATACTTATTTCCCGTGAGGCACCTACGGATAGAGTGCTTCCTTGGAATTTACTAAAAAAAAAAAAAACTGCGAGCATCCCGTACCCAATCTGGCTTTCTCCCAAAGAAGATTTTTGTTTGAAGACTAATTGCTAGTTCCTTGTTGTCTTTAAAACCTTGGAGATAGTTATTTCTATGACGAAATAGGAGGCAGTGACATTGCAGTGCACCTCCAATATTTAGATCTTGAATATACCTCCTAATGGCTGATTGCCGCAACTGCACATCATTATTCAATCTACAGATATCACAACCTATTACACGAGCAGCCGTGGTAGGGGCAGGCTCCGTGCAAGAGGCGAGTTTCCCGGCAGTCAAGGCCGGTGGTGCCATTTCTATCGAGCGACTTTGTGGCTGCCCTATAGGTATCGCGACAAACGCACGATCTCATTATTATGTTCGAACGTCACATGTACCGAAAGTTCACTAAGATGCGAAATGGAAACGGGAGCTGAGCGAGTGTACTCCCATTTGCACGCTTCCGTTTTCGCGATCAGCTGGATGACGACTCATCTCGGCAGAAACTTCGACTGCACGGAAGGCTGACACGCGGCCAATGGCTGATGCGAATGGCAAAATAAAGCATTGTAGCATCCGAATATTTATTCTATCGCCACACTTCGACGTGAAGTTGGAAATCGAGGTGTCAGTTGTAGGCGGCTACCTGACGGGTGGGCTAGAGAGATGGGTTGAAACGGTTTTAATGCGATTACCATTTTCCCAGTACTTCACCCGCTTTTCGAGGGCTGTCCGAGGATCTATGTCCCTAACCGTTTCCTGCCAACTTGAGTCGCTGGATATGTGGCATTGCGTATGTGCCGCTGCTTGACGAACCTCTTTGACATCAACTTGAAGCACTGGATATGTGCTACATGGCTTGTGTGCAGCCCTTCAATGAAGCGGGTGCTAACTTGGGTCAGTGGTTATATGGCAATAGGTGTTTGCTGATCTTCGATGACTCTGAGACCGACTCGGTAAACTGAGCATGTGTCACTGCGTATACTGTGCACTTTTATGACATCACTCAATTCGTTTCACAGCAACTTGTGTTACTGTTTAGGTCCGAGTGCTTAAGAGCCACCCTTCAATTATTCTGTTTCGCCCGAGCTTCGGTCATTGAGCACGTGAAAATAGGCATGTGCCACACTTCAATTACCATGTTTGATGTCGATGGCAGCAGTTGGGAATGTGCAAGTGGGTATGTGCCACTGTTACACGAAACTCTACAACCACTTCGGTCAGTGCAGGAGGCCAAGGAGGAAAAGCATTTTTTGGAAAAACTGCGCCAGAACTCATGTCACGGTGACTATGTCTGGTATTGCGTTAGCATTCAGTTTCTGGGGGAGCAGGAAAAAAAACGCTGCTGAAATGCACGTTAAAAAATGCCTTGTTTAAATGCAAGAACAACTGCTTTATTTTTCCAACAGCCAAACGCTCGCTCCGCTCGCGCCTTTGCGGCCTTCGTATTCGTCGGTGCGTCGTCACATCGGTACTGCGACAGTGTCACTTGATTTTGTGCGCACAAGTTTGCCCTATAAATGTTAACTTCTTCGTACATAGTTTCTCTTACGGTCACTACAACTTGACATCTGGTGGAGCAGCTTCTGTATTCATGTACTGGACGCACCCGCAAAGCCTGGATCCAAGCTCGTAACGCAAGGACATCCTGCACGTCACCATGGACCAGCGTACTATCGGCTGGCAACCACAATTGCGGTTGGAACACAGTATTCTTCCTGATCTGACGAGGGAGATCGTGAGCAAGTCAACTGCCACAAAGACGGACAAAGCATTCCCTGAATCCATCGTACTGAAGAAGCCCTAGGAGCCACCGACCTTCCGTGCAGCTTCGACAGAAGACCGGCAAACTTGGCTCGAGAGTTTTGAAAGAATCAAGGCCTTGAACAACCGGAATGCTGAGGATAAATTGCACCATGTATACTTGCTCTCGAAAGATGCCGCGAGGACTTGGTTCAAGAACCGCGAATCGAACCTTACAACGTGGCACTTCTTCCGCAATTACTTCTTGAGGATCTGCACTAGCATTGCCCGAAAAAAAAAAAGCTGTAGTTTTAGTGGAAGCACGAGTGCGTCTACCTAACCAGAACGTTATCTTTATTGAAGAAATAACTCGTCTTTTCTTCCACGCGAACTAAGAAATAAATGTTAGAGAAAAAAGCTCGTATACTCATGCGTGGTGTGAAGCAAGCACTTTTGGCCAGAATAATACAAAATCCACCCATGACCACGGAAGTATATTGTTGTAAGACCACAAACTTCAAGAAAAAACTCGTAATGCGGAACTGGCAAATCAACCGCTGCACGCTGACAACGAAATCAATTGCCACTGACGAGACGCGCGAGACCATCAGAGCCGCCGTGAGGGAGGAACATCAGAAGCTGTTCCCTTCGTCGAAACTTCAAGTGACTTTGATTAGAGCGTATTTTTGTAAACGTAATCTTGAAATGTGATCTTTGTAATTAATGAGAATGTGACCCATTGTTCTTGTATATACTAATAGATCAGCGTTTCCATATGTTGAGTTACTGCTGCCATGTGGTAGCCTTCGGACACATTCAAGCTGTAGGTCGCAGCATCTCGCCTGGTGGTCCCCCAACAAGTTTTGTTGGAAATAAAACATTTGATTGATTGATTGATTGATTGAGTTGATTACCGACCTCGTACGCGACATGATCAAGCAGCCGCTAGGAGACCCTGAGCCCACGTAGCCAAAGCCAGAAGCGCTGAGCTATGCCGCTGCCGCACGCCGCCACATCCCTCTTCAGTGTGTGCGTTAGGTCGCGCTACAATTCCGCTGCCAGACGCCGCTTCCACCGCCACTGCAGCCAGCCCACAAATCAGTCAGCCATAGCAACTCCCCTTGGAAGATGGATTTGGCGCGCCCTGGACCATTGCCCGCTATGCTATTGCTGGGGGGAAGCAGGCCACATCTACCGCCGATGCCTAAAACTGCGATATGGGCCTACGAGGGTTAGGAAGAAAGAAATACCTATTTTCTTTTGTATCTCCACAGAAACGATGAGAAGTGCAAAAGGCATCGACAGCTGACAGAGGCCCCTGCTCTGTTAAAAACTTCGCTGTTACCGCACTGCGTCCCCATCTTTCCGAATTACCACTTGGCATCGCCGACTATACACCCTCAACGCAGTGCAGACCCCGACGTCCTTCGCGTTCGCCGTAACCAGGACGCTACCTGTCGCCAAAGTGTCAACTGCACACAGGAACAGCCCGTGGTTGATCCGTAAGCCGATATCTGGAAAACTAAAAGAAGCAACTGATTCATGTGCGGTTTGTGTACGCCGAAATGCCGAAGATCCTCCACGGCCGAAGATGACGCTTCAAAATCTATCTCGACGATGTATCTACGACGCGCCGCTATCTTGATGAAGCTTGAAAGCCAATAATGCGCCGACAAAAGAGGACCTCCGGATGCGGCGTACAGGTCAACGCGATAAATCCGTTATCCGACGGCAAGACTTAACTGCAACCCAAGACACAGGACCACCAATCTCGACGTGCTTCCCGACAGCCACACAGTACCCGCTTTAGGGGACACAGGAGCCGACTACTTCGTGATCAGTGGGTCCTTTGCCGCCAAGCTGAAGAATTTCATGACTACATGGGAAGACCCTCGAATACGGACACCTGGAGGACACCTGATAACGCAGACAGGAATCTGTATGGCAAGAATTAGCGTTCATGTTTGATGGGGGTTGTACGCGAATAAGTGCCGTGGTAGGAGAAGAGAAAAAGAGAACGACAAAGAGTGTACTTGCGGAGGCGAATCCAGTGTTGAATGGAAGACGACGACGTCAAGGAGCATCAAGCACGAGAACGCATGACACAAAAAGATTAAACAAAAAGAAAGGGACCTAATAGAGAAAGTACAAGGAGTTCCTAGGGGCCAATGAGGCAAAGAGAAATCGGCCAGAGTGGCAGAAAAGCGACGCGTGCTAGCAGAAGGGCGGAGTCTTTCAGTATGCAACGCAAGGCTGAAGAACGGCCGCGAAACCGCGAGTTGAAGGCGGGCCATCGGGTTCCGCACCTGAGCCTCCAGGGCTCCACCCATCCGGGGCCCCCTGCGAGTCAGTTTTCTGGCGTTTCTGCTTTACCCGAGCGTGGACTGCTACCCGAGGCCGACAACTTCGGCGCCCGCAGGCAGAGTGCGAGCCGTGAGGCTACGAGCCCGAGTTTTCACCAAACTGCCTGCCCGGAATACCACTTCCGTCTGCCCATTCCGCAAGGGCGCCTGTGTTCTCTGTCCAAGCCGCAGCTGTCACGCTCTGGTTGCTCGCTCATCGGTCAACTACACCGACACTGTGGGGAGACAAACGCCACTTCTTTCACCGCCTCGTATTCCCCCCTCCGCGTCAAACATTTTGGCGCGTTCACACTTATAGCGTGCCCCTAACTGAAGTGATATTGGTACTTTCATAACTCTGAGTGTATGTTATTTCTTATTGTGAATCTTTCATTGAGTGTTTATTTTACGCGTTTGTCTCCGCACCAGCTGTATTAAAAGTTTTGAGTGCTGTTTGCAAGAAGACAACTTTGTATTCAATTGAGATCTCGGATACACAGCCTCAGGGAATCATCTGCTTAAATTAAGCAAAGAATGCATCGCAACATGATCGCACGTGCCCTGTAGCTTTCGTTGCCCTTCAGCAGTGCCTGTGCGATTTCATTCTCGACATGGACTTCCGGAATCAACACGGCACGGTCATCAAACTGGAGTCCAAGTTTATAACACTATCTGTAGACCAAGCCATACCGCCAGAGAGCTCTCTAGGTCACCATGGCGTGAAAGTCCTCCAAGATCAAGTCCGCATGCCGTCTCACTCCAGCGTCATCATTTCTGTCAGCACAGAAACAGCCGCAAACATAAAAGGTGTCGTCTAGGGCGACCAACATCTACGCCTCAACCGTGAAATTTAGTCCCAAGAGGCATTGCTCGACTGGACGGAAGAAAATCGAAGATGATGCTGGCAAAGTTGAGCTAGCATAAAAAACACCTCAAAAAGGGCACGATGATCGCACACATCTAGGAAATTGTTGCAAGAAGCGATGCGCTTGTTATTTCGAATTCTGCTGTATCCACCTCGACGGCCTTTGTTCCTGAACCAGTCTTCTACATCAATCCAAGGCTTTCAAGGCATAAGGAAGAACTAATCAAGAGCCTCCTTTAGTAGTCAAGGGCTTCTTTTTATCGACATCAAGGATACGACAAATATCAGCTGCTAAGCATTACATAATAAGCAAGGAATTCGCCCGACCACTCCGGCAAAGCCACGGACGAAAAACATCGCGACTTCAACAGCGGTTTCGCGGGATACAGATTTGTTCTGGGCATAACGAGTTAGATAGTCGGTTGCGATGATTATCCATGTGTTTTCCGAAGCTGACGCAGGGAACGGACCTAGGAGATCCATTTCTATTGGTTTGAATGGCGGTGGAGGTGGGTCTATAGGTTTGAGCAGACCGGCGAGTTTGACTGGTGGTATTTTACGCCTCTTACAGTCACGACAGGTCTTCCTATAGTGCTGAACAGATGGAAATAGCAGTGGTCACTGGAATTTCTTGCGTGTGATCGCAAGAAATACCAGTGACTACTGTTGTTCTGGTGAACCCTAAGTGTCCGGCACGGAAGTCGTCGTGACATGCCTGCAGAACTCCGCGCACTGCTGCAGAGAAGACAAGGGACGTTTCCTTGCTCTTTTCAAAGGTCTTCTCGTGGGGTAGAGTGCTCCGCAGGCTGTATGATGTCAGTCTTCCTGACAGCAGGTGTGAGATGAGAACGTCATCTCCTTGAATGTTCCGAATAAAAGGAAGTAGTTCTATGTATACACATTGTCGGTAAGCCATCCGTACAGCGTCCGAAAGACAAAGAAACGGTAAATCTTGTTCTGTGTGTGATGACGTCAGTAGAACAGGAGCATATGTCAGGCAGTCAGCATCGCTGTGGTTTGGTGTAGATCTGTAGACGGCAGTTATGTCACACTCCTGATGGTGGAGGTTCCGACGAGTGAGCCAGCCTGATGGATGCCTGACTTTGGTAACCAACAAAGTGAATAGTTGGGCGCTGTAACCTAAAGCTCTTCTAAACTCTTCTATGCCAATTCTGCAGTCGGTCCTCGACGATTGGTCAGAAAATTTTCATGCCACCCACACTGCACTTGTCTCCCACGCGACGTCACCAAAACCGCGAAAACACCCCATATGATAAGGTATGTGCACGTTGATTATCATTGAGTAGGCCGGTCAAAAGAAAAATAATAATTTCTGAAGAATACTTGTTGCTGGGACATAGTTGGTTTATGTTATTTCCCGAAGACGCAACCAAGGAACGATAAAAGCTTTAGGATAGGAGAAAGCGCGGAAAGAACGTGGACGGAAAGCTCGCTATTTCCGGTCCTAAAGCTTTTTCCACCCTTGCTTGCGTCCTAACGTCGAAGAATAATTTCTGATCCGACGCATGTTTCGCCATTAGCGAAAAGGCCGCGTTTGACGAATTCCTACAGCTCAAGCGTTTTCGTGCTAAGACCACTACGCCTGTCCATCAAGCGACGTCCTGCAACCGCAACAACTCGCCGTGTAAAGTAACGGGTACGCGTTACAGGCGCAATAATATGCCGAACAAAACTGCCTTTTATTTCTGAATAGCCGTGAAGTACCCCGCTCCGAAAAGAACAGAAGATAGCTGCCCGCGGATCGGCCTGGCCCTGGCTACTGGGAGCTGCCGGAAAGCATGAATTTATTTGTACAAAATAAAGAAATTGGCTTGTCACTAAACGTTATCAAGACCTTTCGGCACGTTTAGAATATCGCTGTGACAAGTCTTCTTTGTTGAGCGCCCCTTTTAGTGGCAGCCTAAATTAAGGGAAGTGGACCAATCGCAGACGCCCGTACCACCCTCCTCATCCGGTTATCTAAATTCACACTGCTGGATCGGTCCTATCGAAGCTCTCTCTACTTCAGCGGGCTCCTTGCCTCTTGTCAGCCCGTTAGATAACAAAAACTGCTTAATGACGGCAATGCTAATCGCTTTGAAAACAAAAACGTGACACGCTGTACGCAAGAAGCGCATTTGATTGGTCTTTTCAAGCAGCGCTGCTGTTTACCACCCGATCCTTTCGGCGGTAATTACGTAAATTGGACGTCAGAAGATCCGAATAAAAACAGATTGGAAGAGTTTTGCGTTAAAGGGTCCATGGTCGCTGACCGCTTGAAATGGAGCGCCGTACAGGGATGGCTGAAACTTGCTTATCCTCCAAACGAATGCTAAGCACTCCATTCAAATGGGCGAGTAGTTAGCCTCTGACTTTATGAGAGTACGGCTGGCGTAAGTGATTGTACGTTCTGTACCACCTTGCAATTGAACAAGAGCGGTTTCTAGTCCATGGTTCTTGGCGTCTGTGTGAATTTCAGTTTCAGTAGCATCGTCAAAATGCGCGAGCACCGTAGGTGTTTGAAGTCGTTTGCATAATTCTGCGAACTACTCTTCTTGGACTTCCGTCAGACAAAAGGTACATTGTGGCGCGTTGATCCCGTGAAATGCTCAGCGATTTTGGAGAGACCTTCAACGAAACGACGGTAGTAGGCGCAGAGCCCCAGAAAAAGTTCTATAGCCGTCATGCTCTTAGGACCAGGAAACATAGAAAAGCGGACAGCGTCTCAGGATCCTGCCGAAGGTCTAGGCGGCTGGCCACGTTTCCCAGTAACTTCTGTACGTGAAAGGCAAAGTCACATTTTTCAGGCTTGACGGTGATACTTGCCTTGTAGGTAACACAAAAATGATCTTCAGTCGTGCCAGATGTTGATCAAAGCTGCTTGAAAACATCACGACGTTGTCCATGTAGACCAGGCATGTCTACCAGTTAAGTTGAGTCAGTACAGTGTCCAGCACTGGTTGGATTGTTTCGGGAGTGGAACATAGGTCAAATGGGAGGACTTTGAGTGCGTGTAGTCCGCCATGGGTCACGAAGGCAGTTTTCTCGCGGTATCGCTCGTCGACATCGATATGACAGTACCGTTACTTGAGATCTAACGAGGTAAAAATACTTGTTAGCAATGAATAACTGGCCGAGAATGGGGTAGCCAGAACAGGCGCGAAGTGAAACCCTCCGCGCAGAAGGTTTTACTGCCTCTACGCAGAGACCGTAAAAACTAGAAATGAGGAGTGGGCACATTTTGAAAAATGGCGGGCCAGGTTAGGTGGCGTTGTGCCCGTAGAACCAGCCCGGATTCCGAATCTACAAGATGCAGAATTTATCCTGCGAACGCCCTTTGGACAAACCCGGTGCTGCGCCGGAAGGCACAGCGCCCTAAAGCTCCCTTGACAAGTCAAGATGCTGCGCCGCCAGGCAGTGGCATCCTGTGGAGGAACATCGGCGAGCGACATGTCCAAACGTGCAACAAAGTGCTAGACAGCCCGGCGCCATATTTCCTTTCCCCTGGAGGTCACCGCGCGCGGCAAACTTGAAGCGGGTGGCCAGCGCGGTCGCTGGTTGGACCTCTCGGACGACGGTCGAGTGCTGGCTTTGTATTGGGCCGTTTGAGTGACAACCATTTCTCGGGGCTTTATAAGCCCCAAAGCTGCCGCCTGGAAAACCGGATCCAGCGAACCACCGTGAGCCGAGTGCCGCTCTCGAGTGGAGTGAGATGTGTTACGCGTTGGAGCCTCGCCGGACGTCGCCGTGCGGGAACAGTCGCGTTTGCTGTTAGCTCTCGACCCCCGTGCTGATCCGTTCTTGTCCTGTATAATGAACTGTATATAGTGTATAAAGTACCTTTTGCTATTCTCACCGACGCCTCACTCGGAGGCTTCGCTACTGATTAGATAGCTGGCAACGCTCTGTCACGACCGGGTGACGAGCGCTACGGGACCACCTCAAAGTCGCAATAGTGGTGTGACTTGAAAGATGGTCTTCGATGGCAGCTTTGACACGAGAAATGTCAGTGATGAGGGCCATGTCCGAAGGGAGGATATATATTCCATTCTCGGGCTGTCTGTAGAAAAAAGAACGATGATACGTAGCGTAGTGGGCGCGTGGTAGATACACAGCATTTGGATGCGTGTGATGGAAGAAGCAATGAGCTGGAATGATAGTTTGGTTACCTATTGACAGTAAATAAAGAATGACGAGCACTTTTGCAGCAGGAGGTGAGCGAGGGGAGACACTGCGGGAATCTTAAGGCTAGAACACTTGTGTTATAGCAGTAGTTATAAAGTATGAATCTGGCAGCACCGTTCTGAACTGATTCAAGAAAGTTAATCATATTAACTTGCTGATTGTCATAAATAGCACAGGCATATTCTACTTTAGATCGCAGTAAATTAAAGATGCTGAACACAAGTTCCAACGTAGCTAACCTATTAATTAATTGAAGGAAAAAACTGATTGATATGATGTGTCTAAAATAAGTCACTCGATATATGTACTCCTTGGTATTTAAATGCCTCACACTGTGTTAAAGTGCAGTTGTTGAGGGAATAGGAAGGTACTGCTTAACCACGTCGTTGGTGAAAGCACACGTGACAACACTTACTGACATTGAGAGAAATGCATAATTTGCTGCACCATGCCTGCATTTGGCGGAGGTCTTGCTGAACAGCGGAGCAGTCTAAAGCATTCGTTATTTCGCGGTTTAAAACGCAATCATCTTGAAAAAGGCTATGATGGATGAAAGACCAATAATACGAGTATATATATGATATTTCTTTGTGTTCTGGCGTTATGTAGCACTTAGGAACTTGAATGGCTTGCGTTATTTCGTCTCGCACCATCTCGTCGCGCTGTCTCGTCGCACTATCAAGTCTCGCTTGCCTTATCTTGTCTCGTCATAGAGGGTCGCGCGACCAAGCCATCAACCGCCTGCGTTTTCCGGAGTTCGTCCCTCATGACAGCTCTCAATCAGTTCTGTAAGGTCGCCTCCCAGTATCAGGTTATAGATGCCACTCTAAAGTGCAGTCGCGTTTCAGCTGTACTGTCTGGGGCGTTGTTGTAGTGCCTTTTCCATTGCAGTGGCTTCAACAAGAAAGTCCGCAAATGTAGTCGTTACGTTGCGGATAAGGCCGGCAAGGATTTCCGGCTTTATAATTCGCATTAGGTGTCGCAGTTCTTTGACTTCGAGCAATGAAGCGTCTGCATGCCTGAAAAGCCGAGCCAAGTCTTCAATGTATGTGTTGACGCTCTCTTCGGGAGCTTGAATTCTTGCCTGGATCGCCAACTCCGCTCTCTCCTTTCTGTCCGCGCTGGATTGTGCTGGGAAATGGGAGTGTACATATATATACAGTGTGCAGGCATTACCAAAGTGACCGATCAGGGGGCGGTGTTTGGATTGCCATTTCTGAAGGCATAAATTCTTACGTTGTCCCGATCCAACCAGAGCTTGAATTTCTCTGTGGATGCGATACGTTAAACCATCACGATGTCATTGTTTGTGCATGCTATCGGCTTCCGCTTTCTGCCACGATGTTCTGTGATGAACTCTACTATTGTTGTGTCTCGATGCCCGAAAGCGCCAGTTTTTCTTATGGGTGACTTCAATTTTCCAGGTATTCAGTGGAACGATTCCAACCCCATTGTAACTACTAATTCAACCGAGTGTATAGCTTTCATTGAACTCTGTTCTACATTGAATCTTTCCCAGCTCGTACAAGAACCACCTCGCGTTACCCATTCATGTGCAAATGTGCTCGACTTTGTGCTCACCAACTATGCCGATTCTGTCTCTTCCCTAACCCTGCTGCCAGATTTAAGTGATAACCTTACAATCCACTTTACTACGCCATCGCGCTCACGCCGCACATCAAAACATTCGAAAATAATCCGCGATTACGGGAGAGCAGCCTTTCAAGCCATTAATACTCCTTTGGAAAAGTTCGTTGACGAGTTCTTTCCGCAGCTCTGGGAACGCACAGTGAAAGAGAACTGGCGTTTATTCCAAACGCAAGTCAAAGCGCTCATCGATAAATATATTCCGCTGCGAAGAATATCTAGCAAGAGACGTTCGCCGTGGTTCAACCTATCGTTAAAACGCTAACTAAACAATAAAAAGCGCATGTTCCGCTGCTGCAATAAATTTATGACTGTCAGAGCAAGGTTGGCTTATCAATCTACTGCTGTGGAATATAAACGTTCTCTCATCGGTGCTAAACACAATTATTTTTATTCAACCATTCCTTCTTTACTTACTTCAAGTCCACGCAAATTTTGGAATGTTATCGGCATGCCCGAATCTGAAGAAGCTCGCTTGAAGAGCGATCGAGGATTTTTTGCCTCAAATAAACAGTGCTGTATCTTACTCAATCACACATTTTTATCATCTTTTTCACGTGTTGCACCAATAACCATTCCTATTATTTCTGCGCCTGACTCCTTTCAAATGGACCCTATCTTTATCGACTGGGTAGGCATCTTTAAACTCATTCATGTTGGGAAACTTTCATCGTCAGCTGGTACCGATGGTGTTAACTACAAGTTTTTGAAAGACACCCACATTTATTCATCCATTATACTGTCGTGTCCTCTCGCAATCATTGCAGAGCGCCACGTTGCCGGACGATTGGAAGGTGGGAAAGGTGGTTCCGGTGCATAAATGTGGTGATATTCATAGCCTCCAAAACTACACGCCTATATCATTAAGATCAATTCCATGCAAGCTGCTTGAACATATAATATTGTCACGTGGTGGTGACGTAGAAGAACACAGTAGCAATACTGTGAACGAGAAAACTAACTTTTATTGGGCGAACTTGTGCCCACAAAACAGGCTACGCTTATAGCACAACGAAAGCGGCGAACACAGTCGGCGATCGTCGGAAATCTGATCAGCGGGTCAAGCGCGTCGGCTTTTATAGAGCAGTCATCGAATGTTCCAGACTAATCGTTGGGACCCGCGTGCCTTCCACATAGTTCTACATCATTCGCGTCAGGCGATGAAATCAGATAACACAAGGTTCGTCGACAACAGACCGCGGATAGAAGCATCGATAACTTTCTAGAAACTTCGGATACATGCAGGTGCGTCCCGCGCTGTGTGATAGCATTTGTTAGGCGGCGAAGCGTGGCCGCCCGATAAAGATAAGTACACGTGTCAATACCCCCCTCTTAAAAAAAAGCATCGACCCGATGCTGCAAAGAAACGAAAGTAATACACAAAAGCACTCGTAGCAAAGAAAACAACAAAAATAACGAAGTTCGTCAGCGTCCGTAAAAGGGTTTAAGGCGCACCACGTGGACCACTTCAGATCGTGCGCGGCGCCGCTGTGAATGCGAAATGCCGTCTGGCACGACCTCATAGTCCAGAGCGCCAATACGTCGGATGACCTTGTAGGGTCCGAAATAGCGTCGCAGTAGCTTCTCACTGAGTCCTCGTCGGCGTATCGGGGTCCATACCCAAACACGGTCGCCGGGCTGGTACTCGACGAAGCGTCGTCGGAGGTTGTAGTGTCGGCTGTCGGTCCTCTGTTGGTTCTTGATCCGGAGGCGGGCGAGCTGTCGGGCTTCTTCGGCGCGCTGGAGATAGCTAGCGACGTCAACATTCTCTTCGTCAATGACGTGGGGCAGCATGGCGTCGAGCGTCGTCGTCGGGTTCCTGCCGTAAACCAGCTTAAACGGCGTGATCTGTGTTGTTTCTTGCACCGCCGTGTTGTAAGCGAAGGTTACATACGGCAGGACCGCGTCCCACGTCTTGTGCTCAACGTCGACGTACATCGCTAGCATGTCGGCGAGGGTCTTATTCAGGCGCTCCGTGAGACCATTAGTTTGTGGATGGTAGGCAGTTGTCCTCCTGTGGCTTGTCTGGCTATATTGCAGAATGGCTTGGGTGAGCTCTGCTGTAAAAGCCGTTCCTCTGTCGGTGATGAGGACTTCTGGGGCGCCATGTCGCAGCAGGATGTTCTCGACGAAAAATTTCGCCACCTCGGCTGCGCTGCCTTTCGGTAGAGCTTTTGTTTCAGCAAAGCGGGTGAGATAGTCCGTCGCCACGACGATCCACTTATTCCCGGATGTTGACGTCGGAAACGGCCCCAACAAATCCATCCCAATCTGCTCGAATGGTCGACGAGGAGGTTCGATCGGCTGTAGTAACCCTGCTGGCCTTATCGGTGGTGTCTTGCGTCGTTGACAGTCTCGGCATGTCTTGACGTAACGGGCGACGTCGGCGGTAAGACGCGGCCAGTAATACCTTTCATGTATCCTCGACAGCGTCCGGGAGAATCCGAGGTGCCCAGCAGTGGGATCGTCGTGTAAGGCGTGCAGTACTTCTGGACGCAGCGCCGACGGAACAACAAGAAGGTAGTTGGCGCGGACTGGTGAAAAGTTTTTCTTCACGAGTAGGTTGTTTTGAAGCGTGAACGAAGATAATCCACGCTTAAATGCCCTAGGGACAACGTCGGTGTGCCCTTCCAAATACTCGACAAGGGCTTTTAGCTCCGGGTCCCCTCGTTGTTGATCAGCGAATTCTTCCGCGCTTATTATTCCAAGGAAGGCGTCGTCATCCTCGTTATCTTGCGGCGGCGGGTCAATGGGGGCGCGTGATAGGCAATCGGCATCTGAGTGTTTTCGACCGGACTTGTATGTTACAGTAATGTCGTATTCTTGTAGTCTGAGGCTCCACCGTGCCAGCCGTCCTGAAGGGTCCTTTAAGTTAGCTAGCCAACACAACGCGTGATGGTCGCTGACCACTCTGAATGGCCTGCCATATAGGTAGGGGCGAAATTTCGCTGTAGCCCAAACGATGGCGAGGCATTCCTTTTCCGTTGTGGAATAATTGCCTTCCGCTTTTGACAACGACCGGCTAGCGTAAGCTATCACGTGTTCATGTCCATCTTTTCTCTGGACTAGGACGGCACCGAGGCCTAGGCTACTGGCGTCAGTGTGGATTTCGGTATCGGCGAGCTCGTCGAAGTGCGCAAGTACGGGCGGCGACTGCATGCGTCGTTTGAGTTCTTCAAATGCGTCGGCCTGCTGCGTTTCCCACTTGAACTCGATGTTACATTTAGTTAGCTGTGTCAGCGGCTCAGCGATGCGTGAAAAGTCCTTGACAAATCGCCTGTAGTAGGCACACATGCCAAGAAATCTACGCACTGCCTTCTTGTCGGTGGGCTGCGGAAACTTTGCGATGGCAGCTGTCTTCTGCGGGTCGGGGCGGACTCCAGACTTGCTGATGACGTGGCCTAGGAACAGAAGCTCATCGTAGGCGAAGCGGCACTTTTCTGGCTTCAGAGTGAGCCCTGATGACTTGATGGCCTCGAGTACTATTGCGAGCCGCCTAAGGTGATCGTCGAAA
Organism: Dermacentor andersoni; assembly: GCF_023375885.2. Classification (NCBI taxonomy): domain Eukaryota; kingdom Metazoa; phylum Arthropoda; class Arachnida; order Ixodida; family Ixodidae; genus Dermacentor; species Dermacentor andersoni. The sequence goes on from NC_092818.1 coordinate 63,754,994, forward strand.
TTTTCGGCGAAGACAACGACGTCATCTAAGTAAACGAGACAGGTCTGCCACTTCAATCCTGCTAAAACCGTGTCCATCACGCGCTGGAACGTTGCAGGCGCCGAGCACAGTCCAAATGGCATAACCTTGAACTCGTAGAGGCCGTCTGGGGTGATAAAGGCGGTCTTTTCGCGATCTCTTTCGTCGACTTCAATTTGCCAATAGCCAGACTTGAGGTCCATCGACGAGAAGTATTTAGCGTTGCAGAGCCGATCTAATGCGTCGTCTATCCGTGGGAGGGGGTATACATCCTTCTTCGTGATCTTGTTCAGTCGACGATAATCGACACAGAAACGTAGGGTTCCGTCCTTTTTCTTTACCAGGACAACAGGGGATGCCCACGGGCTTTTCGACGGCTGGATGATGTCGTCGCGCAGCATTTCGTCGACTTGTTCTCTTATAGCTTCACGTTCCCGCGTCGAAACTCGGTAAGGGCTCTGGCGTAGTGGTCGAGCGCATTCTTCGGTTATTATGCGATGCTTTGCGACTGGTGTTTGTCGAATCCTCGATGACGTCGAAAAGCAGCCTTTGTATCGTCGAAGCAGACTTCTGAGCTGTTGCTGCTTAATCACGGAGAGACTTGGACTTATGTCGAAGTCTGGCTCGGGAACTACGGTTGTCGGGGTAGATGCGATAGAATCCGAGAGGACAAAGGCATCGCTGGTTTCCACAATTTCCTCGATGTGTGCGATCGTCGTGCCCTTGTTGATGTGCTTGAACTCCTTGCTGAAGTTTGTCAGCAACACTTTCGTGTTTCCTCCGTGCAGTCGAGCGATCCCTCTTGCGACGCAAATTTCACGGTCGAGCAGTAGACGTTGATCGCCTTCGATGACGCCTTCTACGTCAGCGGGTGTTTCGGTGCCGACCAAAATAACAATGCTGGAGCGAGGCGGGATGCTCACTTGATCTTCAAGCACACTCAAGGCGTGGTGACTACGAGGGCTCTCCAGCGGTATTGCTCTATCTTCCGACAGCGTTATTGACTGTGACTTCAGGTCGATGATTGCGCCGTGTTGGTTCAGGAAGTCCATACCGAGAATGACGTCTCGTGAACACTGTTGGAGGATAACGAAAGTGGCAGGGTAAGTCCGGTCGTGAATGGTTATTCTTGCCGTGCAGATTCCAGTCGGCGTGATGAGGTGTCCTCCTGCGGTGCGAATTTGAGGGCCCTCCCATGCAGTCTTAACCTTCTTCAACTGGGCGGCGATGTGTCCACTCATTACGGAGTAATCGGCCCCTGTGTCGACTAAGGCAGTGACTGCGTAGCCGTCGAGAAGCACGTCGAGGTCGGTGGTTCTTTGTCTGGCGTTGCAGTTGGGTCTTGGCGTCGGATCACGGCTGCGTCGTGTTGACCTGAAGCTGGAACGTCGCGTCGTCAAGTCGTCTTTCGTCGGTGTAGTCTTGGCTTCCCGACTTCTTCGGGACGGCGGCGTGTCGTCATTAAGTCGTCGAGATGGTTTCTTCGTCGTCTTCGTCGGCGGCGGAGGATCTTCGTCAGTTCGACGAACAGCAACCGCACCTCCATCGGTTGCTGCTTTTAGTTTTCCGGATATGGGCTGACGGACCGGCCCCGGGCTGGGCCGGTGTATGGTCGGCGCTGCGGCGACAGGTAGCGGCCTGGTGACGGCGAACGGGAAGCTCGTCGAGGGCTCCACTGAGTGGCGGCGAGGTAGTCGGCGATATCGCGAGGTCGTTCGCCAATCTGTGGCCGCGGCGCGTTAACGGCGAAACCTCGCAGTCCCATCTCCCGGTATGGGCATCGGCGGTAGATGTGCCCCGCTTCTCCGCAGTGGTAGCAGAGCGGGCGGTGGTCAGGAGCGCGCCAAATGTCCGTCTTCCTCGCGTAGGTCCGCTGGGCGACGGGTGGTCGTGCTGGCGCTGGCGGCGGCGGACGACGGAACTGCGGCGTGACAGGGCCCTGGCGCGGTCGCGGAGGGGGACCTTGACGGCGTGCGACGGCGGCGTAGGTCATCGCTTGCGGCTCAGGCTGGGGCGATACAGGGGCTACTCCAAGTTGTTGTTGGAGCTCTTCACGCACGGCGTCGGCAATCGAAGCCACTTGAGGCTGTGATGGTGGGAACAGCTTTTGTAGCTCCTCCCGCACGACCGCTCGGATAGCCTCGCGCAGGTCGTCGGTGGCCAGTGATTGAACTCCGGCGTAGTTCGTCGAGTTTGTGCGGCGGTCGAATTGCCGGTTTCGGATCTCGAGTGTCTTCTCGATGCTGGTGGCCTCGCGAAGAAACTCGTCCACGGTCTTCGGTGGGCTTCGTACCATTCCGGCAAAAAGTTCCTCCTTCACACCACGCATCAGCAGGCGGACTTTCTTCTCCTCGGGCATTTCAGGGTCGGCGTGGCGAAAGAGACGGCTCATTTCTTCCGTGTAGATCGCGGTCGTCTCATTAGGCAGCTGCACCCGGGTTTCTAATAGCGCTTGGGCTCGTTCTCGGCGTACGACGCTTGCGAACGTCTGCAGGAAGCCGCTTCGGAAAAGTTCCCAGGTCGTTAAGGTGGCTTCTCGGTTCTCGAACCACGTCCTGGCCGCGTCTTCCAAAGCGAAGAAGACATATCGCAGTTTGTCGTCGCTGTTCCAGTTGTTAAAGGTAGCGACTCTCTCGTACGTCTCGAGCCAGCTTTCCGGGTCCTCGAAAGTTGAACCGCGGAACGTCGGAGGCTCCCTGGGCTGCTGCAGCACGACGGGTGACGCTGGGGCTGCCATTGGGGTGGACGTGGTGGCCATCTTCCTAGTCGTCTCAGGCAAAAGTCCGTGCTCCGGGGGCAGTCCTTGCAGCCTGCGGCTACCTCGCTGGTTCTTGGCGACGTTGGTGTCTTCCGAGTGAGGGCTTGGGTCACGGCTTTGTGGGGGCGTCCGGTACATGAACGCAAAGCACCTCCACCAGATGTCACGTGGTGGTGACGTAGAAGAACACAGTAGCAATACTGTGAACGAGAAAACTAACTTTTATTGGGCGAACTTGTGCCCACAAAACAGGCTACGCTTATAGCACAACGAAAGCGGCGAACACAGTCGGCGATCGTCGGAAATCTGATCAGCGGGTCAAGCGCGTCGGCTTTTATAGAGCAGTCATCGAATGTTCCAGACTAATCGTTGGGACCCGCGTGCCTTCCACATAGTTCTACATCATTCGCGTCAGGCGATGAAATCAGATAACACAAGGTTCGTCGACAACAGACCGCGGATAGAAGCATCGATAACTTTCTAGAAACTTCGGATACATGCAGGTGCGTCCCGCGCTGTGTGATAGCATTTGTTAGGCGGCGAAGCGTGGCCGCCCGATAAAGATAAGTACACGTGTCAATATATTCTAATCTAATGCCGTATCTCAAATCGAACTGTTTGTTCACACCGAATCAGCATGGTTTTCGCAAATACCACTCCTTCGAAACTCAACTGGTGGCGTTAACCAATGATTTGTTTTCCATTTTGGATTGTTCATCATTTGTAGATTGCATTTTTTTTTAGATTTTGCGAAGGCATTTGATACTGTGTCACATCAACTACTACGTTTCAAGCTCAGTAAACTAAATCTTGATACTAATCTGATCAAGTGGATCGAATGATTTTTGCAGGGCCGTACTCAGTACGTTTCAAATAATGACTGTGACTCACCTGTATCCCCCGTAACATCCGGAGTTCCCCAAGGCTCCGTACTAGGTCCTCTGCTTTTTGTAATTTATATTAACGACTTTCCTTATTCCACTGACTCACAAATTAGACTCTACACTGATAACTGCGTATTATATAGACAAATATCTAAACCTTCTGATGCAGCCACTCTTCAATATGATCTGGATAACATCTCCACTTGGTGTCACACCTGTTCTATGAAACTAAATATTGGTAAATGCAAAGCACTGAGAATAACGCGGACGCCTAACCAGTCTTCATGCACATAAATCCTTAATAATTCTTCGTTAAATTCAGTCTCTGATTATAAGTAGCTTGGCGTGTATATTACTGCCAACCTATCATTGAAAACACCCGTTGCACATACATCTAATAATGCTAACCGCACACTTGGTTTCCTTCGCCGTAATTTTTCCCTGGCTCCTGTGTTCCCAAAACTACTTCTATATAATACACTTGTGCGCCCGTAACTAGAGTATGCCTCTTCCGTTTGGGATCCCCGCCCCAAATCACTCACACAAGTCCTCGAATCCATACAAAATCGTTCTGTTCGTTTCATACTTTCTAATTATTCTCGTTCAGCCAGTGTAACGCTTATGAAGAAAACATTAGATCTTCTTGACCTTTCCTTACGCCGTCGTATTTCTCCTTTATGCCTCTTTCACAAAATATATTTCACCAATGACGCTCTAAAGCGATCACATTTTATTGCTCCCACTTACTTTTCATCCCGCATGGACCATCGGTTCAAATTTGGCGTGCCATCTTCAAGACTAATCTTTATTTTGATTCGTTTGTTCCGAAGACACGCGCAGACTGGAACCACCTTCCTGCCTCCGTCGTGTCCATCGCAGTACCCGAAGCCTTCAAGTCTGCTGTATATGATCATCTTCATTAGCCTGCCTACTACAAATGCCTACTACAAGGAAAAGAAATGGGCATGGGCAGGACATGTAATGAGGAGGGAAGATAACCGATGGTCACTAAGGGTTACGGACTGGATACGAAGGAAAGGGAAGCGTAGCAGGGGCGGCAGAAAGTTAGATGGGCGGATGAGGTTAAGAAGTTTGCAGGGACGACATGGCCACAATTAGTACATGACCGGGGTAGTTGGAGAAGTATGGGAGAGGCCTTTGCCCTGCAGTTGGCGTAACCAGGCTGATGATGATGATGATGATACAAATGTATTCTTGCATACACAGTTGCATTCTTCTATTCTTGTATGCCCACTCCTCCCTGCAACACCGAACGGCCCTGAGTGTAAATAAGTGAATAATTGAATGAATAAATGAACAACCTCAGGACCCACCAACCTTCCATGGATCATCGTCTGATGACCCCGAAACCTGGTTGGAGAGCTATGAATGGATTGTGACTTTCAACAACAAGCTGAGGCATGTATACTTTGCCTTAGAAGACGCCACAAGAACTTGGTTTGAGAATCAGGAGTCGACGCTGACAACATTATGATGATTTCTGTTCCTGGGCCACGTCATCAGCAAATCGAGTGGCCGCCCCGACGCGCAGAAGGCAATTGGCCTCGCGAATTTCCAGCAGCCTATCAACAACGCAGCGCCTGGATTCCTTGGCATGTGTGCCACGGGCGATTTGTCAAGGACTGTTCACGCATCGGTGAGCTGTTGACAATCTAAATGTGATGTCGAGTTCAAGTATGAAACGCCGCAAGCCAACGCCATTTCAAGAATTCAAAGGACACATGCAGTCACCATCGGTACTTCCGCACTTCGACGAGGAAACCGATACAGAAATCTACACTGACGCTGGTATAGGCCTCCGTGCCGTTCTAGCCAAGAGAAAAGACATACTTGAACAGGTGATTGCTTACCCTCGGCGGTCGCTATCAAAAGCACAAGACAATTAGAAAAGGAATGCTCTGCCGTCATTTGGGCTAGAGAAAAATTCCGCCCTTACCTATATGGCACCTCAACCCACGGAATCTATATATGGGCTACAGCAAGATTCCGCCCTTATCTATATGGCACCTCAACCTACGGAACAATTGAGGATGCTCGCGTCACGCCTTTACCTGTCTATCTACGATGCGAACCTCTTCGAGTTTTCCTGCGACTGCTTTGCCGTCATGGACGCCATCCTTTATCGACATTACCCGATATACGGCCGGACTCCACTTTTTCAAGAGCCGTTAAATGCCAAGAATCTGCGATAGTAGCATACTTTGCCCCGGCTGACCTTCCACATATGCCCCCATGGGTAATGTCCAAAATACCGGTACGTCTATATATTCCCGGAATTTCTAAAAAATTGCGAATACCTACCGTCGGCCTCAGACATTTAAAACTTGAGTATATGTCGAAAGAATATGACTCCTAGGTGAGGGTGTATACAGACGGATCGGTCTCGTCGTATGCGTCTGGTGCGGCTTTCGTCATGCCTGCGCATCAAGTCATTCGACGGCTTCATGTGTACAACAAGACGATAACAACATCTACGGAACTAGTGGCAATCAAAGAGGCCGTTCAATATATTTCGCGACAGCCTCCTCAAATATGGACAGTCATCAGTGACGCAAAATGGGCTCTCCAACTACTTAGAGTGGTGTTGAAAGAAAGCGCTTACAGAGTGTTGGCTCTTCAAACTGCCGAGCTCTACACTTTAGCGCAAGAAAACGGCCACCACATCACATTCCAATGGATTCCCAGTCACTGTCGTATACAGGGCAACGAACTGGCCGACGTCGAAGCGAAGAAAGCACTCGAAGAACGAGAGTCACTGCTTTCAATTCCCTTTTCAAGAGCGGACGCCAACTGTTTCCTCTCCAGTGTCATGCGAAAATTGACAGCAAAGCACTGGGACAATCCGGATAATCGCCACAGACGACTCCAGAGATTGGACCCTACCATGAATTTTAGGGCTACCACCGCTGCTTCGAACGCTACTCACTAAGGCGGGTCTTCGGGCCCGGTGGCTGACAGAAGCAACCAGCGCCGACAACCAACGGTGCTTGCGGCATTTTTCAGTGCTGCACTGAAGAATGCCGAAAGCGAGGCTCTGAACTGAGGGCCTTTCCACCACACTACGAAACATGAAAATGAAGCTTTTCTGTCTCTGGTAGAAACGCAGCCTCTTGCGTGGTCCTCGACGCGGTGGAGGCGAGCACCTTCTCGAAGTGTTTCAAGGAAGCGGGCACGCCGCTAGGTGCACTCCAAGATATTCACGCACCGGTGCGCATAAATGGCGGACGCTATCGTCGGTCTATGACATGTAGAAACGCTGGAAAGGAGGTATCTGAGTTTTCGCGTAACATGAATTATATTTTTGCTGCTATTGAAATTAAAATAGGAGAGCTATCATGCCCATAGATTGTGTGTAAGTCGTATTTAACGACTTACACCATGGGTGATGGTTCAACCTTCCGTATGCGTACATGTCCCCGGCATACTAAAGAAATCATTGGTTCCCGTCAGTGGACTACAACAACTTGCTCTCGCGTACATCTGGTCAGAATACCAGACATATGTTCATGTTTACACAGACGGCTCCGCGTCACCTAAGGCATCGACAGCAGCTGTGGTGATACCAGCCCAACAGATGACTCGAGGTTTCATACTAGACCATAATTCAACATCAACCGCTGCAGAGCTTGTGGCTATTCGGGAAGCGATTCGCCACATCTGCGGGGAAAGACCTCAAGAGTGGTGCATTTTCACGGACTCAAAACCCGCGCTGCAAATTTTGGGATGCTTCCTGCGCCACACCGCATATCAGGTTCTGGCCCTGCAGATCACCGAGCTACTTTCATACGCTCAAGAAAAACACCACCGCATAGTGTTCCAATGGATCCCGGGACACTGTGGGCTCAACGGTAATGAGATGGCCGATGCTGCAGCAAGGCGCGCCCTCAGCAATGGCCTGCGAACTGTAGTGCCATTCTCCAGACCGGACATCACATGCCTCCTGTCGGAATTAATGAGGAGTGCGACGAGAAGATACTGGGCCCAGCCAGACGCTCGTCACGTCCGCCTTAAAAGCCTGGATCCCGATATGAAATTTCCTATTCTGCGTGGAATTCCACGCCCCCATACATGCCTGATACACAGACTGCGATTAGGCGTCGCCTTCACGCGCAAATATTTGCACATTATTGGACGGACAGACTCCCCGGACTGTTCAGTGTGTGGCGCTGTAGAGACTATAGAACATGTGCTCGTGGTGTGCCCTGAGTATGCGCGAGAAAGACTGATATTGGCAGATACATTGAGACATTTACACAATGGACCACTGTCGGAGGACCTCTTGCTAGGCGCGTGGCCTCAGAGTTGGCAGACGACAGAGACAATGCGTGCACTTTCACGTTTTTTAGGTGACACGGGCCTGGACTCACGCCTGTGATACCAGTTGTGTAACGTGTCATTCACCTCGTTCCTCCCATTATCATCCCCCATTGTGACCCTTTTTCTTCCCCTCTTCCCCTTCCCTTACGTAGAGTAGCAGGCCAGATGCTCCGTTATCCGGCCGACCTCTCTACATTTCCAATCATTAAAATACTTCTTCCGTATTTAACGATTTTTCTACGTACTTAACTTGAGAAATTCAATTACTTCAGCAAGTTGCTTGCGCCACACGGATGGCCTCGGTATGGGTGGTTCGAATATATTTTTGCCGAAACGACGTGCGACGCCGACACCGGATTCTCTGTGACACGGGCCCCTGAACGCTGTCGCGTTAAAATGCATTCCGGAATGAAACGGTAACTCATGCAAAAGAGGGGTTCCCTTGGAGGAGTGATTCGCATAGGCTGTCACACAACGGGTCGTTGTAGGCCCATAATATCAAGGTTCACATTCCACAAAATTCAAGATGACATTCTCTGAAACGCGCGCAAATAAGAACGAACGCCTTAAATTCAAAAGGAATTCAACGAAGCTGTGCCAGTCTTCTGCACAGACTAAGGCTGGGGGTAGCGTTTACGCGCGGATACGTGCACCTCATGCGACGCACCGAGTCTCCACACTGTGAGGTGTGTAATGTGACTGAAACTATAGGTCATGTGCTTTGTGACTGCCCTAAGTACGTGGAAGATCGTAAAAAGTTGGACAACGACCTTACGCGTCTCGACAGCGCACCGTTGTCGGAGGATGTTATTTTAGGCCCTTGGCCAGATGCTCAATCGAGTTTCAAGGCCATCCAGGCATTACTGAACTTTCAAAAAATTACGGGCCTGGATTGCAGACTTTGAGCATGCCAAATTACTTGCCATATCTTCTACATCTTCCTTCTATCGTCATCGTCACCCATCATGCACCTCTTTCTTCCCTCTTTCTTTCCCTCTTCCCCTTCCCCCAATGCCGAGTAGCTGGATAGAGGAATATACCTCAGGCCGACCTCTCAGCATTTTGTATCATTAAACTTCTCTCTCTCTCTCATTCAAAGTCGTCAGCGACCTACTAAAAGGCCTCGTAGAGTATTTCGAAGGGAACACCGACGTTGTTTCTAGGGCGTCTAAACGTGAATTCTCTTCGTTTTCGCTTAAAAAATCTACTCGCAAGCAATAACTACCCACACTCTGCGCCAATAACCCCCTTGGTGTACCCTCAGCGGTGCGTACAGAAGTACTGTATGCCCTACGTTGCACTTCGACCTCTGGGCACCTCAGATTCCCCCCACACTGCCCAGGATACAGGGAAGGTAATACTGGCCGCCCCTGAACGCCGACGTCGCCCGTTACGTCAAGACATGCCGAGACTGTCAGCGACGAGAGACACCACCGACAAGGCCAGCGGGATTACTACATCCGATCAAGCCTACTTGCCGACAATTTCAGCAGATCGGTATTGATTCGTTGGCTTCCTTTCCGATGTCTACATCCAGAAATAAGTAGCTCGTCGTGGCGACGGATTACTTACTCCGCTTCGCTGAATGAAATAGTGAATGTTTGATGTTTGTGGCGCAAGCGCAATCCGCTTCGCTGAAACCAAAGCTCTGTCGAAGGGAAGTGCAGCATTTGTGGCGAAACTATTCGTCGAGAACATCCTGCTGCGGCATGGTGCCCCCGAAGTCCTCATCACTGAAGGGAGAACGGCCTTTAGAACAGACTTAACTCAAGCCATTCGGAAATATTGCCAGACAAGCCACAGGAGACAACTGCCTAACACCCGCAGACGAGTGGTCTTACGGAGCGCCTGAACGAGACCTTTGCCGACATGCTAGCAATAAACGTTGACGTCGAGCACAAGAGGTGAGATGCGGTCGTGCCTCAAGCAACCTTCGTTTATAATATGGCAATGCAAAAGACAGCTCAAACGACGTTGTTTAATCTGGTTCCATCTGGTACCGCCATTCAAGCAGGAGCCTGACGACTAGCGACGCCATGTTGCCGCACGTCACTGACGAAGAAAATTTCGACGTCGCCGCCTATCTCAAGCACAACAAAGCAGCCAGACAGCTTGCCCACCTGCGCATCAAGAATATTAGGAGGATCAATAGCCGGCACTACAATCTTCGACGACGATACGTGGAATACGAGCCTGGCAGCCATGTTTGGGCTTGGACCCCGATATGCTGACGAGGATTTAGTGAGAAGCTTTTACGCCGCTATTTCGGACCCTACAAGATCATCCAATGCATTGCTGCACTCGACTGTGAGGTCGTGCCAGACGGCATTTCGCTATCACAGCGGCGCCGCTCACTACCTGAAGTAGCCCATGTTCTGCGACTGAAGCCTTTCTACCAGCGCTAACGAACTTTGGGACTTTGCATAGCTGCACTTTGGACTTTTTGTCTATTACGTTAAGGTGCCCATGTCGCAGAAAATCCGGCGTCGGCGTCGGTGTCGGCGTCCCGAGTCAATGTCCCGCGTCGGCGCTGGAAGTCGCTTCGGCAAAAATAATTTCGAACCAAATTCCCCACCACGCACACACAACCGCTTCTTTACCACCAAGGTTGATCACAGCTTGTCTTTCATTTTTTATAAAGGGATTCCACGTAATTTTACGAACGGCAGCCCACAAGAAAATGTAATGAAAAAGCACCGACAGAGCATGTCCTTTGTGTTAGCTCTTCCAAGACGGACATATTAAAAGTGTGAAAGAATAACAGGTGAACGACCCGTGCAGCAGGCCGCGTTTCTACCAGAAAGCTCGCCTTCGTGGAAAAGCGTTCGCATCCAGGCCTTCCCTGTAAACATTACGGTGACTTAAGCTGTAGCTGCCGCGAAGCATGATAACAGTAAAGGGTCCTTGAACGCTATCGCGTTCCACTCTTAATGGCGAAGCTTAAGCGCCCTCCAAAACTCTTTTTGAGATGGATGAATTGACACGTGCACTTGTTTATCTTTTTCGTATGACCATTTTCACAGTCTAAAAAATGTTACCGCTCTGGACGGGAAGCGCCCGCATGCATTGGAAATTTCTCGAATGTTATCGATGGTTCTATCTACTGTCTGTTGTCACCGCAGTTTGCGGAATCTGATTGCATGGGTGACGCAAACTGTGTAGCTCATTCTGGAAGACACGCGGGCACGAGTGATTACTCTGGAACCTTCGATGACTCCAGTATCAAAGCCGACACGCTTGACTGACCGATCAAATTTTCGATGGGTGTCGCCTGTGTTCTCCGCTATCGCGCTTCTGTGACTGTAGTGCGTTTTTGAGGGTACTAGTTCACCCAATATAACACTAGTTTCTTCATTTCCAGTTCTGGTGCTTTCTTCACTGCCATTACTACATGACTGCTGCAATGAAAAAAGTCGCTGACACAGTGTGTAATGTTTGAGTAAAATTGGTGTTATTGCGCAATTGTAAACGTTAGTGCATTCTATGTGCGAAATAACTTCTCTCGCGTATTTAGCAAGAGTACTAGTACTTATTGCTTCTGAGTTAATTGCTTGCAAAAATTTGGAACAGTTACAATTTAACACATGAGGCAATCCATTGTTAAGGAATGGGAACTTAGCGCTGCGTATTTGCTGCAGAAAGGGTTTTCCGGCTGTGCAGTACTTTTCCTCTTTTGCACATCTCCTTTCAGTTTAGAAATCGTAAATGCATACTTATTCTTGTTAGCTTGGTGGTGAAATGGTTCGTTATACCGTGCTTTCCGCCTCTTAGAACGAACAGTAGCTTTTGGAACGAGCATATGTACTAGTTGAGTTATTTTCTGTTTGAACGTGAGTCAGTTTTCCCGAACTGATTGAGAGTGGAAATTCGCTTCAAAATGTGGTATGTTCATTATTATCACATCAAAATTATCTTTATCTTATAAGGTTATCGTTTCCTTGCACGCGTATCGTGCTACAAAGGAAATGAAATTTAGATGAATAACTTCGTGGTGAATAATTTAGGGAAGATAATTAGTGGAGGAGTAGCTATGATGATGAGTTGTCAAAATTACATCTAGTATATTAGGAGAATGACATGTCACACGCACTTGTTGCGATACAAACTGTGTAAGATGGTGGTTAAGACAAGCGTCAAGGTAACCGCTGGTTTCTGTGAAGTTAGCTATCGAAACTTCACCATTCCAAATAAGGCCCGCGAAATTAAAGTCCCCAGAAAGAATGAAGCTGGCATTAAAATGCCACAAAACATTGAGGTTTAAAGCATCCTTTAGTGTCCTAGGAAGGAGACGGTTCTCATGCGGGGGCTATAGAAAACACCTAGTAAAATAGATTGTAGGGAAGCTTCAATAATTAGCGAGAACATTTCTACTTTTGTATAAATGTTAATTCAGGACACTGCTGTTTGATGACTTGACAAGCTGGGACACATGTTCTTGCTTTGGAAACTATGAATGCACGTGAACATAACGGAGAAGGAAAGGTTAGCTATAGGTGTAGGTTGAGGATTCGCGGTTGCGGCTCGGCGAGCATGCGATTTCTATTGAATGTATTTCAGTATTTTTAAAGTTTGATCTAATAAGTATGGGTTTGAGCGAATGTGTAACGGCTTGTAGCGTGAGAAAAATGGGGCAGTCGTTCTTTAGCAAAGCTGAGTAATTGCCTTTTCGCATTCTGAATATTCTCGCCAACGCTGTAAAGCATTCTTTCTTATTTGTGCGCGTTTCAGAGAATGCCATCTTGAATTTTGTGGAATGTGAACCTTGATATTGTCACGTGGTGGTGACGTTAAGAACACAGTAGCAATACTGTGAAAGGCAAAACTAGATTTTATTGGGCGAACCTGTGCCCACAAAACAGGCTACACCTATAGCACAACGAAAGCGGCGAACACAGTCGGCGATGGTCGAAAATCTGATCAGCGGGTCAAGCGCGTCGGCTTTTATAGAGCAGTCATCGAATGTTCCAGACTGATCGTTGGAACCCGCCTGCCTTCCACAAAGTTCTACACCATTCGCGTCAGGTGAATAAATCAGATAACACAAGGTTCGGCGACGACAGACTGCGGATAGAAGCATCGATAACTTTCCAGAAACTTCGGATACATGCAAGCGCGTCCCGCGCTGTGCGATAAGATTTGTTAGGCGGCGAAACGTGGTCGCCTGATAAATATAAGTACACGTGTCAATATTATGGGTCTACAACGACCCGCTGTATGACAGCCTATGCGAATCACTCCTCCAAGGGAACCGCTCATTTGCATAAGTTACCATTTCATTCCGGAATGCATTTTAACGCGACAGCGTTAAGGAGCCTGTGTCACAGAAAATGCGGTGTCAGCGTCGCACGTCGTTTCGCCAAAAATATTTTCGAACTACCCATACCGAGGCCATCCATGTGGCGCAAGGAACTAACTGAACTAATTGAATTTCTCAAGTTAAATACGTAGAAAAATCATTAAATACGACCTACGCACAATCTACAGGCACGATATCTCTCTGATTGTAATTTCAATAATCGCAAAAATATAATTATGTTACGCGAAAACTCGAAGATACTCCCTTTTTAGCGTTTCTACGTTTCATAGACCGACGATAGCGTCCGCCATTTATGCGCACCGGCGCGTGAATATCTTAGAGTGCACGTAGGTTGCGGGGTGCCAGCTTGCTTGAAACACTTCGAGAAGGCGCTCGCCTCCACCGCATCGAGGACCACGCAAGAGGCTGCGTTTCTACCTTCATTTCAAAAGCATCATTTTCACGTTGCGTAGTGTGGTAGAAAGGCCCTCAGTCCAGAGCCTCGCTTTTGGCATTCTTCAGTGCAGCACTGAAAAACGCGGCAAGGCACCGTTGCTTGTCGGCGCTGGTTGCTTCTATCAGCCACCCGACCCGAAAACCCGCCTTAGTGAGTAGCGTTCGAAGCAGCGCTTGCTGCTGTCGCCAACGGAATTGGGGGTACAGCCGCGTGAATGCTCTTTATTGGCAGGGCCGAAGCCGGAGTCTGCTGCGGTGCTGCCCCTTAACGCGCCACGTCAGCATACCGTGCTTTTCGAAAAAAATGAAACGTGCCCTGGCTTTTCGAAATGAAAGGTTCTCTTTCAATTTCAGTGTAATTGTCTCTCTTAATGATTGAGCCTTGCTTTGGAACCCCGGGTTATTTCTGGGGCTATGTTCCAGTCCCTTTCTATCTAATCATACTTTCTCCTACCTGGGTTTATCATATCAGTTCAAAGCATGCAAGCTATCTCTGGACGCTTGCCTGCCACGTGCCCCATTGCTCTTTCCCTCTACCTGCACTGACACCTTCCACCTACTGCTATAGATAACAGCCTGGAATACGCCACGATATTCATTGTTCTCCTGACACACTGGCTGCCTGTTGTTGGCGTCCCACTCGAGAACGATACATGGCGTCACAAATAGGATCAAGCTGACCAGCCGCAACGAAAGGTTTTGGGGCTAGCTGAACGTGAGGGCCTAAGGTATGGAGCACCTAAGGCCGCCTGAACCACTGCGTTTGGCCGCTGATGGAGGAAGAAACTGGAAGCTATTTCGCCGGTAGTTCGAATTTTTTCTTCATGGCACAGCATCCACGGACAAGCTAGGTTTGGAGGCGGCAAAGACTCCTCAGCGTGGCCGGAGAAAAAGCCTTGGACGTGTTCAACAACTTCGTGCTCATCGAGAAAGCAAACGAGAAAGACTACGCCACCGTAACTCCACCAGATGTATGTCCTCCGTTCTCGTCTTCAGGGGAGGTGGAACCATTCGAACGTCCCTAAAGAGACAAGCACAGCGCCGCAAGCGCTGCATATGGTGCACGACCAGGTGGAAATTGGAACCAACTCACCAAAGCTCCGAGAGCACATGCTCAGCGATAAAATCCGGACTTTAGGAAAGGTTGTCACCCTTTTCAAGGCGGCAGAGACCTCAGCTCGTCAAAACGTAGTCGGGCGTAAGGCAAACGAAGAACTGGCTGTGGGCGCTCTCGCGTCCAGTAAGGGAACCCCCACGAGGCCTAGGCGAGACCCGCAGTGTACGCGTTGCAACAGAAGACACGCGCTAAGGCGCTGCCGAGCCTACGGAAAAACCTGTTACACGTGTAATTGGCAAAATCACTTCGCATATCGTTGAAGCAAACAGGACGGTGTTCGCCAATTGCAGCATGAGAAGGATGACTTCGAAGTGCTGGACGTAGCTATCGGCACCGCTGACAGAGAACGCGACTGGTGAGTGGACGCATGCATTCACGGCCAAAACGTTAGGTTCAGAGTGGATACAGGATCACAAGCAAACGTTTAGTCGCTCTTCGTGTTGCGGAAGCTTAAGGCTGTTACTATGAAGCCAAGGGGCGCCGTTCTGAGAATTTACGCTGGTAAAGTAGTCAAACATATCGGAATGTTTTCAGCACCCGTTACGGTTGCCCACCACAAGGTGCGCGCTGCATTTTTTGTTCCAAAGAAAGACCACAGCGAAATCTTGGACTTAGTAACCAGCGAGAAGCAAGGGATCGTCCAGCGCGCTGTTTAAAACGAGACTACGAACAACTTTGGAGCAGTCATCGAGAAATTCCCACGGCTCTGCCACAGAGTAGGGCGCACGCCGCGTGAATACAAGATCGTGCTGCACAATGAAGCTCTGCAATCATCCAGCCAGCCCGAGGGGTTCGTGTGTCCCTCAGAGAGCCTCTCCGCACTGAACTTTATTGGATGCAAAAGGAAGGCATCATCGAGGTCAGCAGCCCGGTCGATTAGGTGAGCCCGCTAGTCATTGTACTAAAGTAGATGGAAAGTTAAGAGTTTGCATGGATCTAAGACGCATAAATGAGAACTTGAAGAGAGGACACTATCAAATGCCTCACCGAGAGCATATTGAAGCGGATTTGGCAAGCGCGAAATTTTTCTCTCCTCTTGACGCAAATTCTGGATTTCACCAAATCCCACTAGATGAGGGATTATCCAAGCTTTGCACATTGGCAACGCCGATCGTTATCATTTTCTTAGCGTTCCATTCGGCATAGCTTCATTTAACCAGGTGTTTCGGAAGGCCCTCAACGAGGTTTTTGGAGGCCTTCCAGGTGTACGCGTGTACATGGAAGATGTACACACGTACACACCTGTGGTGTACACACCTGTGGTGCGACATGGTGGAACACGAACAAATTTTGCGCTGTGCACTAAAAGCAGCTGATTAAGCGGGCATAACGTCTAATGCATCCAAATTTCGGTACGGCGTGCAAGAAGTGTTTTTCTTGGCGACATTATTAGCCAGAATGGCATTAGGCGCAATTCCGACCTTTGGAGGGTCTTCTGAAAACGCCAAAGTCTCGAGACAAATTGGTAGTAGAAAGGTTACTCGGCATCGTTAACTACTTTAGCAAATACCTTGTGTCACTTTTCCAGCCTACATCGACTCTACGTTCCTTCATCAAACAAGCCGCAGTCTCGGATTGGACGCTGAACCAAGAAAACGAATTGCAAGCGATATTCAAGAATTTGAACAAAGCGCCAGTGCTTATTATATTTGACCCAAGTTGCAGACAAAGTAAGTGCAGATGCTTCTAGAAGTTGCATAGGATAGATGCTCCTACAGCGTCACGGGGTTCCTGGAAGCCGGCAGCAGACGCAACAACAGCGCTGACCAAGTCGGAACAAAGGCACTCTCAGATTGAAAACGAGGCTTTGGGTTTAGGATGTGGGTTGCCAAAAGTTCAATAATTTTGTTTATGACCGGCCACTCCTCCTCGACAGTGACCGCAGCCCGGTGATAAACATATCAAGGAAAGGCATAGCTGATATGCCGCCCAGAGTGCAACGTGTTTTTTCTGAGGTGGTCTAAATATGATTGATGTGTATGTTAATAGAAAACAGATGGCCTTAGCCGACATGCTGTACCATTCTCCTGCTCCTGAGCACAAGGTGGCTGCAGACAGGTGCGACGTCGAAGTTCATGCCATCACCGTCGTATCAGCACTTGTGAGTGAAAAGACAGCCGCAACACTTGCGGAAGAAACCGCTAACAATCCACCCCTTGGTCCCTCGCTACAGAAACTCGCAAAGGGAGAATATGTGGACGGTCCGCTAAAACCCCTGGCTGCCGAGCATGCGGCGGTAAACGGCAAACTTTTGAAAGGGTCGGAAATAGTGATACCGACCAGCATGCGCAGGGAGATGCTGAAAGGGATTTATGCAGGCCATCTTCGTCAGGTGAAGTGCAAAGCTTGGCCAAGACATAAGGTCTATTGGCCGAACATTAACTCAGGGATTCAATTCATGATCGGAAATTGTCCTGCTTGCAAAACATATGTATATAAACAGCCACCAGAGCCTTTGATTCTTCGGCCAACGCCTACTCAACCATGGTACTGTGTCGGTGTGATTTCTTTCAATACTTGAGACGATATTATCTCTGCGTTTACGATTTGACGTCCAATTTCCCAGAGGTACAGCTGATGCCCGACATCACTGCCAGTTGGGTCATCGATAGGCTGGGTGCAATATTTTCAAGGTACGGTTTCCTAGCCGAGGTTAGCGCCGACAACGGCCCACCATTCAACAGATATGAGTTCGCTCTTTGAGCACATCTTTATTATTTCAAACATGTGACATCAAGCCCGGAATAGCGCCTATCCAACGGGCTCGTGCAATAGGGCGTAGAAATTGTGAAGTGCATCCTAAAGAAGAGGAAAGATGCAAACGAGTGATTTTGGCATTACACGCTGAATTACAGGGTATATCCCACTCAAGATGGCTGGTCCCTAGGTGAGGTGCTGTAGGGAAGGCGGCTGCGCACACCAGTGCCAGATTTCAATCCACTGCCTGCGATACGCGTGAAGAAACACCGACAGGTGAGGCACAAGCAGCGGGTTCTGTCTCGTCTGAGCCACAATGACCTGATACGTTTGAATGGAAATTCGTGATCACCAAAAGCCGAGGTGGTCAGAGCAGCAGGGCCGCGGGCCTTTGTCGTGCGAACCGAACACGATTCAGTTCTTCGGCGCAACCATCCCCACCTTTTGGCGATGAAAGAACAGTGTGATGCCGACTCATCAGATGACGAAGTTTCGGACGGCGACCGGGCCTTGTCACAAGAGCTAGAGTCAACCGCCCCTACGGTTTCATCAACGGCTGCTCAGCCGCCATAGCTGCGGCCGCAAGCAGTAGCCGCAACTTTCACTGCCGCTCCATCGGCCACAGACGAGCAGTGATTGATTCAGCCTCCATGACAGACAACACGACAAACGCGACTACCTGAGTGTCTAGGTTACGACCAATACTTCCAGAAGACAAGCCAGCGGTGTTGAGCCTGGCGGCGAACAGCTTTTGAGAAGGAGGATGTATCATATCAGTTCAAAGAGAGCAAGCTACCTGTAAACACTTCAATGCCACGTGCTTAACTGGTCTTTCCCTCTACTTCATTAAGCCCTTCCACCTACTGCTATACATACCAGCCCAGAATAAACCACGAGATTCAATGTTCTCCTGACACCCTGGCTGCTTGTTCTTAGCCTCCCACTTGAGAATGATACACTGCGTTAGTGCGTAGTGCACGATCGAATGAGTTACGCATCGGGCTGCTTGTCCAAGGGAATAAAATTTCAAACCAGCCGTTGCACCAGCTTGGGTCACTGAATATGTGACAAGGTGTACATAATTTCACTCTTCAACGAACCTCTTTGATGCCGACATCGACCACTGTCTGATGTGGGAATGAGTAGGTACCACTGTGTGAATGAACTCCTTGAAGCCAACTTGCGGCACCGGATACTGCCACTCGGTTTTTGCTGGACCTTAAGGAACCTTTTTTCATATTCTCTTGGGTCTGTGAGTGTGTGCCAGTAGGTGTGTGCCGCCCTTAAATGAACGTCCTTCACGGCAACTTCGGTAACTACGTATGTGCCAGTGAGAATGTACCACTCTACAGTAACGAAAACGATCCTTCAAAATTTCTTCGATGTCGTGTGTAACCAAACGCACGTCACGATGCGTTCTCAGGGACATTTACCGAGCTGCGTCTTAAATACACTGGGTATGTGTCGCTGTTCGCTGAACATCCCGCTAAGTTAGGTCAACGAGTAAGGTCTGCTCGATATGTGACAAGCGAGCGAAGAATTCTCAGCGTTCGTAGGCACACACACACCACGGTTCTTGTTTCGGAGGGCATCTCGGCAGTGCCACCACATGGTGACGTGCGTTCAGAAAGAAGGGCAATAGAGGAGCCCGGTTACCGCTTTACGCGTACCTCAGCATTTTGGCGCAGTCATGCGCCATGCATTTCGGAGGTCACTCGGAGAGTTCAATGCGGCTTCACTAGACAGCACCTTGTGTTTCTGACAAGCGCAAGAGAGAAATTTTACTGCAGTACGGGCCACATACACAACTAGCTTCGACGGCTGGAATA
Organism: Dermacentor andersoni; assembly: GCF_023375885.2. Lineage (NCBI taxonomy): Eukaryota > Metazoa > Arthropoda > Arachnida > Ixodida > Ixodidae > Dermacentor > Dermacentor andersoni. The sequence continues at coordinate 63,774,387 of NC_092818.1, forward strand.
CGTTGCGTTGCTATATCATACGAAGTCAACAAACACTGAAACAATAGACAACATAGGGCAAGTTACTTGTGCGTAATAAATGAAATAAAGAAACAATAAATTAACGGAAACGAAAGTGGATGAAAAAAGAATTTGCCGCAGGTGGGGAACGATCCCACAACCTTCGCATTTCGCGTGCGATGTTCTACCAATTGAGCTTCCGCAGCACCGTTTGCCTGTACACTTTCTTGGGTAATTATGTTTCCTAGTAGAAGCCTGGGAGTGTTAGCCAGCGCCACCACTCACAGACCTTGGCGGTGGATCTCGAACATCGTTTCTGCCGCAGGCGTCACGAGAACGTGATCTTTTTGGGTAAAGGCAACCAGACAATAAACCCACACATGCTAACTTCATGAATGCATCAATGTTGCCGGATTCGAGACCCTCGTTATGTAACAAACGAGAATAAAGCGGGTTAACCTAGAGGCCCGTTTTTATTAGTCATATTGACACATGTATTCTATGCAGACGACAACGAAGATAGGGACATTAACGGACTTCGTCTTGTGGGTCATTGAGATTCGGCGAGGACGAAGAAGATGTGTCTCCGGCCTGTTTGTTTTTGAGCAAGTTGTCCTGCTGTTCTCCAAGAACGTCTCCCTGTCTACTGCCGGCGTTGTACTGTCACACTGGTGGAGGTTCGGGGTGCTAACCGCGCCTGATGCTCCGGAGTCCTTCTGGGAGTCGTTCATCTAGACCGGACGCGTTATCACCAGCTACGGCACCCGTACATCGCTTTAGTCGTCGACTGCTAGGCCTTGCCCCGGAGTTCTGCCCTCTTCAACCACCTCTCTCCGGGAGCTCCACACATCTCGAAATGTCCGAAACCAGCCCACCACAAGCACCGCAAAGCAGCCGGTTTTCCAGTCCACAGCAGTAACCGTTCTGCATCCTCTGGTTCCCGATCGCTATCGCGGTGCAATCTTCGAAGACATTGAAGACTGGCTTGACAAGTGAGAACTCGCGCAGAATAACCAGTGGACTGAACAGCAAAAGCTCTCCCACGTCTATTTCGCCCTCGACGACAGTGGCCCTGCTTGGTATGAGAACCGCGAAGCTAGCCTGACGACATGGAATGACTATCGTCAGAAAATCACGGGTACCTTTGCGAGTGCCGACCGACGCGACCGCGCCCAGTAGAGGATGGAGCTGCGGGTACAACAACCTAATGAGTCGGTCACAGTGTTCGCCGAGGACATGGCGTGCCTCTTCCGTAGAGCCTACCCGAACATGGCCGAAGAAAGAAAGTTGCGCCGCCTCATGCGAGGCGTAAAACAGCAGTTGTTCGCGGGGCTTGTGCGGACTCCACCAGTCACCGTAGCTGACTTTATCAAAGAGGCTACGGCTATTGAAGGGGCGCTTTATTCGAGATGCAGGCCGTACGATCGACTGTACAAACAATCAATGCCACCGCAGTGACTGGCGAGTATCAGAGTCCCTTCCGTGAACTGATCAGAGAACTCGTCAGACAGGGAATTCAAAAGATTCTGAGACCGACAGTGGATAGACCCGTAGTGCCAATGGCCGGAGTGGTGCGCAACGAAATCAGGCAGGCGTTACCGGCAGCCGATATTCAAGATCACCAGCGGCCCATGATTACGCCGCCGCTGTCCAATGTCCACCACCCGTAACAACGACACCGCCGTACCACCAGCCTTCGAAAGCAGCTCCATGGTCGCCACCACAAGGGGAGGCTCGCACCCGTTGTGCCACTACAGTCACACCACCAGCCGCCGTTCACCGCGCCTTGGTCAACGCCGCAAAACGACACTACGGGACGGCCGCAATTTCGGAGAACCGACGCATGGCGCACCACTGATAGGTGCCCACTCTGTTTTCACTGCGGAGGCGCCAACCAACTTTCGCGTCATTGCTAGCATCGCGGCACATCATTTCGACCTTTTGGTCCGTGGTCCTATGGTCGACGTGCAAATGACGACTCCACGCTACGCCGCAACCAAACTGCTTTTCAGGGAAGTCCAATAGCGCACCCGATTGACGAATCCGTGCCGCATGGTAAGTCCAATTTCGGCCGTCGGTCGCGTTCTCCAACCCCTCCACGTCAAATGCCTTCCCCTGCTGGACGTACTTTTGCTGACCACAGAGGACAAAAGTCGCCCATCCTACGCCGGGGAAATGAAGGCGGTGACCTCTGTGGTTAAGGTTGCACGCCCGCCGCAAGACAATAAAAAGCCCCCAACACTCTCGCCGCAGACAGACGTGAAGCCGATAAACACCGACACCGCCGAAGAAATTGTGAGCGCAGACATTGATGAGTGCCGACATCCATGAGAGAAGTCGACATTGGTGCCGACTTCTCTATAATGAGTCAGGAACTCGTCCTGCGCCTGAAGAAAGTGAAAATGTCATGGACGGGACCTCACATAAGGACGGCAGGCGGGCAAAAACTGATGCCCACTGGAAGATGTACTGCTAGAATTAGCATCGGGGATTCTTTTTTCGTGGCCGCTTTCATCGTTCTTCCTGCGTGCTGTAAAATTTGATTATTGGAATGGATTTCGTGAAAGAATATGGCGCCGTAATGAAAATTGCGGTCTGCATGGTGTCGTTTTACAAGAGCCCTGGTTCAGTCCATTGCTTATCACCGCAATGTAACTCCTTTCGTCTAGCAGAAGATAACGTCGTCATCCTAGCTGGATCATGTACCCTTGTTTCGGTAGCATGTGGCTCACCGTTTCATTGCGAGGGAGTTGCCGACCAAATGGCCCCGTTAGCTTACTCACTGTATCTCGGTCGCACGAGGGATCGTAAATGTCACCGACGGGCTCACGAACCTTTTGCTAACCAATTTTAGCACAGAGCGACTGTGCCTTTCGAAGGGCACGGGTGTGGCTTATTTTAATGGTGTTACGGATGTTCGCGGCTGCTGTTCACTACTCGAGGGAGCGCCTACGCAAGGCCGAGCGTGTGCACTTGATGTCAGCACTGCTTTGTCGCCACACGAACGAGAATGTCTTCTTTCGCTATTGCCCAACTTCAACGACTGCTTCACGTTGACGTCCATCTCCGGTTGGACGCCTCTAACGAAGCATCGAATAATTACAGAGGATCCGGCAAGACCAATTCACCAAAATACTTATCGTGTGCCTCCCAGAGAACGTGAAGCCACACAACAAGTGACAAAAATGCTCGAAGACGACGTGATCCAACCATGAACGAGTTCCTGGGCATCTCCTGTAGTTCTAGTCAAGAAAAAAAAACCGGCAACTTGCGTTTCTGTGTCGCTACCGTTTCTGTGGCTACCCAAAAACTAAATCAGATGACAAAGAAAGACGTGTACCCGCTTCCGCGTATAGACGCTTCACTCGACAGGCTTCATCACGCACGAACGAGGTGACTTCTGGCCACACAGGCTGCACGAGAACATCGGTCAGAGTGCAGAAGAGGTACTACTGGCGGACACTTACCACCACTGCGAAACATCACGTTCGCACTTGCCTCGACTGCTGGAGGCGCAAGTCACCTCCGTCGCAACCAGCCGACCTCCTACAACCGATCCAGGTTTCTCGAAGACCATTTGATCAAAGCGGAATGGATATTGACACATGTGCATGTTTATCTTTGTCGGGTGACACGTTTCACCGCCTAACAAATGTTCTCTAAACAGAGCAGGACGCGCCTGCATGTGTGGGAAGTTTCTGGAGGGTTCTCGATGGTTCCATCCGCTGTATGTCAACGAACCTAGCGTAATCTGATTGCATGTATGCACGACGCGAATGGTGTAGAACTTTGTGGAGGAACACGCGGGTCTCGGCGATTACTCTGGTACATTCGACGACTGATGCATAAAAGCCGACGCGCTTGACCCGCTGATCAGATTCTCGAAGATCGCCGACTGTGTTCGCCGCTTTCGTTGAGCATTGAATGTAGCCTGCTTTTTCTGGGCATAGGTTCGCCCAATAAACTTAATTTCGCCATACACAGTTTTGGTGCTGTGTCCTCAACCATCACTTCCACGTGACATCTGGTGGAGTTGCTTTCCGTTCGTGTACCGGACTCCCCCACAAAGCCGTGATCCCAGCCTGAACGCGGAGCACAACACCAAAGTCGCCAAGAGAGAGATAATTTAATGGAAAGAAGCCAGAGAGGGTGGCCTGAGCTAAGACGCTCTAGCCTGCTACTCTGCACAGGGGTAGGAGTAACGGGGACCTAAAGGTGTGATGAGGGATGATGATGACATAGGAAGGGGGATGCGCAAAGGTGAAAGCAAGTTCAACACTCTGATGATAAACCTTCACAAATGGCATCTATGAAGCTACTATCAGGTTTTGTGTCAAGTCTGTCGTCACCAATTCAAGGGAACTTACTTAAAAATAAAGGCGCTAGGACGAAGCTGGTGTGTGAGCCTCCCCTGCGTGAACAGCACAAGCGCCAAACAAAAGCTTTATAGCATATAAAGAGCTGCGATAAGTGGCTCCAGCACGGCGATCAGTTGTAGGGTACTTTTGGCGGCCCGATTCTCGAGACCACCGAGAATTACGCGCATTGACTCTACCAGCTGCTTCAGATATTATTCTACACTCCCTTTCTTATTATGCTCATCTCTTTGCTTGCCTGTAGTGTCACCGGTTTTATTGGGCCTATAATTCTTGGCTTCGTGGCGCAGAGGCCCACTAGGGCCCGCTGGCATGGCCGTGGGCCTAGAGGGCAGCAAAGGCCATTCCGTGTCTGTATCAGCCGGTGGCGGTGAATGTTTGCATCGTGCTCTCGTTGACCTTAAATTATCAATAGACGCCGTTACCGTCCTCGATGCACGCATAGGAAGAGATGGTCGTGGTACCTCTGCCACGCTAGGTAGTTCTCCTGAAATGGTTTTGTGATGCTTCTGTCGCGAGCGTTGGTCACTTTGGAGAACGGAATGAGTAGCCTTTTTACGTGAAGATTGGTCTCTTGCCATTTTTCAAAGAATACGAACCTCTTTTTTCATCTTCGGGCATTCCTTCGAAGTCGCTTCATGAGAGCCAGTACAGTTGGGACATTTAAATGAGGACGCCTCACAGTCGGTGGTACCATGCTCTCGGCCGCAACGCGAGCAGGTGGCTTTGCTTCTACAAACAGCGCTCACGTATCCTACCTTATGACATTTCGGGCACTGAATAGGCCTCGGAACAAATGGTCGTACTCGGTGTATCACGTAGTCCACTTTGGTAGACGCTGGTAATGCCGAAGAAACAAATATTAACTCGATGCATCGGGAGGGCCCCAAGGGGTGAATCTCAAGAAGGCGCACCGATGACCTCAAGAGACTCTTCAGGTCCGCGTGCTTGATTTCAAGCTCCGCGTCGGAAATCACTCCACTTGTCTCCTTCCCGTAAGTAATAAATGAGCGGACGGGGATTGCGCTTAACTGTGGAATGGTCTTTAACTTCTCAAGTATTGCGGAATTTGTCACATCTATTGTCAGGATGTTCTTGCGAGCGTTGATCCTGATCTCGTTGATTTGTCCAGGGGCCACACATTCAAAATATTCGGTTAAAAACTACCTGCTGAGGGAGTTCATGCTGTGTGACGTCGAAAGCGGCACTTAGTAAACCATGAAGGATTCCTGATCACTCTAATTCGATGAAGTCACCTCATTCGACATACGGCACATTTTCTTCATACGGCGGCCCATGACTACGGTGTACTCACTGTCAGAGTCCATGTCTTCTGGCGTTGAGCTCTCCCAGGAATCGAGCTGGTCCGAACTTCGAAAGGCACGTCGTCCAAAAATGAGCGATAAAGTAGACGACTAACCTTGTTCAGGTGGTCGTGGGAACATCTTCTTGCTCATGCTTGATGAAATGACTCTCACGAAAATGGCAAGAACGTAAAGAAATGCATAACAGCGAGAGGCCCAGAGCACGGATTTTTGCCTGAGACGACCAGGAAGATTGTCGCCAAGTCATACCCAATAGGAGCCCCGGCGTCCCCCATCGTGTTACAGCAGCCCAGGGAGCCTCCGACCTTCCGCGATTCAACATTCGAAGATCCGAAAGCTGGCTTGAGACGTACGAGAGGGTCACTACGTTTAAGAACTGGAACAGCGACGACAAGCTACACCGTGTATTTTTCGCATTGGAAGATGCCGCCAGGACGTCGTTCGTGAATCGAGAAGCCACCTTAAAGACGTCGGAGCGGTTCCGCAGCGGCTTCCTGCAGACATTAACAAGCGTCGTGTGAAAAGATCGAGTCCAAGCTCTACTAGACAACTGAGTGCAGCTACCTAATGAGAACGTTGCCATATTTACGAAAGAAATTACCCGTCTGTTCTGCCACACCGACCCAGAATTGCCCGAGAAGAATGTCCGCCTGGTTTTGCGTGGTGTAAAGGAAGAACTTTGCGGCGGATTGATCCGAAGCCCACCGAAGGCCGTCGACGAGTCTCTTCGGGAGGCCACCAGTACCGAGAAGACACTGGAAATGCGGAACCGGCAATTCAACCGACGCGCGAGCTCAACAAACCACGCCGGGGTTCATTGAGTGGCCACTGATGACATGAGCGAGACTATGAGAGCGGTTGCACGGGAGGAGCTTCAGAAGCTGTTCCCTTTGTCGCAGGCAAAAGTCGACGTCGCACGCGAGGAGCTCCAACATTCACTTGGAGTAGCCCCTGAATCGCCGAAGAGTCAGTCGCAAACGATGACATACGCCGCAGTGGCCCGCTGTCACGTTCTCCCTGCGGGTTCGGGGCAGGGCCAGTGACGCCACAGTTCCGTCGTCCACCACCGTCGCCGCAAGCACGCCAACCCATCGCTCCGCGCAGCATTCCAAGGAAGACAGACCTCTGGCGCGCTCCTGACCGCCGCCCGCTCTGTTACCACTGTGCGGAAGCTGGTCACGTCTGCTGCCGATGACCATACCGGGAGATGGCACTGCGAGGGTTCGCCGTTAACGCGCACGACCAATGCTTGGCGAACGACCTCGCGATATTGCCGACTACCTCGCCGCCACCCAGTGGAGCCCTCCACGACCGTTCCGTTCTCCGTCACCAGGCCGCTACGTGTCGCAACAGCGCCATCCATACACTGGCCCAGCCCGGGACCGGTCCGTGGGCCCATATTCGGAAAACTAAAAGCACCAACCGATGGAGGTGCGGTTGCTGTTCCTCGAACTGACGAAGATCCTCCGCCGCAAACGAAGACGCCGAAGAGACTACCTCGACGACATAAAAACGACACGCCGCTGTTCCGACGAAGTCTGGAAGCAAAGAATACGCCGACGAAAGACCACCTGAAGATGGCACGTACAAGCCACGCGACGCAGCCGCCATGTACCACGCCACGCGACGCAGCCGTGATCCGATGCCCAGACCTAACTGTCATCATCATCCTCATCATCATCATCATCATCATCAGCAGCAGCAGCAGCAGCAGCAGCAGCAGCAGCAGCAGCAGCAGCAGCAGCAGCAGCAGCAGCAGCAGCAGCAGCAGCAGCAGCAGCAGCAGCAGCAGCAGCAGCAGCAGCAGCAGCAGCAGCAGCAGCAGCAGCAGCAGCAGCAGCAGCAGCAGCAACAGCAGCAGCAAGCAAAGCAAAGCAAAGCAAGCAAAGCAAGCAAGCAAGCAGCAGCAGCAGCAGCAGCAGCCTGGTAACGCCCACTGCATGGAAAACGCCTCTCGCATACTTCTCCAACTACCCCGGTCATGTGCTAATCGCGGCCATGTTGTCCCTGGAAACTTGTTAATCTCATTCGCACACTTAACTTTCTGCCAAGCCCTCATACGCTTCCCTTCTCTTGGAATCCAGTCCGTAACCCTTAATGACCATCGGTTACCTTCCCTACTCATTACATGTCTGTCCATGCCCATTTCTTTTTCTTGATTTCAACTAAGATATCATTATCTCGTGTTTATTGCCTCACCCTATCTGCGCTTTTCTTATTCCTTAACGCATCATTCTGCTTTCCATAGCTCGTAGTGTCATCCTCAATTTAAGTAGAGACCTTTACGTAAGCCTCCAGGTTTCTGCCCCGTAGGTGAGTACTGGTAAGACACAGCTGTTATAAACTTTTCTCTTGAGGGATAATGGCAACCTGCGGTTCATGATGTGAGAATGCCTGCCAAACGCACCCCAGCCCATTCTCATTCTTCTGATTATTTCAGTCTCATGATCCGGATCCGCCGTCACTACCTGTCCTAAGTAGATGTATTCCCTTACCACTTCCAGTCCCTCGCTACCAATCGTAAACTGCTGTTCTCTTCCATGACGGTTAAACATTACTTTAGTTTTCTGCAAATTATTATTTAGACCCACCCTTCTGCTTTGCCTATCCAGGTCCGTGAGCATGCATTGCAATTGGTCCCCTGAGTTACTAAGCAAGGCAATATCATCAGCGAATCGCAAGTTACTAAGGTATTCTCCATTAACTTTTATCCCTAATTCTTCCCATTGCAGGTCTCTGAATACCTCCTGTAAACACGCTGTGAACAGAATGGGAGAGATTGTACCTCCCTGCCTGACGCCCATCTTTATTGGGATTTTGTTGCTTTCTTTATGGAGGACTACGATGGCTTTGGAGCCACTATAGATATCTTTCATTATTTTTCCATATGGCTCTACACTCTGATTCCTTAATGCCTGCATGAGTGCTGAGGTTTTGAATAAATCGAACACTTTTTAGTAATCAATGAAAGCTATATATAAGGGTTGGCTATATTCCGTACATTTCTCTATCGCCTGATTCATAGTGTGAATATTGTCTATTGTTGAGTAGCCGAACACCTGTTCTGTAGCTTGATCCGGAAAATAGAGGAATTCCCGATCAAGCTAGAGGGCAAGTATTCGGCTTGAACTCAGGAAGAGGAGCTTAGTGTTGAAGCAATAAATGGCAATATTATGGGCATCATGAAGGACTGTGCAATAGAATTCGGAGGTAACTTCGTTAGACATGATACCAGTAAGCTATCGCAGGAGACGAAACATCTGATTAAGAAACGCCAATGTATGAAAGCCTCTGACCCTAAATCTAGAATAGAAATGGCAGAGAGAGAGAGAGAGAAACTTTATTGCAATTGTAAAGATTTGAAGGAGGGGTGGTCGGAGCCTCCCAGTCCAGGGCCCCACTGGCCTCTGCCGCCTGCCTGACCTGGCTAATTAAGGACTTTTATCCTGCCAGGTCGGAGCGGGCGAGCTGTGCCTCCCACTGCTGCATTGTCCTACTGGTATTTGGCCTATGAGAGTGCTTAGTGCACTCCCAGGTTATGTGTATTAGGGTAGGTGTGCCACCGCACCAAGGACAGTTGGCCTATAACGAGTGGGATACATGGCGTTTAGCAATTTTAAATGGGGGAACACCCCGATCTGTATTTTACGCCAACCGGCGGCCTCTTCCCCGTTAAGTTGTGGGTGAGGCGGCGGGTATTTTCTGCGGACTCCACGCTGATGAGCAAGGATGTGTTTGGCATTTAAATTGGTGGAATTTTGTGAGGGATAGTGTGGGTGGTTGGGGTTAGAAGAGGACGCCGTCGATCGGTTAGTGAACCCTCGAGCTCACGCGTTAGCCTTTTCGTTCCCCTGTACCCCCGCGTGGCCCGGGCACCAGAATAGGCGACGATGGTGGTTGCAGGATTTGAGAATTATCGCGAGGCTAGTCGCAGTCACGTGGCCCTTGAAAAACATGCGACATGTCTCCTGGGAGTCCGTAACCACGACCGAGTCCCTTTGCGAACGCTCCGCGTGAGCGAGTGTGATCGCCACTGCTAATATTTCCACAGAACTGGCAGAACTTTACAAGTTAATCAAGCAGCGTAAGACAGCTGACATGAGGAAGTATAATATGAATAGAGTTCAACATGTTCTCAGGAACGGAGGAAGCCTAAAAGCAGTGAAGAAGGAACTAGGAATAGGCGAAAATCAGATGTATGCGTTAAGAGGGAAAGCCGGCAATATCATTGCTAATATGGATGAGATAGTTCAAGCGGCTCAGGAGTTCTATAGCGATTTATACAGTACCAACGGCACCCACGACGATAATGGAAGAGGGAATAGTCTAGAGGAATTTAAGATCCCGCAAGTAACGCTGGAAGACGTAAAGAAAGCCTTGGGAGCTATGCAAAGGGGGAAGATAGCTGGGGAGGATCAGGTAACAGCATATTTGTTGAAGCATGGTGGGCCGATTGTTGTAGAAAAATTGGCCACCCTGTATATGCAATGCCTCATGACCTAGAGCGCAGCGGAATCATGGAATAAAGCCAACATAATCTTAATCTATTAGAAAGGGGACGCCAAGGGGTTGAAAAATTATAGACCGATTAGCTTACTATCAATTGCCTACAAAGTATTTACTAGACTGAGCGCACCGCCCGGCTAGAAGAAGCAAAACGCCAGAAGGAGACTCTCCGCAGCGTGGCGCCATCGCTCAAGGCGACGCAAAACACGTGCCGCGGAACTCACGGACCGCTGACGTTCAAAAGAGCACAGGAAACCCTGTCTCAGCGCCAAAAGATGACAATGAGGTGTATGGTGCCCTGTATCTCCATTTGGGTCTCGCTATTGCAAATAACAAATAAAACTTCAGTGCACTAGAAGTTACAGCTTGAGTTAACTGTGAACCAACGTTAGGAAGAATTCGGAAACAATGTACTTTTACACTCGTTTATGCAGTAACTAGCATATGTAATGTGGTACTGTACAAGAGTGGGGCCGAGAGAAAGTATGTTTTTACGTTTTGACTGGTTACCGAGATTATCTCGCCTTGTTCTCGCAACTTACCCAGATGTTCTCGTTTCAGTGCTCGGATAACGGTTCTGGCTTTTGGCTCCAGGTCACTTAAAGGTCACCGACAACGGAAGTTAAAAGCATTTCATGTTTGAAACAGGCATGCATAGCGCTAATGGAAAAGAAAACTAACCTGAAGCATGTTGAAGCATCTCTTCAGCTATTTACGTCTCAGATCATTCAACAAATTTTTCGAAACGCTTGGAACATCAAATAAAAATGCAAGACATGCACTTACCAGCCTGTAATAGTTGTTTTCTATTTCTTCACTCATATGTATTGATAGTATAACGTCTTCTCTTGACCAAATTTTGAATTTATAGTCAGAGGCTGAAAAAATAAGAAACAATGAAGACAATGATATTCATGTTACGTTGCTTCCCAAAACGAGCTTTTGTCGTCTCTGTATTGTATCTTCATCAAATTTGACAAATAGCAGGTGCGCCATGTGTTTCGTTTAAAGATATTATTGGTAAGCAGCCCAAATCATAAATGCTTTGAACCATGTAGAACGAAAAATGTGTTCCATTTGGTTTGGACTCCGGACCTTAGCTTTGTGCGAGTTCACCTCAAAAACGAAAATGAATATGAATGCCTGGCGGTTCCTGCGTGTCTAGACCGGTTTATCATATTTGATAGAAGATGAAAAACATGTTTATAAACTTTCGCCTACTTCTCTTATAGCGCGAATAACTATAACGATGAAATAAACAGCAAATTTTTTCCTGTAATGACAACAAAATTTGTAGAACAATTGTAATTTAATGCTTGTCTGTTTTAACACCTTTATATGCAACCGTTTTTTTCGCCTTTGCGTATAAAACGTTTTTGCCTGGTCTCCCAAATTTCCTCCTTCTGCATGTTCAGCTTTAGAAGGGGATGACAAAATCTAACATGACAAAAGGATGACAAAAGGAGCGACCGGTACAAGAAAACTCGCTAAGAGAATTGTACTTGCCAATCTAACCAATAAACACAACGTAAAATCAGTCCTCCGACGATACCCAGTTTTCTCAAAGGCCACAAGGCTTTGGCAGCGTAGAAAATGCTAGAGGCGCTGTCGGTATCTTTTGGGAACAACACGAGAGAGCGACTCACTTTCATTCACGCAAGGCAAGCAAGGCTCCAATAACTTAAAGTTATGCCAATCTCTTTCTGTTGCAATCTTTCGCCGGACCTCCTCAATTTGTCATACATTACTGGGGCCGCGTTAGCTTCCCCTGCCTGTGTGGAGGCGCCACGGAAACTGCGAGACCACACGATCACAAGGTGACGTGCACTTGCTGATTATTAACGATTCGGGCGCCCAAAATAAAAAGGCTTCTTTCTGATTCTACACCTTTCTGACCATTAGCCTCCAGCAATTGGCGAAAATGTGTTCGGAGCCACGGGTAGCTTGCTAGTCTGTCACCCGATGCCACAAAATCGAAGAAACTCACTACTTTAATGTCACGTGCACGCAGTAAAGATGTATTATTGTGTCCCGCGAAACTGAAGTCGTTTCAAATAGTCGGAGACTGCCCCGTTCCGAAAAGAATTGAATACGACCCTCGTTCTCCCAATGAACGCAGTTACACATAAGATCTCGGATCGTTATCTCGCAGCCCGAGAATTCTGCGGTTAATATTGAGACCTGTTTCGTCCAAAATAATACTATATTGGCCTTGAATTGCTATTAGGAAAAACATAGGCCAAGGTGATATAGTTTTTCTGATTGCCTAACATTTAGCGGAATTTCGTTTTCCTTCCAGGTATGACGATCGCTTAGAGGTCCATGAGTTATCAAGACAAATAATTGTGAACATATAGCAAGGGTATCTGATGCATTGGAGATGACGAAGCAGTTATGGCAATATGATATACATACTTTAAGAGGCGTTTTGTTTCTCATTTCCGATGTATACATAAAGAAACTTCCCTTGGATCTCTCTGTAAAGAGCCAAACTCTGCGACATGTATACGGAATGTGCTTCGCAGGACAAAGAAATTTTCTGTTCCTTGGCTTCGAGAAGAATTCTTCAGTTCATAAACGTAAATTTTTAGGCAGCACTTTCATTCATTTTTTTTTTCATGCTAGTCATAGTTACCTCTATTTTCATTAGAGCTTCGAGAACTTAGCTGTCTAATTTCCTCATTAGGTAACTTATCTGCAGCATACGTGACCTTAGAGTGAAGTTTAGGACGTATGTGTCTTTTGTTCCTGATGTACTTATCTGCTATCTTAGATCATCTTGCTACAAACAAAACTTTTTTTAATGAACGAGAGAACAGCGATCTGAGAGGCCCAACTTTTTTAGGTAACTGCATGATGTTCGTGCAAGGTCACGTGTGGTGCTCGTTTCAAATGTTAAAAGTTGTAAGCACGAACACTGCCCTTGTGCTATTGTATTTCCTGTTGCGGCTGGTCTTTTATTTTTTATTCTCTGAGCTTGGTATATATGTCCCCATTCTGTGTTAAAAAGCCACAGTGAAACTATGGAGAGCACTTTCCTGTATTCTACAAAAATTATTCGCCTTTGAAAAATATGTTATGTGTCTATGTAAGCATGAACAGATCTGCATGAATGTACAGCATGTTTTCAGATCGCATAACAGAAGTGGATATTACCCTAAAGCATACTAAAGGTGGTAGGAGAAAATCATATGCTTTTAACACTTATGTATGTAATGCGCACTTGACATAACGAAGGCAGACGCATTCAAGTAATCTGCAGGATGCATCTTTCTAGATAATGGGGTATCTCTCCTGCTTGCAAGCGCTTCCTGGCACACCTTATTTCTTGTGAAATGGGGTTTATTGCAGCTCGTTCGAGGGATCGCAGGTAGCTCTAGATCACGAGTCCTAGCGCTTCGCATCAACAGCCCGAGCTCGGGTCTCGCGCCACAGTGGTGGCAGTCCGCACTGTGCCACATGCATATTACCCACTACAACTTCCCCCGCGGTGAAGAGGAGCCATCCTGGCGACCTAAGGTGATGATACGATGAGGGGGTCGTGGTACGGCTTCAGGCGGCTGACGTGAACGGTCTCGCGGCCACGGCGGCGTTTGTCCGAAGATGGCGTCACCGGTTCGACCACATAACTAACAGGCGAAGTACACGCGACGATCCGGTACGGACCTTGATATTTCGGAGCAAGCTTTGGGCTAAGGCCTGGAGCTTGGAAGGGCAGCCGAAGCCAGACGTGAGAGTCCACGGCGAAGGACTGTGTGGGCTGATCGTTGTCGTGGCGATCTTTGTGGACTCCTTGGGTATCCGACGTGAACGAGCGAGCCAGTTGGCGGCACTCTTCAGCATGGCGAGCAACTTCGGAAAGAGGGGTGAATTCAGAGGCATCCGGGTGATATGGTAGTACGGTGTCGAAGGTAGTGGATGGTTCACGTTTATAAAGAAGGAAAAATGGTGAGAAGCCTGTGGTAGCCTGAACGGCGGTATTGTATGCGTACGTCACAAAAGGGAGGACATCGTCCCAATTGGAATGATCAGACGCAACACACATGGTGAGCATGTCCCCAAGAGTGCGGTTGAATCGTTCCGTTAGACCGTTAGTCTGTGGGTGATACGCCGTAGTGGTGCATTGAATAGTGCGGCACGCGGTGAGTAGATCATTAATAACTTCGGACAAGAAGACACGGCCTCGGTCACTGAGCAGTTCTCGCGGTGCGCCGTGCCGTAATACGAAATGCCGTAATATGAATGCGGCGACGTCGCGAGCAGCAGCCGAAGCAAGTGCAGCAGTTTCAGCATATCTGGTGAGGTGGTCTACTGCGACAATTATCCAACGATTTCCGTTAGCGCTGCATGGAAGAGGCCCATAAAGGTCAATGCCAACCCGATCAAAAGGACGTGCAGGACACGGTAAAGGTTGCAGAGGGCCTGTCGTATGAGAACTCTTGCGTCGCTGACAGGCCGCACATGACCGAATGTATTTGCGGACATAACAATACATGCCGCGCCAGTAGTACCGCTGGCGGAGCCGCTCGTAGGTTTTCAGGACGCTAGCATGAGCTTGTTGTGGGTCTGCATGGAAATGCATGCATACGTCGGAACGCAAATGGCGAGGGATGACTAGCAGCCATTTGCGACCGTCTGGCTGATAGTTTCGGCGGTACAAGATGGCGTTCCGTAGCACGAAGTGGGTGGCTTGGCGACGAAGGGCTCGAGGGCATGTAGACGTAGAAGAACTGCTAAGAATGCCAATGAGAGACACAATCCACGGATCTTTTCTCTGTTCAGACGGCATGTCACTAACAGCAACCGTAGCAACCGGGCACTCTATGGATGAAGGTGGCGTTTCGTCGGATCACATGGGCGAACGGGAGAGCGCCTGTGCATCAAAATGTTGGCGCCCAGATCGATAAATGACGTGAATGTCAAATTCTTGGAGCCGAAGAGCCCAACGTCCAAGACGCCCCGAGGGGTCTTTCAGTGACGCAAGCCAGCAGAGCGCGTGGTGGTCTTTCACAACGTCGAACGGACGGCCCTACAAGTCAGGGCGAAATTTGTTTAGGCCCAAACTATAGCCAAACATTCTTTTTCCGTGACAGAATAATTAGATTCTGCCTTCGTGAGAGCACGACTCGCATATGCAACCACATATTCTGGAAAGCCAGGCTTTCGTTGTGCAAGGACGGCTCTAAGACCAACGCCGCTGGCGTCGGTATGAACTTCAGTCGGTGCACACGGGTCGTAATGGCGCAGAACAGGCGGTGAGGTAAGCTGACGACGCAGAGTGGTGAAGGCTTGGTCCCATGCCGGAGTCCAGTCGCGAAGGTCACTAGGGCCAGCCAGGAGCTTCGTCAGGGGAGTGATGATGCAGGCAAAATTGGGCACAAAGCGTCGAATATAAGAGTAAAGACCGACAAAACTTCGGAGCTCTTTCACTGTAGTCGGCCGCAGAAATTCTGCGACAGCACAAAGGTTGTCAGGGTCGGGAACGATGCCGTCTTTGGACAAGACATGGCCAAGTATGGTCAGCTGGCGGGCTCCGAAGCGGCACTTCTTCAAGTTAAGTTGAAGGCCGGCGGTGGTAAGGCAAGTAAGGACTTCGCGTAGACGAGAAAGGTGAGTAGTGAAATCAGGGGAGAAAACTACCACGTCGTCTAAATAACACAAGCACGTCTTCCATTTGAGGCCTCGTAGAATATTGTCCATCATCCTTTCGAATGTCGCGGGTGCATTGCAGAGGCCGAATGGCATTACTGTAAACTCATACAGGCCATCAGGCGTAATGAAAGCTGTCTTCGAGCGGTCGGATTCATTTACTGGCACTTGCCAATAGCCCGATGGCAAGTCCAAAGAAAAAAAGAATTCGGCACCATGAAGACAATCCAGGGCGTCATTTTTGCGCGGTAGAGGATGGACATCTTTTCGTGTAATCTTCTTGAGGCGACGATAGTCCACACAGAAAGGAATCGAGCCATCTTTTTTCTTAATGAGTACTACGGGAGACGACCAAGGGCTGCAGGATGGCTTGATAACGCCACGTTCAAGCATGTCTTCAACTTGCTCGGCGATGACACGACGCACGGTGGATGACACGCGGCACGGACACTGGCGTAATGGTGCGTGATGTCTCGTATAAATGTGGTGAGAGACGGTACTTGTGCGGCCTAATGATGCTTGGTTGCAGTCAAAAGAGGCGTGAAAATCATTTAAAAGAGTGATAAGCCGCTCACGTTGTGTCGGCTCGAGGTCATCAGCAATAGAGCGACAAAAAACATCCGGTGATATTCGGTTAGATGGCACATGGGGTGTCAGTGCCGTGACGTTGGCAGTATCCACGAGCAGTATTCACGTCGTCGGGAACAGGGAAATGCAGAATAACGTCAGCGTCCACAGTCTCGATGGTACCAATAGTCTCGCCGCAGTGCAAAACCAAATTGTACGAATTTGGGTTAGAAATCAGTATTTCTGCAGCCCCATGGTGAACCGTGAGGAGGGCGAAAGGCAACAATATAGGCTGGCGGCGAATGATTACGGCAGCGGGTGAAAACATGACCGTCGCTTCGGCAAGCGATGCGCATGAAAGAGGGACAAATACTGCGCTGTGAGGGGGAAGGTCAGTATCTGAAGCTACACAGATCCTGGTAACATCATGAACTTGAAAGTCGTGAGACGGCAAATCGCACAGAACGGTGAACTGAACCTCAGCACGTGCAGAGTCAATGACGGCGTGATGGCGCGACAGAAAATCCCAACCGAGAATCACATCGTGGGAGCAACAAGTTAACACAAAGAAATCAATCGAATACAAGATGTCTCGAATGAGCACCCTGGCAGTGCACATAGCGACTGGCTGAACTTATTGTGCAGTGGCTGTTCTAAGCAATACTACCGAAGGCATCATAATCACTTTCCATAATTCACGACAAAGTATCTCACTAATCACGGATACAGCAGCACCTGTGTCGACGACTGCAAGACATTTGATGCCATCAACGCACACTTCAATAACGTTAGTGGGGGAAAAACGAGGACTTTGATGTTCCGACGATGACGCAGTTCATGCCTCAGGAACTGCGGAAATCAGTTTTCCGCCTCAGTAGTACTGGCACTGGGCCTACGACGCATGGGTGAGAGTGAGCGCCGACGAGGGGAAGGCGAGCGACGAGTACTGTAGAGGTGTGACTGCGGTCTTGGTATGTCATCAGCAGCGTATACTTTCAGTGGTGGTCGCTGAGGCATACGGAATGGTTCGAAGCCGGAGCTGGGTGGTCGTGCGGTGCCCACGAAGGCCGGCAAGCGCCGGCGGCAGAAGCGCGCTACATGTCCCGGTGTACCGCAGGCATAGCATATCGGGCGGTTGTCAGCAGTGCGCCAAGGATTTGTACCTTGCTGCTGTGCGCTGACAAAGGGAGCCACCGGCTGGCGAGGCGAAGGCGGTGTAGAGAACACTGGCTGGAGAGGCGCTGAAGGCGGAGTAGAGAATCCCGGCAGACGAAGCGCCGGTGCAGCGGCTTCAGCATACGTCATGGGCGCGGCCACAGGAGCCGGCTGACACGGAGGTGGAAGAGCTTCGGTGACTTGCTCTTGAATTACCTGTCGGATCGCCGGAGCCAAATATTGAGAAGGCTTCCCCGTGGTTGGCGAAATCGAGAGCTGTCGCGCGACCTCCTCGCGCACAAATTCTTTTATTTGCGTCAGCAACGTTGTGTGGTTGTCGTCAATAACCAATGCTGCTAACGAATCTTCCGTAGGCGGTAGGTGCCGAGCTAAGATGCGTAGTTTCCGTAGCTCGTCAAAACAATGGCACAAATTGATAACTTCGGCCAGGGTACGAGGATGCTTCGCTAACAACATTTGAAATGCGTCCTCATCAATGCCTTTCATAATGTGTTTTATCTTGTCCTGTTCCGCCATTGACGGATTCACGCGCTTACACAGGTCAATGACATGTTCGATGTAACTTGTGAACGTTTCACCGTGATGGTGCGCACGCCCCCGTCAGCGTTGTTCTGCGCGAAGCTTGCGCACAGCGGGGCGCCCGAACAATTCTGTGAAACTTGTCTTGAATGTGCTCCACGTTGTGAAATCGTGTTCGTGGTTTCAGAACCAGAGGTTCGCGACGCCGGTTAAGTAAAACAGCACGTTGTGCAACTTGGTGACGCCGTCCCACTTGTTATGCTGGCTCAACCGTTCGTAAGATGACAACCACTCCTCCACGTAATGATCACCGGTGCCGCTAAAGATGGCAGGATCACGCTGGCGCAATGCACCGGAAAGGATGATCGTCGGCGGCTGTGGTGCATCTTCCTGGGTGGTTTCGTCAGGCATGGTCGCAGCAGTCGGTAGCGTCCGGCTTCGGAGTTCCAGTTTTCAAGGTTACCCCGCAGCTGCACCAAATGAAATGGGGTTTATTGCAGCTCGTTCGAGGGATCGCAGGTAGCTCTAGATCACGCATCAACAGCCCGAGCTCGGGTCTCGCGCCGCAGTGGTGGCAGGCCGCACTGTGCCACATGCATATTACCCACTACACTTTTGACAATTCAGTACAATAGCGTCGTGTCGGCTTAATGCAGCGCGTGTCCTTTAATACAGTCGGCAAAGCACATTTTTCTACATTGACATAACGAAAAGTTGTTAATGCATGAATGCGGCCTGTTTTCCGCAGAAGAGGAGAACTGCTTGCACTCTAGGCAGCAGCAAGTGGTCATTGCGGTGTTGTTGATCGTACAAACGAAGCGCAAGACACAATGCTCAAATCGCGGTTATTCGACATTTATTTTTCATTGAAGCCATCAACTTGCAAGGCTAGGAATGCAACCGGTGTCGCCTTCGACATGACGTGAAAATCCCTGGTTATTCGACATTTTTCAGCGGCTTAATCATTCTTTCGATGGCAGTCGCCTTAGTAACAAGGTGGCTTTAGCGTTTCGGCAGCGCCTGTCACATAACGACGGAACATCAGAAACACTTGTGTCATTTTTTGCGTGCGCGTTCAATAACTATATGCGACCACAATTCATCCGGAGCCCTTCATTACTGCGTCCCTTATAATTCACAGCAGCTTCGGGATGCTAAGCCTCAATATATAAATTTTTTTGCCACGCGTCGATTTCTTTCCCCCCTTCGTTTCTTTAACCCTGATGGTACTGCTGATATAGCCACGGTAGCTAGACGCAAGGTCCCATGTCCCTGAAAGGTGAAGATGTGAAACCAAGGTGTAGCGTGTGCAAGGCAGTCAAGCTTGGGGTATTTGCAATGCAGTGACGGTAGGCTCACGGACAGAAACACCTACGCGCCTCGCTGCTTCACAATAAATGCTGAATGAATAACTACAATTAAGTTTTTCAGTGCATCGAGGGTGACTACAATCACTTGACTTTAGACAGATGTATTCGCACTTTTGTACCATTGTGTCCACAAGCTGTTTTCCATATATCATTCTGCTAGTTTTAGCCTTTCCTGCATGCGCCACGTACCCACATTATGTATTAAAAAAATAAATTAACAAATATATAGCCCCTTGCTTCTAAAGTTTTTTTGTTAGCGTGAGGCCTGCATATAATACAGCTCGCTTACTGAAAACGCATTTCTCTGTAGTGACTATGGAATAAACGTCAAGCTTGCCAGTTACCCGAATCTGGCTGACTGCGTGGTAAACAGCCCATACTAAGAATCAGGAAAGTTTGCTTAATTTTGGAAACCAGAACTCACATTTTATTTCTGACTTCATATTCATCCAGGCGCCCGCTACTTCGTTTGCTACACTCTGAAACAAAAAACACAAATAATGTTATTAGTGCTGTACGACTGTTTATGTGCTCTTTTTACCTCAGCGGGCACACCAAGGTACATATGACAAAAATACGTTATGAATAGATGACACAACACATAATGTAAAATAAACGTGATTTGTTGCATATTGCACAAATTCTTAGGAAGCAGTAACTTTTTAGTTTTGCACACTGGAGACAATAAAAATTCATAATCTATTCGACTCTGCGAAGAAGCACGAGCAGCGAAGCCGTGTTGCGTTTCACCTCAATCGACGCATCTATTAAAAAAGAAAATTATAGGGTTTTACGTGCCAAAACCACTTTCTGATTATGAGGCACGCTGTAGTGGAGGACTCCGCAAATTTCGACCACCTGGGGTTCTTTAACGTGCACTTAAATCTAAGTACACGGGTGTTTTCGCATTTCGCCCCCACCGAAATGCGGCCGCCATGGCCGGGATTCCATCCCGCGACCTCGTGCTCAGCAGCCGAACACCATAGCCACTGAGCAACCACGGCGGGTGTCGACGCATCTTTGCATGTATAGATATAACAACAACAATAATAATAATAATAATAATAATAATAATAATAATAATAATAATAATAATAATAATAATAATAATAATAACGTAACGATGTTTAATTAAGGGCGAGGAGCAGCAGATAAACAGCAGCCTAGGAGCAGCGAGCAGCCCGAGCTGATGATGATGATGATAATGAAGCCTCAATCAATGGCACAAACCCACTACGGGGGATAGGCCACGAGTAGGGTGGTAATATGATTGAATAAATAAAAGAAATTGGTTGAGCTCTCTTGCTAAACACAGCACGGGTCGTCGTCGTCGTCTCTGAGCCGCTTTCGGAAACACGAGGCGCGTCTGCTTCACTACGTTGGCTCCGGATGTGAACAAGAGCCATTCTGGCGACTCAGGGAGCAGAGAAGATGAGGGGGTCGAAATAAGGCTTCAGCCGGCTAACACGCACTGTCTCCCGACCTCGGCAATGAAGCGATGGTGTGACGGGCTCAACGATATAGTTCACAGCGGAGGAGTCATCGATGATCCGGTACGGACCATGGTACCGCGCAAGTAGTTTCGAAGAAAGGCCGGGCATGTGAGGTGGTATCTATAGTCACACAAGGGAACCAGCAGGGAAGGTGGGCGTGGCCTGATCAGTGTCGCGTCTTGTCTTTTGACGACCCTGATCCTCGCTGGTCAACGAACGAGCCAACTGGCGGCAATCTTCAGCGTATCGGGCGACTTCTGAAATGGTTGTGCACTCGGAAGCATCAGGTTGGTAGGGCAGGATAGTATCCCGAGGACACGAAGGCTCACGCCCATACAAGAGAAAACAAGGCGAAAAACCGGTGGTCGCTTGTGTCGCGGTGTTATAAGCGAAAGTAACGAACGGGAGTACGGCGTCCCAATTGGTGTGGTCGGACGAGATGTACATCCTCAACATGTCGCCCAGTGTCCGGTGGAAGCGCTCTGTGAGAGCGTTCGTTTGGGGGTGATACGCGGTCGACTTCCGGTGAATCATCTGGCACTCGCGAAGGAGGGATTGTATTGCTTCTGACAAGAAGACACGACCCCTATCGCTGAGTAGTTCTCGAGGAGCACCGTGGCGAAGTACGAACTTGCGGAGAATGAACATCGCAACGTCGCGCGCGGTCGCGGAGGGAAGAGCCGCGGTCTCGGCGTAGCGAGTCAGGTTATCGATGCCAACAATAATCCAGCGGTTTCCACATCCGCTGTATGGAAGCGGGCCATAGAGGCCGATTCCTACGCGGTCAAACGGTCGAGCAGGGCACGGTAGCGGCTGTAGTGGGCCAGTAGGGCGCAGTGGGGGAGTTTTGTTTTGTTGGCAAGCGGTGCATGATCGAATGTACTGCTGCGCAAACAGACACATGCCACGCCAGTAATATCGTTGACGCAGCCGGGTGAAGGTATTTAGGACACCGGCGTGGGCGCTTTGAGGGTGAGAGCGCATGTGACGAAGGATAGCCAGAAGCCATTTCCGACCGTCAGGCATATAGTTGCGGCGGTGGAGGTTGTTGTCTCGCACGGCAAAGTGGGCTGCTTGACGGCGTAGCGTTCGTGTTGAAAGAACGACCGATGGAACGGCAAGGTAGTCGAGCAGCAGGGCAAGCAATGGGTCGTTGCGTTGCTCGGATGGCATATCAATAGCGGTCAGTAGCGACGGCTCTGAGGTCGGAGAAGGAACGGAAAGAGAAGGCAGATCAGGTGTCATTGGCGAGCGAGAGCGCGTGTCAGCGTCGGAATGCTTTCGACGAGAGCGGTATACGACACGAATGTCATATTCCTGCAGGCGAAGCGCCCAACGGTCGAGGCGGCCCGCCGGGTCTTTCAATGAGGAGAGCCAACAAAGGTCGTGATGGTCAGTGATGATGCTGAAAGAACAGCCGTAAAGATAAGGACGAAACTTGCCCAATGTCCAAATGATGGCTAAGCATTCCTTTTCTGTAACGGTGTAATTAATCTCAGCTTTTTTAAGGGTACGGCTGGCATAAGCCACGACGTATTCTTCATTCGTAGCTTTCCGTTGGGCCAAGACCGCACCAAGGCCGACACCACTGGCGTCGGTGTGAACCTCTGTCGGCGCAGTTGGGTCGTAATGGCGAAAAATCGGCGGTGAAGTCAGCAACTCGCGTAACTTGTCAAAGGCTTCATCGCATGCTGGTGACCACGCGGAAATGCCCTTGCTAGCGGTAAGCAACTTCTTCAAGGATGCCACAATAAAGGCGAAGTTCTGCACGAAGCGTCGAAAATAAGAGCAAAGGCATATGAAACTCCGCAGGGCCTTGATAGATGTGGGCTTTGGAAACTCGGCGACTGCGCGAAGCTTGTCGGGATCAAGAAGGATACCGTCTTTCGAGACAACGTGACCCAAGACAGTTGATATTCGGGCAGCGAAACTTCACTCCTTGAGGTTGAGCTATAGGCCAGCTGAAGTGAGACAGGTCAGGATTTCATGCAGACGAGCGAGATGTGTTGGAAAATCCTGTGAGAAAACAACTACGTCATCCAGCAACAAAAAGAAATCTTTCACTTGTGTCCGCGAAGGATGGTATCAATCATGCGCTCGAAGGTGGCGGGAGCAATGCAGAGCCCAAAAGGCATAATGTTAAACTCGTACAGGCCATCGGGAGTGATGAAAGCTGTCTTTGGGCGGTCAGCCTCAGCCATGGGAATCTCTCAATAGCCAGAGCGGAGATCTAAAGACTAGAAGTATTCGGCACCTTGCAGACAGTCACGAGCATCGTCGATCCGAGGCAGTGGGTAGACGTCTTTTCTTGTAATCCTGTTCAGGTGGCTATAATCGATGCAAAACCGAATGGTGCCATCTTTTTTTCGCACTAGAACGACAGGTGACGACCAAGGGCTTTGAGAAGGCTGAATGACGCCGCGCTGCAGCATATCGTCCACTTGTTCCGTGATAACTCGGCGCTCTTCTGCGGAAACGCGATATGCACTCTGTCGCAAGGGGGCATGGGAACAGATGTCGATAGTATGAGAGACACTTGTTGTGCGACCCAAGCATGGTTTGTTGCAGTCGAACGAGGAAACGAGTTGAGTGCGATGAGATGGGGAGAGGTCTGCAGCGGTGGCATTGTCCAAAACTGCTGAAGGCGGTGACGATGAGACGGAAGTTATGGCGTTCAGATGCAAAAGGGGGCCGCCATCGCGAACGTCAAGGTCTTAAATACACGTGACGGGTTGCACAAATCCCAAGGTATCGCCACGCAGTATGGTCACTGGATAGCGGTGCGGATTTCAGATGGGTATGAAAGCGGATTCAGACGTAACAGTGAGGATGGCGAACGGGAGAAATAATTCCTTGCGGTGAGCAAGCATGTCAGATGGCGTAAACACCAGAGTTGAGTCTGGCACGGCAGTACACGACAAGGTCGCAAGCACTGACGTCTCCGGAGGTAGATCAATATCATCACCAACGAAGACATTGTGAACACTGAAGTCGGCGCCGACCGATGGCGAGTCACATAGCGGCGAAGGGCCACTTGCGCGCGAGAACAATCGATGATGGCACCATGACGTGACAGGAAGTCCCACCCGAGGATGAGATCATGAGAAAAGGAGGGCAACACAAAAAACTCGATGCTGTACAAAACGTCTTGGATGACTACACGGGCGGTGCGTACAGCTGTAGGATTAACGCGCTGCGTGCTGGAAGTGCAGAGTGCCATGCCAGATGGAGAGGTCGTGACTTTTTTCAGCTTGCGACAAAGATTTTAATGGATGACGGAAACTGCGGTCCCGGTATCGATAAGCGCTTCAGCAGATGTTCCCTCGACATGGATGTCAATGACATTCTGTGGTGAAAATTGAGGCCTTAGAAAGTTCGATGAGCTTGCAGTTCTCACCTCCGGAACTGCGCTAGTTATTTTCCCTCGGCAGTAGGTCGCCGACGACGCACATGGGACAGCGACCGTCGACGTGGAGACGGAGAAGGGCGACTGTCTCAACGGCGGTCGTGATCGAAGGGTCTCAGCGGCGACTCAGCGGCATCTGGGCGGCATATTTCGGCGGCATGTTGTGGCGCGTAGGGAAACTGGTCGAAGGCGTCATGGTGCGACGGCATGTTTCGACGACGAAAGGGCGCAACGTGGCCAGCAATGCCACAGGTGAAGCAAATAGGCCTGTTGTCTGGCGTGCGCCACGTGTCGGCTCGACCAAGAACCTGGGCGACTGCCGTGGAACAGGAGCAGGAGCGTTGGTGGTGGGACGGAATATGACGGTGGGGGTGGCCATGCGACAGCGGCAGCATAGTTGTGCGGCGGAGGTGTGACTCGCGACGGGTAGTCGGCATAAGAGAGCGGTGCCGTCGGAGATGCGAAGAGCGGCGGGTAGTCAACATAGGAGAGCGATGCCGTCACGGGAGCTGGCGGGCGAACGGGGGTAAGTGCGTAAGATACTTGGGCACGCATGGCTTGTTGTACGGCGGGAGGTAGCTTTGGTGCAGTGTCCTGTCTGTGAGGGGGCAGCGACACCTTGCGGGCCACTTCCTCGCGAATGAAAGCCTTCAGCTGAACGACGAGAGCAGAAGGATCAACATGGCTAGTGGCATCTGCAATGGCCGAGACCGAGTAAGCCTGTGGGACGTTTTGGCGTACGATGTTACGTTGGCGACGCAATTCGTCGAAACTCTGACACAGGGACGCTGGTCTCTTGGCCTGGACTCTTGGCCAGCAGCATTTGAATCGCGTCGTCCTCACTACCCTTGAGAATATGGTTGATCTTCTCGTCCTCCACCATTATTGGATTAACATGGCTACAGAGATCCAAGACATCCTCAATATAGCTGGGGAAAGTCTCGCCCGGTTGCTGTGCTCGCTGGCGCAGACGCTGTTCGGCGCGTAGCTTGCGGACGGCGGGGCGGCCAAACACTTCGGCGAAATTTGTATTGAATGCGGACCAACTCGAAATGTCAGATTCGTGGTTCTTAAACCTGAGAATGGCGACGTCGGCAATTCTATATTCGACTCGTAATTTCTTACAGTGTTTTTGAGTCGCTGATGACCACCTTGGCCCCCCTTTGGCCGACGGCCAATGCAATGGCCACTTCCTCAGCAGCTACCGTGTGGACACCACTGATTGTGCAGCACGCGGTCGCGGTTCCGCCTTTCCTAACCGCCACTGCAGCGTGTGTCACTTTGCCCTATTATTCTGCAGCTTCCGTATATAGGACGTCCTGTCGACCGGTATACCTAGTGAGTGCTGCTCGGGGTGGCGTTAGGACAAGGAATCCACCAATCCCATAAAAAAACTACGTCCAGCAGTAGGAATAAAGGAACTAGCATCTATTTGACATAAGCTACATGGCCGCAGTTACGGAACCACACTCCATGCAGGAGCATGTTGAGCCTCCGAGTTCACATCAGGACATATCGGCCCTAATCGTCGAAAAATCTACGCTTTTAATACCGTCGTCTTTCCCTAGGCGACTCGACGAGGGAGTCTGATGACTGTATTGCGGTCAATCACAAATGTCGAATCGGTTGCAATACCCCGCGCATGCTATAGCAACGCTCCACAGTGCCCCCCCTTCCGTGGAAAACTCCCTCCGTCCGAAGGCATATAGTAAATAACAGAATAGCAACCTCCGTATCCAAGCTTGGCGCCGTTCTTCGGTAACATTTCACGTTGGTCCTTCTCCTCATTAGTTGAGGCTGTCAGGCAGTGGTGGGAGTAGCCATTTGTGGACCCGTCAACAGTCGGTGTAAACGCTGTGTTGACTTCTTGGTAGGCGCTGATGAATGGGTGAGGGCTGCCTCGTAACAAACGTATGATTAACGCCTTTCCTCGTGTTAAGACGTAACAAACACCTCCGCTGCCACGAAATTCGACCTGAGGCTGACCAGCTGTAGGTTGCCCGAAGCGTCGTTGTTCGGCCGGGGTCTCGGGGATTGTTCTAGAAGTGATGGCTCATGTCACACTGCAGCTCGAGGGCCCTCGCTTCGTTGTGCCCATCTCCCTGGGAACACAAACACACAGACACACACACTGTTGTGCGTGCCCGACCGACACGACAACGGGACGCTACAATCTCCGCATCTGATGGCGCGAGCAACTTGTTGGAATCCAGTCGCGTAGAGCCCACGACGTCGCGGCGATCGCTGAGCGACGGAATTCGCTCTGTCGCTCAGTGAAAATTGCGCCATGTGAAACAGCCTTACGTGTATGGTTGCGGTATGGTTGGCTAAGAAGGTACCTATGTAGTCATGTCTTTCCGTCAACCCCAATGAGATTAAGCTCCCGGAGGACGGCGGAATGTGAAACGTTATTGAAGGCTCTGTGATAGTCCAGACTCAGGATTGCTTGCGTATCTAGACTGCTATTGGGTTTAATGATGCCATTTCATTCGAAGCATGACATCTTGCACGGGAGATAGAGAGAGACAACTTCATGTAGTCGCCTGCAGAACGACACCATGACTAAATGGCGCCGTGACGCGGGCCCTGACGTCTCAGTGGGTGGTCTCTACTCAACTCCAGCGCGTGTTACTCCCGCGGTCGGTCACCCTGAGGGGCAACATTCCGTCGGTTTCACTCGGCCTTTGTCTTTCAAGAGCCGCCGAGACCTACTGGAAGGCCCAGGTTTGGCTTTCGTGGTCGTAGCATTCCGCCGCAGCCGCGAGTCGCGGCGGAATCGTTGTAATTGTCGAAGCCTCATTGGGGAACTTGGTGCAATCCCATAGGATGGGCGTCAGGGTGGCCCTCTCCCGCTGGCACACGCGGCACACATCACTCACATCACTCACTCACTCGCTCACTCATATCATAGATGAGTCATTAACACTGGGATGGGTAAAGAACCAGTCTGCAATTGTCTGAACAGCACCGCCTCCGCTCGGCTCAGCCCCGGGTGCGGGGGTGGGAAAGTCCTTCGAGCCAGGCGGTGGAACTGTGTAAGTTCGTTGAACGTCGTCATGCGGTCCTTGGCACTACACGCGGTTGGTTAGCGCTCGCGCCACTGCGTGTGCCGTCTCGTTGTGGTTATCGTGCTTCTCGGACGCATCGTTGCCCGCGTGCGCCGGGAACCACTTGATTCTAACATACCGATTCTGTCATTGCAGGTCAGCCGAGCACAGAACGCGCACAGCCTCACCACACACTTTGCCCTTTGCATAATTCCGCACTGCACTTCGCGAATCGCACAACACTGTCTGGCACCCGGGGTCGGCAATGGCCAGGGCAATGGCCACCTCCTCCGCCTGACACGCCTCGCGGACCCGTGGGCTCGCCGATGCCCTCGTCGCGCCGGACGACGCCTCGATGACTGTAGCTACGAACGCCGCGCAGTCTCCCTGGTATTCTGCCGCATCCACGAACCTTGCGTGCTCGTCCTTGGCGTGAAAGTCGATGAGGGCCTTGGCCCTGGCCGCTCTTCTCTCGTTGTTATACTCCGGGTTCATGTTTCTTGGGATGAGGTCCACCCGAATCCGGCGCCGGGTTCCGTCCGGGACAGAAACGTCGCTACTCGCCGCTTTCGCTCCGGCCGTGAAGCCCAAGTATTGAAGTATTGAAGCCCAAGTATTGCCGGCTTCGGTCATAGAGAGCCGCTCCAGCTGGGCGGTCCGTTGCGCTTCCGCAATTTCCTCGAGGGTATTGTGTACCCCCAGGCTCAGGAGCTTGTTGGTGTTCGTACACTCGAATAGTCCGAGCGCCGCCTTGTAAGCTGGGCGTATCAGGGCGTTGATTTTATTCCTTTCACATTGCATCCAGTTGTAGAAGGCTGCAACGTAGGTGACGTGGCTGATTACGAAGGAGAGCACAAGCCGAATCAAGCTTTCCTCCTTCATCCCGGCCTTGCGGTTGGCAACCCGTCTGATGAGACGGGTTGCCTACCGGCAAATAGTCTCACCGTTGCCCCGTCGCTTGTCTATAATCATGCCGAGCACCCGGATTTTGTCGACCTCCGGGACCACGTCGCCGTTCCTCGTCACGCTCTTGATGGCCTCGTAATCCCTCGCTTCGCTCTTCTTACGTCTGACGTACTTCGGTTGTAACACCAGCAGTTCTGACTTGCTCGGCGAGCAGATCAAACCGGAACCGTTCAGCTGGTCAGCTGGGTTTGCACGGGAGAGATTTTCGGAAACCTACCATTTCTGATGGATAAATATTCTTGTCTTCCATGTATTTGCTGAGTCGGTTGAGGATGACGTGTGCAAGTGTTTTACCTAGATAAGAGGTTAGTGGCAGAGGTTTTGGTTCAGCTGGGTTTGCACGGGAGAGATTTTCGAAAACCTACCATTTCTGATGGATAAATATTCTTGTCTTCCATGTATTTGCTGAGTCGGTTGAGGATGACGTGTGCAAGTGTTTTACCTAGATAAGAGGTTAGTGGTAGAGGTTTGAGATTACAAGTTGTCAACCGCGTGTTTGGCTTTGGGATAAAAATTACCATGGTCTCTTTCCATGAAGTAGGCAGAGGCCAGGGTAAAAGCAGTGATTGATGTACGCCATGGCTGTGACGGAGCTGTCGTCCAGATTGCGATGTTGTTTGTTGTTAAAAAGGTCCGGGCCTTATTCATATACCAATGTATTTATATTCTTTTACGCGAAGTATTTCCTGGCCCTGTATTGTCATTGTCTGTTCGCTGTTTAATTGAATACCTTAACACATGATTTTTAGGCTACATTTAAGACCTGATTTGCCCCTTACTCTCCACATATATTGGCCGGATGTGACATACCGCTCTCTCGTTAGCGAGCAACTAAATGTCGTCCACATAAAACAAACCTGGAAGCTGCTGCTCTACTGATGTACTCACCTGTTTGTATGAGAGATTAAACCTGATATTACTTCCTTCTAGCGTCGTTTCCATCCTTACAATGTTCATCATATGAAATAGTGGGGAATAAAACGCACCCCTGCCTCAGTGCCTTGTTGATATCAACGTTCTTATCGCTCCTCATCCCTTCCCCTTCAACGCAAATGGCATTTTCGAGGTAAATCTCTCAAAAGCAGTAGTCAATCGTTGCGTAAGTGTTACCTGTTAGCTCGGAGTGCTTAAAGTCCCTTGATAATTTGAAAGTACCGCCATTCTTTGAACTCGGCCGCCACCGCGCCACCTGCTCACCTCCTCCTCGCCCCTTTTAGCGTCCCCCCGCCCCTCACGGCAACCAGTTTTGCTCCCGTTTTCTGCACGACGTTTGGTCTGCCTGCTGTTGCCCTTCGAAAAGCGCGGATCTTGCGTTTTACTTCTCTTTTTCTTTTTCGTCCGCGCCATTTTTCTCCTCAGCTCGGTGGCTCGGCGCTTTAGCTCGTCGTAGCGAACGTTGTAGGCTTTGTTTTCGGCTCTATGCGCTAGCGCTATGCCGTGCTGTTGCCCATGTAACTGCAGCAAGAAGCCTGAAGATAGTTATGCCATTTATATAATACAAGTGAAGCGTGACGGCTTGCGCGTCATTAGGGTATGTTAAGACGAATTAGTATGAAATAAGGTAAATTAGGGTAGATGGACGAGTATTAAGACCGATTAGTGTGGACTAAGGTGCATTAGGGTGCATGAACAAGGATTGAGGAGGATTAAGGTGGAGGAAGGAGGATTAAAGTTGATTAGGGTAGATTAGGGCGAATTAAGGTTGATAAAGGTGGATTGAGACCTATTGGGGTAGTTTACGGTAGATTAATGCGGATTAGGATTGGTGGGAGTGGGTTAGGGTCTTTTAAGGTGGATTAGGTTGTATTAAGCAAGATTAAGGTGGATTAAGGTACATGAATGAGGATTAAGGTGTATGAAAGCAGATTAAGGTGGATGAAGCAGCATTATGTGGATTAGGGCGGATTAAGGTTAATTAGGGTTGATTAAGCCGTATTAAGACCCGTTAGGATGGTTTAAGGTGGATTAGGTTGTAATAAAGATGATTAATGTGAATGAACAAGGATTAGGCTGGATTAAATGGATGGAGGAGGATTAAGGTTGTAAAGCCAACTGTAATAGAGCTTAGTCCATACCAATCCTTCGCCCACCTTATTCGGCCCGAATCCTCCTAAATGTACCTTAATCCACCTTCATCGACCTTAATCCTCCATAATACACCTTATTCACTTTATTACATCCTAATCCACGATAATCCTCCTTAATCCATCTTAGTCCACCCTAATCCACCTTCTTCGACCTTTATCCACGCTAATCCTCGATGGATCTTATACCTCCTTAATCCATCCTAATCCTTCATTCACTTTAATACACCTCACTCCATCATAATGCTCCCTCATACATCGTATTCCACCTTCATTCAGCCTAATCCACCTTCATCGACTTTAACTTAATGCTCCTTAATCCGCCATAATACATCTTAATTTATCTTATCCAATCATTAATCGATCATTGCTTTGCTAATCAGTAATCATCTCTTATACACGGCTGCACTTGCTTTGGCTCGCTTCCGGCCTTCCTGCGGTCACATGATATTTTCTGTAGCTAACAACGCAACCTTGGAACAGGCATCTAAAGCTTTCGCTTAATAAGCCCCACAAAAAGGGATGTGTCACCAGCAATACTATATCAGACGCACAATGTAAAACATCTCATCATGTGGCAGAAAAGTTATCTGGAGTATCGAACTCGCCTCAAAGCTCATTTTACATCAGCATGCCCCGTCCATACGGCTGTAAGAAAAAAAACAACCTCCTCATAAACGTTGCCTTCAGCATTATCAATGCGCTTACCAGATGACACCTATTTATGCCTTAGGAATAGATGCCTGTCTTTCTATACTTTGTTTCATTTTATTTTTGAATGCCAGTCGATCATTGCGCGCTCATAGCGGCCGCTGTGTCGGCTTTTATTCTACTATGTTACTGTATGGTCGATATTGGAGGAGGAGGAAAGAACTTTATTGTGTGCCCTGCGAATTGGTGGGGAGCGCCAAAGGCCCCGCCTAGGTGACGGCCAGGAGTTCGTGGGTCCTGGCGGCATCCTCGGCCCGCTGGACGGCCCATAGTTGATCCTCGAGGGCGGGGCTGAGCAGCGTGGCTTCCCAGCGCGTGCGAAGGCTGCTGCTATAGCCCGCGTTTTCTTTATTGTTATTTATCCCTCGGCATTCCCATAATATATGCTCCAGAGTGGCTCGGGATTCTCATGTTTTGCATTTGTCCATAGGATATACATCCGGACATATGATGTCCGAGAGCGCAGGATTCGGATACGTCCTAGTTTGTAACTGCCGCCATGCGACGGACTGCTTTTTTGGCACTTTTGCGTGAGGTCGCGGGAATATGCGCCTCTGTAACCTATAATGTTTCGTAATGTCATTATATGTTGCCACTCTGTCCTCCCATTCCCACTCATTTACCGCACCGTCACGCCCGGAGGGTGTCGGGGTGTCACTTGCGACTGCGGCTCGGTCCGTAAGCCCTCGAGCCGCGTCGTGTGCCACCTCGTTGTTGCCGTCCTCCGCGAGGGTGTGAGCGGGTGTCCAGGTGACGTCTATCTTTCTTTTTGTAATTTTGGCCTCCTGCAAGAAGAATGCGTAGTGCCTCCGGGGAGATTCGGCCGTTGGCAATGTTTCTTATTGCCGTCTGAGAGTCGCTGACTATCACGGTTGCGTTAGTCTGAGCTACTGCGAGCGCTAAGGCTACTTCTTCCGCTATCTCGTTACTTGTGGTGCGTATCGTCGTGCACGCCTTGCACCGTTTCTCCCTATCGATTACGGCTGCCGTAAGCCGCCGTCTGCGACTGTATGGAGCCGCGTCTACAAACACAATGCGTCCTTGTCGCTGCCGAATTTCTTCAGTATTTGCTTCGCTCTGTTTTCTCTTCTGTCCTTATTGTGTTCTGGGTGCATGTTCTTTGGTATGGGAGGTATTACCAATCTTTCCTTCGTCTCTCTCGGGATGTCCACCTTGACACTGTGGTGTGTGTGGTAACCTATGTCTAATATCTCTGGGATGTGTCTGCCTGCTCTAGTCTTAGAGAGGCGTTCATATTGTGCCGTACATTGCGCTTCAATGAACTCGTCTACCGTGTTGGGTAGGCCTAACTGCAGCAACTTGTCCGTGATGGTGCTAATCAGTAGTCCTATGGCAAGTTTGTATATTTTCCGAATGAGGCATTCTAGTTTGATCTTTTCCGCGACCTGCCTTTTTAAGTCTGGCGCTACGTATATTGGAGAAAAATATTTTTCTTGCTCTTCAAGCAGCATGTGTCTCTCATGTGTATTTTTGCGCATATGGCTTTCCATTAGTAGGTCTTGCGAAACACAGACGGAGAAGCATACCTAAACTTCCTGCTTCCCGCTTCAAACAACTAAAGCGTACCTGCTCCATCCCGCTCCGTGTACTCAAATTCACGAGAAGTACTCTTACAGAAAAAGAGCAGAAAACTGCAGTGCACCTATAATATTCCATTCATACTTCCGTCTTCCTTGCGTAACAGAACGCGGAGTAATTGTTAAGTGTTCTTCTACTACGCTCAGACATCGGGCGGTGAAAATAGTTTTAGGTAGCCATTATATATGCTAATCTGTAGTCCGAGAGCCCTGTGACTTTTGTTGTCCAGTCCATGCATAACAAAAAAGATAACGAAAGAAAGAAAGCGGCACCATAATTAGCAGCTACATAGTGGATATGATGTTGTGCAGCTAAACTAGAGCTCACGGGGTCAAACGAGGTCGATGAAAATTTGATGGGAACCAAATGGAAAAACGCTGGTGTACTTCTACTTAGGCGCACGTTAAAGAACCCATGGTGGTGAGAACTCGACACACTACCTCATAATCACATCGCCAGACCTAAAACGCCAGCATTAGTTTAATTAAACAAAAATAAAACGAAAAGGTAGCTCCGTACTTCGGCTCTCTTCAAGGGTTGTAAATGAAAAAAAAATCTCGAGTCAGATTCTTGAGAACACATGTTACGCTTATCTCATATTTCGTTCCTAAATGCAAGGCCGTTCCCAAGTGTACGTCTGCTAAACTAAGCAGCTTCTGTATGATAAAGGACTGTTTTCAGTTATCTGGCGGACTATCATCAGGACAATATTGAAGCAATTAAAGGAACGGCACGCCTGATATGCACGTAGAGAGATTTATAGATATGCTGTGTTTGTTGAACAAGACAATTGTGGTACAACATTGGGCACCCAGGTTTGATGGGTTGCAGACGTGGCGAGACTGAAAAAAAAATATTTTCCTAGCCTGAATAAAGTTAGCAGATTTATAGGCTGCTCGAAAACGGGGCGTTTATATTGAAGGATAGCTATAAACTTGTTTCGCACAACCAATTAGCACCGACGCTTTAATTCTCTCAGGAACTGGTGCGCCTCTGCGCAACAGCCACCGCTCTTCACCAACACAATAAATCGGAATAAGAGTCCCCACTGGCATCGACCCCTCACCTTCGAGACTTTTTAAAAGTGCTGTTATGCATTGCATTCGAACGGAAACGGCTTTTCCATCATTTTTAATTGTGAATTCCGAAATCAAATGCAATCTCAACAGCAAATACCATTCGATTAGACTATATGACTTTGCTTCATTTCGCCTGATGGTACGTTGAAGATGATCGCCAGACAAGCCACGGAAATTACATTGGTAAAGATTTCCCGATCTGGCCCGATTTAGTCTGACTACTTCATCATCATCATCATCAGCCTGGCTACGCCTACTGCAGGGCAAAGGCCTCTTCCATACTTCTCCAACTACTCCAGTCATGCGCTAAATATGGACATGTTGTCTCCGCAAACTTCTTAATTTCATCCGTCCAGCTAACTTTCTGCTGCCCCCTGCTACGCTTCCCTTCTCTTGTAATACAGTACGTAACCATGAATGACCACCGGTTATCTTCTTTCCTCACTACATGCCCTGCCCATGCCCATTTATCTTTCTTGATTTCAAATAAGATGCCATTAACTCGCGTTTGTTCCCTCACCCGATCTGCTCTCTTCTTATCGCCCCCTTAACGTTACACCCATCATTATTCTTTCTATAGCTCATTGCGTCGTCCTAAATTTAAGTAGAACACTTTCCTATGCCTCCGGATTTCTGCCCCGTAGGTGAGTACTGCTAAGACACAACTGGTATACACTTTCCTCTTGACGGATAATGGTAAACTTCTGTTCATGATCTGAGAATGCCTGATAAACACACCCCAGCCCATTCTTATTCTTCTGATTATTTCACTCTCATGATCCGGATCCGCCGTCACTACTTGTCCTAAATAGATGTATTCCCTTACCACTTCCACTGCCTCGCACCCTATCGTAAACTGTTGTTCTCTTCCGAGACTGTTAAACAATAATTTAGTTTTATGCAGATTAAATTTGACCCACCCTTCTACTTTCCCTGTCCAGATCAAGGAGCATATGCGTTGCAATTGGTCTCCTGAGTCACTAAGCAGGGCAATATTATCAGCAAATCGCAAGTTACTAAGGTATTCTCCATTAACTCTTATCCCTAATTCTTTCCAATCCAGGTCTCTGAATACCTCCTGTAAACACGCTTTGAATAGCATTGTAGAGGTCCTACCTCCCTGTCTGACGCCCTTCTTTATTGGGATTTTGTTGCTTTCTTTATGGAAGGCCACGGTGGCTGTGGAGCCGCCATAGATATCTTTCAGTATGTTTACATACGGCTCGTCTACACCCTGATTCTGTAATGCCTGCATGACTGCTGAGGTTTCGACTGAATCAAACGCTTTTTCGTAATCAATGAAATCTATATATAAGGGCTGGTTATAGTCCGCACATTCCTCTATCCCCTGATTGATAGCGTGAATATGGTCTATTGTTGAGTGGTCTTTACGAAATCCTGTCTGGTCCTCTGGTTGACAGAAGTCTAAGGTGTTCCTGATTCTATTTGCGATTACCTTCGCAAATACTTTGAAGGTAACGAACAGTAAGCTGATCGGTCTATAATTTTTAAAGTCTTTGGCGTCCCCTTTCTTATAAATTAAGATTATGTTGGCGTTCTTCGAAGATTCCAGCACGCTCGGGGTCATGAGACATTATTGTGGATACAGGGTGACCAGTTTTTCTAGAACAATCGGCCCACCATGCTCCTCCCGAGCTGCCTTCTCCCTTTGGATAACTTCCAAGGCTTTCTTTACCTCTTCCCGCTTTACTTGTGGGATGTCAAATTACTCTAGACTATTCCCTCTTCCATCATCATCGTGGGTGCCACTGGTACTGTATAAATCCCTATAGAACTTCTCAGTCACGTGAACTGTCTCATCCCTATTAGTAATGATATTACCAGCTTTGTCTCTTAACGCATACATCTGATTCTTGCC
Organism: Dermacentor andersoni; assembly: GCF_023375885.2. Lineage (NCBI taxonomy): Eukaryota > Metazoa > Arthropoda > Arachnida > Ixodida > Ixodidae > Dermacentor > Dermacentor andersoni. The sequence goes on from NC_092818.1 coordinate 63,810,139, forward strand.
TATTCCTAATTTATTCTTCACTGCTTTTAGGCTTCCTCTGTTCCTCAGAGCATACTCAATGTTATCCATATCGTACTTCCTTACATCAGCTATCCTACGCTTGTTGATTAGCTTTGAAAGTTCTGCCAGTTCTATCCTAGCTTTAGGGCCAGAGGCGTTCATACATTGGCGTTTCGTATTCAGATCTTTCGTCTCCTGCGATAGCTTACTGGTATCAAGTCTAACAAAGTTACCACTGACTTCTTCTATTGCACACTCCTTCATGATGCCCATAATGTTGTCGTTCATTGCTTCAATACTAAGGTCTCTTCCTGAGTTAAAGCCGAATACCTGTTCTGTAGCTTGATCGGGAATTCCTCTATTTTCCGGATCAAGCTACAGAACAGGTATTCGGCTACTCAACAATGGACCAACAACATTCATCTCTGGGGCGTACAACAACCATCACTCACAGGGTCCACACTGCTTCCCATCCTCCTTTACGCCAGCGACCATACCGCGTGTCGGCAGCCGAGCGACAGATCATTAACGAGTAGGTCGACAATATGCTGCACCGTGACGTCATTCGCCCTTACCACAGTCCTTAGGCGTCTCCTGTAGTATTAGTACGCAAGAAGGACGGGTCAATACGCTTTTGTGTGGATTACGGTCGACTCAACAAGATCACTCGTAAATATGTCTATCCGCTGCCTCAGATAGATGTCGCCCTCGTCGCCTTACAAGGCGCGGAGTACTTCTCATTCTTGGATCTTCGCTCCGGTTATTGGCAAGTGCCGATGGCAGAAGATGTCTGTGAGAAGACAGATTTCTTCATGCCCGATGGCGTGTACGAATTTACCGTAATGCCATTCGGGCTGTGCAACGCGCCCGCTACTTTCGAGCGTATGATGGACACCATCCTTCGTAACTACAAGTGGAAAACATGCCTGTGCTACCTTGATGATATTGTGGTGTTTATTAACCAGGAATACAACTCCTAGTTCTCGTCTCTCCGCTAAGCCCCGGTAGCACAAGACGTGCCCGCTTTTTAGCACTGTATATACTCCATTTGTCCTCCTAACCTCAGTGAGCCTTACTATATCCCATTTAATTCCCGCTAATTCCTCCAATATCACTGCTATACTCGCCTCACTAGATAACGTTCTAGTATAAAATGTTGCCAGGTTCAATAGTTGCCTGTCCGGATCCAGAGATTCTCAGCACCCTCTCTCGCGTCACAGGTCTAACCGCCGCCGTGGTCAGTTGCTTCGCAGCTGCTGGGGACTGAGGGCCAGGGTTTGATTGTTGTATTCATATAGGATGTTGTGGCCAAGTACTGCACCAGGATGGCCAATTCTGCTCTGGTGAGGGAGTGCGTTACCGGTTCTGGTCGCCGGGATCAGGCCCCACTCCAGGTCTTTTTATGCAAGTTTGTCAACACGCGGATTGTTTTTCTTTTTTTGAATTCGGTGGAAAATTGCGCGGCACCGGGATTCGAACCACGGTCCTCTTCCACGTGAAGCGCATGCTCTGCCTCTACGCCATCGCTGCGTTCCTCTTAGGCATCCCTGTGACTACTTAGGCAGTGTCTTTTCGCTAATACTGTTGTTCACGTTAGCGTCCAGTAATTGCCTTGATTCCTTTCCTCAGAAAGTCGACTAGCTCACATGGGGCTGGTGCAGCTTTGAAAAGGAACATGCTTATTGCGGTCAGGAGTTGTCACTTTTTAGTCAGTGCAATTAGAATATTTAATAACTTTTCTCTTGCATAAATGGCGGGGATATCTATCTATCTGTCTATCTATCTATCTATCTATATATATATATATATATATACCTCGAAGTGCATTAGTCATCTGCATGTCTTCGCGCCACGAAGTTAATGAACTTCGTTTATTTCACCATAATTTGGTTATCTTTGATCATATCTCCTGATCAATATTCCACTGACAAGAAGCACGCGTACACCGACACGATTTCACTAATGTTTTCTCACGTAGCTTCGTGTTGCACATAGGCGGCTTCTTTGAAAAAATTACGTGTCCCGTTTAGAAAACAGTGCTAAAAATAGCAGTCCACCGGGCTCAAACTACAATTGGTGCCGGCCGACAAGAGTCGCTGGCGCACCAAAGCAAGTAAAAGCAAAAAAAAAAAAAATTGCTACAGGGGCTTTCTGAAATAAAGACTGGGCGTCCGCCAGCGTCCGCTTCACAAACGCGCGCTCGCTAGCAGACGGCGCCCTTGACAACAACAGCACCAATTAAAACGTCATGTTGTATACCCATGCTAACATAGGCATGCGTAGAAACGAGGTGTCAATATACATTTGCAGTTGAAATAACGCACCATTATATGAGGCTACGCGCGCAATCGTTCCCAGCGAAATCAACGAAATTACGTTGAATATGCGGCGATGCGGGTTTGTGCCTCAATCCAGTTCACTCCCAATGCTGTCGCACAGTTATCCCACACGCGGCGCCTCAGCGGGAGTTCCCCGTTGGGCTCAATCGCGCATTGTGTAGTACAATCTGCATACAAGGCACGCTTCTTCCTCTCCGCTCCAGCTGCATTGCAGCATTGCTCACGGCGCCCTTCTTCTCCCATGATGTCAGGATTCTCTTCCCCCTCCGCCTGCGTCGGATTCCTTCTCCCTTTAATAGTACCCCCTTTTTTTACCCTGGACAATCCGACAGACGAGTTCTAACACGATAGCGTTAATGAGCCCGTGTCGCGGAAAATCCGGCGTCGCGCGTGCGGCGTCCAATGTGGGACATCGAATCCCCAAAAAGATTTTTGAACCACGTATACCCACTCCTTCCATATGATGCAGGCGATTGACTGACCTAATTGAATTTCCCAAGCTAAAATACGTAGAAAAATCGTAAACTATGACTTGCACACAATCTACAGGCATAATAACTCGCGGATTGTAAGTTGAGTATACGAGAAAACAAAAATATTTTACGCAAAAAGTCAAAGAAACCCTTTCATACGCACAAACCGGCCGCGGCGTTCACAGACCCGTCCGCCATTTTGGGCACGCCGGTTTGATGGGTGTCTTAGGGGCCACGGAGTGGTGCGCCCGGTTCCTTACATTAACTCAGCTGACACTCGCCTCCGCCGCATCGTAAAAACCCTCAATTTTCCTAAGGTAGCGCCATTCTTACATCTTTCCGCCACCCCGCGCTTCCCGGCGTTTTCCCCTCCACGCCTTCTGTCGTCCCAGTCTCCTCCGCTCTTCCATTGGCCAATCTGTGTCATGTGGAAGCACTTGACGCGCTTTTGTATATTTTTTTTCTTTCCAGCGCGCTCCTTCCACCATCGCCGGCGCATTGCGACAAAGCACGTCGGTAGCAAAGCACGTCCGGGTCGGCCGCATTTCGATGGGGCAGATATGCAAAGATGCCGATGTCCCGTGCATTGGGGGTACATTAGAGAAACCCAGCTAGTCAAAATTAATCCGGAGTCCCCCATTACGGCATGCCTTATAATCAGGTGGTGGTTTTGGGTACGTAAAACCCACGAATCATTTTTTTTCTCTGTCTTGTTTGGCTTCGAGTGTTTCAGTGAAAGCAACATTACTTGCTTGCGAAAACTTACAACGCATAAGAATACAGAAGCACGTAGTATACGGATATTAAGTTAGCACTTCAACAGAAGTGTTACTGGTGCTAATGAGGGAGGGGGATAATTATGTTCGAAACCTCTGTCAAGTTGTCCCATCAAAGTTTCTTCTTGCTATCAAATCCCACCCACTTGAACTGTAACAAAGAAATAAAAGACTACTTCATGTTCTGGTACGTTGTTTAAGGTATCGAGAGTGCCTACGTGTGAATACGCTGCTCATGGCTGCCACAACCCGTGCATGAGCTACAAACATCTGTAAAAGGCACGGAGCAGAAGCGTCCCTGTTGCTAGGTATTACTGGCCCCAGACAGTTGGAATCTCTCACGTGCAGGCCGAACAAAAGTATCCTACTGGTGCGTAAATGAACCTACGAAACCACTTACACATAGTTTCGCGCAGGAAAAAACCTTAAACTGAGGTAATTACGCGCGTGTTTGACCACACCATGTGCATGCGCCGTGCTTCAGCAACACGAAGTCTCAACGTGCGGCCGCTTTCCGCCTTAAATAATTGTTCTCTTTCTGTTTTTCTGGGCAATTCCAACGCGACGTTGGAATTGTTACCGACTGACGAAGCAAAATATCGCCTCGAGAACTGCTCCGCAGGGCTCGTATGAACATTTTCGCGGATTTCGTCCGGTAGCGCGTTAGCCGTCGTCAGCTACGGCAGGGCCAGCATAGGCGGCGCCACTGTCGAACCAACGCCGAGCGCGGGACTGAAGCGGAGGAGGAGGCAAGTGGTTGGCGCTACTCTAAGCTATTGAGGGGTTTTACGGCATCGCGGCCCCACGCAAGAGGCCGTGGCTCCACCACAAAGTTCGCCTTCGTGCATAACGTTCGCAGTAAGTAGTAGTAAAAGATAAATACCCCAGAAAGTGGATGGCGAAACGGGGCCACGGTAGCTCACTTGGTAAGAGCATCGCACGCGTAATGCGAAGACGTGAAATCGTTGCCAGGAAACCTTATGGTTAGATACACTCCGGTTGCCGGAAGCGTGAGGAAGCAGTCAGAGATCTTTGAATGCTGTCGCGTTATACTCTTCAAGGCGAAGCTTAAGCGTCCTCCAAATTTTTCGTTTATTCAGTGTTCTGATGATATCCCATTGAAACTAAATATCGTACCTCGCAGTGGACACATGAATTTTAGTGCGAAATTATGTATACGTTCGTTAATATCTTCAATGAAATTTTCATGTAGAGCGCCTAAATGGCAAGAGAAGCCACAAACTCAGCATGTCTACTCACCACGAAGTATTTGTCGCTCACTATTCGAATACCCATTGAATAAATGTCTCCTGCCTTTGCTACTGGGCCCAGTGCCGTATCATTAGGTGCATCAACACCCCTTTGGCTGGTGTATATGCCGGTCCCATTTGCAGGAATTTCAGTCTTGCAGAAGTACTTATCGTCATATATAGTGTGCACGCCAACAGCCCTAGAAAGGAAAAACGCAGTGAGAGTCAAAAACTTGTGCAGTGTAAAACCCTTTGCAAGTGTTATACAATACATTTATCACGTGTTATCTTGCCTCTTAATAGGAATAAGACGTTTGGCTTTCACTTTAGTCAAATTGTTCGAAGGTACAACTTTGCGCACTACTCACACTGTATATTTAATTTATGACTTCTAACGTATGTATCCGTTCTTACGTATTTACTAATGTATTTAATCAACATCATTGCTAATACAAGGGTAGAGCCTATCTCACCGAGATGTAGCATGTAAACTATCCTCTTAGCGCGGCAGTTTACTGCCCAGTGATAGCTACAAAGGAGTGACATTAGCCAGACGCTACCATCAGAAACATGTTGCGCTACCCTTTTGTTCCATTTGCAAATAATTGGTACGGCATAACACAAATATGTATATTTCTTTATGCAACGAGAAACCAAGAGCGTGTTGATTAGTCGCCAGTTTGATTTCCTGCAACGGCAGCCGCAGTTAGACTGGGAGAGAAAGAAAAATTACGCGACACCCAACCACCGTGGGAATCGTTGTAAGCGAAGCTTTCTGTGCAGTTTGCTTTGATTGACGAAAACAAGTGGTGATGTTGGCGTCGAATGTTCCATTTCCTAAATCTTTAGTCTAACACGATGGTGGTGAGGTGATGTTAAGCGTAATCTTGCGTGCACCACTGCTGTTTGTCTGCGTAGTTCACAGAATACTTAGGAGGAGGTGTCTGCTTGAGGCGTTGTTGTGTGCCATATTTCATAACTTCTAAGAGGGTTGAGAATATTAATTGCCTCACATGGCACATCGCATTGCGTCAGAAGTATTAAACATAATTGGATTATTGGGCAGTATGTGCCTAAACCACAATCGGATTAGGAGGCACGTTATAGTGGCGGAGACCGTATTAATTCTGAAACCGTGGTGTTCTTTAACGTGCCCCTAAATCTAAGTGCAGGACGGTGTTTTGGATTTCACTGTAGCCGAAATGCAGCTGCTGCAGTAGAGATCAAACTCACGGCCTCGAGCAATGCCAAACCCGCAAAGCTATTGCAGCCGGCACAGAAGTGTTCATATGACGTGGGAACGCTTCCGTAGTGTCGCCTAGAACATAGGATGCGCGTTAATGCGGCTCTGCTTCTGCACGCCCTGCGTAAGTTGCCTGCTTCACAAATTTGCATTGTCTTTAGTTTTCAGAACTAGCAGAAATGTTCCGCACTATTCCTCGAAAATAAATTATTTTCGTTTGCCCACAACCGGCTGTCGGGTGTTTAGCAGTACTATTTCGTTGCCTTATCACGCCGTTTCCCATCACCCCGCCTTCCTTGTATTGGGATAGTGAGCGAATAGTAATTCATAAGGACGAATAGTGTCCGTGCGATTCACTCGTTTCGCGACTACATTGATTCAATTCATTCTGTGCCTCCTCTCCCCTCCTCTCGATCATTCTGTTCAGCTTCCCTCTGGAATTGCACGCCAGAGAATGTTAAGGATTGCAATTTCTAGAATGCTTTTGCGGGGTCACAGATAATTACAGCTGTCAAGAAGCTAATGTGACGACGCGAGGGGAGTTTCGGAGGGCATTGTGAAGATTCGACGCCGCTCAAAGGTCCAAACGAGTTTCTCGCGTCTCCTTTCGTCTCTGCCACGCTCCTGTCCTGTAAACACACGCTATAAATCACCCGCCTGCGTGGCGTGCCAGACAACGGCAGTTGCATGCGCAGCGCGAAAGTGAAAGAAAGAGGCAACAAAAGCTTCGATTTAAAAAAAAAATATGTCACAGCTTCAACCGAAAGGTGAAGCATCGATTGCAGTATCAAATTATTAGGCAGCTTACGAGGTAAGGATAGCAGTTTCATCGGCCATAGGAATTTTTAAAATGTGCTTAATAACTAAATAAACATGCATGGTGTCCAGCGCGCACCGGCAAACATGAGCACATCTCACTCGATGACCGCGGAAGAACAACGGCGTGAGGAAGAGGGCCGCATCAGCTGGGAACTTGGATTCTTGCTACCTCTTGCTTCAGTGCGAAATAAGTGTGCGAGCATAGAGTTCGCACGAAGCCATCAGACCTCACCGGGCCAAGATTTCTGCCCCCCGAAGATTTCTTTCAACATCGTCACGTTGTAGTGACGGCGAAGAGCGAAATGTAAGTCGCAAAAACCAAATTTCTTATTGGGCGCACCTGTGCCTACAAAAGCAAGTGACACTAGAAGCACCACGACCGCGGAGAGCACAGTCGGTGATCGTCGAAATCTCATTTGCGGGGTGAAGCGCGTAAGCTTTTCTACGGGATGTCCCAGCTAACTTTAGCCAGAGCATAAAATTATGCGAATGCGACGTAGCTGTACAGAACCATTGTTGTTTGCCATGGCTTGGAGATACTGAAATTATATTTTTCATTCTGCTTAATCAGATAATGAGTCTTACATATTTATTTAACTTCTCAAATAATGTAGTTAGACAAAAAGGCTCAATGAGAAAATTGTACAGCAACATGAAAAACTCGCGATACAGCCTTCTGTTGCTCAATAGGTGCAACATAAATGTGTTTTTCCTAACGTGAAATGAGCCAGCGAAAATATTTTAGCACATTTTACGAATGCTTTTCTATCGATTTTTGAGAAAAACAGAGAACGAAAGAAAGTATCAATGCCTCCTTTGTAAAATCATCAACCCAATGCTACATACACTAGAGCAAAATACTACTAAAGCACATGAAGTAAAGAGAAATAATAAATAAAAAATAAATAAGTCCGAGGGTTCGTTAGCGCTGGCACAAAGCCTTAAGGCGAAAAAGATTTACTACTTCAGGTCACGTGCGGTGCTGCAGTGATTGGGTAAAGGCTTCTGGCACGACCTCACTGTCCTCAGTGCACATATACGTCGTGTTATCTAGCAAGGTCCGAACTAGCGTCGCTAGAGTTACTCACTAAGTCCTTGCCGATTTCTTGGGGTCCAAAACAAAATACCGTCGATTGGCTGGTATTCCACGTAGCATCGTCAGAAATTGTAGTGTCGGCTATCCGTGCTTTGCCGGTTTCTCATGCTCAAGCGGACGAGTTGTACTTTTTCGGCGCACCGAAGACAAATGGCGACGTCGAGAGTCTCTTCTCCGGTCACATGCGGCAGCACAGCGTCGAGAGTCGTCAACCCGTTTCTTCTGTAAACCAGCTTGAATGGTGAGATCTGTATTTTTTTGCATTAGCGTGTTTTATGCGAAACTTACGTACGGAAGGACGGCATACCACTTCTCGTGCTCGACGTCGACGTATGTGGCTAACGTGTCAGCAAGCGTCTTGGTCAGGCGTTCCATTAGATCATTCCTTGCGAGTGGTATGTGATTGCCCTCCTGTGATTTGTTTGGCTATACCGCAGGATGACTTGAGTAAGCTCAGCAGTACAATCCGTTCTTGTGTCGGCAATGGAGGCCTCAACAAGTCTATCCCCATTTGCTGAAATGGTCGGCAAAGAACGTAGTTTGGCTATAGCAATCCTGCGGGCCTTGTCGGTGGTGTCTTGCGTCGCTGGCAGTTTCTGCATGTCTTGACGCTACGGGTGAGGTCGGCGTTCAGGCGGGGCCAGTAATACTTCTAATACTTCTCCTGAATCCTCGCGAGCATACGCGACAACATGAGCTGGTCTTCCATGGGGTCATGAGACATGGCATGCAAACGCCAAGCCCCAGAGCTGATGAAACAACCAGGAGTTTGTTAGCGCAGACTAGCGAGAGAGCGAGAGAGCGAGAGAGAGAACTTTATTCAAAATTCTTGGTGCGCTAAATGAGGTGGGGGGGCTGTGAGACTAGCTCCACCAGGGCCTCCCTTCCTCAGGCAGCGATCAGATCTTGAGTATTGGCGACGTGTTCGCCAGTGACACAACCAAGATTTGATCTTTCGAGCAGTTACTGAGCTGCATGGCTTTCCAATGTTCGGACATGTGATTCTGAATGTAACATTAGTGCTGTGTTTAATGGTGTGTGGTACTGAGTGACATGCCCAGATAGTGTGGTCGAGATCGGCGCGTGGCATGTGGCATGGTTTGGAGCTCGGTGTGAAGGCATCGGGGTAGATGTGATGATACAGGGACGGTGCAGGAAAGGTGCGCGTCTGTAAGAGCCGTCACGTGATAGATTGATGTTTGTTGAGAGAGTTGTCGGGAGGGCGGTATTTGAAGCGGGCTTTGCAGTAGTACGTGAGGATCTCGCGATAGCTGATCATACGCTCGCTCGCGTGGCTGCGCCAGGACGCTACGGCTTCGTGCTTAGAGGCTTGCGGAAGCTGAGGGCATCCGGAAACCTGCTGGCCTGAAGGGGAGTAATGTGCCCGGTGGATGTTTGCTCGGTCGGAGTCTTGCGCGGCTTTGTTTTCGGTAAGACGGGCGTGGCTCAGGCCCCAGATAAGGTGGACGCTGCGGCGACAGGAGGGGTGTGTGCCTGTGCGAATGCGGTATGCTTGGGACAAGATGAGCCGCCTGGTATAGTCACGTAGGGCTATCTTGGAGTCAGTGGTGATGCACGATGCAGTATTCGAAGCATAGCGAGAGCTATAGAAGCATCTTCGCCTTCTTCAGGATGAATGCTTCGTATGCAGCTGATTTTTGTAATATCCAGTTTCGAGCCCGCGACCACGGCAAGTGGCTTGGTTAGTCCGCGGCGTCGACATAAGATACGTGCCAAGCGCCCTCATACCTATTGCCGAGTTGCCAAGCCCATGCGGTGCGAGGTGCTTTATTGTGGTCGGGGCGCATGTTCTTTAGGAGAGGGGGAATCAGGAAAGTGTCGCGAATGTCCGGTGGTATGGGGAGCTTGACTGCAACCTGCTTGATGTAAAGATGCTCAGGTTACTGAGGACTTGACGTCATTTCGCGGTGTGGAAGAGGCCTGCGTAGTGAGCTAGGCGCTGAGCTTCGATGAGGTCGCAGAGTTTTATGGAGCCTCAATTCAGCCAGCTTCACATTGGCGGTGTTGGGCGGAACGTGGAGTACTTGTTCATATGTTCCCTGATGATGATATCAATGTTGTGTTTCTCAGAATGTGTGAGGCATAAGAAGGGTACAGCATATGTGATGCGACTCATCATGAAGGCCCGGCCTAGCCGAAGAATGTTGTCCTCTTTAATACCAGTTTAGATAATACCAGTATGAGATAAGCAGGCCTACTTGTGGAGCGTGGTTGCTAAGATGATGTAAAGTTGCAGTATTCGTGCGGTTTTGCTGCGTACGCAGCCCAAGGGCTCAGAAGATTGGAACGCGAGGGAAAGGCGCGCTGTGGGGCTGCCAGGTCAATGGATGGAGAGTGAGGTTCTGACGGGTGGTGCCGATGAGCAGACTCGAGTATGAGCAGTTCGGATTTAGGCGAAGAGCACGAAAGAACGCGTGATTCAATGTATGCCGTCAATGTATCCATGGATGCTCGTAGGGTTCCTTGAATGTCGCTATCACTACCTTCTGTGGTCGAGAATGTAATGTCCGCATAGAGACTGTGATGGAGGCGGAGAATGGCAATGAGGCGCTCCAGGAGTCCGAGGAGTGCGACATTCAAAAGTATGGGCGAGTGTATGCTGACCCTTGCAGTGTAACCTTACTCCCTAGCGATATCACGTCCGATTTGAGGCCCTAGAATGTTGGAATGGCTGTACGACTAGGTAGGAAATCTACCACATAGCGGTACATGTTGTAACCGACGTACAAATGTGACGGCGCCTCCAATATGGCGTTGTGTTTGACGTTGTTGTCGAAAGCTTTTGCAAGAACCCAACCAAGGATGGCTTCTGTGTCAAGTTGAGGACCTTGATAAGGACCTATGATTTCGTGATATAGCTGAAGCATAATGTCTTGCGTGGATAGCTGTGGGCGGAAGCCAAATCATGTGGGGTAGTTACGCTTGTCTAAGTGTGCAGTAAGCCTTTGAAGACTAGTGTGTTCCATGACTTTCACCCGGCATGGCGTGAGGGCGATGGGGCGCATATTGTCTAAATGCAGGGGTTCGCTCGGTTTAGAAATTAGTACAATTTCGGCACACTTCCAGGATGACGTTAAAGAACCGCATTCCCATACCGCATTCACGTGATGCAGGAGGGTCGCGAGGGAGGCGTCATCCGTGGAGGCCTAGTTGGGTGTGAAGGTGTGAACCACTGCCTGCGGCTCCGCAAAGGTAACGGGGGCATCCATCTCAACGTTGTTCTGGCCTCTGTAGGGCAGTTGCTGTTGAATTGGTTGAGTACCAATGTACTTGACGGTTAAGTCCCGGAATAACTGATTACCAGAGTCATGGCCAGATGTAGTAGTTTCGGTTGATTCTGCCATTGTGTACTTTTACAAGTGCGATCGTCGAGGAGATTTTGGAAGGTATTCCAGGTATTACGGAGGGTAGGTTGCCGTCTCATACCGTCGCATACAGCATGTCATTGCTCATTGGTGAGCTGATGCACATAGTGCTCGATATGCCGGTTGAGTACCGCGATGCGTTTGCAGAGCTGACTGTTGAGTCTCTAATTCTGGTATCACCCTTGAAGTCCATCGAGGGCCTCTTACACATGCAGGAGACGGTTTTCGAGTTGGTCTAGGCCAGCCTCTTCAGAGACACTATTGGTCGCTTTCTGGACGTCCTCCAACAAACCGGCTATCCGGACCTCTACAGTGGGATGAGGGCCGTCCGGAAGGGTGCGCTGTGTGCGCCATGTCCATATGGCATCCCAGTCCGTGAGACCAAGCGGCCGTCCAACCCGTCTATTCGGACCGGCCGTGATTTAAGCCTAGAGGCAAAGTGGTCACTGCCGAGAGTATGTCCGGTATCCTACCAATCTGCCGCAGGAGTACGCTTGGTGAGAATTAGATCCGGCGTGGTATCTGTGGACGTTCTGTTGATAGTGTGCGTGTGGTGGGCAGGATCAGTGAGGGCGGCGTATCAGAGTTGCTTGATGTCTGCGCAGAGCTGGCGGCCTTTGCGTCTCTCGCGAAAACGATGGGGAGTGGGCAAAAGGATCCACTGGCTGCAGAAGGCGGTAGAAGCGATGTGATTGGGACTGCTGTAAATAGCGAGTTAAATAGGGTGGAGGAGTTCTTGCGCTGAGGCGGGATAATTTCGAGGAAAAGATGCGGAGGGCTGTGCGGAAAGGGTCGTGCGGTATGACCGTAATGTTGCTTCAGACGAGTGTGGTGAGAGATGGCTGATGATTGGTAGTGTGGGCGTGGAAGTGGTAGGCCGCGTGACTGGTGAGTTTTGCCGCTGTCATGTGACTTTGAAGGCGGATGACATCGGGCGGGACCTGTAACAAAGGTATCGGTAGACGCTGTCTTAGGACTCCTCGTTTCCGTGAGTATCCGCGCCAGTTCCTCTGCCAAATGCCGTACGTAGCATGTTGAGAGGCGAAGGTATCGTCCATGCCTGAGTGAGATTTCTTGAATATGACTCCTTTGAACGTGTCAGACCGTTCCTCAACGTCTGTCATACGTCATTTGAGTTTCGTTGTAGAAGTTAGGATTTTGTAGGCGAGCTCTGAATGTTCGTGGTCATGAGCTGATTTGAGCATTTGAGTCGCAGCGGCACTGGGCTAGGCTATGGCCCCTTGCAGACAATCTTCGGCAGTTGCACGAACTGCACTTGCTGACTGGGTGGAAATAGCGGTGTCCATGGAGCCATCGCGTTCTGGAGCACGGCGCTTAGGCAAGTGAGGAGGGAGATCATTGTTAGGTATCGGGTGCACTGCTCTAGTACATTCTTAGCAGCTGCTGACAGAACGTGTTCTCGCGCCTAAGGACCGATATTTTGGAGCAAATGGCCTTAAGTTCCTGCATGACTAGTTGCAGTGATAAATTGTCTGCGGACGAAGTCGACGGCTGAGGTGGGGGCTCAGCGAGGCGAGGGGTGTGTGTGTGTGTAGAGACGTTAGAGGGAGAGGACATGGCTGTTCAGCTTACCTGGGAGAGTTCCGTGGAAGCTTGTTCCGATGTGGTGTTGCATATTGATGGGGTGGTGCACGGTTTCGGGAGCTGCTCCTCCAACAAGCTCTGGAAGCGATTGCAGGAACCACTTCGTGATGACGTAGACGGATATCCCGAGCGCTGCTCAGGCGAGAAGGAAGGGGTGACAGCTTGTGCCGTGGTGCGATGTAGAGTTTGTGCTTGGTACCACTGTATGAGGAGGGGAGGGGTAATGTAGCGCCATGCACAGACCTTAAGGCCAATCAGGTGACCGAGGCCACAAAGAGAACATTATGCCTGGTAGGCGTGGCCGGGTTTAGGGCCTTCTTGGTAGCATGTGACACACGGGCTGCGGCGTGAGGCAGGGCAAACGTCGGCGCGATGTTGGACTGACCCGCGGAGTGTGCAGAATTAGGCTTTGCTCTCGTGGATATAAGATTTTTAGTTGGCGCCTCGGTAGTTGTCTTAAAACGGGACTTGTCCGTCGAAAACAATGAGCACCGATTTGGTCTTTCCGATCCCACGAGCTTGCAGTATAGAAGAGTTACGTTGGTAATTGGCTGGTCGTGATGGCTTTATGAGTGTCGTATGGTGGGATCTTGGGGATGGCCCCTTTAGTTGTGTCATCCGGGCAGGTGGTGCAGGATGCCGCGGGGTAGTTCTTGCCTCCGGTCTGAAGGGATGTGATCGTTCCCTAGTACTCGGCATTGTGTATTTTAGAGACGCAGGCCAAGACAATATTACATGCTGATTCGGTCCTATAGGTATCCTAATGAAAACTTAGAGCGCTAAAAACACAAAGGACGTAGAAGAAGAAACACACACACAGCGGGTGTAGTGTGTATTTCTTCTCCTTTATCCTTTGTCTTTTTAGCGCTGTACATTTTTATGAGAATGCATTACCAACTAGCGCACCTGTCCATCTTTTTGCACTGTATTCCTATACGTATCCTCTGCGGTATCGGTCGGAGTGAGGCCTGTAGCAGCAAGAATGGGATCGCGGATTTACGCTTCCCATATTATGGCGGCATTAAGGCCCAACCACACGCAGCCCGGGATACGCGTCTCGCTACGCGTACACGTAAGCGTACGCGTCTGCGTGCGCGTACGCGGGTGATGAAGGGAAGGGCGTCCAGCCACACGATACGCGCACACGTGCGCGCTTCGCTGCGCGTAGCACAGGGCTGACAGACCAGCGGCCCAGCGATGGCGGAAACGGTCGTCTTTGGCTTTGAGAAAAGTTTATCTTTAATTTCGTTATGGCTAGCCATTTTTATTTAATTTATCAATGTTAGAGCTAGTACATTGTTTTTAAGTTGAGAAATGCACGCTGTTCGTATCTATACATCCTTATGGCAAGAAAAGCTACATCAATTATCAACATCACGCGCGATAGCGTCTGCTTGCTCACAACTGCAGCTGACATCTGCGCGCGACCACGCACAACGTTGCTGCCGAGCTCTTGCTTAGCCGCTTGCTTCGCCGGCATCAGCGTTCTCTCCCCGCAATGTACCACATGAGAAAGAAGCTTTTGCTGCTGCTGCTCTTGCAAAGGCGGCGGGAGCGCAGAAAGCGTCTGCGGCCTCTGCAGCGACGTTGGTGGGTCCGGCCAGTCTTTCAACTGCGTAAAGAAGAAGGACTTTACGGCTGTGAGTAACTTCTTTCCTTTCGATGATCTACAGTGGTAGAACTAGGAGCCAGTGTTTGGACATGGGGACTTATCTTCGTTAGGACAGCAATTACTTATCAGCGTTTTTAAGTGCGCGCATAAGTGAAAGGGTTAAAGTAGTAATGCGGGGATCGTACTCGCAGCGCGCGAACGCCCAATTCGCAGAATAGCATCGTGTCGTCGGTGCAAGGTTCGTCCAGGTTGACAGCACCGATAGAAACGATAACGTGACGTACGCGAACAGAGGGAACGACAAGAGCAGGGTGTAGTTCGGAAAGCGCGAAAGCATAGGCGAAGATCGGGCTGATTAGCCGCTGGAAGCATACAGATAGTATATTCGATACGTGGTGACGACACCTCACGACGTTTCAACTGCCGCCTGTCTAACCCGTATATGCCGTACGACATACGGTCATTAACTGTTCAGCTTCAGAGGGGAAGAAGCGCTTGATTCTATTTAACAGACAATCTGTAATACTAATTTGGAGCTCCCTTCATTATTAACAGTAGACCATACTGTTTGCACAGAGCTTGTGTAAGACCCGCTTTTCTTGCACAAAATTTGTAAGGATTAAGTTTTGTAATACATTTTCTGCTATTCGATATTTTATTTGATATCCAGATTATTTTTTCTTCATTTGATTCGATTCTAAATCTACTTTTCGTGTGTAAGTCAGATAGTGGCGATCGTGCCTGCAAAGTATTAAACAACTGCAGAACAGCACGACAGCCGCAGAAATTTCTTAAATTTTTTTCAGCTTAAGAAATTTTTTAAAGCTCACAATGCTGTTCACGGCTCCCGTCAGGTAGCCCTGCTTCCTGCCAGAGAAGCAGGGTCATACGTATAAATGTCTCATTTACACACTGCCTTCAATGTCACTGATTACCTACAAAGACTTTGGCCAAACATCCAATGCAGAACATGCAAAACCAACTCTGGAACTGAGCCACAGAACACAAAGAAAAAAAAAATGCAAGGAATGTGGCTTGTGGATGATAGTTGTGGCAGAGGTAGAGGTTGTCTATGTTGGCAGTGAACCTCGCCTCCTGGCTATGTGGTGGCTAAGTTCTCCCTTTCTGCTACCTCTTCTAAAAATAATAAAACAATTTGAAAAATGCTTGCGCTGCTAGAACGCCCCGACAGGCTTTACAACTTGCAGCATATAACCGAAATTTTCAATGGGGTCTGGTTGAAGGTTCATTACATTTTTTTTTATTTACATGCATGTACAGGCATCTCTACATGCATGCACAAACTCTACATGTACAGGTGGTGAACTCAAAAAGGTTCATTGCTGCAAGACAGGCTGAATGAGTATAAACACAGATGAAAGCGATAAACATCTGTCTTGCAACAACAAACCTTTAGTTGCAAGTCAGTGCTTCTTTATCGTAGGTGTGTTGCTAAAACATGTTCACACATCTCTACAGCAGCAATGGCCAGCCAACCAGGCCCACAGATATCAACATTATGAAATTCTTGAATACCGCACAAAAATATGGATACAACACAATGTAAAATGAACAAGAAAGAAGAGCTGAGGGGCTTTGACATGACAACAACAGACAAGGAAACATATATAAAGCATAAAGGATAATAACTGTCATTTTATTTGTAATGTCAACATCGCAAGGAGAAGGGAAATGAAAGTGGACAAAATATAACTTGCCATTGGTGGGAGCTAAAACCAAAACCAATTGAGCTGGAGGCTATTTCACCATCAATTTCATAGAATGTTTATGTGTACTAGATTAGGCTCTTGGAGTGTTCTTGCACGAGTAGTGCTGGCTAAAACTACCAGGGTGATATCTAGTACATGCACATACAGGCCCAAGAAAGTTTGCAGTGGGATAGCCATTGCTGCAGCTCTACTGGTAAAGCAATGCAAGCATAATTCAAAGGTTGTGGGTTCGTCTCCCATCAGTGGGAAGCTACCTTTTCATATACTTTCATTCTCCTCCTTATTTTTCCATTTCGATATAAAGTAATTAAATTCATCAATGATTTCCTTTTGTTTCATTGTCTCTTGGCTTTATTATACAAAAAGTATACATTAAAAAACATTAATCTTTGAATTACTTTCCTACTTGCATCAATTTAATTTTCAAGTCGAGATGCGTATCCTCACTGGCCTCTCTAATGTGTTTGAGCAGAGAGACGGCAAAAGTTCAAGGTCGTCTTGTGGTTTGCATCTTTTGATTGCGCTTGAAACATTGCCTAATTCCTCCAATATTAACTGACTCTAATCTTTCTTTTTCCTTTTCCTCCCCCTTGACTTTGCTTCAGAAGCAATGCTTCCTAACGTATCCAGCCTGCGACTGCCTGCTGAAGCCAGCGATGCTTCTGACTGCGGACTGCTGTGGTGAGCCTCAGAATCCTCAGGAACCAGAACTTCTTGAAATATCGGTGATTCAAGAGATTCCAAAATGTCCTGAGACTCCACAGACTCATGCAACGCCGAAGACAGAGTCGAGGCTGGCGCTTGTGACTCTTCACTCGACGGTGATGGCACTTCAAGTGTTGCCAGATCGGAAAACTGGCACATTTTTTGTTAAGATGTCTGCAGCACTTCCCTCCTCACTCGATGGGGGCACTGGTGGAAGGTTGGCGGACATCCTGCATGTGAGCGTAATAAGGTTTGCACATACTGTCAATGTGTAAATAATGTGCCAGTCTGGATGCAAAAATATATGAAGGCTCAAATCCGTCCACACTTGTTTTAGTGTGTGATTTTATTAGAGTACACTGAAGCTCTGAATCAGTTTTGTAGGGACAAAAGTGGCTTGCCTACACAACCAGAATGAACAGTTTCTGCTTGCGCGTAAGTGTAGCTTTTGTATCTTTTTCTGTTTTTGCTTGTGATGCATTTAAGGAGTTATTACAAGATCTGCATGCCTAAAGCCTAGTGATTACTTCTACTCAAAACAGTGCATGATATTTGGAATGTCTCAGTTTTGAAATAATTAGCAGGAAGCATTCCACTACATTTACTCAGTAAAACCACTTCATAAATTTCATGTTGAAAGACCTATGCTTGCACTTTCTAAACATAGAGTAGTAGTACCGTTAGGTCTTGCTTTAGCATGAGGCTCTCTCCTGTTCTAGTTTTTCTACTTGAAACGTTCTTGGCTTGTAACTTTGTTTTCCTTTCACTTGTTTGTAAACTTCATCTCATTCTAAACTGTTTTTCTTAACTGAATGTACGTCTAAACACAGTGTGAAGCTGTGTACGTAGTAGTCAGTGCATTTGTTGTTTGTATTTAGGAAGTTAGTCTAATAATGTTTGTCTTCTTGCCATCTGCCTTGTAAAGGGTGTTTTGGCCCAGCAAAGCTGACCTTAGCGAGCAAGCCCTTCCAGAAGGTTCCTTACAGCCAAGCTTTTTTTGCCTCTTCTCTGGACTTTCCTACCGCTGCTCCTACTGTCTTGCCAAATAGCTCGCCTCATACTGATATTAATGTAGTCGTTGAACCATTGTCACCCCAGCTGACTACTGGCTACTGTGTTGCACGAGTGACCAGTACTGGACGTAATGCAAATACCAATTAAAATAATGTAACAAGATCGTGGTTTTGGCAGGTAAAATTTCAATAATCATTTTTTGCACAGTGCGAATGTGTTAAACTGGATCATCTAGTCCTTCCTTGGAAATTTTGCTAAGCAGGATCAGCGTTCTCCACAAACATTGTGAAAGCTTCGCTTAAACCAGTAACCACAGCACCTGGGATCTGCAGAATAACCGCAGGCTGATAATTAGGTAAGGACACTGCTGAGCAGACACAAAAGAATTATCAATTACACAGCTGACAATGTCGTCAGCACTATGGCGCATTTATTCCTACAGCATGATGACACTGAATGAATCCCTAAGCAAGCTAGCTAATATTTGAGGATCTGTGATGAAGCACCGATTTGCACACTGCTGGCAAGCAACAAAATGCAAAATTAAAACTGTGCATTGAAGTGCCCAAGGTACACGTGAATATAGCAACATTCAATACTCAGTTAAATACTGGCCATTGACTTGCACGCTGCCTTCTAGGATCAGTGCACAGAATAAAAAAAAAACTACTTGCATGTTTTGTGTTTTGTTTTTGTGTGTGCATCATGCAAGCCCTTTTCTTTTTATTCATCCTGCTAATTTGTATGTGATATTCTCTGTACTTCTGTCTTATGCTTTATTGTAAGGTTTTTAAGTGCTATTTTACTTGTTATTTTGTACCTGTATTTCTGCTTTCTCTGCTCCCCACTGCAAAGCCAAACTGGCTTTGCGGGTACCTAAATAAATAAATATACAAAGCTATTCTTGTACTGCTTGCATGTCCCCTTACCGGATCACATTTAACGAACTATGCGATAATCGGAGCGGCGATGCAGCACAAATATTTTATCGCCAATTAGACAAAGCTGAATATAATGCATACTGTGCGTCGACTTGCTTGCGTAAGCACAATTTTGACTCGATTCCCATAAGTGCGCTGCATTGCCAGCTATAATACAAACATATGGCATCGCCGGTCAACGTGGTAAAGGGAAAGCACTAAAATCTCGTGTTTCATTTTTAACACGTCGGCTTAGATGGAAACTTCAAGATCACTTACGGTCTACACTCCATTGTGTAGCGCAGAAACATCATTTGGTCGAAAAACAGCTAGATGACGTCGTCGTCAACGTCGACTGGCATGGCGCGGCTCTTTTCTTTCTGAAACGTCTTCCCAGGCGCCGAAATTTATTCCCCAGGGACTTCCATCACTTCTGCAGCGCTGTGATAACGTCATCTGCACAGATGAAACGCGTTTTCGACATCTGCGAGTCTGCTGATGAGAGAGGCAGCTTATACCAGTGCCACACAGCTAGGCTTTCGATGGCGATCGAGCGCGATCAAATTTCTCGATCACGATCGGTTCTACGCAGATCGCGCGGTACAGGCAATCGTGATCACAAAATCCGACCGCGATCGGGCTCGATCGCGATTGAAACTGCTCCGCTATGACGCCCGTATAAAATTCCGAGCACTCACCTGTTCGGCAGCGTTGGGCATGACGATCCATGACCACCTCGTCAAGTGCTTGTTCTAGTGGCGCTTATGTTTCGCCTGCTACGAAAGCGCAGGTCGAGCCTCAACGCAGGGGATCAGCGCTTCGTTGTTGATCGCCTCCATAGCCTCTGTGCTCTATCGACACGAAACCAGCAGCGACTCCCGGCGTCTCCGCACGATTCTGAAACTTCAACAACCTTTCCGAACCACCGGAAGTGTACATGCGGCCCACGTGACGTCGGTGCACAAGCTGCCACTTCCGTCGCGTACGCTCAAAATGACGCCCAAGATCAAGACCTCCTTGACGCGCGCGTTTCCTGCGCGTCTGCCCTCTCTAGACGCGTAGGACAGGCGCGTACGGCCTCGCAGACGCGTGACGCGCAGCCAGGCGCGCACGATTCACCGCGTGTGGTTGGGCCTTTAGAGTCGACTTGCAGGCGAAGGGGGACTTTAATGTCTGTAGGTATTCTGGGCAATCTTGAAGCACGCGGGCGATGGTAGAGTCGCAGTAGGCCCTGCTGCGACTGCGTGGTAGCGACATGTGCCGGCTGAGTGGATTGGTGCTGGCGTTGCTTGTGCTAGTGGCAAAGAAACCATCCGAATTCGGTGGGGGCGGGGGGGGGGGGGGGGGGTCAATCTCTGTCCCTTAGACTTCAACGACATCCATGACGATAAGGCTAGGTTCGAACAAGAAAAATGGATAATGGTCGCATCAGAGATGCATGGTCGCTAAGCGAGCCGATAGCTCGTCATTAGGGTTAGCGAGGCGGCGGCATGGCCTCGTAAGAAAATCGCCGAGAAAGCTACTTGCTTTGCACCAAAACGACGAGAGTGACCTCTGCGGAGAGCTGATATCTTCGCGGAGTCGATTGCAATGGTGTTTGGGTTCTAGAAGTCAGAATTTTGCCAGGAAGATTGAAGAAAGACGGAGCCTATTAGAGGTGCTCCACTGCTCGCGCCTTCGTCCGTGGACTGGGGTGAAGCTTTCCTTTACGAGGACAGAGTTTTTCAACAAAAACGAGGAAAATCTCTGCTCAATACCCTTGGGACAAAGTCGGTCTTCCATTTTAAGAACACGACAAGGCGTCTTGTCAGAACAACATCTTGACTTGTCTGCTCGCTGCTCTTCGGCGAAGTCGTCGGTGCCTATTGTACCTGATAAGAGTCGTCATCCTGTTCATGTTGCGGCGGCAGTTGATTACACTAAGAACAGTTGCACACCTCTTTGGGGTGTATATCTGCCACACAAAAATAATCGCCATGTGTCCCGCTTGCATTTCCTTTCATAAAAACGCTGCGCTCGATAATTTCCTGTCCAGAATGCTCTGTCCGGCTCATAACGCGCATGCCGTTCGTGACTTGAAAATACCGGACGGGGGCGTACCATTCTGGCGTTTAAACAGAGATGCTGTTTAAGCTGGTGGTTAGGCTGGCGGACGTGCACCGCAAAACCTCGCCGAGCGATGACGTCATCCCGCGCGCCGGCATCACTTCATCGTAGCTTCCTCGCCGCGCCGTACGGAAGCCGCTCATGTGCAGATGCGGATGTAAGCCGTGACGTCACCACGGAGCATAAAAGCAGTTCCGCTCGGCTGCCGCGTCGGCATAGCAGCCGGGTGTCCGACGAAGCGAGATTTGGGGCGAGAAAAGAAAAGCGTCGCTCCCGAAAAAAGGAAGCGTGGTGCGAAAGCCACCTCACCGCTACTCGAGAGCCAATGCGATGACTTCGGTCCACTCCCGAATATCGCGCAGATGAAGCGGCGGCGAATCTTCAGCGAGTTGCAGAAGATTCAGAGTTAGGAGCTCAAGTTACCGAGTAAAAGCGTGCGTGCAACTAGACGCGTCGACAAAACGATCCGGGCCTGCGGGTCACGGAGAAGTTCCAGCGGCAAGTTCGGAAATCCATGCGAGGTGTCGACGGACGCAGAAAACTTGACTGAGTCACCAAGCATCAACATAGCCAAACCAAGAATAACCTAGGTGGGGTAACCCGCTTCGCTGTTCGCCTAGTCTTCGTGTCACTATTGCAAAGCTGTCCCAAACTTTTTTAGAGTTTAGGAGCGCGGGAGAGGCATCCGGCATCAGTACTTTCGTCCGGACTTATATATTACGGTAATGTGGAAGTCTTGAAGTCGGAGGCTACAGCATGCAAGGCACCCTTAACTGTCCTTTAACTTGGCTCTCTAATACAGTGCCTTGTGGTCCGCTGAGCACTTTGAACGGCGTGCCACGCCGGTAAGGACGAAATATAGTGTTAGCGAGATTATGGCAAGGCATTCATTTTACGTGGGCGAATAATTGAATTCCGCTTCTGACTGCGAACGGCTTGCGCAAATTGTAACACTTTCAAGTCAGTGTTTCCTGTTAGGAATGACAGCGATGAGGCGTGCACTGCTTGTGTCGATTCGATTTCGGTATCGGCGTCTTCATTGACGTGGGTGAGTACTCGTGGCGACTGCAGGAACTGCCTCGACTTTAAGTTCTTCCCACTTAAACTAGACGTCGTATTCATTGAGAAGGGTCAGAGACGCGACAACGCTAGAAATGTTGTTGGGAAAGTGTTTAGACTAGGCATACAGACCAAGAAGCATATTGACACATGTATTTATTTATCCTTTTCTCTTGGACTGCACTTCAGAAACTCGAAATTACCATCGAAGTTCTTTGACTATATGAGTGGCAAACGCCACCTGCATATTGCCGCGACGCCATCTGTGCCCAACCACGTTGACGATGAAGACGACGACCTCGTGTGTGCAAGCGAGGCGCTACAGAAGAAGAAGCCTGGACGTGCCATAGGCTACAACAACAACAACAACAACAACAAGCCTGGACTGAGCGCTTGCTCTAATTCTTTCAAATACCGCTCTCCGCTCTTGTCTCCAGTGAGCCGTGACACTGGTTGACGTGCTGGGTACCGCATCATCACCTAATGATAGGGAAGACTCCTGCGAGTAGCCCTGCATCCAACCCTTCAAGGCATCATCCACGCGTCGAGACACCTGTGCACCGCGCAAGCCGCCGCCTGCAACGTCTGTGCCCGCAATTCGGCGTTTTCCAAGGGACTTTGTCAGCGACCTCACCGACTCAGGAATGGCGCTTGCAAGTCCAACGCAGGTGACTGTTCAAAACGATCGAGTCCCCACTAGTTTCCACGGTGACACGTATGAAGACGCCGAAGACTGGTTGGACCAGTACGAACGCGTAGCTATAAGGTCAATCAGTGGCGTCCGGACAAGAAGCTTGCCAATGTGTACTTCGCTCTTGAAGGTAGCGCAAGGACGTGGTTCCAAAATCGCGAAGCACATTTGACGTGGGACGAATTTTGCCGTCGGCTACTTGACGCCTTCGGAAGCACTGATCGCCGAGATAATGCACAACGCCTTCTCGAGTTGCGCATTCAGAAGCCCAACGAAAGTGTTTCGATGTTTGCCGAGGGCATGTCTCGTTTCTTTCGCCGCGCGGATCCCAGCATGCCTGATTCGAAGAAGCTGAGCCATCTCATGCGCGGCGTCAAAGAACAGCTATTCGCTGGTCTCGTGCGTAACCCGCCTACAACAGTGGAAGAGTTCATTAAGGAAGCCACAGCAATCGTGCGGGCGCTACAGCAGCGTTGCCGGCAATACGAACTCCTGACTAACGATGCACCTGCAGGAGCCGCAGTACTGACAGTTACAGACGAGACCTTGCTGCGTGAACTAATAAGAGACATTGTGCGCGAGGAGACTGCGAAGCAAACTGCGACACCGAAGGAGTTCACTGTTGCTTCGGTTGCTGAAGTCCGCCAAGAAATCCGGCAAGCATTTGCACCACCTGAGCCACTCCCTGATCCGTGTCCCGAGCCTCGCTTCGAGCCGCGCGCATACAGCTACGCAGACGCTGTTCGTCGCCCGCTTTCTACCGGACCAGTACAGCAGCACCACCAGCGGCCGCCCATTGCTGCCTGGGTACAGAGGGAGCATTTCAGGCGACCCCAGCTTCGCAGGACCGACGTATGGCGCACCGCTGATCGCCGACCATTGTGTTTTCAATGTGGCGAACCAGGGCATATTTATTGTTTTTGCCCTTATCGCCAGGGTGCAACCAGGAAATGTCACCTGCCACTCCGCGACAGTTTCCAGAGAGACATCGACGCTTCGACGACAGTGTCACTCGGGAACAAGGCAGCCCAGCTAACCTCCGGTCGCGCCTGCCGTCTCCATTGCGTTATTCTTCGCCAAACCGTCGCAGTTTCACCGACGTGGTGAGAGGCCGCTCTCCAAGCCCACGGTGGGGAAACTGAAATCGGTGACCTCCGGGGGGAAGGTTACAAGTCGTCGAACCGCCGAAAGTCCCCCAACATTACAGAAAAACGAGCAGAGCCACCCGGAGAAACGGAACGCCGACGAATTTGTGAGTGTCGACCTACTCTTAACGATTAATGGGCACGACGTGACAGCTTTAGTCGATACTGGCGCAGACTTTTCGATAATGAGTGAGCTGTTGGCAGACCGGCTCAAGAAAGTCAAAATGCAGTGGACGGGCCCTTATATTCGAAATGGCGGGGGCCAGATAATGACACCTACAGGAAAATGTAGTGCACGACTCCAGATAGGAAGTACAGCTTTTGTCGGCACATTTATGATTTTAAAAGAGTGCTGCAGATCACTCATCCTTGGAATTGACTTCTTGCGGGAGTACGGCGCCGTGGTTAACATACGGGACGGCGAGATAACCTTGTAAACTAGTACAGAGAGGAGCCACGACGAAGAGCGCCAACGTACATCGTTACGTGTCGCCGACGACGAACGTCTGCATACCACTACTATCATGCAGTCTTGTCTCCGTCAGCTGCGGAGAACAGTTTAACAAGGACGGTGTAGCCGAAAAAAACTAACTGCACTTATGTTCCATCAAGGTGTTGTCATTGCTCGCCGTATCGTCAGCCTAATTGGTGGTCACACAGAAGTACTTCTCACAAATTTCACCAATGAACGCCGGCATATCAGTAAGGGCGCCGCTGTGGCATACTTTGATGAAGTTGACCAAGTTCAATACTGCTTTGCTGTACAAGAGGAATCGACCACCGATAGTATGCCACATGCACCCGTCATCGACGTTGACCCAGGTTTAGCGCCGCAACAGACACAAAGTCTCAGGGAACTGCTTGACGATATTAAGGACTGCTTGTCTACAACGTCCCGAGTGCGTCAAACATCACTGACGAAACGCCGCATCATTACGGAGGAAACAGCAATACCCATCCGACAGCATCCATGTCGCATGGCTGAGAAAGAGCGTGAAGCAATGCAGCAAGTCAAGTAAATGCTAGAACATGATATCATCCAGCCGTCAAAAAGCCTTTGGGCATCGTCCGTGGTACTCGCTAAGAAGAAGGATGGTAGCCTGCGGTTTTGTATTGATTATCACAAGCTCAATCGGGTTACAAAAAAAAAAAGGTGTGTATCCCTTACCACGCATCGACGATTCCCTCGACCCACCGTGGTTGCTCAGTGGCTATGGTGTTGGGCTGCTGAGCACGGGGTCGCGGGATCGAATCCCGGCCACGGCCGCCGCATTTCGATGAGGGCGAAATGCGAAAGTACCCGTGTACATAGATTTAGGTGCACGTTAAAGAACCCCAGGTGGTCGAAATTTCCGGAGTCCTCCACTAGGGCGTGCCTCATAATCAGAAAGTGGTTTTGACCCCTCGACCGGTTACAGCATGCACGGCACTTCTCATCGATGGACTTGAAAAGTGGATACTGGTAAATAGAAGTCGATGAGCGGGATCGCGAAAAGACTGCTATTGTAACGTCTGATGGGCTCTATGAATGCAAAGTTCTCCCTTTTGGTTTGTGTTCAACCGCAGCCACGTTCCAAAGACTACTAGATACTGTTCTCTCAGACCTTAAGTGGAAGACTTGCTTAGTCTACCTACACAATGTCATTGTTTATTCTGCCAGATTTGATGAACATGTCAGACGGCTACGGTCGATTCTTCAAGCCATACGGTCCACGGTCCGCTGGGCTTACCTTAAAACCTGCAAAGTGCCACTTTGACTATGAAGAACTACAGTTTTTGGGCCACGGAGTAAGTAACACAAGTGTCAGACCTGAGCCTGAGAAAATCGCAGCCGTCACACAGTTTTCAAGGCCTACAGACAAAAAGGCAGTCAGACGCTTCCTGCGCCTATGCGCATGTGGCAACACACTCCGCGCATATTTCTGCGCACCCTCCGTCTTATCATCTGGCCCAGCATAACACAGCTGCACGCTGGACTGCATGGTCGATAAAACATAGCGCCACCTCCACGTCACCCGAGGTATGCGTCACCGGCGGTGGCTACAAAAACAGGCTGCCTGGCTGAGAAAGGCCGCCTTCTACCTTCCGCTACTGGGACGAACGTAGCGTTGGTATGCCCGTCCGCTGCTATCGTTAGTCGAATAAAGAAGCGTTACGTTTTTATGTTGGGATTCGTCCTTCGGCAGACACGACATCCCACATCTGGTGACCCGGACAACGAACAACAACGCATCGCCATGGACGAACAAGACGCCCTTCAACGACAGCTGGAACTTCTCAACAGACAGCTTCACACGCAGCAAGAGGTGATCCACAGGCAAGAGCAACAGCTTCAGGAACGGCACGACCAGCTCAATGGTTCCGTGCAGCAGCATCCTGCCGGCTCCACCGAGGACGTCACAACCTCGGCAGATGGCATCCCGCACGCTGCCCCGCACGGCGTCTGGCGTGTCGCTGTCAAGCTTCCGCCGTTTTGGGCCGACTCGCCCGAGGTATGGTTCGCCCAAGTCGAGGCCCACTTCTCCCTTGCGCACATCACACAAGACCTGACCCGCTACGATTATGTCGTCGCCCACCTCGATGCCCGCTACGCCAGCGAGGTCCAGGATATCCTTGCCAACCCACCAACGGCCAACCTTTACGAACACCTCAAGACGGAACTCATTCGCCGCCTGTCACTCTCGGAAGACCAGAAGGTGCGACAGCTTCAGTCCGCAGAACTTGCCGAGCGCAAGCCTTCGCAGCTTTTCCGCCACATGCGTGCTCTCGCGGGCAACATGGAAGTCCAGGATTCCTTACTGCGAGCACTTTGGCGTCAACGACTTCCACCGCACGTCCAGGCAATTCTGCAGGCTCAGCTTACGCTACCTCTCGACCAACTCGCCGGGATCGCTGATCGCGTCATTGAGGTCTCTTTGCCGCCGTTGTCGCCCACCGTCCAGGCTGTCGCCGCACCGCTGAACACCATAGAGCTTGCGCGGCCTATCGACGATATCAACCGACAGCTCAGCTCCATTAAACGACGCCTGGATCAACACTTGCCGACGCGCCACTCGCAAAGCCGTGGCCAGAACACTACCCCGTCGCAGCAGCCTGGTGACGACGGCCGGTGTTACTACCATAGACGCTTCGGGGACAGAGCACGGCAATGTCGACCACCCTGCTCCGCTAGAAATCGGAGAAACGCCAACGGCAGCTCGTAGCCACGGCTGCGAGCTGCCAACCTGGAGGCCGTCGCATCTTCGTCACCGACCAAATTACAAAGCAGCGGTTCCGACATTTGCTGCTACCCGCGAGCCCACCTTCAAGGTCCCCGTCCTTCTACGTCTTTCGAGCTCAGCGCGGCAAACCGGTCCACTATCAAAACTTACGGCTCGCTCCGCCTGCACGTCCAGCTTAAAAACCTACACCATGACCTTCATTGGAATTTTGTCATCGCCAACGTCAGAGCCAATCATCGGCTCAGACTTTTTGGCGCACTACAACCTCCTTCCGGACTGCGCCACGACCGTCTCATCGGCGCGACAACGGGACATTCTGCGCCAGGACAGCGAACGACTACCCACCAGCCAAGCATCAAAGTACTCAGCGTCGAACATAATTCACCGTACCACGCCATCCTCGCCGAATTTCCCGGTTTGACGCGCCCCAGCAGGTTGCCACGCGACGTGCAGCACACCACCTTGCACTACATCCGGACCACCCCAGGGCCCCCGGTTTTCTGTCGCGCCCGTCGCCTTGCCCCGGACCGCATGCGCATAGCCAAAGCAGAGATCGAAGTCATGCTCCAGGAGGGAATCGCCCGCCCCTCCGACGGCCGATGGGCCTCGCCACTTCACCTCCTGCCTAAGAAGACCGAAGGCTGGCGGCCCTGTGGGGACTACCGTGCCCTCAACGCCCGCACAATTCCGGACAGGTACCCCGTTCACCACATACAGGACTTCGCCCATCGCATTTCTGGCTGCCACGTTTTTTCCGTGCTAGACTTTGTCAAGGCCTACACGCAGATACCCGTCAATCCGGACGACGTCCCGAAAACTGCAATTATTACTCCTTTCGGCTTGTTCGAGTTTCCCTTCATGAGCTTTGGCCTGAGGAACGCTGGACAAACCTTTCAACGCTTCATCGATGAAGTCGTCCGCGGCCTCGACTTCTGTTTCGTCTATCTTGACGACATATTGGTCTTTTCCCGCAACGCCGACGAGCACCACAGGCACCTTCGTCTGCTTTTCCAATGCCTCGATGACCACGGCCTTCTCGTCAATGTCCCAAAGAGCACGCTCGGCGCTTCAGTCGTCAAATTCCTCGGCCATGAAGTTTCATCAGAGGGAACTCGACCCTTACCTGAACGCATCTCAGACATGCAAAATTACCCTCAACCAACCGCCGCTAAAGACCTTCGCCGTTTCCTCGGCATGCTGAACTTTTACAGGCGTTTCTTGCCACACGCAGCCGAGTACCAGCGTATACGAAGCAGTTCAGCACTTTCGCCACATTCTCGAAGCACAACACTGCACTATCTACACCGACCATAAACCTCTGACCTACGCCTTCTCTCAGCGCCGCGACAAATTCCCGCCGGTTCACCCGAACCAGCTCTCGTTCATCGCCCAGTTTACCACCGACATCCTACATATCAGCGGGAAGTACAACGTGGTCGCCGACGCGCTTTCACGTGTGGTAGCTATTAGCCCTTCGCAGATAACAGCTGATGTCCTCGCCGAGGCTCAGACTACGGATGCTGAACTGCAGGAGCTTCTTAAGGGCGGGTCATCGCTACAGCTGCAGCAAGTCCCCATATCTGAATCGACAAAGACTATCTTCTGCGACATGTCAACAGCACGAAGCAGGCTTTACGTGCCCATTTCCCAAATCCGTGGCCTCTTTAACCAGCTACATAATCTCAGCCATCCCAGCATACGCGCGTCTGCACGCCTCGTGGCTGACCGCTATGTCTGGCCCTCCATGCAGCGGGATTGGCGCACCTGGGCGCGCTCCTGCATTCATTGCCAGCGCGCTAAAGTCACCAGGCATGTCACTTCACCACTCGGCGCATTCCCCCAGACCTCTGGTCGGTTTCGACACGTCTACCTTGATATCATAGGGCCCTTGCCTCCAGCTGGACGCTATCGCTACTGCCTCACCGCCATCGATCGGTACACTCGATGGCCTGAGGCATGGCCCCTGTAGGGAATCACTGCGGAAGACGTTGCCTGGGCCTTCTTCGCCGGCTGGATTGCCCGCTTCGGGCCCCCTCGCCGCGTCACCACCGACCAAGGACGACAGTTCGAATCGCACCTTTTCCGGCTGCTCGGGCTGACCACCGGGTTCGAACGCTCGCGGACCACCAGCTACCACCCACGTGCCAACGGGATGATCGAACGTTTCCACAGACAGTTCAAAGCAACCATCATGTGCCACCCGGACTCAACCTGGCCTGAAGACATCCCAGCCGTCTCCCTAGGTCTTCGCGCCACCTTTAAGCCCGACATTCAGGCTACACCCGCAGAGCTCGTCTACGGGGAACCCCTCCGCCTCCCAGGCGAATTTCTCGCTGCACCGCCGTCCACCACCGCGACGTCAGATCCCACCGATTTCATTGCCCGGCTCCGACGCACCATCGCTGCCCTCCGCCCGTCACCTGCAGCTCACCACTGTAAGACCGCCCCCTTCGTCTTCAAGGATCTGGCAACATGCTCGCACACTTCTCTCCGCGACGACACCGTCCGCCGGCCTTTACAGCCACCTTACAGCGGACCCTACCCAGTTCTCCGTCGCGACGATAAAACCTTCACCCTGCGCATTAAAGGGAACGCCGTCCGCGTCTCTATCGACCGGCTGAAGCCGGCCTACGCCGATTCCGCCGAACCAGGGAATACCAGTACACCCACAGACGTCCATCCACGACCGCCGACATCGCAGCCTGCTTCTGTCACTACACGCAGCTGACGTCGCGTAAGGTTCCCAGATTTTTTCAAGCCCTGAGGGCTCTCCACTCCGCGGGGGGGTGATGTGGCGACACACTCCGCGCATATTTCTGCGCACCCTCCTTCTTATCATCTGGCCCAGCATAACACAGCTGCACGCTGGACTGCATGGTCGATGAAACATAGCGCCACCGCCACGTCACCCGAGGTATGCGTCACCGACGGTGGCTACAAAAACAGGCTGCCTGGCTGAGAAAGGCCGCCTTCTACCTTCCGCTACTGGGACGAACGTAGCGTTGGTATGCCCGTCCGCTGCCATCGTTAGTCGAATAAAGAAGCGTTACGTTTTTATGTTGGGATTCGTCCTTCGGCAGACACGACATCCCACACGCATATTACAAGCGATTTATGGCGGTTTTTGCACGCATCGCCTCACTGCTCACCTCCTTAACGAAAGATGTCACGTTTGTGTGGGGCTAGGAGCAGGAGGTGGCATTTAACGAGTTCCAGAGCCGTCTACAAACTCCGCTTCTTCTTGCCCACTTTGACGTGGATGCGCCGACAATGATCCACACCGATGCCAGCAACATAGGTCTTGGCGCCGTCCTTGTTCGGCGGCAAGACGGCGCTGAGCAAGTCATCGCTTACGCGAGTAGAACATTGTCCCGTGCCGAGCGAAACTACTCAACCACACAGAAGGAATGCTTGGCTGTAGTATGGACAATTACCAAGTTCCGCTCGTACATATACGGCCGCCCATTTCAAGTTATGTGACCACCATTCTCTCTGTTGGTTGACCAACATGAAAGATCCATTCGCGCGTTTGGCACGCTGGAGCCTACGGCTTCAAGAGTACGACATGACAGTGCTCTACAAATCCGGAAGGCAGCACTTAGACGCTGACTGCCTTTCCAGATCTCCGATCGAGTCGTCAGGCGGAGATGTTGATAAATCCGCAGGCTTTTTAGGAGTTGTTGATGCCTTCACCATCTCTCAACAACAGCAAGAGGACCAGGAGCTCGCGTCACTAATTGATTTCTTAAAAGGCCGCACCACACACAAGCCCAGATTGTTCTCAAGACACCTGTCATCATTTTTCCTACGGAACAGCGTTCTTTTTAGGAGGAACTTCTCTTCAACAGGGAAGAGATATGTACTAGTCGTCCCTAGAACTCTCCGCAATGAAATTTTGCAGGCCTGTCACGACGAAGCCACCTCAGGTCACTTAGCCTGCACAAGAACATTAGAACGGATCACAGAGAAGTATTACTGGCCACGGCTTGCAGCACAGGTGAAGCACTATGTTCGAACGTGCCTTGACTGTCAGCGACGAAATGTGCCACCTACGAAACCTTCTGGACTATTATATCCCGTTCCAGTGCCGGAAACACCATTTGTACAAATTGGCATGGACCTTTTAGTCCCATTCCGAATATCTGCTGCCGGTATAAGTGGATCATAGCCGCGTCAGATTACCTCACGCGATATGCTGTAAACAAGGCAGCACAGCAGGCGAGGCCGCACAGTTCTTCATCGAAAACGTCGCCCTGAGGCACGGTGCTCCAGCGGTCATCGTAACCGACAGGGGAACCGGGTTCACGGCTGAACTTTTGCGAACTGCACTCACCCTTAGTGGCACGGCACACAGAAGGATGACAGCCTATCACCCGCAAAGCAATGGACTTAAGGAGCGCCTCAACAAGACTCTCACAGACATGCTGCGCATGTATGTCGATGTGGAACACAAGGCTTGGGACCAAATATTACCCTACCTAACGTTTACTTATAATACGGCTCGTCAAGAAACAAGAATGACACCACTGAGTCTCCTCCACGATCGAGAAGTGACTACGATGCTGGACGCTATGCTTCCTCATGATTCCAGCGATTCCGAGACTGACGCCGCATATTTTACAGAGCGCGCCGAAGAAGCAAGACAGCTCGCGAGCGTTCGCATAGCTAGCCAGCAAGACAGTGATGGCTGACGTTACAATCAACACTATCGATGCGTCGTCTACCAGCCCGGCCAGATACTGGGTTTGGGTTCCAGTACGCCGCCGAGGCATCGCAGAGAAACTTCTGCGCCGATAATTCGGACCGTACAAGGTTCTACGACGCCTTAGCGATGTCAACTATGAAGTTGTTCCTGACAGCCCATCCTGCTCGAAGCGCCGTCAGGACCTGCCTGAGACTGTGCTCGTGGTGCACATGAAACCTTATTTTTCTGAGTGACATGGGCACACTCTGGTTTGCTAGACACCGGATGCTACCCGCCGAGCATCGGGAGGATGCTCCTTCAGGAGGGGGGCAAATGCCGCGACCCCATCTGTGCCCTACCATGTTGACGATGAAGACGACGACCTCGTGTGTGCAAGCAAGGCGCTACAGAAGAAGAAGCCTGGACTGAGCGCTTGCCCTAATTCTCTCAAATGCCGCTCTCCGCTCTCGTCTCCAGTGAGCCGTGGCAATATTGTGCAGTTCTTTCCGCACAATCGCCCTGATGGTTTCTCGGCATTCGTTGGCGACCGGTGTCTGAATTTGGCACTACGACGGGAGTACTTGGTGGGAATAATGCATAGTGCGCAATTGCAGAGTATTCCCAATTGTGGTTGACTCTGTCAAAAACTCAGCTACGGTCATTGGCGGGTTTCGGATCAGTGCAGCGAAGAATTCTTGCTGTACGCGCGCCATCAGGAAGCGGACTTTTTCTCCTCGGACATTTACATCAGGCACGCCGCAAAAGATGGCTGATGTTTTCTCTGAAGATTGCGACGGTCTCCTTGGGCAGCTGCACTCGGGCTTCCAGTAGTAGTTCGTCCCTCTATTTTTGACCTACGCACGAAACCCTTTCCAGTACGTCGCTTTCAAACAGTTCCCAGGCTGTTGGTGTACCCTGCCGGTTGGCAAACGAAGTCTCAGCGGTGCCCTCCTGGGAGAAGTGTGCATGGCGCAGCTTCTCAGAGTTCCGGGTGTTAAAGCTTGAAACCCTTTCGAAGGCTGTAAGCCAGCTTTCTGCGTTGTCGCACGAAGCTCAACAGAATATACGCGGCTCCCTGGGTTTTTGTGTTACGACGACTGCAGGCAATGCTCCGTCAGTCATGGTGGTAGTTGACTTGGCTATGAACTTCTCGGTCATTTAGCGTATAATCACATGTTCCCAGGGCAAAGTGTGTAGCCTGCGGCTAGTTCGATTTTAGGTAGTGACGGGTGCGTACGCTTCATGCTTTCCACTAGGCATCCGGTTAGACGAAAAGCACCTCCACGAGATGTCACGTTCTAGTGGCGGCAAAGAACGTAGTAGCGAAACTGGAAATTACGAAACCTAACTGCTTAATGGGCGAGCCTGTCCTTACAAGAGCCAGTGAGACTTGAAGCACAACAATAGCTGCGAGCGCAGTCGGCGATCGTCAAATTGCGATCTGTGTGTAAAGCGCATCGACTTTTTTTGCATGACTACTCGAAGCTTCCACGATAATCACTGAGGACCACGTTTCTTCCAGAAAGTAGTCGAAATTCGGGTGGCGCAATTAATCTGAGTGCTCAGTGCTCTGCAACAACATACAAAACAGATGGAATGAACAATACCATTCGAGTAAGTTCCAAATCCTAAAGGCGCGTGTTGCATTGAGCGATAACTTTGAGTTGCTAGCGTGTGGAAAGTCGTCCACCAGAAAAGGGTAAATAAGTACACTTGTCATTGTAGCACCCACGCAGATGCGCTCAACTGCGCCATACGAAACCACGGCGGGAGTAGAACGCCCCTGCTCTGCTCCCGTTTCCTTGCGCGCGTGAGATCAAGCCACCAGCCTTACCGGCTCACTCGGACAATTTCACTCGCACCTACAGCGTAACATGCGTGGCAACAATCTTACAGCACTTGGAGTTTATACGGAACATCTCGGCGGCGCCGACGCCGATGCCAACGACGGCGGTGGAAATTCGCGTGAAGTGTTCATATAATTTCCACCACAATGAAACCCACATGTATCGGGACTTTGTCCTATTGGTTAAATACCCCTGACATTCGATACAATGTGGGTCTGCTTGTTCAACCTTGCCTCTCAAAGCATGATTCTTATTCATTTCTTTACTTTCTAATGAAGAAGAAAGCTCTAGCATCGCTCCTGCACCTTGTCAGGTGAAGTGGAAGGGGATTGACGCATCAGAGCTGCAGCTCGCGCTTGCGCTTACCTGGGCCTCGACGACTGCTCTGGGGCTCCGCGCTCTACCCTACGTCACTGTGCTTACGGATTCCTGCTGTCAATAAACGCTGCAGAATTTGGGGGAGGTGCGCGGGTCCCATCCAACTCGTCATGGAACTACGCAGCCGCGCTCTTCTCGCCACGACGGCCGCCACCACGCTAGGGAATGCCTGTGAGCGACCTACTCGTAATTCATTAACTGGTCCAGGCCCCTGCAGCGCAGTTCGTCAACGTGAACCAATTGCGTTCAGAGGCACTGCCAACACTGACGTCAACAACTGGATTTCGTCGTACGAATAGGTGGGCAGTCCGAAAAAACAGGATGGGCTAACCATGCTCACCAACGTTAACTTTTATCTAGCACATGTCGCCAAGGGCTGATCCACACGGCGGACAAAGTCTGGGGGCGGATCGGTCACGTGATGTGACGTCACGGCCTACCGCGGTCCGGTCCGGCGCAGAGTACATCCACACGGCGGTCCGCCACAGCAGACGGCAGAGCAAACCAACCAGCTACACTAACGCTTTTTGGCGTTATCATTGTAATCATTCCGGCTGGAGTCCCACAAAGCCGGGAACTGCTCAACGAGGGATAGAAATTAAAAAACTTCGTAAATTGAGGAGGATATGGTGTTTAAAAAATATATCTGCTGCACGCACGTGTAGGCGGAACGGCGGACATGAAACAACTGGCTTTTGCTGAGAGGAAATGAAATTTCATTTGGCTGAAGACACTCTGTTGCCGGACAACAATCGTTAGCTACGCCAGAATCGCTGCGGTTTGCATGCGGTCCGCCACTAAAACTGAAGCAGGAAAAGCCCCGGCGATTTGTTGAACCGCGATGGCCGCGGTCTTCCGTGGGCTAACGGCGGTCCGCACGAACTGGTGACGTCCTATCACGTGATGCTCGGACCACGGTCCAAAAGAGCAATTTGGTCCGTCGTGTGGTTCGGCGTTAAACAGTGGGTCCCTAACACGAGGCATCCTTTACAACGTAGACCAAATTTAACAAAACCTGTGCGAAGTTATCGGCCGACTTGCCTTGCGAAAGCTTCGTGCCGGGCAATACTTCGGTCAATGAGAGCAACAACCAGCCGAGAATTTCTTGAGCTATACTGAGGACGGTATCAATCTCTGGAGAGAAAGAGAGAATAAACATTTTTATTGGGTGAATGCAGCTTTCGAGAAGCGTCCTCATTCCAGAATGCCTTGAGCTCGGGCCACGTCCTGGGCCCTCGCAATCAGCCGTTGCTGATCCTCGAGGTCGGAGCTGGCCAAGGCTCTCTCCCAAAGCTCGTTAGTGGGGTAAGGGTTCGGAGGATTTAATGGTGCCGCTCTGCAACCCCCCTACTATGTGCCTGAGGGACCCGGGCTCTGCGCAGAAGCGGCATTGCGGAGAGAACTGTGTAGGGTCTGTGAGGTAATTTCTGGTTGGGTGGGGGAATGTATTAACCTGTAGAGCTCGGAGGAATCGCTCCTGCTCTCTAGGTAGTGACTTGAGTGGGGGTGCATATGTTCTGCGGGTTAGCTTGTAGTGTTGTGTGATGTCTTGGTACGAGACTAGAGGGGGCATGCGCTCGGGTTCAGATTCCTCGGCGTCGGCTTGGTGGGCCAGATCTTGAGCCACGCGGTTGGCGACCTCGTTGCCAGGAATGCCTTGATGAGCTGGCGCCCAGATGATCATGACTGATCTCGTTGGCGGTTTTCGATTGATGATCCGGAGCGTAGTGGTATGAATTCTGCCGCTAGCAAAGTTGCGGCACGCCTGTTGAGAGTCGGTCACTATGACTTCAACCTCTGTTTGGGAGAGCGCGAGGGCTATGGCCGCTTCCTCGGCTTGGAGGGGATTGATTCGTGGGAGCGAAATCCTGCTCCGATGCTATTTGTCGACGACTACGGCGGCTGTTGTGGCTGAGCGTCTTGGGTAAGAAGGCGCGTCCGTGTAGGCTGTAGAGGGTAAAGTCCTGTATCGCTTGTGTATGGCCAGGGCGCGAGCCTCCCTTCGCTCTGCGTGGTGCACTGGGTGCATATTGCGAGGTAGAGGACGTACGGTGGACTTGCTCCGGATGGCATGGGGTAAGCTCACAGTCTGAGGCGGCGGATGGCTCAGAGGGGCAGAGAGCCCCAGGCGTAAGAGAATGGACCTCCCTGCTTCCGTAACCGCCAGCCTTGTTCGCTGATTGGATAAATGTGCCTCGATCAGCGCCTCGGCCGTGTTGTGCACACCTATTCATAGTAGGCGTTCTGTGGACGTACTGATTGGCAGGCCCGTCACCTGCTTATGGGCGCGTTGCAAGTGCTAGGCGGCGCCCTGTCTTTCGGACCCCTAGCGCCATCTGACGAATAGTTGCTCGAATGCAGTAGGATTACTCACGGCGTAAGCAGCTCGCGCTGCGTGTTTGGCGCCCTGTCAAACGGCAGTGATGGTGCGAAACAGCGTGCCGATATTAATTTTAGCCAGGTTTCGGGAATTACACGATCTTCACAGCTTTTTTCGTGCACATAATTTAGAGAAAGGAAGTCGTCTATTTGAAGTGGGGCACGTCTACGACGTGAGGGAAGCGTTGAACTCGCACTAATTGGAAGTGACTTCTAGGTGTATTCCGCAAACGAAAAATTACGCATCAGCGAGATGCGTGAAGCTCGGCGTAAATTACTTCGTTATCTACGGTGTGGACGCACGAAATTATAGGTGACATTGATTCTTGAAGGTCGGCAACAGACGACAAATGCTAGCGGGGAGCTGCGACTGCCGTGCTGGCATCGCAGGGAAGTTCAAGCACGCCGCGGTAGTTTCCCTGTACATACAGGATGGCAAATGCGAATCCAAAACATCTCATCCAAGAACGTGGGGCGTACAAACGACTCGTAAGACCTACCCGAGGTATTCTAACGTTGCTCTCCCCTAACACAAGAAAAGGTGAGGAACTTACCAGCCGTGTTAGACTACGCTGGGAAAATATTTTCGCCCAAGTTACTGGAAGTTCGATACTTTTATGTTGCTGCAATTTTTCAGTGCGTGCAAAGCAGGTTCCGATAAACAACGTCGTCAAATTTTTTGGTGATCTCAACTGTCCCTTAGTTGATATGCGGGGCGCAGAAGGGTGTATGCCAGCTGAACCAGCTACAACCCGTCCTCGTAGCTGGCGCTGTTTGAATGAAACCCTAGTACGCAGTGCAGGTGTCCCGTTGCTGCCATCGTTGCTGTAGAAGCAACGAATTTAGTGTTAACGCAGTTGGCATACGCCGGAACACAAAACAGTCTGCCGTCGGACAAGCGCGATCCAGCGTTGACGCCGTTCTACTTCATACGGTTCGCTCGGAAACCTGTTAAACTTTGTTCCTCGTGAGTTGGTGCACGTGCTGTTGCAGCCCACTACACAGCAGCTCGGGTTGCACTTCAAGATTGCTCAGAATAGGCAACAGCTACGCGCCAAACAGTGCACACAAAGGCTTTCCGAACGCAAGCGGGCCGGTCGTATCCTGCCGGGTGCGCGCTCGCCGCCGCTAGGGGCGCCCTAGTAGGCGCGGGAACTACGTTCGCAACCTGCCTATATGCCTTTCTGATCATTGTGTTGACTTTCTCGAGTTCCGTCGCGTTGAGTAGTGCGTATGAAACAGCGTAAGTTATTCTAGACACGACGAAGGCTTGGACAAGCCGAAGTGTGTCCGCCTCCCCCATGCCTGTCTTGGTTGTTATTCGCCGGATCATGGGCGTAACTTGGGCTGTTGTATTCTTAAGCTTTTGAATTAATAATGTATTGGTGCGATCCGACTGGAAAACCGTTCCCAATATCTTTACGCTCTGAGATGGAACGATGGTGTGTCCCTCCAGTTGTATGTTGATAGTGGGCGAGTCGGATGTGTGCTTCTTTCGCGGGGAGATCAGGAGTAGCTCCGACTTTTGGGGGGCGCAGCTGAGCCCGCATGACTTAGCATAGTCGCTCACCACGTCTGCACCTTCCTGCAAGCGGTTGTCCATTTCCCCGATGGACCCTGTGGACGACCAGATGGTAATGTTGTCGGCATATAGGCCATGCCGGATCCCTGGGATGTTATCGAGGAGCGGCGGTAGGCCTATTAGGGCGATATTGAAAAGGAGAGGGGATAACACTGCGCCCTGTGGTGTGCCGCGCCCACCCAGTAGGAAGGGGTTTGTGGCTTTGTCCCCGGCCTTTAGGATGGCTTTTCTATCTGAGAGGAAATCTCTGATATAGGAGTACGCCCTGGCCCACAGCCCAACGCGTTTAGCCTCTGTAAGATTGCTGCATGCTTGACGTTATGGAACGCCCCTTTAAGATCTAAGGCAAGGATAGCCGTGGGGGAGTTGCGTGTCGCTGGTACAATCACCTCCTCTTTCAGCTCAAGTAGGATGTCTTGAGTTTAGAGGCGTGGACGGAATCCTATCATCGTTGTTGGAAGTTTCCCCGAGTTTTCCAGGAATGGTTGTAGCCGGTTGGGAACGATGTGCTCTACGAGCTTTCCTACACACGAATTGAGGGAGATCGGTCGTAGGTTCTCAATGGCTGGTGGCTTGCCTGACTTCGGTATCAGACGGACCTCGGCTATTTTCCAGTCCTCGGGAAGGTTTCCTTCCCTCCATACTTCGTTAAGATGAGCGGTAAGCTCTAGTAGCGAGGGGCTGTCAAGATTTACAAGTGCCTTATTGGTAATGTGGTCTATTCCCGGGGCTGTGTGGCGTCTCAAGCCCATTATCGCCACTGTTACTTCATGTAGATGAATGTCCTCATCTAAGAGCTCCTTAGGGGTACCGGTGTAGGGTGGCAGAGGCTCCGATGGCTGTGTGGGGAAGTACTGGGCTTTGAGAGTCAAAAGGAGGTCCGCCTCGTTTCCAGGAAATTGGTGAATTACTCGGGCCATATTGTGGTGGGATTCCGTTTTGCTGCTGCCCGGGTTGATTAAATACCTCAATAACTTCCACGTCTTGGAAGTACTCAGTCTTCCTCTCAAGCTGTCGCAGAGGGATAGCCAATTCTCTCAGCATAGCGTGGTAGCGTATTCCGCAGCCTCTTGTGTGAGTAGTGCTATTCGCCTCTTGAGCTTGCGATTTAATTTTTGCCTTTTCCAACGCTTCCGCAGGCTACGCCGGGCTTCCCACATGTGGAGCAAGCGAGCGTCGATGCTCGGAGTGGTGGTGGAACCCTGACTCAGGCGCCTGCGTACTGTCCATCCTGCATCTGATGATATCTCCACCGAACAGCGACGAGACGCTTCCTTACAGCTCGTCACTGACCGTCTTAAGGCCAGAATACATGGAGCGAACTTTGACGACGAAGTTGGGGCGGCAGAAAATCAGCCGCGGCGCGACGCCATATGTTCGTCGGGCTGCGCTACATGGAGCGACGACACGGCGGCCGTCGCCGGCGAGCCGCTGCATTGTTATCAGTGTGGCCAGACGAGGCAAATGCGCTGTAGTGAAACACATGACACAAAAAAAAAAAAAACACTTTAACGACAACTATTATCGCATTTGAATTGCGGAACACTCTAAAAACGCATAAAATTTTGTTTAGAAATGATTTCTAGTGTTTTTTTATATTCTTGAGACATTCATGTGCCGATGTAGTTTAAGGAAAGCGGCAATGCTTTGCGTTGTGGCAACACTGGGCGGGTAAACAACATTCGGCTCCTCCAACTCCGCGGCTCTGTTCTGTTGCTCAACGCGGGCGCGGCCTCGCCGAGCCGCGCCGCTTTGGATGCCATGAATACGAAAAGCGGGAGACCGGCGTGAACGATGGAGCGGGATGGGGATACACGGACAAGCGGGGAAGCCTAGTCGGAAGTCGGTGCGGATAGTGTGACCTGACTGGCTCGCTTTGGGGTGCCGCTCGTTTGCCGCTTCCGGTATTGTCGACGCCCGACGAACTTTTCTGCGCCAGCTAGATCGGCGGCGAACGACGTTTCCTCCGCCGCCGCGCGTCGCGCGTACGCCGCCGGGCGTCGACTATTC
The DNA here is from genome assembly GCF_023375885.2 of Dermacentor andersoni. Classification (NCBI taxonomy): domain Eukaryota; kingdom Metazoa; phylum Arthropoda; class Arachnida; order Ixodida; family Ixodidae; genus Dermacentor; species Dermacentor andersoni. Next base: position 63,850,209 of record NC_092818.1, read on the forward strand.
GTCGCATATTCGCTCCATGTATTCTGGCCTTTAGCGCTCCGTCACCAGAATATTCTGTTAGCCTGTTTGAGCTACACGTCAACGTTCTGTATCATCGTAATCTCAGCTGAGATGGCCCAGAGCTTGTGCTTGTCCTACCTCGCCATCTACGTTCCAGCGTTCTTCAACAGCTTCACGACGTACCCACTGCTGGTCGCGTAGGTGTCTCGCGTACATGCGCGCGCACCCAGCGTCGGTTATTATGGCATAGCATATACCGCTCTGTGCGCCGCTACGTTGCTGGTTGTGAGCGCTGCCAACGCAGCGAGCACCCTTTAGCGCTGCCTGCTGGCCAGCTACAACCGATTGATATCCCTGCAGAGCCATTGTTCCGTGTTGGTCTTGAACTTCTAGGCCCTTTGGCTACGTACATTTCGGGAAATAAATTGGTTGAGGTGGCGATAGATTACGCCACACGTTTCTCAATCACCTGGGCATTGCATCAAGCTCTTCTGCCGACGCCGCTGACTTTTCTACTCCCCAACGTAACTCTACATAACGGCACCCCCTCGGCAGCTCCGCATCGATCGCGGCAGTTGCTTCCTCTCACCAGTGGTAGATGACCTTCTTCGTGCCTGAGCCACTGAACACGGCTCACCACCGCTTATCATATACAGACGAATGGACTGGCCGAGCGCCTGAACCGAACGCTAGCTGAGATGCAGGCTATGTATGTTTCTCCTGATCACCGGGACTGGGACAGCACGTTACCATTTGTTACGTTCACATGCAGTTCGACACGGCATGACACCGCTGGATATTTCCCGTTTTATTTACTGTTTGGCCGACATCAAGCATCAGATTTCGAGACTCTCCTTTCGGCGGCTCCTCACTCGCCTACTGAATACGCCAGTGACGTCGTTGGTCGAACCCGTTCCGCTCGCCAACTTGCCCACGACCTACTCTGTGCTTCGCAAGACACCCAAAAGTCCTCGTACGACAGCCGACACAGAAGAGTGCACTAAATGGCTGGCCCTCTGGTCCTCGTATGGTCGACATGCCACCGCGTTGGCGTATAAATGAAGCTTCTCCCACGTCACACCGGGCCCTAGAAGGTGCTGCGTCAACTCCGTGACGTAAATTACCAGATTGTGCCACTGGGCCTTCTTCGTCAACCTCGTCGCTACCAATTGATGTTGTTCACGATTCCCGGCTGAAGCTCTATTGCTCTTCTAGCTTTTCACCTTGGTAGCAAGCGTCAGGGCGGCGCTTCTGTCACCGGAGGGTGATGTTACGAAGCGATTGATAGATGAATGAACACGAATTTGGTAGAGCGATGAAGACGACGATGAGGTTGGTTGCACGTGCGCTAAACGAGATATCTTCTCTGGCCCTAGCTTTCTTTGTAAATATATCCTTATCCTGCATCTCACCTCCATCACAATATTGCCGCTAGGTGTCACGAACCAGCGCTGAGAAAGAAGTTGGGACTGCAACGCGCCCTCGGCAAGAGGCGGGCGCTGAAGATGAAGAAGTAGAGGCCGAGGACGCCGGCTTGAGTTTTTGCACGCCATCTTGCACAACTGTATGTCTCGCTGACGCCAGGTACATCTTCAATTGTCTTTTCGTGACAAAACTGGTGGATGTGCGGGGTACGGTTCATCCGGTCATAAACCCCTCGTGGTAGCAGGAGTACCAGTCCTATATTAATGAACAGACCTGTTCACCGGGCCAGCAGTAGAATCTGAAGATTGCCTCCGGAGCTTTACCATCAATCTCCACGCCACAATATCGATGCCCCCACGGACTGCTATGGAAGGAACGTTGACGTCTCTACCGACCGTTATGCAAGGTTCGGCCACAATGGCAACGCAGTACCTGCTGCAGAATTTCCCAGTGCCGAAAGCGTTGCACAGGGATATCTTCGAGGATGTAGAAGACTCGTCAGCTCAGTTTGAGTGCATTGCCGAGATAAACGAATGGAGCGACGAGGCGAAGTTGAGAAACGTTTACTTCAGCTTGGAGGACGGTGCTCGCACGTGGTACGAGAACCGAGAAGGGCTGATCAAATCGTGGCTCGACTTCCACCGTGCCTTGCTCAAGACTTACACCAATGATGACCGCCGCTAACGAGCCGAATGGGCGCTCGAATCCCGTATTCATCGGCCGAATGAGAGCGTGGCGTCGTACGTCGAGGATATGACGCGCCCCTTACGTCGGGTGGACCCAACCATGTCAGAGGAAAAGAATCTGCGCCATCTAATGCGGGAAGGTAAAGAACAGCTATTTGCTGGCCTTGTTCGAAGCACGCCGAAGACCGTGGCTGAATTCGTCACCGAAGCCATCACGATGGAAAAGATGTTACACCAGCGCTCAGCTTGCTATGAAAGGCAATTGAACCCTACTTCACCTTCGGACCAGCGCTCAGCTCCGTATGACAGGCACGCGAACGAACGCTGCTTCACTGACGGACTAGATTGCCTTTGGAAACATGGACGTTCTCCGAGACCTTATTCGCTCTGTGGTGCGTGATGAGCTTGAACGCTCAGCTGCCCGCCTCAGCCCACGCTGGGTTCCATTTCTGCCCTCATGAGAAATGAAGTTCAGCAAGTGATCCAAGGTCCCTTTGCAATGAGCAATGCGCCGCCTGTGACAGCACAGTTGCAGCGGCCGTCGTAAGCGGAAGTTTTGGGGCGAGTCCCTGTCCCCGCTAAGACCCATTTCGACCCCGCCACGTCTTATGCCGCCTCATACGGGCCGCCGCTCCTATCAGTGCAACCGATCCAACATATGGAGGATCGGCGCCCACTCGGAAGGAAATATGACGTCTGGCGTACCCGGACAGAAGGCGTCTGTACTATCTCTGTGGAGAAGCCGGTCACCTATACCGGGAGTGCCCATACCGCCGCCTCGGACTGTAAGGTTTTGCTGCGGATTCACCAAGGCTGAGATATGGCGGAAGGCCTAGAGCGATTGAAGAATACCTGAACCAGCAGAGTATGCCCTTGTTCCCGCGGTGGCAGTCGCGCTCGCCGTCCTCGAGGCGATGTTCCCCAGCTCCTAGAGGCCCTCCAATAGCAGCACAGGAACGATCACCAAGACCTCGCCGGGAAAACTAAGTGAAGCGACCTTCGGGGGCCAGGTCGCTGATAATCGCCCTTCCGAAGACCTCCCATCGACGCGAGCACGGTCTATTCTGCACAATTCAGATGACAGCAGCCGAACTCCGCGACAGACTAGCTACACATACCTGTTGTGCTGGATGGCCGCCAGGTTAGTGCATTATAGGACACGGGTGCCGACTACTTAATCTTGTGCGGAAAACTAGCGACGGAACATAGACAAGTTATCGCGCCTTGGTCTGGAACACAAATTGGTACTGCTGGCGGGCATATCGTAACACCGTTGGGCATTGTTAGATACGGGACCGTTTCCTGAGCCTGCTTCGAGTTCACCAGACCAAACCGAATCCCACCACAGCTAATTAAGGAGCGCAGCAGCACGGATACCACATTCCTGAGGCGCGGCACGTGCAAACAAGTTGGCGGCCCCCACCTCGTGTGCCGCAGGTGGAGCTATTCACTGCTTGACTCTTCCCGAAAGTGAAGCGAGAGCCTGGCACTGTTGCAGGTAAAGTGGGTCCCGAAGCAAGGCGGCTGTAATGCACCCTGAAAACCTGGCAGCGTCGCCCCCATCTGCGTATTGTGACGGCGCATTGCAAGTCAGCAAGGCAAGACCGCAGAGGAAAGTAAGCCATCGGACAATTGTGGACCACGCAGCGACCCTCTCCGCCGGGTGTGACACCATCGCACGAGCGCCTACCATTGGCCGAAAATGGCGTCATCTGAGCGGGCTCGCCCATTGGCCGAACGTGACGTGTCTTCGAGACACCGAAGGGCTTAAAAGACAGAGACCGAGGGCATTGCTTGATTTCATCTCTTTCGAGCTTCTTGCCACGGGCCGCAGCGTCCGAGTTGCTGCCGGCCCGTAATGACTTCTTCGACTGTTAATTTCTCGGTCGCCTCACTGAAAATAATGTAAATAAACCTCCCAAGTTTTCATGCCAAAGTCCTCCTCAACTCTTACAGCACGTGCACAGTCAGAGTACAAATTCGTGGGTCTACGTTTCCAGCCAGCTGCCTTATATTCCGCGATTGTTCTCGGTACATAATCTTGGACGTCGACTTTCTGCGAAAGTATGGTGCGATTATAGACCTCCGGCAGCGCGCAGTGACTTTTTCGACAGAAAGAGCAGCGAACAGCCGCGACAGTTGCCGACGTAACGCGCTTCGGGTTTACGTCGGCAGTGTAACTTTACCACCACGCGCAAGGGTCCTGGTAGCGGTCGTATGTGACGATTTGGGTGACTGCCAAGCTGTTGCAGAGGGCAATTCCTCTCTTATGCTTACTCATGGTGTATGTGCAGCCCGCAGTCGCATTATGCTTCTAGGTGGACTCTCTGCGCTCCTCGTGACGAATTTCAGCTAGGAACATCACCACCTATTTCGTCGAAGTACTATTCCTTTCGCTGAGCCCATAGCAGACGTTGCTTAATGCTTTCCGTCCAAGACAAAGGACAACCCAGCTCAGACATTCAGCAATATCGACATCAATTTAGAACTTTCAGAGGAAAAGCAGAAGGCGCTGCGCGAGTTGCTACTTCGGTTCAAGGAGTGCTTCGCATCTTCTTCTAAGGTACGCCAGACGCTCATCACGAGACACCGAATAATCACGTATGACGATTATCGTCCCATACGACAACTGCCTTATCACATATCGGCGAAAGAGGGCAGTGTGATTAATGCACAAGTGAAAGAAATTATTGACGATGACGTCATACAACCATCCCAAAGCCCATGGCCATCTTCGTGAAAAAGAAAGACGGAACGCTTCTGTTCTGAGTTGACTATAGAAAGTTGGATAACGTCAGAAAAGAAATTGCCAGAGGCTTAGCTTGGCTAAGCCTAGTGGATTGCGAAAGCAATCTTCTGTTCAGGTTGTAGAATTCCATTCTGCTCATCGAACGTGTAGATGCAGTCTCGTCGCCATTTAAAGCATCCACAAGGCTTGCTGTCGAACGATCAGGTGTCGCCAAAGTCGCGTCATCATTGAGAGCATGTATGATACTTGTAGATGCACCAAGATCAAGAGATGTTGAACGCATTCGCCTGGCTGCATAATATGCACGCCGTTTAGCTAAATGTTGTTCCCGCTCTTCATCCCTTTCTTCCGCACGCCGCCGCTTCTTAGCTGCAGCACATCGTTGCAGCTTCACCTTATACACATCATCCGACATACCGTGGAGGATTCGCTGGGACGACTGCGACGAGCCGATTTGGGGGCCGCTTTTTCACAGCTGGCATGACGTCACGTAGAGCGAGCGCCTCCCCCACGGCAGCGGCGCGTGGAGGATTCGCTGGAACAATCGCGAGGAGCCGAGTTGGGGGGGGGGGGGGCGCTTTTCCACAGCTGGCATGACGTCCCGACAGCGAGTGCCCCTCGCGGCAGCGGCGCGCAGCTGCAGCATGGAGGATTCGCTGGGACGATCTCGATGAGCCGAGTTGGGGCCCCGCATTTCCACAGCTGGTATGACGTCACACATAGGTCACGCTAAAGGTCAATGGTGGATTCTCCGGGACGATGGCCAAGAGCGGAAACCTCGAGCAGTATTGCTTTCGCAATAAAAGACCTTTATCTGGTTCCGCGGATCGATGACTCGTTAGATCGACTGTGGCATACCAGGTATTTTTCATTGATAGGTCTGAAGAGTGGATATTGGCAAATCGAAGTTGGCTAACGAGATCGCGAAATAACTGCCTTTGTTACCCCGGATGGACTGTACGAATTTAAAGTACTTCCATTCCGCCTGTGTTCTGCACCGGCCACAATCGAGAGAATGATGGACACTGTTCTGACGGGTCTGAAGTGGCACAGTTATTTGGTATACTTAGATGACGTCGTCGTGTTTGCGGCGACCTTCGAAGAATATCTGAAGCGTTTAGAGGCGGTACTTGGGGCGCTCCGCTCCGCTAATCTCGCACTAAAGCCAGAAAAGTGTCACTTCGGTTATGAAGAGCTGAAGTTTCTCGGGCATGTCGTGGACGCAGACGGCGTCCTGCCTGACCGAGACAAAACATCTGCTGTTGCTACTTTTCAGACTCCTCGTGATAAGAAAGCAGTTCGCCGCTTTCTCGGTCTGTGTGCGTAATATCGTCGCTTGATCGCTAATTTCTCCCGGATCACCGAACCATTCATACGCTTCACGCGAGAAGACACACCCTTCGTTTGGACGGATGAGCAGGACGCAGCTTTCACCAAGTTACGGCAGCGCCTGCAGGAATCACCCATCCTCGCTCACTTGGACGAGGACACTGACACCGAGGTGCATACCGACACAAGCAACATCGGTCTTGGCGCTGTACTCGTGCAACACCAGGAAGGCGTTGAGCGAGTGATCGATTACGCCATTCGCACCCTTTCACGCGCCGAAATCAACTACTCGACCTCCGAGAAGGAGTGTCTAGCGGTTGTGTGGGCCATCATAAAATTTCGGTCTTATCCCTACGGTCACCCTTTCAAGGTGGTGAAAGACCACCATTCCTTGTGTTGGTTAGCCAACCAACGAGAACCGTCCGGACGACTTGCTCGATGGAGTCTCCGTCTGCAGGCGTTCGATGTTATCTTTGGAAGATCATAAGGACTGCAACATTTTTCCTGTTTAAGTTTAGAAGCCTCCATCGGCGTCTGGTTCACTGAACTTTGTCATTTGTACATTCACCCTCGTTCTACGTAGGAAACCTTGTTACGAAGATGTGGTAAGGCACATTAAATTTCCGGCCTACGACACAAAAACACGTGCCTGCCATTTGAACGTAGCAACGACCAGTTAATGTCGTCTAGCCCATCGCAGTGATAATCGCAATGCATGCGCCATTGAGTACACTAGGGTTGAGGATTGGGCGAGTTGAGGCGCGATAACGTAAGGCTATTCCAAACTTTTCTGTTACAATTGTGCAATCAGCCCTCCGCGATTGGTCAAAAAATTTTTGGACCACCCCTATGTCGCCTGTCTGTCACGAGACGTCACGAAAACCGCAATAGCTCCTCATCTACTATAACGTTACACACTGATTATGCATGACTGGACCGAAAAAAAGAATAACATTGATTCAAGTTGTGATCCGACGCCTTTTCGCCATTAAACCTCGGCTATGGGTAAAAAGATTTAGGGCTACACTTACTTCACCTGCCTGTCACGTGACATCACAAAAGCACGAAAACTCATCGCGTCAAAGTGACGTGTACGCGTTAAAAATGCAATAATGTGCCGAACAAAGCTGAATGTTTTTCTGAATAGCCGCAGGCTACCCGTTCCGAAAGGAATAAGAGATGGCTGTCGCCGATCGCTCAGGCGCTGGCTACTCGCACCTGCCGAAAGCATGAGTTTATTTGCGCACAAGAAAGCCTTTCCCGTGGCCATGTAATGCTTTCCACCGCTTTCGGCACGTCTACGACCTCACTCTGCCAACTCTTCTTTGCTGAGGATCCGTTCTAGCAGCATTCATTACCTTCCGTTGCATGCCACCGCGGTTTTCGACCAGCCACCTCAAGCTAAGTAAGCGAAAGCGGACTATTCGCAGGCGCCAGCACAACACTCTTCATCCGGTTGTCGATTTTGTGTACTGGCTCGGCCCCATCGAATCCCTCTCCACTTGAGCGGGCTCCTCGCCTCTTGTCAGTCAATTAGGTAAGACAAGCCGCTAAGTGCAGGCAATGTTATTCGTTTTTAAAGCAAACAAAATTGACCTCATAAAAATGAAGTCAGCGTTTGATTGGCTTCCTTAGACAACCCTGCGGGTCACCGCCCGATGCTTGCGTCGGCGGTTACGCAAATTTGACGTCAGGAGTTTGGAATAAAAACATTGGAGTAGTTTAACGTTATATGGCCCTTAGTATTGCATTGTAGGTAGGGTACAGCGCAACATAGAAAGGAAGGAACCAGCCGAGACGGCGAGATGAAAGAACAGAGCGCTGACTTCCAACTGGTTTATTGGCAAGTTGCACGAAATATATAGCTACAAGAAAGGGTATTGCTTAAAGCGTAAGCGCACTAATTTCTTTCACCTATATATTTCGTGCAACTTTGCAATAAGCCGGTTGGAAGTCAGCGCTCTGTCCATTCATCTGGCCAGCTCGGCTTGCTTCTTCCTGTCCATGTTGCGCTGTACCAGTTTTAGAAAGCCCTCGAGTAAGTGTCATTTATCGAACCTCAGGATAATTTACCGCTTCTTTACCTGAATTCTACAACTAGGGACTACCACCGGCATTAGTTAGAGGGCAAAGACAAGACATGATGGTTGAGGCTGTGAGCATAAGTTGACATATCGACAAAGACATACTTGTTAATATACAGGGCTTTATTGTTCTTCATATACTTTCCCTCTCCACCCCTCTTCGTACAGTCCTAAAGTAAAAACAAATTCGACGCCATCAAAAACCTGCACGAGCTCATTGAAACTTGTTTCCCACTACTGTGTGGCTGTTTTAATCAACCAACTAAGATGTTACACGTATTCGCCGACGGAAAGTACACATGCTCGCTCGCGAGAGCTAAAATAAAATGTTTCTGCAATAAAAATAATTTCTCCGAATCCAGGGCATGCCGGCATGATTTGATAAGTGCAGCACGTGCGCACTTGTATCATTGAAACAATGATGTTGAAATGACTCGGTATTGCGGAGGTGTGCTACAAATAACTTTTTTTATGATGCTACGGCCTTCCACAGCGCATTTAAATATTAAGAGACCTTAGCGCAAAGACAAAGGCAACCATCTCTATTGAAGTCGATAAACGGAACCCCGCGTTTATTCCGTGCTCTCCACCTTCCCAAACCTTCACGCCACAAGATCTTTAGGTTCGCACATTGACGGCTATTAGGAGCATGAGATCATGGTACTCACGGTAGTGATTTCGTCCTGCGCATGAAAACACGAGCTGTCCAGCCATTGAAGAAGATGTTTGGAAGGTCTATTTCGTAGTCATAACCTCTTACGAACCCGTTCTGTTGGAGAAAAGAAGAATCAGAGTGAGAAAAGGGCGAGTGATGAACGCTAAACGTCTCTCCTTGTGTATGCACAAGCTCAAAAGCAGACGGAAACTTGAGATGATGAGGAGCAGTCGAACAGGCGATCTTCACTTACACCAACAGAACTTGTGTTCATCAAGGCAGCAACTGACGACAAGTTTCTTTGCCGCAATATTCACTTAAGGCCACATTCCTTCTTCCACAACTCCTCAACACTTTTCAATTTATAGGAAATAGACGCGCCTACAAAGGAAGCATTATTCTAATTTTCGTATGACGCTATGCGTGTTTGCAAGTCCCGCTTAAGATTACACATTAGGCTCCTTGCCTGTAGCAGATGTGAAGGAAAATTACGGTGATGAAAGGTACAAACACCTAAGATGATTATTGGCTTTTCAGTTTTTCGTTTCCGATGCGCAATCAACTTCAAAATTTGCAGCGAAATATTTGCAAAGTATATCCGCAAGTCTGCACTTATTAGCTTTTGGTAAAGAAATAAATAGCTCACCCTAGCTAAATAAAAACGCCAGTCGAAGATCTCAGCGCAGCGACGCGACCATAAGTAATGCAACTCGTCGGGTATTCAATAATGTGATCAGGATCAGTTTCCTTACAGATTCCAGATAGTTGCAACGTCTCAAAAGTGCGCAGTCCATTGCAAGGAACGTTGTGGCGAAGGGCTACGAAATTTTTTTGATCACGAGGAGTTCCTTAATGTGCACCCGAAGCACGGTGCACGAGCATTTTGCATTCGGACTTCGTTGGAACGCAGCCACCGCGACTATGAAGATTCAGCCCCTTGCTGGGCTGCACGAAGCCCGAATCACTAAGGCACCATGGGGGGTGTGCTTTAAGAGTGGTGTGACGCAGGGCTAGACAAATTGTACCGTCGTGGCGATTTTAGCATGTGGATTATTTATGGCGGAGTTGCTTTAGCGCTGAAAGACACGGAAACGCAAAAAAGGGCACTGGGGGCACCAATTCATCAGGTAACAGGTATGCCGGCCAAAGTGTGAAAGTCCAGCTGGAGCCTGTCCGAAAGAAAAATGACGATAATTTTGTCATGCACTGTAGGTGTCTGTCTTTAAACGAGGTTTGCACACTTGTTTAATCGTAGCCAGGAGCGAAATCGAAAGGTAGCATCAATGCCAAGGCAGTCTGACAGGCAGCACTTCTATCCCATTCCTTCGTTTTCTCAACAAACAAGTGCCATGACACGGCAAAAGCGGCGCCCAGAAACTGCGCATACCGCGCTAGGTGTGTAGGTGTCCGTTTTCCTTCAAATTTAGAACAAAATAAAGTGACGATTCATGGGTGATACATTATGCAACTCTGTTTCTAAGCACTCAAACAATTTCAATAGAAAATGTGTTGCCTTTGTACACATTACAGCGCGAATTCTTTTCTTTCCAGTTTTCTATTTTTGGTACTGAAGTCGAGCTTAGCCGTGCACATGGACAGATATGGGGTTTCTACATTGGAGGAAAATACTTGAATATGTGTTTCACAGAAAACACTCGTAAGTTGTTTCAATATCACGCTTACGAAATAAATGTTCAGTTACACCATACGGATGTTGACTTTCTTCCAGAAGTAATTGTTGCATCCACAAATATAGGCTCCAATAATTCAGCGCTTACACTCAGAAATATCATGTGCTTTACATGAATTCCGCATGAAAGCAACACGCCACCACGAAAATCAAAGTCACTCTTTCCTTAAAGTATGAAAGGAAACAACCTGATACATGGGTTTTGTGCAGCTGCAATTTCCCTCGCTTCTTCAAAGTTCTGTAAGGTAGCGAAAGACAAACACTACGATGGATAATGACTACTCTGATTTGCATTCATTCAGAGCCAATCTACCCTTATGGAATGGGCCCTAGAACCTACATGTAACACTTAACGGCACCCTTGATTTAGAGTTTTATTCCTTTAAGAGTGAGACATACGATACCCCCAAAATTCTAGGACGGTAAATGAGTGGCACCTTCTTCCGTCAACGTCACTGCTGAGCACGAAAGCGATCGAACATCTGGTCGCTCCTTTCATTGTAGTATTTCCTCCTACATTGGTGGGCTTTATATATGTCATTCCTATCCTAACCTTTCCTATCCTCACATTTCCTATCCTAACCTTTCCTAACCTAACCTAACCTAACCTTGCTATATTGTAGAAGTTATTATTTCCTTTCTCGGCTGTAGTTTGTTTACGTCATAACTGGATTTTATTCTAGAATTTATTTAATAATTGCTGCTACAGAGAAGTTCGTGGTTGATGTGTTTGCTGGTTTTTGTTGTTTTATCTGATTTATTTTGCACATGATCTGCTGTATTTATCGCGTATTTTCTCCAACTTGTAACTATTACCACTCCTGCTAGGGCCCAAAGTAGGATCGGCAGTATTTCATAAAAGAATAAATAAATAAACAAATAAATAAATAAATAAATAAAAAAAATAAATAATTTAATTAACATATGTCGGAAACGCTCGGCCAAACACTTCAAGCGGTTTCAACGCAGACCACATTGTTGCTTTGTTCGTAATTTATAGAGACAGCTTTCTTCAAAGGTAAACCAAAGCTGCACGTTTGATTTGCTTTATATTATGGGGGGGACAGAAGTGGGCAGTCAGCGAAAACTGCATCGACCTTCCTCTTCACAAGAAAGTGAGTCGCGTGCCACACTTTTAGATGCTTATTCTGTTTTCTTGTTCTAACACAATAAATGACGCTTGGAGCATGTCATTCAGTGTTGGCCCATGAAATCTAGCTAGCAACTTCGAACTCCTTATTGAAATTTGGTAAGAGAAAACTTTTGTTGTCTTGTATGTTGCTTGTAGGAAATGCGTTCTTGAACGGTCATGACTAGGCTTAAATATATCAAGTGATACTTCATCCGAGTCTCTTTCCTTCCTACAGCAATAATCGAAATTTTCTAGTACATTTAAAACTGATGTCTCAATGAATGAGTTATAGGGTCGCCGTTTATCACTGGGTGCCGGCTTTTTTTTTGTTGTTGTTGAAGTTTACTACATGCCACACACCGGCGTGCGCATCATGCCAGCCACTGCGCGTCTGCACCGTAAATTTTACGGTAGCTAACAATTATAACTGAAAGAAATAAATACAGTATGCTGCACCATTAACCTGACGCGACCGTGTATCTTCGCGGCGAAGGTTTAGGGTATTCCACGCGTTCCACAAAGAAGTGCAGGGATTGCTTTCAGGTTTCCCCTTCGCACGCTGAGTGCACGAAAAATTAGCGGGATGAAGAAGTATCCAGTTATGCCATTTGTCGTACGCATGACGGCGTGCTATATCCTGCCTTCTCAACACAGGTTGATGCGATGTAGAGCACCCCGCATATTCCTCAAGGATTTGATGTGACCTCTCACATTCTGTTGCGGAAAAATTACATGCCTGTGAGCCGGAGACAACCCCCTTCCTCCCCTCCCCCCACCCCCTGAGAACAAAATGCTTGAATAACCGACTGAAGTAACCATTAGTTCGCGTTATTCGTCCTCGCTCTGATATTAGTTGCTCTATAAGGAAGCAGCCTTTTGTCAAGACTCTATTAAACAGTCCTGAATGCTGGCCAAGGCATGTGTGTTCACTTACCGGGTATATTTGATGATAGCCTCGATTCTCCCGGATTTTTAGGAACTGTGCCAGTATAGGAAGCGGCCAAGGCTCGTTGGGATCGTAGTCCACCATCTTGTCTACAAAGACCTTCGCACCAGTGCTATGCCTACCTGCATCCATAAAAAAGTAGGCCTCATTCAAGACCGATAGTTTTGCTGTAATTCAAAGACGCGTCTAATGATGTGAATGCCGAATACGTTATGGCGCACACACCTCGGCAGCATAAATTAATAACTGTCCTTCTGAACAGTTGCATTCGCGCAGCTAATCGAGAATATGGATGTGCTACTGAACATGAACGGTGCCATTTTAGCGAGACCTGTCCGCAATATCAGGCATAATAGGAGCAATTTTTCCGGCGTTTTTGCATATTGGGTGCTCGCGTAAGTGAAAGATGTGGCTCGTAACCGAAAGATGTGGAGAAACTGCTCACATAATTAAATTAAATTACGGGGCTTTACGTGCCAAACCACTTTCTGAACATGAGGCACGCCGTAGTGGAGGACTCCGGAAATTTTGACCACCTGGGGTTCTTTAACGTGCACCTAAATCTAAGTACACGGGTGCTTTCGCATTCTCGCCCCCATCGAAATGTGGCCGCCATGGCCAGGATTCCATCCCGCGAACTCGTGCTCAGCAGCCAAATACCATAGTCACTGAGCAACCACGGCAGGTGACAGTTGAAAGTTGACATTCGCTCTATGTAGATTGGATTTGCTCTGTGGCAGTATTCAATACGGGATATATGCAGAGATGCAATGCGAACTCTCGGAGAAGAACCGCTGGTACAGTTCCCGAATTCCGTCGCGCCGCCTTGCTGCTGAACGGCTATTTCCACATATTATATATTGTGACATTGTACTAAACAAATGTGTCACTTAAGCTTCAGTCGCAGTGCTTTGCAGTGCTTCTGGTATGAATACATTAATAAACTAAATCTGAGTCGGTAAACAGAAAACGGGAGCGCTTTACTTTTACCTCATTCCTCTTTGCAAAAGTACTGCTTTTGTCCCAGAGACCGATGCGGCTTCCAGCTGCTTGCTTGGGCGGGCTCAGTCACTCGTGCCGATTGTAGGTATTGTTGACCGTTGTATGCGTTGTTGGCATTGACAATTTCCAATATCACTGGGAGTCGGACGGTGAGAAACTTCGGAGTTATCCTAATTTGTGGGGTGTCATGGAACGACTGTTGCAGGCAAGCTCGAAACAGGCAGCGAGATGGCTATGGCTATGGCTTTGGAAATGGCTACGGCAAGGTGGCTTCACTAACCCAGACGTTTGTGGCACTGATTTTGGATGGTTGAAAACTGATACTCTCGCTTAGTTTTGACGAAGCGAATTCAACAGTCGCCATTGATCGCGGTCGTCTGGCACCGTACTGCCCTAATCTAAGAGTACGGGAGATACCATCGTCCGAGAGGCTAAGATTGAAAACACTAGAGAGGACGTCGCATACCTGTTGTTCAAATTGCACTCACATTTACGATGAGTTGCCTATGAGGCCATAGGAGATAGGCTTATGTCACAGAGTGCATGCCCGCGTCCTTCTCGGGATGGCCGCCAGTGCCGCCCCAGCTACAGCGCCGCTTGCACGGCGATGGGGGGAGAGCGGTCCCCATTGTTCCCGTCTCGCCCAACCGTTTGGTCACGTGGGTCCCCTGAGCTCGACGGAGGGACGAGGCAGCTCGGGGAGCGGCAGAGTGGCTTGGAAGACGGAGGAGGGTGGTCGTGCACCGGGGGACAGCTGAAGATGTGGTCGGCAGGCTGAAACCTCCAGGCCGAAGTCTTCGCCGTTCGACCGACAGACGGTGCAAGTCCGTCAGGATCTTCGGCAGCGAGGTTGCAGCAGCCCGACGCTCTTCAGATCGGGACCTCGGCAAGCACGCCCCAGATAAGCCTCGTGTTCCAGCCCGCTCTCAGAACTTTCCGCCGGACTCTCTTTTCTAATCGCGTTTAATCTTTCATTTGTTTATCCATCGCGTGTTAATTTTTGTATGTTCTGTTAGTGTAGTGTTTGCCGTATTTATTGTCGCGTATATTTTTCATTTGTGTCGCGGATTTTTTGTTATTTCGCGAGTGTTAATAGTTCCCACGTGGTGGTCTTAGTGTCGCGCGAGTGGCGTCAGGGCGTGTGTTGTGTGACCCGCACGCCTTCCGTGAGCTAGGACCCACTACTGGAAGTTTTCATGTTTTTTTTTTCCATTATGTCTCGGACATGATTTTATTTTATTAAATTGAACGTGTGTGTGGTACGTCGCCTCCCGTCTCATGCCTCTGGTTCACGGTCGATCAGGCGTGGACCTTATCGCCGGTCAGCAGTCGAACCCTCACTAAACGCACGCGGGGTGGGTTTGTTGTCGCCCCATCCCCTCCGGTTCGGAGAGTGCGACTAGCTCACCACCACTCTTTGACAGCTGTGGGGTCTTAGGGTCTCACAGGAGTACCGACCACCGCGGGTTCGAGCTTAGCGAGCCACAGGGCCGCGTCAGCCGTCAGCCTCTAGCGCCGCTGCGCGCGAGCTCAGGCCACGAGGGGCCACCGAGCGACGCACGCAAGAACACAGTATTGCCCTAAATTGACGGAAACCGTTTATTGTCTCCAACGGCACCCAACACTGCACGAACGCCCGGTCCCGGGACGGCGGGGAACCAAAGGGGTCCCGCACCAAGGGCGAAAAATACAGTCAGGGGCGCCTGTAGCACGTCGCTGCGAGAGCACAGGCTCAAGCTGGGACGCGCCGCTAGGAAAAGTCCCGGCGGCTATGCTACTCGCTCTCGCGATAACCGATGGGCCAACTCGCGAGAGCTCGGGCAATCTCCTTCGGCTTGGGCCTCCGATGAGTGCGGCTCGGCGTGGTACGACCTCGCGCGAGCACTAGGCACCCGTTCTTCGGCTTAGCGTCGGGATAGGAACAACACGAGGTACGCGCTCCCCGCACGGGCAAAGGCACCGTGCGTGAGCTCAGTCCTAGTCACAAAGGTGTCGGCGGACGAGAGGAAGCATGTACGTACCGGGCGCTGTCCCAAGGAGCAAGATAGTCGCTACCGTCACGGCAGTAGCCACCAGGGGCCGCTCCGTGACGTCACTAGCTCCGCCCTCACCGCGAACCAGCGCAAGTGGAGCGCCACCGCCAAAACTGGTTCGGAGCAAGGACGACGTGGCAAAAAGGATTGCAGACATGGGTGAAATGCGCCCGCGCAATGGCGCGTCGAATTCCCCAAATCCCCACATCCTCCTCTCCTTAATTGCCCCCCTACCAGTCTGGCGAAGAAGCTGGTAGGGGCTAATGCACCAAAGACAACTGAGCCTTTCATGCACTAGCTAATTGCTACCTCAGCCCAGCAAGCACTATGCGTACAAAAAAAACATACATACAATGATAATGGAAAAATAATAAATAAAAGATCATACACTCTAAAATACAAGAAAATGACGCCGCGAAGGGGGGAAGAAATATTAACAAAAGAGTCTGCTGCTAGCGCGGGGCAATGTCCAGGGGTGCGAAGAGAACGCGGCGCGTATAGTTCTGTGGCTAGGGCGGTGGCCGAAGTCGCGGGAGCTGCGAGCGTAGGCTTGATTGCAGGCCACGTTAACGCAGGAACGGGCTCACCGTTGTTCCGTCGAAGTTGCCGGCGAGCCCGATGAGTGCCGCTTTTGTGGTGGTCCCGAACTCCAGGTGGACGGGGCAGGACACTGCCAGGTCTGCTGGCCACGCCGCCGTATGCAGGATGGATGAGCAGCCACGGCGGCGGTTGCAGGGCGTTCGCACGGCGTCGGCGACTGCAGAGAGCCGAGCTCCTGGCGTGATGTCATAGGGTCCCGTCCACCATCGGTATCCGCGGCGATCCGATGGAGTTGGTGCGGCAACGAGCAACGGCCTCCACGCACGCACGCACGCACGCACACACACACGCACGCGCACACTCTCCTCGTGGTACCGCGCATCACTCCTCAACGTCCGCCATACCGCCCGTTGTTCACAACGCGCCGCGCCGATCCAGGGTCGAAGCTTCCCTCTCCCCCGCACCAACGAGGCAACGTGACCATTGTCACCCCCGCGCTGCACGACACGCCAATTACACACGACACGACATGACCCCCTTCTTGGCAAAAGAAAAAGAAAAAAAACGAAAACGGGAAGAGAGAAAAAAACACAGAAGAAAACAAGAATGGTCAAAGTCTATGTACAAATAACAAAAAAAACTATACCACTGTACACCTAAAGCATTAACACAATAATTACACTCAGCATGCTCACCAAATAAAAATAAAAAGAAAAATGCACACTGCTACAACACACTGCTAACAACATTAGCAGAAAGCTGGGCTGGGGCCAGCTTCTTTTCGTGCACTGGCCGCAAAGAAGCTAACCCACTGAGGCTAAGCAATATTACTGAGGGCCTTCGGTGGCGGAAAGAGTCCGCCGTCAGGCGCGATATCACACAGGTGACCGTTTCCTCAGGTTGTACCGGTGCGTGGTCCGAATGCGGTCCTTCGCGCCGGGTGTGCCCTGTTGCTTGCGCGTGGTGCCACTGGGCACCGGCGCGAGCTCGTCGGACCGCGACGCAAAGGCTTTCAGGTCGGCGATATGGGCACGGCTGAGTTTTCCCGAAGGGGAATCCTTCAGCAAGTACGCGAGCGGAGACCAAACTTTCTCTACTCGGTACGGACCAAGCCACTTAGGAGCGAGCGAGGCTGAGAACCCCTTGCTCGCGTCGCTAAGAGCGTGGTTGGGCTTCAGGACTAAATCACCTACCTTAAATGAAAGATGGCGATGCTTCCGGTCGTACTGAGCCTTCTGCTGGGCGCTGGCCGAAGTCAAACTCTGCCTTGCTCTACAGAGAGCCCGACAAAGCCTGTCCCGAAGTGATGAAGCGTACGCAGAACAGTCTGCCGGCGCCTCCTCATCCCCGAGCTGACATTGAATGACACTGGTCACCGGATTTGCCAGCTCCCTTCCAAAATTGAGGAAAGCGGGAGAGAAACCAGTCGAGCGATTCTCGGCGGTTCGGATTGCGAACGCGAGCTCACTCAAGTGGTCTGCCCAATCCTTTTGACTTACGGCAAAGGCCGCCAACATTGGTTTGAGGGTTCTATTGACCCTCTCCGTCAAATTGGACTGGGGATGGTAGGGCGACGTGGTGCAGTGATTAATTCCCAGGGAACGGCACGTAGCACCAAACACCCGAGCAGTGAAATAGGACGCGTTGTCCGTAATTAGTCTTTTCGGAAAGCCGAACCGACAAAAAACTTCCTGTAGCCTCTCCAGCACCGCTCGCGCGGTCACTTTTCGAAGCGGAAACAACTCCACCCACTTCGAAAAATGATCGACGACTACCATCAGGTGTGTGAACCCCTGCTTACTGCTGGGGAAAGGCCCCATAAGATCGCAGGTGGCCACTTGCCACGGACGCTCACTGTCAATTGGTTTCATCAACCCGGGCGGCTTGCCACCCCTTGATTTCACCGTTTGACAGACATGGCAGAAACGGCAATAGCGAAAAATGTCACGCTTGATGCCAGGCCAGGTCACAGTTTGGCTTAGTTTCGCAAAAACTTTGGAGCCACTCAAATGACCGGCCAAGGGTTCGTCATGAGATGATCGCAACAGTGCGCTTCTCAGACTCTTGGGGATAACCACCTTAAACGGGTCCACAGCCTCGTCATCGGTGGCTATGTATTTCAGCAGGAGCCCATCGTGATCCAGCAAATATGAATCCGCGGGGGACCCAGCGACACACGCTGGTTGCAGTCCCCCTGCGCCCGCAGCACTACCAGCAGCGTCTCGGCGCTCCGTCTCCCTGAGACCGTCGCTCACTCCGCGACAAAACGGATCAATTTGCTGGGCCTTCAGTAGCTCTTGTCTGCTGAATGCGATTCCAATTCTCCCAAAGGGGAGTCTGGTCTCGTCCCCACTCAGGACTGCAGCCAACGGCGTTGTAGGTTCGCTTTCGAGAAGCTCCCCCGCTCGCTCGTTTTGCGGCGCGCTGCTTGCCTGGAGAGCGGAATGAGTGGTTTGCCCGCTTGCGGACTCACCTCTCTCTGCGCTCGTTTCGCCCCCGACGCTTGCTGGCGCAAAGGCACCGGCAGTGGCTGTAACACCTGGAGGAATGCTCTTGGTGGACAATGGGGCATGGGATAGCGCGTCAGCTACCACGTTCGTGCTCCCCTTTCGATACTGCACTGAAAAGTCATAATGCTGTATCAGGAGAGCCCAGCGCGCCAGCCGGCCCGCAGGCTCACGGAGCCGCATCAGCCAACTGAGCGCACTGTGATCCGTCTGCACTACGAATTTCGTCCCATCAAGGTAAACATCGAACTTACGTAGTGCAAACACGATAGCGAGGCACTCCTTCTCGGTCACGGAATAATTCCTCTCTGCCGGAATCAAGGAGCGGCTGGCAAAGGCCAACGGCTGCAACACACCATCGTATTCCTGTAGGAGGACTGCTCCTAAACCCAGATCGATCGCATCGGTCTGGACAATGAACGGTCTGGTCAGGTCGGGGAGTCTGAGCTGCGCTGTCTCCGCAATGGCGCTAGACAGTTGGCGAAAGGCCAGCTGCTGCTCAGGTCCCCACTGCCACGCGGCCGACTTACCCAAGAGCTTGCTCAAGGGTGCCTGCACTCGGGCACAGGACGGAATGAATGACCGGTAAAAGTTGGCCATTCCCAAAAAGCGGCGAAGGCCACGTACGTCCTTGGGCGCGGGGAAATCGAGGATTGCCCGAAGTTTCTCCCGGTCCGGCTCAATGGAGCCTCCGCCCAGCGTAAACCCCAGTAACTGAACTCGGGTTTGCGCTAGTTGGGCTTTCGCAGGATTCAAAGTCATCCCGGCGGCCCTCACCCTCTCGAGCACATCGGCAACATGGGCCAAGTGTTCTTCGAAGGTTCGTGAATAAATCACGATGTCGTCGAGGTAGCACATGCAGTATGACCACTTTGCTTCCCCGAGGACGCGGTCCATGAGTCTCTGAAAGGTCGCAGGACCGTTGCATAGACCAAAGGGCATACGAGTAAACTCAAATAACCCTCTGTGGGACGTGAACGCGGTCTTGCACCGGTCACGTTGATCCATCCGGACCTGTAGGTAACCTTTGGAGGCATCCAGCGTAGTAAAGTACCTCGCACTGCCCAAGGTTCCTACGATGGAGTTAATCGTGGGGAGGGGATAGGCATCCTTACGAGTCACTCCGTTCAGACGGCGGTAGTCTACGCACAGGCGATGACTGCCATCTTTCTTAGGCACCAACACAATTGGAGACGCCCAGGCGCTGTACGAGCGGCGGATAATGTCGGCCGATAGCATCTCGTCCAGCAAGCCATCGATAACCTGCCTCTTGGCCAGGCTGACGGGCCGGGGGTTACACTTCAAAGGAAGCGCGTCTCCAGTTTCGATCGCGTGGCTCGTCAAATCGGTACAGCCAGGTTGATCGGTGAAGAGCTCTTCGTGCTGGCATAACAGTGCCGACAAGCGAGCCTTCTGTGTATCATCCAAATGAACCGCACAGGCGGCCAGAGGATGTGGTGCCCCTTCGTGCCGTGTCGCTCGATCCCTATGGGGATTTTGAGTCGACAAGCGCATAGCGCAGGGGCCTGCCCCCGAATTCTGCGCGCGACGCGGTTCGTGCCGTGCCTCTCGTTCCCAAAGGGGAGTCTTAGAAGGCGAGCGCACAGCTCGAGGGCTTGCCCCCGAACTCGGCGCGCGGCACGTTTCCGACGCCCCATCTGCACAGGCAAGATCGGACGCCGGCGGGCTGATGAACGGCTTTAGCAACGTGAACGGTCCGTCGCGATAGCCGCCATTCGCAATGTCCACAACGATTCCTGTTTTAAGGAGAAAGTCCCTTCCGAGGATCACAGGAACACTGAGCCCGGGCAGATGAACGAAACGCGTGCGTCTCATTCGCTCTCCCCACCTGACAGTCAGCCTTGCGGCGCCCGCCGAATGGGCCACGCCTTTCGCAAGATTGAATGTCGTTCGGCAATCCCGCAAGCGCACTGAGTGCTTCTGCAAGTGGGATAACACCTGTTCGCCGAACAACGAAGCGCTTGCGGCCGACAATGGTCACCGGAAAAAAGGGCGCGTGCGCACCAGCAACACAACCTGCTCGGTACGCCGAGGGAACAAGCAAGGTTTCGGTCACTCGTGCCTTCACGAGCGACCCGCGCTCCCGTTTCCCGACCTCGCAGGAGGCCTGGGCGCGGTGCAGTCCCTTGCTATATGCCCTCGTTGTTGGCAGCGAAAACAGCGCACTCCGCCGCGGTACCTTTCCCGAGGCGGAGCGGCCTCAGCTCCCTGCCGGGGTCGACTCGCTGCATGACCAAAGGGCCTGTTGTCACGAGCGTCCGCATCTGCGATGCGTTGGGTCGAAGAGCGTCCCTGCGCATGCATTTCGGGTAGTGGTGCAGCACAGGCTGCCCGCCTCCCGTACGTGTAGGGATCTAGAGCGCGCGCGCTCAGCTCCCATGCACACCCGCTTGTAGCCGCAAAGGCAGCTTGGGCGGGTTGTTGCCGTTGGGGGAGGGGCACAGGCCCTCCCCACGCGCAGCGTGGCTCAAGGGCCTCGCTGGCGGGCGGCGGTGGGCGATAGGCTCGCGCGGCGAGAATGTCGCCTTGAATGCGCTTTGCCTCGGCGGCCAATTCTTCTAAATCTCGGAAGCGGCCGCCGCGCAGGTACGCCGAAAAGGTCGGATGTGCCTGCCTGATCACCCGTTCGACGCGTTCCTCGTTCGAAGCTTTGGGCTCGGCGACTAAGAACAGGTCTTGCATCGCGCGTACGTATTCCTGAAGCGACTCGTCAGGAGATTGTGTACGTAGCTCAAGCTCTCGCCGCATCCTACTCTGGTAGTCAGCGGGTAGGAATTCGCGCAGGAATGCCACGCGGAACTCCTCGAGGGTTGTTGCACGGTATCCGGAAAGCCGGTACCACCTAGCCGCCGTGTCAGTAAGTGCTACGGGAACGACGCGTTCCAGCACCTCCTGATCCTCCAAACGATTTGCCATCTGGTAGCGTACCAGGGAGTCACAAAAATCCCTGGCACTGAGCAGGTCACCGTATCCGCTGTAAGTCGGGACTGCCAACCGTACAGCGGGGTGCGCGCATATCGGTACAGCCGAAAGCGCCTTAACTGCCCCCGAGAGTGACTGAATCATTTCGGCGGCGTTTTGCAACAGCGTCTGTGCGCCTGCTCCAAAGGGAACCGTTGGCGCGTTAGCGGCGTGGCCGAGCAAGGGTGAACAGTCGTCCAGCTGGATTAGCGGCGCGGTTTCCACAGGGATACCGGCCGCGGCGCCGCCAGCCCCAGAGCAAAACGGGCTCCTAGCGGGGTGCGCCTGCTGTCGTTCACAGCCGCCACTTGAGGCAGCTATACGTGAATTGCTTAAGCCGCTTGCAGCCAGCGTCGACAAAACAGGTGCGCGCTCGAAGGTTGCGCCACTGGGCACAACCGAATGCACTCCAAAGGGAGACGAGTGAGCGAAATTCGTGGCTGCAGCATTGTAATCCCCACAGGGGGCCGTGGCAGACCACTGGTTTTGGCTGCTCATTTGAGGAGCAGCCAGCGGGCAAACGTCGGAGAGGGCTAAGGCCCCGTTTCCGTGCTGCGCTCCGTAAACTCCACAGGGAGCCGATCGAGAGCGCTGCGACATCGCACTGCCTTGCATTCCGAAGGGAATCGTGGCAGAAGAATGTGCTGGTGTGCACTGTTCGGGGAGGGCTCTGGCCCCGTTCCCAAACAACGCTACTGCTCCAATGGGAGCTGGTACGTAGCGCCTCGTGTTGTCGTCCCCACAGGGGGCTGCGACAGGTGAGGGTGCATAAGTTCACTGCTCAAGGGGAGCACTGGCCCCGTTATAGAGCAACGCGGCGTCTGCTCGCGGTAACAAAGGGCAAAAGTCACCTAACAAATGACAAAGGTCACTAGGCCCAGCAGACATAACGCGGCGAGTACAATATGCAAAGGCGTACTGACTCGGCTAAGCACAGACAAAAGCTTAATGAGCCTTTGAATCCGCGTTGGGCGCCAGTGTGGGGTCTTAGGGTCTCACAGGAGTACCGACCACCGCGGGTTCGAGCTTAGCGAGCCACAGGGCCGCGTCAGCCGTCAGCCTCTAGCGCCGCTGCGCGCGAGCTCAGGCCACGAGGGGCCACCGAGCGACGCACGCAAGAACACAGTATTGCCCTAAATTGACGGAAACCGTTTATTGTCTCCAACGGCACCCAACACTGCACGAACGCCCGGTCCCGGGACGGCGGGGAACCAAAGGGGTCCCGCACCAAGGGCGAAAAATACAGTCAGGGGCGCCTGTAGCACGTCGCTGCGAGAGCACAGGCTCAAGCTGGGACGCGCCGCTAGGAAAAGTCCCGGCGGCTATGCTACTCGCTCTCGCGATAACCGATGGGCCAACTCGCGAGAGCTCGGGCAATCTCCTTCGGCTTGGGCCTCCGATGAGTGCGGCTCGGCGTGGTACGACCTCGCGCGAGCACTAGGCACCCGTTCTTCGGCTTAGCGTCGGGATAGGAACAACACGAGGTACGCGCTCCCCGCACGGGCAAAGGCACCGTGCGTGAGCTCAGTCCTAGTCACAAAGGTGTCGGCGGACGAGAGGAAGCATGTACGTACCGGGCGCTGTCCCAAGGATCAAGAGAGTCGCTACCGTCACGGCAGTAGCCACCAGGGGCCGCTCCGTGACGTCACTAGCTCCGCCCTCACCGCGAACCAGCGTAAGTGGAGCGCCACCGCCAAAACTGGTTCGGAGCAAGGACGACGTGGCAAAAAGGATTGCAGACATGGGTGAAATGCGCCCGCGCAATGGCGCGTCGAATTCCCCAAATCCCCACACAGCTTATCTCGACGCGATCTCTGCTCTAGCTGATCTAAACGTGAATTTAGAGTAGCAGCTTGGTCTTTGACGGCTTCGTTCATAATGCTCGGCAGCTTCATAATATTTTGGGATTCTTCGATGGACTAGGCAAGGGACTCAATGGCAACGATACGGGTAGCCAAACGGATACCTTTTGCTTGAGTTGCTCTTGTTTTTGTTTCTTTTTTGGAAGTTTTAGCAATCTTATCAGCTCAGCATTACGAAAATTCGACTTTACCGGTGGGGCAATAATTGCGGCGAGCACGCTCTTATTTGGGACGGGACCATCCTTCAGACTGGTGCTCAATTCTACATCCCCATAGAGTAGTAATAACTTGGCTAGACATACATATACGCTGGAATAGTCAAACAAAAAAAGCGGGCGAGGAAAGTGCAGCAAAAGCAATTGCTAGAACGTTTAGCGTGAAATTATTGCAAGTGTCTGCGGACTTGCAGAATGTATCAGGAGGGACGGAAAGGCGACAGCATGTTTGCCGGTCCTCCCAGTTCATTGAGGGAAGACGAAGACTTCGAGACTCCTGCATGTGTTTCCGAAGCCGCATCCGTCGATGACGATGCAATCTCGTGAATTTCAAGGAAAGGAGTCTGCGCTCGATTTCGATACACATAAACGGCAATCGGGTATGTGACCGCACTTGTTGATGTGGATCCATGACGTTTGACACCGTGAACACAGACGGAGGAATAATGCTCGGCAGCTTCATAATATTTTGGGATTCTTCGATGGACTAGGCAAGGGACTCAATGGCAACGATACGGGTAGCCAAACGGATACTTTTGCTTGAGTTGCTCTTGTTTTTGTTTCTTTTTTAGAAGTTTTAGCAATCTTATCAGCTCAGCATTACGAAAATTCGACTTTACCGGTGGGGCAATAATTGCGGCGAGCACGCTCTTATTTGGGACGGGACCATCCTTCAGACTGGTGCTCGATTCTACATCCCCATACAGAAGTAATAACTTGGCTAGACATACATTTACGCTGGAATAGTCAAACAAAAAAAGCGGGCGAGGAAAGTGCAGCAAAAGCAATTGCTAGAACGTTTAGCGTGAAATTATTGCAAGTGTCTGCGGACTTGCAGAATGTATCAGGAGGGACGGAAAGGCGACAGCATGTTTGCCGGTCCTCCCAGTTCATTGAGGGAAGACGAAGACTTCGAGACTCCTGCATGTGTTTCCGAAGCCGCATTCGTCGATGACGATGCAATCTCGTGAATTCCAAGGAAAGGAGTCTGCGCTCGATTTCGATACACATAAACGGCAATCGGGTATGTGACCGCACTTGTTGATGTGGATCCATGACGTTTGACACCGTGAACACAGACGGAGGACGGTGAAAGAGGCGACAAGCGAAGACAGGTGCTCATGGTGCCACGTGGTGCCACCGCCTGTGTGCGTTTACCGCCTCTTTAGCCGCCCTTTGTCCACGTTCGCGCTGTATAACCTCATCAACACAAAAGGCTGGCGCAAGGAGATTAACCAATGTATCAGTAGGTGTGTGTGACTCTAAAATGAATTTCTTTTACGATATTTTGGGTGACTAGGAATCGGCCGCTGGTAATGTCCCGCGCTGCAATGATAGGAAAGATCAATTACATTTCTGCAATGGTCAGTGGTTTCTTACCCATGTCACAAAGTCTCATCAACAGCAGCAACCTGAGGCTTCACCGGGATGCACCGGAAATGCACTGGGTATGTGACGCTTTTTAATGAATGAATGAATGAATGAATGAAGAGCGAGCGAGGTCTAAGTACTCTAGTGCCAGCAGGCGTCCATCGCCACATTATGTGGCTAGACGTCCGTCTACCAGTCGTGGTAGGCCTCCGCTACCTCCTCAGCCCCCCTCAGGACTCGGTCCTGTAGGGTGGCATACGAGCTGCGCAGGGCTGTCTCCCACAGCTTCTCGCTACTAATTAATGTTATGAGCGTGGGGAGGGCGGAGTTTTGTAGGGGCATTTGCCACATGATATGGGAGAGATCTGCTATAGGGACAGGACAAAAGCGACACTTGGGTGTCGGGTATGTGGCAGGAAAGATTAAGTGCAAGGTGCGCGGGATAAGGAAAGGGCGAGTCTGTAGTTGGCGCCACAGTATTACTCTCTAGCGCGTTCTAGGCACAGAGAGAGGTGGATCTATAAGGCGTTGGTGTCTGTAATGTGTGCAAATTTCATGAAATGTGACGAGTGTGTCTTTATGGGTGTGCTGTTGGGGGTCATTGGGTTCTAGATTTAGGCCCAAATTTGCGAGCACTCGGTGCGTGAATCCTTGAGCAGCGGCATGAGCCATTTCGTTGCCTTGGAGCCCTTGATCTCCCGGAGTCCAGATGAGAGCGATAACGTTTTCTGGTGGGTGAGCGACAAGTAGAGAGTGCGAGAGGTTGTTAATGTAGCTGTTACTGAAGTTCCGGATAGCAGTCTTAGAGTCACTAATGATGACGTCGCAATCAGGTAGCCCCAATGCGAGTGCCTCTTCCGCGTCGCCCGCCGTGGTGGTCCTGACTGATGCTGAACAAACAGCATTTCCCTGGTTGTCTACGACCGCTAGAGCATAACAATGTCTAGTTGTATAGGCTGCAGCGTCCACTAGAAATTTCTCGTCAACTTGGGTCATTGAGTATGTGCCACTGATTGTACCGGAAGCGAGGGAAGAATTAATCGCGTTCACAGGCACCTACGCGTCACAGCCTTGGTCTCGGGTGCTATACGCAGACTTCTCTGCAGTTCCACTAGATGGCGCATCGTGTCCAGAAAGAAGCGCTATAGAGGATCCCGGTTGCCGCATGACATGTTTCTCAACGATCGTACGCTCCACAACACCATGCATTTCGGATGCCAGGCGCAGGCTTCGTGGCGGTGGCGCAAGATGGCTCCGAGGGCTCTTAGGGAAGCCAGTGTTCTTAGTCCCGCTGCAGTAGACGCCTCATACATAACTCGTTTCGAAGGTGCATATAAGCGGTGCCGGATATCCTTTCAATGCTTACGCGTTACGTCGACAGTCACCGTGAGATGGGTTCTTCCGCAATTTTTTTCTTTAAGTTAGGGGACAATTAACGTAAATATAGTGCACTCTGTTTTATTCCTATATTGTGACGTAATATTTACCCAAGCGCTGATGTAAGAATCGGGTGGTCAGTCGCAGCATCGTTTCAATCTGCTAATAAAACGCTGTCTCCATTTACAGACGGTCACTCTGGTTTTCTTTAAAAGCAAACAGCATCATCTTACTGGCTTTTCTTGTCAAATTGGTTAATCAGAGTCGAGGGGCATGTAGAAGTAGAGACGGTTACGGTGAGGTCGGGGAGCGCAGTCTATAGAACGCAATGGCGGTGCAATGCGATGCATGACGTCATGCTACCATGCCCGATTGCCATAGAATATAACGGGGATACTTCCGAGTAAGTCACAGCGACCTTGACGACACCATTTTCGTTACGCAGGTTTGGCGAAGAGTGCATAGGCCTGCTATCTAGGAGGTGTTGGGCCGAGCAAGCGCAGAGAAAGGAGGTAAGCTGATAAGGAAGGTGGTGCCAGCGTCTCCGATTGGTCCGCTTTGTCTTGCTTAGCTTGCGGTGTATGGTAGAAAATTGCGGCGGCGCTCAATCGCAGGGTGAAAATGTTGCTAAAAAATTGGAGGACGCTTAAGCTTCGCCTTCAAGAGCGAAACGCCACAGCGTTCCCGCCGACCCGCCAAGGGGTGCAATACAATGCGCTACGGCGCAGCGATCACTTACGAGGCGCCCCGGATCGGACTTTGCACCCACCAAACACGCGGTGAGCAACGAGCAACGCAGCGTTCGGCGCGGCAACGAAACGTGCGCCTGAGCAAGCGGATCGAACCAAAGTAATCGGTGTCTCGGAGGGGGAAACGATCTACGCCAGCCAAACGTCGTGATCGGCAAGGGCAGAGACATATATAGCTAGTGATCTAAAGAAAGGAAGGACGCTTGATTCTGCAACCCGTGCGGGAGCACGGCGAAGCGTCGTCAGGGGAGAGGGAGTCAGGGGCCGCGACGCGCCTTGCACCGGTCCCCGCACAGCCCGAATGCGCGCGCGGCGCGCCACCTGTCGGGGCAGCGCCGTACATTGAGAGGAGGGGGTCTTCTGTGTTTGCCACAAGATGGCTCTGCGTGTACGGAAAGCGCACAAGAAATGTAGCGGAAACGTACTTCGCTACTCGTGTAGCTGCAACTTCTGTAAGTTACATGCTCGTAATTAGCGATATACACCGCAGTATAACTTTCTACGGCACGTTTCTAAGACAACACCGCATTGAGTAGAGGCGCTTTTGTACCGCTTTGAAGCATCGAACTCGTGGCTGAGTGGTGAAGCTCTCCGGAGTGTGAGGCGTTCCGCCTCACACTCCGGAGAGCCTGGTGCGATTCCTACGCAGCCCATGTTGCAAGTTGTTTTTATTTTTGAATTGCCTGCCGGAATTTTTCACTCACGGCCAACGCCGCGGACGCCGACATCGACGACACCGGCTTTTCTGCGACACGAGCTCCTTAATGCTGTCGCGTCAAAATGAATCCTCAGCCAACAAACTTTGGCAGGTCGCTGTGATGTACCGTTCAAAGGGCTCGACTACGTTATACCGCGACACATTCTTTTATTATTGGCAAATGAGTACATTCTCCCCAGTGCGTATGTGTAGCCACTGCACAGCAATCGATGTAGTCATCTCTTATTAATAGTGGAGCGGGGCTGTCTGTTGCTATTCCCCCCCCCCCCCAAAAAAAAAAAAAACAATACTTAGTTTGGTTCGGCATATTATAATGCCTCTTTAATCCGCACACGTCACTTTGACGCGGTGAGTATTCACGGATTTGTGACGTCGCGTTACAAACAGACGAAGGGGCACAGCCAGAAATTTTGGCCAGTTGCGGAGAGCTAAGGGTGCAGAAGGCCTATGAACCGAAACAAATATGTTTATTCAGTCTAACCGCGTCAGATGAGCTCAGGAGATTTCGCGGTTTTCGTGACGTCGCATGCCAAGTAAGTGAAGTGGAAGTAGCATAAAAAAATCTTCACCAATCGTGGAGGGCTCATGCAGAGAGGCCATGGAAAAGTTTGGAATATCTTTATCTTATAACGTCCCAGGGTCGTGCAATGCCGAAACACTTGCTCTAGAAAACCTAGAGTATCTTAAAGATCACCGGTTCCAGACCGTCAGCAATGGTATCGATATGAGAAGAATAACAATCTCTAAATAGTATGGTTTAGAATGACTAGGCTTAAAATTACGGGAATCATAGACCTTATATATCCTATATATAAATCTTATATATCATCATCATCATACTTTAAAGCCGTAGTTGCAGAACTGTCTCCTCCAAAGTAACAAAGCTCGATTGGTACAATTTTTCATAGGAAGCAACCCATGATGCACAATTAGCAATAGAATCAGATTTAGA